>NC_044990.1:1648198-2848198 GCF_008728515.1 Papio anubis | reverse complement strand
TCTTATAATTACAAATGCATTGCTTTTTAAATTTATTTTTCTGTAGACTTTCAGAAATTAACCAATGACCTAGTGAAGATGACAGAGAGTATTTAGCATCCTGTTAGGTGTTTAAATTGCTTAAGAATGGAGTAAAAGTCGTTGTGTTGAAAGAAAATTACCAAGAACAAACTTTCATCCATGGGCTTAAAGTATAATTCATATTAAACTATTTCTCTACATGGTGAATTATAACATTTGTCTTCATAATAATATTTCCTTATTCTGTAGAAAAGTTTATAATTCAAAAAATCTCAAGGAAGTAATTAGTGGGGAATAAATATATCACTGATGTATTGGGACAGTGGTGTTTGGTCAGGCACAGGCTTGGTGTTGAGAGTAGATTTCTTTATGAAAGTGATGGATTTCAGGAAATAGCTGTAATCTGGCACTTTGGGAGGCCGAGGCAGATGGATCACTTGAGGTTGGGAGTTTGAGACCAGTCTGACCAACATGGAGAAACTCCATCTCTATTAAAAATACAAAATTAGTGTGGTGGCACATGCCTGTAATCCCAGCTACTCAGGAGGTTGAGGCAGAAGAATTGCTTGAACCTGGGAGGCAGAGGTTGCAGTGAGCTGAGATTGCGCCAGTGCACTCCAGCCTGGGCAACAAGAGCAAAATTCTATCTCAAAAAAAAACACACAAAATTCCACACTTTTCATCTCATTTAACTTCAAAATTGAGACCGTGAGCCAGCATGCAATTTTGTCCAGTGAAACTGTTTAATCTCCATTGTCTTTCAGAGAATCCATGCTACAGCTGATAGGGTAGAAATTCATACTGAATTCTAAATATAATGCTCGTGAAGTTAGATTCATCACATGCATAACTGCAAACACATGAAAATTATTTTTTCTATTAGCACATAATGGGTTTTAATGACTTTTGGAAGGTTTCATAACATAATTCTGTCCCACAATATAGAATATTGGACACAGGTGGCCAGGGGCGGTGGCTCATGCCTGTAATCTCAGCACTTTGGGAGGCCGAGAAGGGTGGATCATGAAGTCAGGAGATGGAGACCATCCTGTCTAACACGGTGAAACCCCCTCTCTACAAAAAATACAAAAAATTAGCTGGGTCTGGTGGCAGGCGCCTGTAGTCCCAGCTACTGAGGGAGCTGAGGCGGGAGAATGGTGTGAACCCGGGAGGCGGAGCTTGCAGTGAGCGGAGATCGCACCACCGCACTCCAGCCTGGGCAACAGAGCGAGACTGTCTTTAAAAAAAAAAAAAATACACACACACACACACACACACACACACATATGTCACAGGTTTAGAGAAAATAAATATTTTCTCTCTTTAGAAATTCATACCTCTACATAGACACAGAAAATATAGATACAAGAGTGAAAACCAAATTAATGCTTCTATTTTACATAACTTAGGGGAAAATATATTTGCATGACACTATGTTAAAGTGAAAGAAGAATGAGTAAATAAAAAAAGTTGAAATGTCATTTCCCTTTCAAACTACAATCTGTACTTATTTCTTCAGGGGATATTTCTCTGTTGAGTCTAAGATTAAGTTGAAAATGATTATCACGGCAAGGTCTCTGAATCCCCATTAAGCATAAATATATGGGAAGGGAACTGCAAGGCCATTTGATATTTAGAGTCACCTCTTTAAAAGATCGCATTAACTGTTACTCATAGAGGAAACACATATTTTTTAAATAAAATTAAAAGTTGTGTTATTGGCATAATATTTTATTGAATACTTTTGCTGACTGGAGGATATTTTAATATTTCTCTTGAATGAGCCTAGTTTTTATTTTATTGTATTTTTAGCATCTTTCAACCAAAACATCAGATTAGAGTTTTTAAAGGCTCTTTTATTTAGAAGTCATTCTTTGTGATTCAAATTCTCCAATTAACACCTAACTGCCCAGGCTGATGATGGAAGTGATATGGAAAGGAAGTGCTGGGAAGGGAAGAGCTGGTCCCTTTAAATGATATGAAGTGGGGAAGGGAAGTGCTGGGGAGAGGAAGGCATGGTCCCCTGGGTGAGGACGGGCATTTTTGTTGCATTTTCCAAGATCACCTTGGCGGGCCACACATGTGCCTATAACCAGTCCCTCGACCCCTGCCCCCGCCCCGCCCCTGGCAGGCAGACACACACGCCCAGCAGGCCTGGAGAGGAGCACATAGGCAGAGGAGCAGAGGGGCGGCCGGATGTCCATAGGAACACAGCGACAGGCACTGGCATGCTGGCAGGCCAGGCCACCGACTGGCAGAAGCAGAACAACGTGGAGTTCGGCTGGGGCAGTCAGAGGAGAGAGCCTGGGCCCCGAAGCCGCCCGACTCCACGGGAAAACCTTCCCACTCCATTCCGTCTGGCTTCTGCCGTCTGCTGCCTCCACTCGATAAAACTTTGTACTCATTCTCCAAGCCCAGGTGTGATCCCATTCTGCTGGGGCAAGAACCTGGGGATACATAAATCCCTCTGTACTCGCAATAAGCAGGGGTCCGATTGAGCTGACTCACACGAGCCGCCTATGGGCGGTAAAACTGAAGCACACTGTAACACATGCCCACTGGGGCTTCAGGGGTTCGAGCCCCACAGCCTGCCCCTCTGTATGCTCCCCTGAAGGACTGAGCAGTGGGGCGCTGAAGAAGTGAGCCACACCCCCATCGCATGCCCTGCGAGGGGACAAGGGAACTTTTCCCATTTCAGAAGTAGTAAAAGAATTAAATGAAATCTACAGACAGGTCCTAAATTTTATTTTAGCCCTAGCTGCAGTATTCTACTACCCCCGAGTCTTTATACTAGAAATGCTAACAACTGGTAAAAAACAAAAAAAAAAACAAACAACCAAACAAACAAACTAATTGAATCTTTTTTGTAATTCTCCGGAAACCCTGGTTAAGCTTGATAAGCAGTGGGAACAGTCTACATTTGTGTAAAGATAATATGGGACTTTATTAGTACCCGCAATAGATAATCCTATAGACAGGGTTGGATACAATAGATGGGGACTAGCAGAAAATAATAAATAGTTCTAAAGATTGACAGGTTGATAGATAAATACGAAGAATGGATTGATTCGTAAACAAATAAGATCACTAGGTGGACTATCTGTAAAATGGAGCCTTCCGTTAATAGAAACTTGAGATCATAAATAAGTATGAAAGTATGTTTTACTTTATTTTGCTTTCGTGAAAAATTTCCTAATACGTTAACAATTCATGTGTATCTTATAGTTGTGTGAAGTTTAGCAAATAATCTAATTTGCTTGGCCTGTGATGATGCAGCAGCACCAAAGGTTTGGAATTTCAGTGGTCAATATATGGGGCTAAGGTTGTTAAAAAGTATAGGGGAATGGATAGCAATGACAAAACCGAATGGATGCTACTAATGAAATGAGTTCCAATGAGAAAATAACCGATATCCTCAACTTCACTATGGTTCTACTTAAGATTTTTCTACTTACAATGGGTTTATCAGGGAAGTAACTCCATGTAACCCGGTGAGCATCTTAACATGTCAGGGGTGGGAGGCATTACCAGGGCTGGTTGATAAAGGAAGGAATGAAGTTGAGGCTGAGTTGACCTGATAAATGAGCAGTGTATTAGGCCATTCTTGCGTTGCTATACAGAAATACCTGAAACTGGATGATTTATAAAGTCAAGAGGTTTCACTGACTCCTGGCTCTGCAGGTTGTACAGGAACATGGCACTAGCATCTGCTCAACTTCTGGGGAGGCCTCAGGGAGCTTTTACTCTTAGTAGAAGGTAAAGCAGGGGCAGGCATGTCACGTGGCAGAGGCAGGAGCAAGAGCCAATGGTGGAGGTGCCACACACCTAAACAACCATATCTTCTGAGAACCCGCTCACTATCACGAGGACAGCACCAAGGCAGGAGGGATCCTCCCTGTGACCCCAACACCTCCCACCAGGACCCACCTTCAACACTGGGGATTACATTTCAGCATGAGATTTGGGCGGGGACAAATACCCAAACTATATCAAGCAGCTTGAATGGATTGAAATTATTCTTCAATTCTAGGGTATTCTGTTTTCAAGAGCAGAGTGCTAATCTCATTCTGTAAAAATCCCTACCACAGTAATGAAAACAACAATAGTTATTGAATATTACCAAGTGTTGGTCACTATTCTAAACCTGTTAGGTTCGTGTCAACATTTAATCATCACAACAACTCTCTGTGATTGATTCTATTATTATCAGCATTTTGCCAAGAAGAAAAGGAGGAATGGAGAGATTGTGTGATTTACGTTACAGCCCTGGGATGTGGTTCAAACTCAGGAGCCCAGTTTAGGAATCTGGATTCAACCAGTACAGTCTATTAGTAAAGAAGCTAGTTTTCCAGTGTATGAAAATATGTACTGTTTTCTAAAAAGTTTAATTTTGTTTTTAGTTATATATAATATACATATTTATGGAATACGGTGATACGGTGTGATGTTTCAATACATGTATACATTGTGTAGTGATCAAATCAGAATATTTAGCACAGCCATCACCTTAAACTTGTACCGTTTCTTTGTGGTGGCAGCATTCAGTATCTTCTGTCCTGGGCATTTTGAAATATATGAAAGTTTATTATTTATTATGCTAACCTTACTGTGCAATAGAATACCAGAACTTATTCTTCCTTTCTAGTTGTAGCTTTGTAATTACTGACCAACCTCTCCCCATCCCCCACCTACCCCACCCTCCCATTCTCTGGTAACTAGCTCTATTCTACTTCTATAATATCAACTTTTTTTAGATTCCACATATGAGTGACAGCATGAGGTTATCTGTCTTTTTGTGTCTGACATCTCACATTAATAATGTCCTCCAGGTTCATTCATGTTGTTGCAAATGATAGAATTTCATTGTGTTTCATGGATGAATAGTATTCCATTGTGTGTAGATACCACATTTTAAAAATCTGTTCATTCCCTGATGGATACTTAGGTTGATTCTGTATCTTGGCTATTGGGAATAGTGCTTCAATAAACATGAGAGTGAAGATAATCTCTTCAATGTACTGATTCCATTTCTTTTGGATATATATCCAGTAGTTGCACTAGATTATATGGTAGTTTTATTTTTATTTTTGTAACCTCCCACCCCAAAATGATGTCTATTTAACACTTTGAAGGAAATTTAAACACACACAGAGATACACACACCCACCCACACACAGATATACCACACATCACACGTATTTATTAGTAACACCAGGTTTATGATTCTCTTTTCTTGTACTGTCTTTACCTGATTTTGGAATAAAGAGTTAAGCGGCTTTTCTTCTTTTCCTACTTTCTGGAAAAATTTCTTTTATTGACACAAAAATTAAAAATATTGGTGAGGTATATGTGATATTTTGTTACATGCACAGAATGTGTAATGATCAAATCAGGGTATTTAAGATATTCATTACCTCAAACATCTATCAATTATTTGGGGAATATTTAAATTCTTCTCTTCTGCTATTTTGAAATATACAATAAATTATTGTTAATTATAGTTATACTACTGTGCTGTCAAACAGTAGAATTTATTCTTTCTAACTGTATGTTTGTACCCATTAACCAATCTCTCCTCATTCCTTCCACTCCCATCCTTCCCAGCCTCTGACGACCATCATTCTACTCTGTACCTCCAGCCTTCCCAGCCTCTGACGACCATCATTCTACTCTGTACCTCCAGCCTTCCCAGCCTCTGACGACCATCATTTCTACTCTGTACCGCCAGCTTTTTAGCTCCTACAGAAGTGTCTTACTTACTTAACACAATAACCTCCGGTTCCATCCATGTTGGTGCAAATGAAAGAATTTCATTTTTTATGGCTGAATAGTATTCCATTGTGAATATATGCTACATTTTCTTTATCCAGTCATTCATTGATGGAAACTTAGGTTGAGTCCATATCTTGGCTATTGTGACTAATGCTGTAATAAACATGGAGGTGCAGGTATCCCTTTGATATACTGATTTCCTTTTCTTTGGATAAATACATAAGACTGTACTAATTTTACATTCCCACTAATGGCTATAAGAGTTTCCTTTTATCCACATTGTCAGCGGCATTTGTTATCTTCTGTCTTTTTTGATAATAGCCATCCTAACTGGGTAAAATAATATCTCATGGTGGTTTTGATTTTTATTTCCCTGATGATTGTTGATGTTGAGAATTTTTAATACACCTACTGGCACTGGAATGTCTTAACAAATGTGTATTCAGATCCTTTGCTCACTTCTTAATGGGATTATTTTTCTTTCTCCCTGTTGAGTTGAGTTCCCTGTATATTCCGGATAGTAGTCTTTTTCAGATGAATAGTTTTCAAGTATTTGCCTTGATTCTATAGATTGTATCTTCACCCTATTTATTGTTTCCTTTGCTGTACAGAAGCTTTTTAGTTTAATCTAGTCTCATTTGTCTATATTCAATTTTGTTGCATGTGCTTTTGAAGTCTTGAACATAAAATCTTTGCCTAGACCAATCTCCTGAAGCATTTGCCCTATTCTTTTTCTTCTAGTAGTATTTTAGTTTGGGGTCCTACACTTATGTTTTTAATTCATTTTGAGTTGATTTCTTATGGTGAAAGATAGGGGTCCAGTTTTATTTTTCTGCATATGGTTATCGAGTCTTCCTAGCATCATTTATTGAAGAGGGTGCCCTTTTCCCATTGCACATTCTTTGCACCTTTGTCAAAAACCAGTTGGCTGTAAATATGTGGATTTATTCCTGGGTTATCTATTCTGTTCCATTGGTCTATTCCAATACCATGCTGTTTTTGTTATTATAATTTTGTAGTTTATTTTGAAGTCAAGCAGTGTGATGCCTCCAGCTTTTTAAGTTTTCAGTCAGGATTGCTTTGGCTATTCAAGGTCTTTTGTAGTCCTATATAAATTTTAGAATTTTTTTTTTCTATTTTTGTAAAGAACATCATTGGTATTTTGAAATGGATTGCTTTGAATCTGTAGGTTGCTTTGGGTAATATGATCATTTTAACAAGATTAATTCTTCCAATCTATGAGCATGGGACATCTTCCCATTTGTTTGTGTTTTCTTCAGTATCTTTAATCAGTGTTTTGTAGTTTTCATTATAAAGTTATTTCACCTTCTTGATTCCCAATTTTATAATGATATACAATGGCAATTATTCTCAGTTCAATTGCCCCTCCTTTTCTTCTTTCTCCTCTTTCTAAAAAAAAAAAAAAAAAAAAAAAAAAAAAAAGAATCAATGGCTCTTTTTGGCCATCTATTATAGTTTACCTAAGTGATTTGACTTTGAGTTAGATTATTTTCATAGTGAGGTCATCATTTACATTTAAAGGATCAAAACTGCCAAATATTTATCCTTCAATTATATTTCAGAGCCAGGCACAAAAAAAATACTTATTGAGCATCTGCTATGTTCTTAAAACTATTCTAGAAGTAGACAGTAATAAATTAGAATATTTTCTGTCAAATAGTATCTAATTTGGTTGAAGGAACAAAACTGGACCATAATAGAAAGTCTAAATACTAAATAGTATAAAAATGGAAACACATTTGAAAAATACTTGCAATTGGCAGACAGGCAATATCTAATCTTAGTCTCACTACAAACTGCTAAGGATGGTAATCCATTTTATTGATACATAGATTTTCTAAGATTAAGAGATTTGCAAGAAGTCATCTGGTTAGAAGTACTAGGGTTGAAACTTATGACTTCTAAATTTAAATCCATACAATTCTTCATTTTATCATGGTACCCTTTAAATGACTTGAAAGTCTATAGTTTCCCTTTACATAATCTGAAAGTCCAATCGTGGGATTCTTTAGAAAATAATGAATACATTATTGGGGCTAGAAAATGAAAAGTTCATTAATTTAGACTAATTTATTAAAAGTGACAGAAAATACATAGTTAGGCAAAAAAAATGAGACTATTTTGGAGAATAGTCTGTGTTTAAACACATTTATCTCTGCATACTATTTCCAGCTTGGTAGGTTCCTACAACACATCGGTAAGAAATATGAAGTGGAGCATTTTTTGCAAAGCACATGTGGGTTTCTTAGAAATCAGGCCAGATGGGAGAAGTTGAGGCCAGTAGGGTGGCCAGGATAAGGTCAGTCATGTTCAGGAACTGGCTTAATATTTCAAATTAGGCATTGATCAGAGAGGTGCAAGATTAACAGTGTAAAAAGGCATGAGAATTTAGAAACCAGGAAGAAGATCAGGGATCTGGAAAATTGTGAAAATGAAAATTACAGGAGAGTATCAAGGAGAGTCTGGTCATACTATCGCCAAGAACCATCTTGCCCTATCCATGAGAAGTTGTATTGAAGTAAGAATGAGTAAACCACTGGGTCAGCCTGAGGGCTTGACTAGAGTTGACAGGAAGAGAGGTATGGTGGTCTATGCGCCCAATAGTTAGTACACTTTTGTTATAATTATCCTTGTAACTGAACATATTTTTTTGGTAAAAAACCAAACAAGCCCACTTTATGTGTTTGATATGCTTGACCTCCCTCCTTTTAGCCATAGACATGGCCATGTAATCTTAGTTTGGTTTCTCAAAGTTCTCTATCACCCTGGTCTCAGCAACTGGTTCAAACATGACCTGACTGGACCAAAAACAACCTTCCTAAACCTTTTGCTAGAATTTCCTGGAAAAAGATAATTTCTTCTCTCTAGATTTGTTAGCTTAAGTGATGTTGTAATCCTGGAACTCCAATGGGCAACTTTGCTCCCTACGTTACTTGAGAAGTTTTATTGAAATGAAGGAGGAAGCCCACCTAACAATGAAGCCAGAATATCTGAAAGCAGAGTCCAGAGACGGAGAAGAGAAAGATTCCTGAGGAAATCATTCGCGTTGCTGAATCCCACCATGCCCAAGGCAGATTTGCTCCCTTCTTGGTTAAGGAAGCCAATCTATTCTCTACTTAGTTTAAGCTGGTTTGCATTGAGTTTCTGTCACTTGTACCTTTAGTGTCTGCTAACACAGTTAGTAAACGCAGGCAGCTACACCGACCAGGTAGAGTTCTAGGCAGAGTTTAGATTCTACATGCTAGGTCATCGTAAGCCACTGAAATTTTGTCAAAGGTGAATTACATTAGAATTAGTAACTAGAATTCAGTAAACTAGGTTTTTATGGAGAATAGGACATAATCTTTTTTCTTTTTAAGTTTTTCCTTTTAGTTATGCATACATATTGGTTGTACGTATTTATGGGGTACATGTGTTGTTTTGTTACAAGCAATGTATAATGATTAAATCAGGGTAATTGGGGTGCCCATCACCTGAAGCATTTATCATTTCTTTGTGTTAGAAATATTCCAATCCTGCTCTTTTAGTTATTTTGAAATATGCAATAATTATTGTTAACTATATAGTTGCCCTATTGTGCTAATGAACACCAGATCTTATTCCTTCTAACTGTATTTTTGTACCCACTAATTCCTTTTATCTCTCTTTTGTCCAACCCTTCCCAGCCTCTAGTATCCATCGTTCTACTTTCTATCTTCATGAGTTCAATTTTTTAAAATAATATTTTATGTGGAAACAAATGAAGAATGGAAAAATAAATCTAAAGCTGAAATAGGAAATAAAATTCTTAAAGAAGTTGCTTATAATTTCTATCTCTTGGCTACTTGGTTGTTACAGTTACTTAATGATGTTTTCCTATTTTCTACAACACAGATATCTGTGAATTTGAAATAAATTGGATTGAATCTGTGTAGCTGTGAAAATGAAAAAGAAAGTGGCATTTAGGATCACCTACTGGTGCCAGACAGTGTAAAAAACTGGTTTCTAACTTTGTGCCATTGTTTTTCCCACAATCCAGTGGGAAAGGCATTTTCATTTTCATTTTGCAGGTAAGGAAATTAAAGATGAAGTAGGGGAAGTGATGACGGGCATCACACAGAGTTGGGATCTGAACCCAGTTCCTTTGACCTTTCTTTCTTGCTGCCTGTGTGTGCTCCTACCACCTTCCTAGGTATGGATTCCAAAAAGAAATAGCTCCGCATAGGGGATAATCCCTCTTGTTTCAGGATTAATTCTAAATTATGAGAATTTGTCTCTGATGGATCCACATTACTGGTGGTCCTTGTTAAGAAGTAAAACAGTAGTGGGTGCAATCACAGGTATTTAACCTCACCTCTCTGCTTGGGAAACCTGGTTGTGTTTGGCTCCCTGTCTCCTCCTGTAGGCTGTGGTATCAGAGCCCAAGGCATGCACAGAGCCAAGTTTCCCAGGTATGTGTTACTTTACAACCACTTCAAATAAGAGGCCATTCCAGCTGACAGCAGCCGAAAAAGAATGTGTTCCTGGTAAATTAAAGGAGGGCCACTGATCAGTGAAGGTAAACAGGTGATGAAATTCCTCATTAGTACCTCATTCGTAATTCTCTCCTGAAGTAGCTGACACAGAGTGAGGCCTGGAGACGCGGCTGCTCAGAAGTGCGGGCTGGGGGGTCACAGGGCGGCTTCATCATGGCCAGGGAGGGCGCCGAGAGCGGACAGCAGGCAGGGTCTGCTCTTCCTCAAGATGCAGCCACACATTTTGGAGTCACTGGGAGGTGAGCGCGAGCTCCTAGCCTCGGGGGTGCAGTGACAGCCCAAGTCCTCCGGCCCAGGAGGGCTTCAAGCCGTGCGCCCAGGGGCTGAAAGAGGGAAGAGGGTGCAGGACCCACACAGTCGGACGCCTGGACGCCTGGGTTTCTCTCCCTCTGGGGAAGTAAACTGCGATGTGCCCAAGAAGCCACTCAGGACAGGTGCAGCGAAGGGGCTGTGGGAGCCCAGTCATTGCTCCACTGCAGAAGGCCTGGCAGAGTCACCAGTCAGCAAAACCGGTGTCACCTTACCTGAGACGGTTCATTGAAATGAAGCTCTTTCTAATGGAGGCTTTCTCTACCAGGGCCTGGCAAGGCCCTGTTTCTTTTTCCCGTTCTTTCAAAACCACACGTGGCTTTCCAACAGCCTTTTCACATTTTGGTCTTTGCAAGAGCACTTTATGGCACAGACTGGCGTGGATTCGACCCACGGAACCCGCATCTGAAGGAGGCGTCAGCTCTTCCGATACAGACCCTGTTCTGGTGTAGAAACCTGTAAGTGCTGTAAATAGATGTGGGGATGCCACAATTCCTCATAAATACGGTAAAATGAAGACAAATCATTGCAAATATTTTATTAAGAATGGTTGAGGAAAAAGGGCACTCCCTCCTGAGACGGCTTCGTGTTCCTGTTTGGACTGCGTTTCAGGCGGTTTTGAAGCCCAGCACCCTGAACCCACACCCCACTGCAGGAGCCCTGCTGCCCAGCACGCACGCCTTCCCTGTGCAGAACGCCGCTTTGCATCAGCGCGAGCGCCCATATGCAACAGGGCCAGAATATTGAGTCCCTCTTGTCATCTGTACATAGGCCTCTACTGGAAATATCTCAGCTTTGGGCGCTCCCCTCTCGCCCCAACGTGCTGACCAGTCTGTGCTCTGGTAATCATACTGTGTGTTGAAATCTATCTCAGGATTTTCTCCATTTGCAAACAGGCAGTCAAGCGGAGGTGATGCTGTGAAGCTCGCATTTATCCCGCTGGATTTTTAAAAGTAGCCCTTTCCCTAGACCCAGCCTGTTTGTCATAAATCTTTCCAAGGAGCCAGCCACATGACAGAGAATTGCCGACATGAACCTACTGTTATCTCAGATTTATCACAAAGGAAAAAGATCCATTTCAGGATTAATAATAGGTGCTAATGCATTGAATTAAGTACAGATTTTGCTTTCTTAAAGAATCTTCAAAGCTACTTTTCACAAATCTAAGCACAAGGAAGATTTAACACATTCCTACTCCCTCCTGCAAGGTAGAATAAATCCAAACAATCCATACATGATAAACGACTCTGCGGGATAAGGGCATGAGCACCCCTGTTTCTGATTTATTCTTCCACTTGGTAGCTTTCTCAACAGATCTGATGAGCCTCTGCTCCTTGTGGCCTGTGTTTACGCACACACAGTTCCATTTGGTGATATAGAAAACATATTTCTTGGAATAAAGGAAAATTGCAGGCTCCTAATTTCTGTGAATTTTATGATGGTAAAATATTAACAACTCATATCATGAATTCCATTTTCCTCTTCATCATCCACAGCTCTGGTAGATATTTATTAATACATGAAACATTTTGGAAATGAATCATTTTCCACATGAATCATAGATAGAAGGCTCAGAGCCTCTCTTGTCATTTCTGATTCCTGTAATTATTCAGTTAGCAGAACATTGCGTTCTAAAAAGCAGTCCCTGGACCATCACTGACCTTGTGAAGCTATGGAGTTCCCTTTATCTGTAACGTGGTGATTGCCCTCCATTGTCAACTATTGGATACAATGGAGTAATCTCCAAAATGAGCTATTTCCACAGTACAAGGTCCCCCAGAAGAGACTATTTTGTATAATTCCTAAATTTGATCATCAACTACTTTAACAGCTCATAATGTTTTAAAACTTTGGTAAATTTTGTCAACTCGTTTTTACCTACATGCTTCATTAGTCACCTGAAAATAAGCTTAGGAAAATACACAATTTTACAAAATTAAATGTAGGACATATTTTGTCCAAGTTTCAGCTCTATCTCTTATTTGATGAGATTGCATACAAATCTTCATATTAATTCTAACATACTGAAAATGTTTCTGAGTAAAAATTATTCAATTAACAAGAGAAAGCATTTTTAATCCACTTCTTATTTTAGAATAGATTTATATTTACAGAAAAGTTATGAAGGTAGTGCAGAGAGTTCTCATATACCTCGTACTGTTTCCCCTATTATTATTTTTATTGACAAAGTGTGGTTATACCTATTTATGGGGTACAATTTGATGTTTTGATACACATATATGCTGTATAATGATTAAATCAGGGTATTTAGTGTAACCATAACCACGTGCAATTGTCTATCATTTCTTTGTTATAAGAACATTCAAAATCTTCTCTTCTAGCTGTTTTGTAATATGTAATACCTTATGGTTAATCATAGTTACCCGACCTCTCTACATCCTTCCTCCCTGTTCCTCTACCCAGTTTCTGGAGTTTTTGGTAACCACGGTTCTACTCTCTCCTTCCCTGAGATCAACAGTTGATATTTATTTATTTATTTAATTTTTTTTATTTTTTTGAGACAGAGTCTTGCTCTGTCACCCAGGCTGCAGTGCAGTGGCTCAGTCTTGGCTCACGGCAGCCTCTGCCTCCTGGGCTCAAGACATTCTGCCTCAGCCTCCCGAGAAGCTGGGATTAAAGATGTGTGCCACCACGCCTGGTTAATTTTGTATTTTTAGTAGAGATGGGCTTTACCAAGTTGGCCAGGTTGGTTTTGAACTCCTGACCTCAAGAGATCCCCCCACCTCAGCTTCCCAAAGTGCTGGGATTACAGGCGTCAGCGATTGTGCCAGGCCCAGTTCCTGTTTTTAGATTCCACATAAGTATGAGATCATGTGGATTAGGTGGTATTTGTCTTTCTGTGTCTGACTTATTTCACTTAACATGATGTTCTCCAGTTCCATCCCCCAAAAGACAGGATTTTATTTTCCTTTAAGGATGAATAGTATTCCATTGTATATATAGGCCACACTTTCTTTATTCATCCATCCATCAGTTTTCCCCATTATTTACATTTTATATTACTATGGTTCATTTGTCGTCGTTAATTAACCAATATAGATGCATTATTATTAACTAAAGTCCATAGTTTATTCAGATTTCCTTTGTTTTTAGCAAACATTCTTTTTTGTGTTCCAGGATCCAACATTATATTTAGTCATCATGTCTCTTTAGGCTGCTCCATAATGTGAGTTTCTCAGAATTAAGGACACATTCTTAAGTGTTTAGTCTTAGCTTTTCCTTTTGATTTTTGTTAGCTAGCATACATTTAGGTAGTTTTGTTTGTAGAAACAGAGTTGTTTGGGACAGAGATGGGAAGAGGTAATTAATTCAGTTTCACTGTGAAATTAGCCAGATGGATTAGCTAAACACCTTTTGGGAAAAACTTAAAAAAAAAAAGTCTCTAGCAGGAAACAATTAGAAATTCAAGCATACACTTGATGAAAAATTTCCATGTCGGAGAGCGTATCACCTTGCACCTCAATACCGATTTGACTCTCCATTATGGTGATGGAGATAAGAGTGTTTATTCACCGATGCATTGACATAGTTTCAAGGCAGTGTCTTACATGTCATTTTTCTGCCTTAAAAGATAAAAAGAAACACTTTGTGACCATTTTCTATTTAAACAGAGTAGTCTCAGATATAAGATAAACAAATACACCAAGGCAATGTATACTGCACACCACAAATGCATTTATCTAAGTGTTCAAGGCAATTTTGAGCCATCTAAACTAGTATCATTTCTTTTATTAAGTACAAGAAAGCTCAAGTAGGAGCTGCTAGAGAAATGGGACTAAAGAGGTTTGTTTTATTTTGTTCTTATAATCTTATTTTACAATTAAGGAAAAGTACCAGCATGTAAGATATTCAGGACATTTAAATGTTCTAATAAGCATTACAATTGAGCACCAAGGACTAAAAAATTCTCACTTTTATTTATAATCTTGCTTTTAATCTTCAGATAGTACCAAGTAAACTTGGCTATTTACTAAGTTTCATTCCTTTTTTGTAGATGGTTCAGATTTATAAGGACTATTCCCAAATCAAGTACAATAATATAAAAAATTTGGAGAGTTCCTTAATTTTACCGTGGGGAAATTTATTCTCAACATCACCTTATCCCATAGAATTATGGCTTTAGGGGTTTGCTATTCTTGAACTGAGAAAACTCATCCAGGCTCTCATAGAAGTTTTATGATGAGTGAATACATCAGCTGGGGAAGTGGGTGCAGGTCATTCCTGCGTATCCATTCATTCATTCAGTGAGTCACTGACTATTTAACAAGTACTAACTACATGCAGGATTCTGCGCTTGGGGATGGGAAAATAGTGATGAAATACATAATTTGTGCCTTGTGGTGACATATTCTAGCAGCGGGAGGCGGGGAGCCATGCATGTGTGGATGAATAGAAGGGAAATGTTAAGACATTAAAACCACGATAGTGCAGACAAGGGAACACATATGATGTAGCCATTATGTTCTCAGTGGATACTTCCAACACTGGCTTCTTGGGAAACTGGGAACAGAAACTCCCATCAGAGTTCAGGAAACAGGTCAGTCTGTGCACCACCACCAGGCTGGGAAATGGCTAAGATTCCTCCCTGGAAAGAAAATTCCATCAATATCCTTTGGAGGCAAGTCGACACACATGCTGTAGGTTTACGTATTACGTCAGACGATAGAACAGAAGGGTGTGGGAAGATGTTTGAATCAGTAAAGGAAGAAACTCAAGGAATCATGTTGATATTTATCTCTGTCTTTTCACATCATACTGTCTGAAAGAATCCAGCTTATACAAAAGCCAATTTAGGGTGATCTTTTTTAAAAAATGCAAACTCAGTATTTTTTTACTCTAATGAAATCAGCATTTCAAAGAGAATAATTCAAGGAGTTTGTTCAATATGGTAGTGGTTTAATTATTATAATATTTTTTGAGACAGAGTCTCTGTCGCCCAGGCTGGAGTGCAGTGGTGTGATCTCGGCTCACTGCAGCCTCCGCCTCCCAGGTTCGAGGGTTTCTCTTGCCTCAGCCCCCCAAGTAGCTGGGATTACAGCTACTTTCTTTAGAAAGATTTAGAAGAGATCCTGCCTTTCTTGTGAATCTATTTTCCTCTTTCAGTGATGTTTTCTAATTATCTCACATGCTATCTTGCTGATCTTCTCTTTTGCATATTCCATACCTATTAATCCTTTTTAAAGGATTAACTAAATCCTTTAAAAGTAGCTGGGCCCATCACCGTGCCCGCCACAATTGCCCAGCTAATTTTTTTTTTTTTATTTGTATTTTCAGTAGAGACGGGGTTTCATCATGTTGTCCAGGCTGGTCTTGAACTCCTGACCTCAAGTGATTTGCCTGCCTCGGCCTCCCAAAGTGCTGGGATTACAGGCATGAGCCACCGTGCCTGGCTAGTTTAATTATTTTTTATTTTTCTAGCAGTTCGAATACTATATATATGTAAGATTTTAAATTTTGTGATAGTGTCTTGGTTTCTTTAAATATACTTCTATTAGAGATTAAAATCAGTATCATAGCCATAACCCTAGATTAGTTGATTTTTTACTCAGATTCCTGATGACAAATACAATTCATAAATGATGGACACCTAATTCCTGATGCAAACCAATATTTACAATGATCAAATTCTGAAAATTTCACTTGTTGGAAATGAAATCTAGCTTACAATGTCTACATTAAGGCCTAGAATTTCCTACATGATTCAGCTCCAGGGTAGTTGTGGTGTCACCAACAGACTTCGTCTTAGGATCTGTTAGGGCTCAACGGCTGGATCAAACTTGAGGAAAATACTTCAGTAGGTTCTAGAATAACTCATTGAAAGTGACTCACTTCAGGAAGCAATGTGAATACAGAAAGAGCCACTCATGTAGCGCATGCTGACCGGTGGTCTGATAGACTGGATTTAGCAGCAATGGCTGGATTGTAAAGAGAGGCATGTTAGGCCCTCAGACTGATAAAACTAGGAAATGGGCAATACTTAACTGTTGATGAGATTCTGCCTTTCTTGTGAATCTATTTTCCTCTTTCAGTGATGTTTTCTAATTATCTCACATGCTCTCTTGCTGATTTTCTCTTTTGCATATTCCATTCCTATTAATCCTTTTTAAAGGATTAACTAAATCTAAAATATCAGACCATAATTTCTATTATAACTTCTTAGAGAATAGTAGATCATTTGTCTTAACCTAAACTCTCAGGAAAAATGCAAATTTTTTTCATACGTATTTCCTGTTATGGTCTATTCTTAAAATACATTTTTTACAGTTATCCTTTTTCTATTAAAAACTTCTTGATTGGGCCTGGCATGGTGGCTCACGCCTGTAACCCCAGCACCTTGGGAGGCCGAGGAGGGCGGATCACAAGGTCAGCAGATCGAGACCATCCTGGCTAACATGGTGAAACCCCCTCTCTACTAAAAATACAAAAAATTAGCCGGGCGTGTTGGCAGGCGCCTGTAGTCCCAGCTACTCAGGAGGCTGAGGCAGGAGAATGGCGTGAACCTGGGAGGTGGAGCTTGCAGTGAGCCAAGATCGCACCACTGCACTCCAGGCTGGGCGACAGAGTGAGACTCCGCCTCAAAAACCCCAAAACAACAAAAAAAACTTCTTGATGATATGGCTATGTTCTGACGGTGTTGTGATGTTCCAGCAGTATGGAAATGCTGTTACGGTTGGTAGTGCTGTAATGGTGTGATGATGTGTTGTGACTGGTGGTGCAGTGATGATTGGGGTTGCAGTGATGGTTGGTGATGGTGGTGTGAAAATCTATTCATTGCTGCCATAATCATTCAGTGCTGTGAATGACTATAAATGGCTGGCTATAAATGACTGGGTACCAGCCCTGTATGTAACATTCAGAATTGTGAGATAATAATAAATGGGTTAAATTAACTTTATTTTAAAATTAATCAATTTCATAGATATTTGCCATCAAGAGGAATATTTTGCACATGTACATAAATATAAACTAGGAAGAGAAAAGCATAGCAGTAGGAAGCTGATAGCATAGAGGAATATCTTCCATAGAGCTCTTTAATTCACTTTGGTTTCTGAAGATTCCGGTCCTGATGTCTGAATTTACCATAGCCCACCTGTATATCAAAATATTCACTGCTAACAAACAAAAGCCCATTTAAAAATTATTATTTTTTTATAAATATATTTACTGAAATGAGTGTCCAACGCAACTAGTGATTCCACTGCAATAATTGGCAATTAAAATCAATGAAACTATATTGGTTGTATATAGTCTCTGATTTATTGTATTAACTCATCCTATTAGATAAATCCAGATGTTTTCAAATGACTGAAAATGACATCTTGACATCTACTTAATAAATATATGTGGTCCTATGATATATTTATATTGAATTAAAGATTTTCTAACAGTTCAACTTTAAAAATTGCTTATTTCTTGTGGATTTTAAATTACATTTTTATACCAATCCTTACTAGGTAATTTTGTTTTGACTTTTTAGAAATTTTTATTTCCATAGGTTTTTGGGGAACAGGTGGTATTTGGTTGCATAAGTCAGTTCTTTAGTGGTGATTTGTGAGATTTTGGTGCACCCATCACCTGAGCAGCATACACTAAACCCAATTTGTAGTCTTTTATCCCTCACCCCTCTCCCACCCTTTCCCCCAAGTCTCCAAAGACCATTGTATCATTCTTATGCCTTTGCATTCTCGTAGCTTAGCTCCCACTTATGAGTGAGAACACACAATGTTTGGTTTTCTATTCCTGAGTTACTTCACTTAGAGTAATATTCTCCAGTTCCATCCGGGTTGCTGCGAATGCCATTCATTCATTCATTAGTATTCTATTTTGTGTGTGTGTGTGTGTGTATGTGTGTGTATACACAGAAATATACATATATATATATATATATATATACACACACACCACAATTCCTTTATCTGCTTGTTGATTGATGGGCATTTGGGCTGGTTCCATATTTTCGCAATGTGAATTGTGCTGCTATAAACATGCATGTACAAGTATCTTTTTCATATAATCACTTCTTTTCCTCCGGGTAGATACCCACCAGTGGGACTGTTGAACAAATTGTAGTTCTACTTTTAGTTATTTAAGGAATCTCCACACTGTTTTCCATAGTGGTTGTACTAGTTTACATTCCCACCATTAGGAAATTTGGTTTCCTAATCACCACATCCATGCCAACATCTACTGCTTTTTTTTTTATTATGGCCATTCTTGCAGGAGTAAGGCAGTATCCCAAGGCAGTTTTGATTTGCATTTTTAAAATTTTTATAAACTTTGAGGCTTGATGTATTCCAACTCTAGAAATGTCCTAAATTCAGAAAACATATGGCTTTCAAAACTGTCTCCCTTTCTGTCTGTGTGTGTAGGGTTAGGTACACACACACACACACACACACACAAATATGTATTTACTATATCCATATTCCATCAGAAGCTATCTGCAGCTCATACGAGGGTCAGGTGAAAATGTGGCATATAGCTTCTGAATTTCAGTCTCCCCTTGGTATAAATCTTGTGTCCCAGAACTTAACATTCTAGGTAATCCCAATTATTGTCATTAAAACAAAGAGCAAACACACACTCCTGAGATTTTAATATAGCAATGCACACACTATTGTTCATGTCTCTTCAATTCAATAGGAGGCCAGATACGGAGAAAGAACATTGCCAGATTTCCTTGGACCCAAGCCCTGACAGTAGTTACTGGAGCTAGTCCAACTCATCCCACACGGACCCTGCCTCTTCCCATGTTCCCTCAGCTCCATTTCTCGTTTCCACCTCACTGACTCCTTGTCTTTTGGCTTTTCCCTTTAGAGTTCGAAATTCAAGCTGTCAGGTCTAATCATGACATCTGCCTACTGTGTATACAAAGGAAAAGGAAATGCCAGTGGGGACTGCCATTTCAGTTTACCACCATGATACCTCCTCTTGGAATCTGCAGAATTTATGCACAATAGAGCAAAAAATGCAAAGCAAAGCATTCATTTTATGTTATAAGTTCACTCTGTATGTGCATGACATTTTGTCTTAGCTTTTAAGGGGATGAAGAAGTTAGTGCAGTCATTATCATATATTTTTGCTCATCCTAGAAACTTAAGGGATGCTTGATGCATTGAATTATTAAATAGAACTTTAAAGGGCATTAGCTGATCAAAAGGATGAACATATTCAGAATGAGCCACTTTAGCCAAAAATAGGAACTAAGGTGATGAGATAGATTTTATAGTGACCTACAGATACATGTAAGACAGACTATTAATGTAATAAATATAAATCATGCGATATGATACTGAAATTAAATTTGAGCTATAGAAATGTAGCGTGACAATATCTTAGTAGAGTGACAATATCTTAGTAGAGTGAATGTGGCTCAAGGGACATAAGAATTCAAAATGAAACATTACAAAATACCTCTGGAAAGTTTATTAAAAACATTTCGAGTGTGATTCTTTGTCTCATGAGTTCAGGGATGGTTTCTTTCACTCAGATCAAACGTTGGGAAGAATCGAACTGTAGTTTGCTAATAGACGTGGCATTTATAGTTTTGCACTGGTAACTTGTGTTTCATGGGATCATCCTTTTTGTGCCACTTCTAATAAACTGCATGAGTATATTTTATGGTGAATGTTGGTTGTCTTCATGTAAGTTATTTTCTGTTAAAAAATTGGGCTGGGCACAGTGGCTTATGCCTATAATCCCAATACTTCGGGAGGCCGAGGAGGGCAGATCACGAGGTCAGGAGATCGAGACCATCCTGGCTAACACGGTGAAAGCCTGTCTCTACTAAAAATACAAAAAATTAGCCGGGCGAGGTGGTGTGCGCCTGTAATCCCTTTTTTTTTTTTTTTTTTTTTTTTACCTATACAAGAATAGCAATTGTTCTAATAGACTTCTCGACATCAACGATCTAGGGCAATAATCTAGGAAGTGGAGTGACAATACCTTTCGGATTACTGAGGGACAAAAAAAGTCAAGCTCCAGTCCATACTTAGCTATATTATCATTCAACAAAGAACACAAAATAAATATATATTCAGACATGTAGGGCCAATAGAGTTTCCAAACCACAGATTCTCGCTAAAAGTACTACAAAAGGTAAACTTCAGTAAAAAGCAAATAAATACAGACAGAAGATTTTGGATTGAATGTCTGTTCCATGCCAGAGAAGAAAGTGAACTGAAAAATGATTTTTAAAATGTTTACCAAATTTAATTAATTTGTGATCATGAAAATACTAATGTTTCACATAAAAATGAGAAGAAATTAAAAGACAAAGAGCAAAGTTGAAATATACCAAGATCCTGGCTGGGCGTGGTGGCTCACATCTGTAATTCTAGGACTTTGGGAGGCAGAGGCAGGTGGATCACTTGAGCTCAGGAGTTTGAGACTAGCCTGGGCAATGTGGGCAAAACCCTGTCTCTACCAAAAATACAAAAACTTAGCTGGGTGTGGTGGCACGCCATCTGTGGTCCCAGTTACTTGAGAGGCTGGGGTGGGAGGACTGCTTGAGCCTAGGAGTTCAAGGCTGCTGTGAGCATGAGCGCAGGAGGCAGAGGCTGCAGTGAGTCCTGAAGGTGACCGCACCACTGCACTCCAGCCTGGGTGACAGAATAAGACTCGTCTGAGAAACAAACAAAACCCCCCCTCCAAGATCCTTGTAGTTTTGGCAGAAGGTTAGAGATACTGAATATTGTCATACTTTGTTAGCAAAATATACAATTAATACATATTTATATAAATTATAAAATTATAAATTATGTTTAACTATAAATATTATAAATATATAATTATAAATATTATAATTATATAATAAAATTATATAATTTCATTCAACAAATTATAAATTATATAATTATAAAATTTATATAAATTATAAAAATATATAATTAATACATATTTATCTTAGAGAAAAGCTCAAATTTTTCTCTGAGAGGTTGAATAAACTATCCTATGAACAGAATGACCAGGAGGAAATCAGTAACAGGAAATGAACAAATGAACAATGGTGAGAATTATAAAGTAGGCATAACTATAATGAGCAGAGAGATGTTTTAAAACAAGAAAAGTTTGAAACTACCAATGAAATAAGAGATATGTAGAAAAACATACCTTCCATGCATTATCTTAAGAAAAAGCTATCTTTTTTTTTTTTTAAAAAAAACTTAAACCAACAACTTTTAAAGCAAATAAATTTTTATTTTAGTCTCTCATTAAATTCCTCCAGATGACAAGACTAGATATTTTTACAGGTAACTTCTAACAAAACATTAAGGCAAATTATTCAGAGAACATAGCAAAAAAATACTAATGCAATCTATTTTATAAAGTGAATGCAATTCTATTAACAACTTTAGACAAGGAAAATTAAAATGTAGATCAATTTTACTTATGAATACGTTTTAAACTCACCAGAAACACAGAAAAGAATAGCAATATAGTAGTATTTAAAGGAAATACAGCATGGGCAGGTGAAAGTTATCACAGGAATGCAAAATTGGTATAGCAATAGAAAAAACATCCTTGAGATTGTTCACTTTAGTAGGGTGAACGACAATATGCTCAGCACAATAAATGCAGAAAAAGCATTCCAAAATTTGGCTCATATTTATGGTAATAATCCTTAGTAAAGTGGAAATTTTTTTTTAACTTTAATATCTATTAAAAGTGGTTATTTTGTGGTAAAAAACTAGATGCATTCTCATTCTATTTAGTAATCATCCCTAGCACTTAGTATTGCTCTAGAGGTTTTAATCAGATCTAAGACATTTGAATTGGAAAGGAAGATGTAAAACGTTTGGTATTTGAAAATAGTAGAGAATTTTTGTAAGATGGAGAAAAATAATATAGTAAAACAATAGATACCATTCATATTAACAAAAACCCTATACGATATTGGGAATACATTTAACATAAGTTGTTCAAGATCTTTTTAGGAAAAAGCTATACAAAGGTTATAAAAAGGACAAAATCAGAATAAATGGAGATGTATATCCTTTTGCTAAATGGGAAAAGCAAATACAAAAATGTCAATTGTACTCAGATTAATTTAAAGATTCAATGTCATTCTACTCCAGTTAGCAATGGGCATTTGAAAATAAAAGGTGACCCTACTTCACATGGAAGAGAAAAATATCCAAGAGAATTCTAAATAAGATAAAAGAGGAGGAAAAGGAGAAAATAGAGCAGATGAAGTCACCTTACCATATCTAATAGTTTTTATAATGCTAAAAGCATAAGTGGTAATTAAAATAATATTTTCCGGGGATAGAAAATTGATAAGGAGAGGATCAGAAGCCATGTAAATTTGGAGCATAATATGTAATACTGGTGACACTATTAATCATTCAGGGAATCATTCAGGGAATAATGGACTAGTCAATAAATAAGAGCTTATATCAGGACCTTATAAAATTAATTCTATATGGTTAAAGTTTAAGTAAGAAAAGCAAATCCTCAAATATTTAGATGATAGTGTAGAATTACATTTCTATGACCTTGGATTAGGAAAAGTTATTTTTTCACTGTTTTTTGTTTGTTTGTTTGTTTTGTTATATTAAGACACAAAAGCAAACACCTACAAGAAAAAATTAATATATTTTACAAGAATAAGTTATTAAAATTGTGTACAACCAAAGATACTATAAAGTGCAAAAACAAATATCTAGAACAATGTATTTGCAATATATATAATTGAAAATGCATATATAATTATATAATATACATATAGTTGTAAAAGAATATGTAGTACATACATAGTACACAGATTATCTATCTATCTATCTACCTACCTACCTACCTACCTACGTACCTATCTACATTTACTGTAGCGTTATCTACGATGGCAAATATTGGAAAACACCTAAGTGTCTATAATTTAGAGAACATATTTTAGTGTGTCTATAAGATGTGATACTATATAACAGTCAAAAAGTGGAAAATAGAGTTATTTATTTTGCATTGGTTGCAAGAAAACTCACAACCAAATACCTCGCCTGAAAAAAATTTAAAAGATTCTGTGGTTTGTCTTTTATATACTAATCTTACAAATAGCTTTACATTTTCCTGCACCTATTTTATTTCTTGGGATCACATTGGAAGGAAGTAACAGTAGAAACAGGGGCCTAGGTAAAACACTGCTACAGCCATCTTAGCAGTGGATGAAGATGGCCAATCAGAGGGGTAGTAGGCAAGGAGAATGACGTTGAATCCACAGCCTGTAGGCAAGCTTGGGTACATAAGTTGCAGGGCTTAGTGCAAAAATAAAAATGTGAGGCCCCTTGTTCAAGAATTTAAAAGTTTAGGGTACAAAAAAATAGAAAGAATGAATAAAGCCTGTGATTTGATAGCATAATAGGGTGACAATAGTCAATAATAATTTAATTGCAAATTTAAAAATAACTAGAAGAGCATAATTGGATTGTTTGTAATACAAAGGATAAACGCTTGAGGGGAGGGGTAGCCCATTCTCTGTGATGTGATTATTATACATTGCATGCCTCTATCAAAGATCTTATGTACCTCATAATATATATATACCTCCTAGGTACCCACAAGGATAAAAAATAAAAAAGTCAATCTCTCTCTCAAAAAAAAAAAATTAAAAGTTGAAAATGGCAATAGCCAAGCATTAAATGAAGCATGAGGGCTTTGTAAGCAAGGATTGTCCCTGTGTGACTCCATGGGTCACGTGCTTGTGAAGCCAGCCTTGGTGCAGAAGACAGAAGGGATATGATGGTACTTGGTTTGTGTCTTGGAAAGTAGGTGAATTGTGGTGCAAATATTGCCCTGGAACAGAGGGGGTCGAGCAGAGCGCCTACAGTGGGAAACTTGAGAACATTGACATTTCAGGGGTCGGCAGAGGAAGAGAACCGTAAGGTAACAGGTAATGACACTCACTATGGAAAGAAGACAACCAAGAGAGCATGGTACCATGGATGCCAAGAGAAGAGAATTGTTCTCTGAGGAAGACCTGGTCAACAGTCTTCAGAGATGGCTAAGCCATGCAGTGAATGATTAAGTCATTAGATTAACATTTAAAAGGTATGTGGGAACTTTGAGGAATAACTGTTTTAGTGGAGCACTGGAAACCAAAGCAAAATTGCATCAGATCGAGGAGTCAGCTGGAGGTGTGAATGTAATAGGAGGAGAGAACAACTGAGAATGCATTTAAATTGGCTTGGCTGTGAAGGAAAGGACAGAGATAGGCCAATGGTGGGAGGGGAATGTTGGGCCAAAGAAAAGTTTGTTTTTGTTTTTCAAGATGACAGAGGCATACAACATACTAACATGTGCACAGGACATGGTGAGTGGAGAGGGAGAGCTGAAAATCCAGAGGCAGTGGAGGAAATACTTGGTAGAGGGAGAGTCCTGAAGGAGGCAGGAGAGTCCAATGCAGAGCAGGTAGAGGAGTCGTGTTTAGAAGAAGTCTCTTCTCCTGCATTTTTGGAGGAACAAAGCAAGAGAGCACTGGTGTGGGCCAAGTCTGTTTGTTAATTTACAAACAGGAAGCTGCAATGGTTCCCATCTCACTTCCGTTTTCTCTGTGAAGAGGTAAGGCCATTTGTGGGAATGATAAGGGAAGAGGAATGGTCACAGGCTTATAGGTGTGGAGAGTTTCCCTTGAGCATGGGAGGAAATGACGACTAGGAATTCCAAATGGAATCAAGGGCCCAGGGGAGGAATAGGACTGTGGATCTGAAAAAATATCTTCCTGTGTGTTTGTGTGATTTTTCTCCAATCACGCTCCCATACCAAGTGTGTGCAGGGAAGAGGTACAGCTGAACTGATCCCAAAATATGGATTCACCATGTGGAGGGAAAGAGATGGACAATGGCTTCAGGATTTGGGTATTGGCATGCGTATGGTTGAAGTAGTAAGACTTGGAGTTCGAGCTGAATAGGAAAAAAAGTGAATACAGTAAGAAACACATGGGAGTGAGGCAGAGGCTTATGGAGTCATTGAGAGATGGAAGATTTCACATAGTCAGAATTGGTGTGAAAATGCAGAAGGGAGGAATAGAAAGTGGGAGGGAAAAGAAACTGTGGCCACAGGGACTTTGGTGGAGTTGGACCATCAGGGTGATGGCCAGAGCCAGACCAGGCCATGGTTTCCATGAGTAGGATGAACACCAGGCCAAGAGGCTCAAGCCTCTCACAAAGCCTGGAGCGGAAGGAGGGGAGGCCATGACCCGGGTGGCCATGTATTTGAGGAATGAAAGACGTAGCCAGGAGACTGGTCACTCCCAGAAGCAAGGGGAGGGATTTGATAACACAGTTGAGTAGTAGAAGCATCGAAAAAGAAATGATTTGTGCAAGAGAGCAGAAGAATAACAGCTTGGAAACAAACATTAAGGACGTGTTGTCCTGAAGGGTGCAGTGTGGCGGGACATGCAACCTCTGCAAAAAGAACCATCAGAGCATCTAGCAGAGCCTCACTGAACAGAGGAAAGCCTGTGCTCGCTAGCACAGTTACAGTACACCCCGGACTGAGGATCAGTGGCAGGAGGGGTGAGCACAACTTCTCTGATAGTCTGGCTGAATGCAGAACTCATATGGAAAGTAGGCTCAGGAACGTAAATAAGAACTCTTCTTGAGATAAGCCGATATAAATATCCTTTTTCTGAAATGAGAGTGTGATAGCCACAGTGGTTTTGATATTATTCTACACAGTCCCCCTCTGGAGTTTTGGTATGGTAGTTACACGTTGAGTTAATTTAAGAAGCTGCCGAATTGTTTGCCAGAGTGACTGTCCCATTCTACTTGCCCACTAGCAATGTCCACATGACCCACTTTCTCTGCATCCTCACTAGTATTTGGCAATGTCACAATTTTTTATTTTAGACGTTTTAATAGGTGTGTAGTGGAAAGGCAAAGGAGCTAGAAGGGCTAAAGCAATTTTGAAAGAGAAAAAATAAAAAGGCATCAGGCTGCCTGGTTTCAAAATTTATTATTCAATGAGAGTAATCAAGACTGTGTGGTATTGGCAGAGTTAGATGCATAGACTAATGGAACAGAGGGGGGACCTCAGAAAGACCTACACAGATATGCCTGACCGGTCTTCGACAAAGATGCAAAAGCAATTCATTGGAGGAAAGATAGTCCTTCATCAAATGACGCTGGGACAATCAAACATTCCAGACCCAATCTTCACACCTCATACAAAAAATTAGCTCTAACTAATCATTTCATTTGAAACTTTTAGAAAAAAAAGGGAGAAAATCTTTGAGACCTAAAGCGAGGCAAAGAATTCTTGGAGGAAAAACTGACAAACTAGTCTTCGTTAAAATCAAAAAGTTTTGCTTTGCAAAGGATCCTTTAAGAGGGTGAAAAGACAAGTTACAGATTTGGGAGAAAAAATTTGCAAACTAAAAATCTGACAAAGGACAGGTGTCTATAATATATACAGAAATCTCAAAACTGAACAGCAAAAACAGAAACAATTCCATTAGAAAATAGCGAAGGCTGGGAATTGGTGGCTCCGATGTCTCCCCATAGTCAGAAGTGTGGTGCTATCCACCTTAGCTTAGTACACAGGACAAAGGGATTGCTTTTACCCATCCACTGATTAATCCCAAACTTTGTAATGTGGAACACCCACAGAGACACTGCTTTGGAGAAAAGGTCTGGAAGGATAGAAGGAACTCCAGTATGAGGGAACACAACTGCTAAACTAATTAGAACTTAGAATTCTAATTCTAAATTCAAATTAACAGTTGAGGAAACACCAGAATCTTTTAATTTTGCATTTCGGATCCTCAAGCATTTCTAGATAGTGCAGAAGCTAAAGATACCAATGAGAGGCTAGCAGACCACTAAGGGGCCACTGTTCGTGCACCAAGGGGCTGCTAAGATGTGCCTCTTTTGGACCCCATTTCCCAGGGGCCTGGTGTCCAGTGGTGAACTACACATTGTAAACATCCGAATTGAGCTTGATTATTATTGCGTTATAAAGCAAGATGCAGGAGTATTTTTGGTCACTTGAGGCTTGCGCTTTCTTAAACATGCAGTTAAGAACAATATTGTCCTTGGTCCACCTTCTGTTATTTCTTTTATGTTGATGATTCTATAGAGGTGAAGAGTGTTTAGAAACTTTATGGAATAAAATCTTGGCTGTCTAAAACGAAGACTTCCCCAAATTTAACATTATTTCAAAATCTCTTGAGGAAGAATATAGCTATACATTTCTCGAGTATGAGAGTACCCTTTATCTTTGCTTATTTACCAGTGTGGAGGCTTCATAAATGAACTCCTAACAATGACCTTGCTATTCAGCTTAATATTCTGCTTTAATTCTTGAGTCAATTGCTAACAGATAAATACATTTTATTGTCACAGACCAATGAACTTATTGTTAAACTCTTGAGTAAAAACAAGATTTTGTTTTGTTTTTATTTTTCAACACAGCTTTTATCGGTAGTCATGATACCGCATTAGATATTTAAAATATATGTGCTTATGTTTCTCTTGTTTGAAAGCAGAATGAGTTTTTGAAACATAGAAATAAACCCCTACATTACAGATAAAACCACTCAATTTGATGAGAGTTTATCCCAGGTGAAAAACCAGAAGATTGGATGCATTAAAAGTAACTTTAAAAGGAGTCAAAACTTTTACATAGTGAGGTTTAAAAGAGAAGCTATAACTGATGTTAGCAGGCTTTTCTACTTCTGAAACACAGCTCATTCCATCAACCCTATTTATGTCTACATTTTGTCAAACACACCTTACAGTTACTAAGTCCAGGCAGTCATGGAGTTGAGCTATTGTCAGCTTCCTTGGTCTCCCTTGTAGTCACCAGTAATTGTAAAACATAGAAAATGCTTCTGTTGGCTGCGATTCTTACCAAGGAAGAGACTGTGAAGACAGCTGTACATAGCAGATGAATTGGTAACTTAATGAGACCAGAATGTTATAACAAGTTTAGAAGTGAACATTCTTGAGAGGAAAAGTAGCTCAAGTTTGTGATAGGAATCCCCCAATTAGTAATTTAAACAGAAGCTCAGTTAATTATAGTATATTAATAAAACTATGAGGTAATCTTTAAATTCTGAACTCACTTTCCTGCAATATTATGGAAGAATGTGTCTTATCCTTTCTTGTGTGTTTTTATAAGAACTAGTTTGAACTAATCCTGTACAGAAAATCCACCTCCATCTGAAAAGCAAGGTTCTTTCTGTTGCTGAACATATCAGATTTCTGACAATGAATCCATTGTTCAAGATAGAAAATATTTTCATAATAAACCTGCAAGAAGTATTCAAGATGTATAAACTTGTTCACATATACGAGAACAAAGTGATCTTTTATCAGTACTTCTGATGGCACTATTACACATTTAAAATATCTGCATTGTGCTTATACCATATTCACCTGTCTAATTATGTGTTGTAAGCAATTTTTAAAACAGTAATTGTCATTGTAAAAGCTGTGCACTTCATTTTCTAAGAATTAAATCAGCCTAAAAACCTATGACCCGTGGATTATCCAGTAAAATGCAAGAGAGAAGCAGAGAAATTTGAACCTGTCATTCCAATTAAAAAGGAATTTATAGTCCAAACTAGCATTCATAATTTCAGAGAAAATATAAAAAAATAGGGCCAGGCAAATAGGCTCACTTATTTTGTCCAGTTGTTCAGGGACAGTTCAGTTTAATGATCATTTCATTTATTTATTCAGCTCTTCTATCATTCATTCATAAGTTACTTATTCCTTGGGGGACAGTAATGAAGACAGTAGCGAGTAAAGAGTAGGGAAAACTGCCCTAGAGTACCTTGAGTAATTTGGTGGAGGAAGCACAAGGAAGTGCCTTGTGCACTTCCACGGGAACTCATGAATTAAGCCAATTCAGAAGGTCAGGGAGAGAGGTCTCTGAGGAAAATGTGTTTAAGTATAAATGGATGAGATTGTTTCGCATTTGAAATGGAATCGATTATGGATTTCCATGTGAAATGTCTTGGTGTAAATCTGAAGATACTGATGTGACCAGAGTAATTTAACAACCGACTAGCCCAGATCCCTTGAGGACAGGACCATGTGCTGTGCGTCTTTGTGTTTTTGGCACCCAGCAGTCTGTTAAGAGTGTGGTGCACACATAGTACATGCTATTGAAATAATTAATAAATAAACAAAAGTACTGCCCAGTTTGTTGCTTTTGGAAAACATGCCAATTTAGGTAACATATATTTTCAATTATCGATAAATTTTTTTTTTTTTTTTTTAAGATGGAGTCTGGCTCTGTCACCCAGGCTGGAGTGCAGTGGCCCCATCTTGGCTCACTGCAAGCCCTACCTCCTGGGTTCACCCATTCTCCTGCCTCAGCCTTCCAAGTAGCTGGGACTATAGGTACCCACCACCACACCTGGCTAATTTTTTTTTTTTTTTTTTTTTTTTAGTATGGCTTACCATGTTAGCCAGGATGGTCTTGACCTCCTGATCCGCCTGCCTCAGCCTCCCAAAGTGCTGGGATTACAGGCGTGAGCCACCACGCCCGGCCAAAGAGCATGACTTTTGAAAAATCTTATTTTTAAATTTTGTTTTACACTGTATTTCTGATTTACTGGATTTGTTGAAACTTAACGTGTCTGTAGACTGATTTGTATTTCCTCAAAGCTAAGCTGGATTTTGATATAAGCCGTTTTGCTACTATCATTGGGTAATACTGGCTTAATCTAGGCAAATACAAACGGATCTGGTTTCTAGAATTGCCTGGACTCCATTTTAAATGTGAAAGTTCTTCTATGCCTTTTTATAATCCTTTTCTTGAATGTTATTTATTTTGATCATGATGCTTAATTCTTACTCAGAACTTGCTAAGTAGAAAAAAATTAAAATTTCTTTTACTTTATGAAAAAGTCAAATATTTCCACTTTTTATGTTTTCTTCTTATGTTTCCCCTTTTCTCTCCAATATTACCATCTGCTTGTTTTATTCCTGTTCCCAGTGATACCCGCAGTGAAATTTCCATCCACAGTCTCTGTTGATTTATGCTCGGCTGTGTTTATTTCTGGCATTGCTAACTTTCTTGATATGTCTGGGACTTGGGCTTATTACACTAACTCTAGGTTCAGGTTTCCTTCTCACAACATTTACTCCACACCTACTTTGAACTTTTCTTAAGATGAGAGCTTAAATTACTAAATACGTTTCTTTCCCACTACAGATTTCAGGGCGGAAAAGAAGTGGTTACAGGGGAGAAAGAGAGTTCAAAATGTTCAAAAATGCCCAACTGTTTTCAAAACTTGGAAGTGAGGACAAGCATTTTTCTTTAATTGAACTTCAGATAGATCAGTCACCCTAGCAGTGGTTACCCTGGGGCATGTTCCCAGCATCCATTAGGCTGGTTGGCATTTGAATTGGTGACGCACTTCTCTCCAAACCCCGATAGATACCTGATGTTTAAATGGGCTTGTGGATTGCAAACCTTGCAAATGTCCTTAGAAGTCACAGAGTGTGCCTGGGTGAAAAGGAGGATCTGCTCATGGGTGGCCAATGTTTGTTTACAACAAAGGCCTGGGCTGGGAGTTTTAGTGGTGGCCAACCACTCACTTTGCAACAGATCACTGATGAAATTTGACTGTGGAACTTTCTTTTTGAATCCAGCTGTTAGTTTACATCCTGAAGGATAAGACTTGATCACTCTGCTAATTTTATCCTCCCTGATATAACCGCAGATGTTATTCAGATTTATAGGCAACTGACTGTCCTAAAATTTTACAGTTAATTGTCTCCAGAGATGTCATCTACATATGTGGATATCAGGGACAAGGTGCAGGTGATCACTGTCGAGAATTCTCGTCCAGGCCTTTGCAGCAAGCAAGTATTTGCTATAGAAGAGCAGGTTGCCTTATGACTCAGGTGAACCCTATGGTTTATAAGGAAGATGACTTGTTTAACCACACAAGTCTTCGCTTCAGGAATATTTACAATGCCTCCACAAGGTGGAAAACCTTCAGGTATTATCCCCATATACCTCCGTTCGAGAGAACGATTATCCACATCCTATGATTAAAGGATGTGGATAAGCTTCATACAACGCAGCAGCGGCCAAAACAGCAGCAGCAGCAGCAGCAAAACTTTGACAGTGGAAAAAGCTCCAAGTCTGCGGTTTTATTTTTGTTTAGTTAGAGATGGAACGCCACACAGTAAATCTATCAGTTCCAAGTGCCAAATTAATAGAAGTGTTAGTGTGGCATTGAATTAGCAAAATGAGAAGCAGGGAATTGACAAAGAAAATGAATTATCATGCATCTTCTTATAAATTCAATAAGGAGATGCAAGAAATAAATCACCTGAACGGAACAAGGGCCAGATGGTGAATATGCATGTGCACGCGCATGTGTATTTATCATCCTCTGACATGGAGACTTAGCATAAGGTAGGGCTGGGGTACAGTGGGCCAGGAAATAAGCTTGCAGTTCTTCTCGGTGTCCTTGAGCTTGAGGTAGTACTGCTGCGGTGTGGACAGCGTGCACTTGGTCTCATCATCCACACACACCTCCATGGGATCCTACGTGGACTCCCTGCACACAGGCCAGATCTCCTTGCTGGAAGTGGCGAGGCTGAGGTGGTGGCTACAGTGATGTTTTGTGAATAAAGGAGAATGACCTAAAATGTGAAACGTTGTAATTACTAGTCACCATCTTGACAGGATTTACTTCTAGCTATAGCGCTCCAAAACTGGAAGGAGGGAAGAGAGAGATACGAAGATTTTTTCTTCCCTTGGAATACTTGGGTAAAATGACACATTCCAGATACACCAAGGGCCACCTATGTTCACAGAATAGCATCTACTCAAAGCCCATCTATTGTAGGATTGAGGCTGCTGCTAACGCAAGTTACTTGTGAAATGGGATAACATTTTAGGGTATGTATATAGGCTTTGGGGTCTAAATTTTCTTCCTTTATTCCATAAGTGGTGGTTTTAAAGTCTACCCGTTGCCTGAGTCAATTTCAAGATGTAGCAAGACACAGTCCCTTCCTTCACAAGATGAATATACTATCCAGTGTGACATATTTGTAATACCACTTGATAAATGCTATGGTGGACAAGCACAGACTTCTGTAGCATCACAGTCTAACTCAGGATTAGGGAAATGCTGAGGTCAGGAAAACCACTCAGAGAACATCATGTCTGACTCAGTCCCCCTGTGGATTCCTACTCTTCTTTCTGACCTTGAAATGTCAGAGCACTGTGGCACCCAGTCTTTGGTTCTCTTCCCTTTTCTATCTTTATAACCTAAGGCTGAATGAAGACCTATCATTTTAAATTGCATTAATGCACCAAACTCACGTCTCAGCTCTGCCATTGCCCTTGGTGTGGAGCCTCAGAGTTTCACCCGCTCACGCCCTCTGTAGGTGTCTGCAGGTAACACAGATTAAGCCTGCGCCAAACTGACCTTTGGTTTTGTTTTTTTACTTATATTCTTGTTCCTCCTCTTGTATTCCCAAGTTCACACCATTTATAGTGCTGCGTAGGCCAGAATGCCTAGAAAACACTCTTAACTCTTTGCCCTGCTTATGTTTTAAACAGATCACTTCTCACTATGTCCGTCAGCACCACCCCAATTCAGACACCCAGTCCCCAGAGTCAAATACCTAAATCGTCTTTTAAAGTCTCCCTGTGTGATGTTGTTGCCACAGGGTTCAAGCTTTGTCCTCTAACTCCTGCAGAGCTAGTAGCAAGATTCCATCTGTACCCTCTACTCATTGGTATGGCAATGACCTTGGGAATTGCATCCTCTCAATTCACAAAGTAGGAGGGCTTGCAGGATGGTTCCTGTTGACGGGGGCTGCTTTCTGAGAAGTCTCGCCAGCTCCATCCCTGCTTAACTTCTCAGTTTGGCTGTGTATTCTATTTTATTTTATTTTATTTTATTTTATTTTGAGGCAGAGTCTTGGTCTGTAGCCCAGGCTGGAGTGCAGTGGCGCAATCTCAGCTCACTGCAAGCTCCGCCCCCCGGGTTCACGCCATTCTCCTGCCTCAGCTTCCCGAGTAGCTGGGACTACAGGCGCCGCCACCACGTCCGGCTAATTTTTTGTATTTTTCGTAGAGACGGGGTTTCACCGTGTTAGCCAGGATGGTCTCGATCTCCCAACCTTGTGATCCGCCAGCCTCAGCCTCCCAAAGTGCTTGGATTACAGGTGTGAGCCACAGTGCCTGGCCATTAGCTGGTAATTCTTATAATAGATGTAAATAATTAGCAACTGCATCCCCTCGGCGGCATGCGGAGGAGAAGGAGGAACCAGGGCCCTGCCTCTCTGCTCTCAGCAACACGGCAGAACAGGATGTGGAAAATGAGCTTTTGAATTATGAAGAAGAGCCCCAGGTCTCTCCAGGGAGCGCTCTGGTTCCCCGTAAGAAAGATGTCAAGGGATCCTACGTTTCCATCCACAGCTCTGGTTTCTGGGACTTTCTGCTGAAGCTGGAGCTCCTGAGGTCCAGCATGAGTGTATTCTCCAGGCCACCCTGGGCATGGACGTCCTGTGCCAGACCAAGTCTGGGACGGGTAAGACGGTGGTCTTTGTGCTGGCCACAGTGCAGCAGATCCGGCCCGTCAACTGACAGGTGACAGTCCTGATCACGTGCCACACAGGGGCACTGGCCTTCCAGATCAGCAGGGAGTACGAATGAGCACTTCTCCAAGTAGATGCCCAGTGTCAAGGTGTCTGTGTTTTTCGGAGGCCTCTTCATCAAGAAGAATGAAGAACTGTTGACGAACTGTCCCCATGTCATGGTGGGGACCCCGGGTCAGATCGTAGCACTTGTGCAGAACAGGAGCCTCAGCCTGAAGAATGTGAAGCACTTTGGGCTGCATGAGATGCTGGGGGGGCTGGACCTGTGGCAGGACATGCCGGTGGCCTCCCACCTGATGTTCCGGCAGAAGCAGTGAGTCGTGTTCAGTGCCACCATGAGCAAGGAGATCTGGCCTGTGTGCAGGGAGTCCATGCAGGATCCCATGGAGGTGTTTGTGGATGATGAGTGCACGCTGCCTGCACTGCAGCAGTACTACCTCAAGCTCAAGGACACTGAGAAGAACCGCAAGCTTTTCGATCTCCTGGACATGCTGGAATTTAAGCACGTGGCAATCTTCATCAAGCCGGTGCAGCCCTGCAGTCCCCAGCCCAGCTCCTCATGGAGCAGAACTTCCTGGCCATGGCCCACGAGGAATGACTGTCACACTATCAGCAGTCCAGGGATTTCCAGTGGTGGATCCTGGTGGATCAATCTGTTTGCAGTCAGTTGCAACATCCACAAGGATATGGAGGCTTGGGAAGATATTTGGCATAAACCATTGGCTGCAGACATTTTTCTTTATAAAATCTTCGACGGACTCTGTGCATATCTGTCGATAACTTCTCTTCTACTCTTTTGTCATCGTCCACACCATGATCCCATCCACTTCACTGGAGGAATTTACCGAGGCGGCTCCAAGCCTATGTCTCTGCAGGTTTGCTCAAAGTCCCCGTATTCACTTTCAATCACTTCCTAACCATTGTAGGAACTGAGTGATTCAACATCTTCTTAACTATGACATGCCTGAAGACTCAGACACCTACCTCCACCCAGTGGCTCGTGCAGGTTTTTTTGGCACTAAAGGCCTGTCCATCACTTTTGTGTCTGAGGAGAATGACGCCAAAATCCTCCAGGACATCCAAGACCGGTTTGAAGGTCATGTGACAGAGCTGCTGGAGGAAAGCAGCATCTCCACACATGGTGAGTAGAGTCCTGACCATGGGCCTCGATGGCCTGGAGCGGCCCTGCTGCCCGTGTGTGGCTTCCTGTGTGCCAGCTGGGTCTCTCTTTGGACTGTCCAAAAGCTGCAGATTCGTGTAAGAATATTACTATGAAAAAAAAAAAAAGAAAGATATTTTATAGACATCTCCCCCTTCCCTTTAGGATGTGAGGTTATAAGGGAGGTGAGGAAAGTTTGTTTTGATTGTGCTAAGAAAGAAGCCAATCTTTTGGTTTACCCGAATTTACAAGGATATTATATCATTTTTCCTTTTGAAATGGGTCTTTTTAATACAATGCAGGCACTTAGTCCATGTCTACACAAATGCCAAACATCTGGATGAGAATAAAAATTTAGTCAAAAATAGATATTTCCAAATAACTGGATGTTTGATCTAAAATAAATCAAATAACCTCTTTTTTTTTTTTTTTTTGCTGTATTTTTCACACTGAAATTGGATGCTTTGTACTTACTTGTTGGATCTGACTGTGAAAGCCTTTTAAAAAAAATGAATAACTGAAAATTAGGACGAAGCTCTCAGAAATACAATGGGAGTGGCTCTAGGTGACGTGAGGAAAGCTTCTAGAAACATCTTTCCAGTTTTGAGAAGCTCTCTGCCAGTCCTCCAGGCTGACAAAACTGAGTCAGCCAGGGAGGTTTGAGAGGTTTACTCACCAGTTTCCTAAGCCTCCAACAGGTGCAGGATCACTCTCCTAGTTCTTACTGGAACACACAGAAGATCTCCTTTAATCAGCGAGGAGAAAGCACCTACAAAGCGGCCTCCGAGGAAGCCTGGAGGCTTCAGGGAACAAAAGGGTTATGTTGTCCCAGGGATAGCGTTATCCTTTGTTATGTGTATTAATTAATATGGCGGGAAAGGCAGGACTACATTTGTTAAAACGGTTTGTGGTAAGTAAGTCAGCCGCTGTGCTGAGTGATTTACAGTGGGCAGAAAGCACAGTGGCCTATGACTAACATCCAGGGCTCGGTGTGATTAGATCATAAAACTTTATTGTATGGTTATTTATTTATATTTCTATAAATTAAACAGGCATTTGACCTGAGTGGTATACAGATTTTTAAAAGAAAAAAGAAAAATTACTTATTTTGATAGTGTTTGATCCAGAGGCACAAATTTGATGACCATCACCATGAAATTTGAAGCAGCACAAATTGATTTCTTGCTTGCTCAACTACTTATCTTATTTTTTGTTTGATTTCAGGAAATGGATCAAAGCACACACAATACTTAATTGTTAATACACTTCTTAAAATATGCTAAATGTTCTTGTTTGTTTAATTCGCTGGTGGGGCAGCAAAGATGATAACACTTTTTCTAATCTTGCTTCTATATTGTTTGACATCTACCAATACATTGTGAGAAACATTGTAGTGGTAGGTAAAATGGTTTTGTACAAAAGTAAGGTTTTTTCCTTATTGTGGATAAGCATTTCTAAGAAATATGATTATTTATACATACTATATACCAGAATTAACTGCCTGAATATTTTATATTTGGGATTTTGCTGGTATCCTGGGAGCCCCAGCCCTTATTTTCTCCAGGTGAGTTAGATCCAGGAGGTGAGGAGATAGTGTTCCCATTACCAGGGATTGGTGTGGGGATCCGGCTGTCTGATAGGGCCCCAAATCATTCCCATCAGTCACTTGACAGCAAGAGGGAGACAACTTCACTCCTGGTTGCCTTGAAGGTATCCTAGTCTGCCCTAAAGGCAAAACCTATTCTGGCACCAGCCAGGTTGACCTAGGGCAGCCATCCTCAGCTCTCAAGTGCTGCCAAAACCACGGAACGCTCTCCTGAGTGTTCTATTTACCCAGAAAGATGAATCTGGTGACCATTCAGACCTTGCAACTCTGGCTGCTTTGAGGAAGGGTGCCCTCAGTTTCCCTGAGCGCAGGGTGTTCTATTGTGACTGAAAGTTAGTGCTGAAGGAGAAGGATGCCAGTGTAAATGTTCCCTCATGCCCCTCCACTGCCCCCCTGCAGTCTGCAATGTCCATTATACCACTCTGTATGTATTATACCACTCTGTTTGCCTTTGCCTACCCATAGCTTAACTCTCACTTATGAGAACATATTTGGTTTTTCTCTTACTGAGTTACTTCACTTAGAATAATGGCCTACAGCTCCATCTAAGTTGCTGCAAAAGACATTATTTTATTCTTTTTTATGGCTGTGTGGTATTCCATGGTAATATATATATATCACATTTTCTTTATTCAAAAATCAATTGATGTACACTTATGTTGGTCCCACATCTTTGCAATTGTGTACTGTGCTGTAATGAACATATGCATGCAGGTGTTCTTTTGATATGATGATATATTTTTCTTTGGGTAGATACTCACTAGTAAGATTGCTAGATTGAATGGTAGATCTACTTTTAGTTCTTGGAGAAGAAAAACAATTTAGTTATAATGATTCAAAATAATAGTCAAAGGAAAATCATGGTCGAGGAAAACAGAATGACCCTCAGTTTCCTTTTGTCCTCTGGCCCCCCAAAGGTGTTGCTTGTTGGGAAAATAAAATTGCCACAGAGAATCAAACATCTAAACTTCCAGGAAGTCAAACAGTAGTTTGTTAAATAAAGGACTTTCCTGCTCTAAGTAAATATGGTACGAAAAAGCTAACCACCTTTCTTTGGAAGGGCCTTTTGGAATTGACTTTGCTTTTATTAATTTGGACTCGGGCTTGGGTTGAGGCAGCTAAAAGTAGTTGTTATTCTCAATGTTGTTTCTACATGAATCTCTAGTGGAAAAAAAAACTTTGCATGAATTGATTAAAACAACTGCAAAGGCATTTAAGGCAGGTGGTTTAAAACACAGACCGAGTGGCTTTGCAACAGATTATTCCTGTATGCATGTGCAAAATGGTCACTCCATTGCTAGAAGTACAACAGTGTAGATGGAAAACATCAGTGTATGTGGGGAATCTGAAGACCACCTTCTTTGCTGGCTGTGGCTGAAGGCAGAAATAACTATAATCACTTTTTACTGCCTAAAGATTTTATAGAAGCAAACTCCAGCCATAAGCCTTGAAAGTGGGATTGTTTTCTCAGCCTTTTCTCCAACCGCCCTGGACCACTTCTTCTTATGCTTTTTTGCCAAGTTTTCATAGGTTTTGGTAGTTTGGTCTTTGCAGCTCACCAACTAGCATTAGGGAAACACCCTTTACTTTTTAGTGTGGCCTCTGTTGATTATGATTTTGGTGGCAAGGTAGAAAATGAGCATGTATTAACAAATAATAAAAGCACATCTCTCAAGTTCATTTGCACTCTGAAGATGAGATTGTGAAAGGTTAAGCTGTCAAATAAATGGGAATGCACTGAGATGGCTGGACCTTGTCCAACGGTACCTGTAGCAGCTGTCAACCTAATTAAGCCAGATGTGTGTTCAATGTAAACGGACCTCCCAAGAGGAATAATAACAGATTTCAGGCTCTGGAAAGAGACAAAAGATGGGGGAGGGGATGGGTAGAAGAGAGGTGAGGCTGAGATCTATAGAATGTTTCTGATGTCAGTGTGACTCCTACCTGGAAGACTCTTAGCTCATTAGTGTCACCTGGATTGAACTTGGTTGAAACAGTTCTATGGGTGGGTGAGAAAAGAGGTTTAAGTGAAGTCTGAGTACATTTTCATAGTCAACAAACTGATATTTGCTAAACTCTTTCATCTTCAACACATACACACATGCATGCACACACACACACACACACAAAACCTTAGCCTGACTTTAAATCCTTAGTAATTTAAAAAATGACATTTAAGCCATGCCAACTTTGACAGCCCTTCAAGGGAGTATGTGAGCCATGAGCCAAGAAAAGGACACCAACAGGCTTTCAGATGCTCTCAGATTACATGCGATTCACAAATCAGGATGCATGTTGGTTATACTTTCTGCAACCCTACTGACGACTTAAAACAAACATTCTGTAAACCATAAAATGTGAGGTACAATAGTGTTATGTTAAAAAAACACTATAACTTCCAGACAATTTTTTCCATTCATGCTATAAAATGTCATATCTCCAAAACAGAAGTGTTTGAGAAGCAGACCTTTAAGCTTAGCCAGGAAAATGCTTCTCAGAAAATTTTCCTTCACGTTGCTGAATTTAGTAACTACCTTGATGAAACCAGTTCTAAGTTGCTATGTCTCTAAGAAAACAGCCAGCCCCTTTTGAGAACTTGGTAGCTGCTTAATACTTTGTTTATAGAGAAACTTCATTGATTTTGATTGATTGACATTAAATACTATTTATTAAACAAACATGTATTTACTCTGTGCCAGACACAGTTTTGAGTACTTTGTGAAATTATTTCATGCTTATAGCAACCGTACAAAGTAGGTACCATTAATAACCCCATTTTACAAAACAACAGAGCCCAAGAAAGATTAAGTGGCTTACTGAGGTCGCACAGTTACATGCCTAATATACAGAAATGTTGATGATCTAGTAGGATCCTCTCTTGTAGGAGGGACCAGAGTAAAGAATGTTGATACAAATCTTTCCAGAATAGCATAGATTCAACTGCAAATGGCAACCTTCTGTCTCAGTAGATGGAGATTTTGAGAACAATCAAACAAGTGAGATTAGACCCCAGTGTGATGTGCAACGCTTCTGTGGCACACAAGAGAACTGAAAGTCAAGGCTGAGTCTTAAATCTTGCTCAAATAAAGTGGGCATTATTTAACGTATCCACCTCAACTTGACACTTACCTCTTCTTATTTGACAGAGTTAGTGATGGAGGAAAGTCACTAAATCATTCATTCATTCTAGGTGCCAGGCACTGTGTTGACTTCTAGAAGAACCACACATGGTACAGACCTTAAGGAACACAGAAGCTACAGAGTGGACTGAACAGCGTCCTTCCCAAATTCACATCTACCTGGAACCTCAGAGTGTGACCTTATTTGGAAATAAGGTCTCTGCAGATATAATTAATTCAGATGAGGTCATACTGGATTACATGGGCCTCACATTCAATGATTTGTGTTCTTTTAAGAGGAGACATTCGCAGAGACAAAGACACACAGGGAAGAAGGCCGTGAAGGCAGAAATTGGAGCGATACATTTGCAAACCAAGGCACGCCTTGGAACAGAGGCATTGTAACCCAAAAGGCATGGAACAGATTCTCCCTCAGAGTCTCCAGATGGAAAATGACCCTGCCAACGCCCTGGCTTCAGACTTCTGGCCTCCAGAACTGTGAAAGAGTAAGTTCCTGTTGCTTTAAGCCGCCCCGTTTGTGGTACTCAGCTATGGCAGCCCCAAGAAACGACAGGTTTGGGTACCAGGAAATGAGGTGCTGCTGTAACAAATGCCTAAAAATATGGAAGTGGGTTTGAGACTGAGTAATGGGCAGAGGCTGGAAGAATTTTGGGGACCATGATAGAGAAAACCCAGATTGCCTCAAGGAAAGGATTTGTGGCAATGTGGAGTGAAAAGCAATTCTGGTGAGAATTCAGATGGCTGTGAGGAACAGGGTAGAGAAAGCTTACGGCATCTGAGAGAAAACATGACAGCTTGGCAGAAATATGAATGTTAAACATGCTCCTGGTGAGGTCTCAGAAGGAAATGATGAACATATTATTAGGCACAGAAGGAAAAGCCAGCCTTGTGACAGGAAATTTAGCTTGATTTAAGATCTTGAACCATGGGTCCTATCTCCTTTATTATTGCTAGTTAGAGAAATGATTGTACAGCAGACATTTTTTGAGCTAAATACTATGATATAATAAAATTATACATATTATCTTTTTTCCAATTTCAATCCTTCCCCCAAATCGTAAAAGAGGCAAATCAGTTCAATGTTTGATGTTCCACAAAAATAAATTTTAAGTTATTAAATGAGAAAGAAAAGCAGAGATCTGACTTTATACAACATTGTTTAATCTCAGAGTTTTAGAATTGGAAGAAATCTTAGAAATCACCTAGATTTTTCTTGGTAGGATGTGTTTAACCCCTTGATACCATCTCTATGAAATCATCAAATAGTTTTGTTTATACATTTTTTACTTTGTATATTAATTTGTCTGTGACAGTACAATTCCAATTATTAAAATGTTTTTCATTCATATGTTGACCAGTTGGGATTCTTTCCTCCATAATGACCCAGGATGTCTCTTAAGCCTGTGTGTTATAGACTTCTAAATATTAGAAAATGTGTTACCTGACAAATCTTGTCTTCATTTCAGTCCTGTGAATTATTCTTCGCAAACAGTGTTTAAGAGCCTTTTGCTATCCTAGTGACACTGTGTGCAATGTTATAATTGATGTTTCCTTTAATGTATGATGTTTAAAGCACAGTACCAAAATTGAAGTAAGTCCTGATCACAACAGAATATAGCAGGATGTGCACATCTCTTGTTCTGGCACTCTACTTCTATTAATTCATATTAAAACTACATTTTACTAAACCAGCCACTTCACATAGTTGCATCACATTATAGTTTAAAGCAATTGATTTCACTCAGTGATATTTACATACATTCTCAAGATGACAAAAAATTGTCACAATGAAAAGTTTTGGATATTATATAAATATACATGCTAGGTAAAATATAATATGGAAAATATATTTCTATAATATATTGCATATGTTAATCACTGATGAAATATAACTATTTTTATACCCAAAAGTATTCTGGCACATGAACTAAAGGGCAAAAAGTTTTCTCTATAAATCTGTGAAAAAATAAAGTTTTAATTAAAAATTATGTATTTCATATTGATAAATATAGGATAAAATGTTTTTGGGATGTGCAAAGATTACACATTTGACTATTATAGATAGCCAAATATTAGCTACATTAAAAAAAAAAAGTTGAATTTTTTAGATTTTATAGTGCTACTGGTGACTGGTGATGAGGTATTCACAGGAAGCTATTGCATTTGAGATACGCTGCATGCCATACTAAAAGCTAATGCCCACCTCAAATACCAGAACACCTGTAACAGATAAGGGTTTTCAACTTTTGGTAGTCAGTTGCCACTTTTGCCTAGTGAAAACAGTGTAGAAGCTTTGGTTCTATGGAATTAATGCATCAACGACAGTAATAATTGCAACAATTATACAACATTTTTATTTATCAACTATTCCTTGAAACTTCTGCTTCCATTCATTATGGGGTAGCTTACAGAAGACCAATAAGCCAACTTGAAAACAGAGAAAAATTTGACTAAATCATTTGTCTGAATACAACAGAGAGCTGCCAAACCAACTAGAAATTGAAAGATGAGGAGTTTGCAGGGAAAAAAAAAACCTCAGAGACTTACAAGGTCACTCTAAGAGTCACTCTTCTTTGGGCTTTTTAAAATTGGTCCACAAATTAGAAGCCATGGTTATAAGTAGAGAAATACAAATAAGAAGCAAAGAAATCAGCAGACTATTTGGTAATCTCACAGGACTAAAGAAGAATAAGCTAAAGTTTGTGACTTCAAAACAGCTGAGATGTGAAATCAAGTTATTGGTGAGAAAAAGAGAGATAAAGAATTAGGACATTTTTTTTTTCTCCCCTAGAGGCGTTTGCTGAATTCTAAAGAGGGATAAGAAGCTCATCAGAAAGCCACTGAAAAACATAATGGAATTTTCTGGAAATATTTAGAGACAATAATCATACTCAAGAACCATGACAGAAGAAACCTCAGGATTTCAGGTTGACCAACTGGAGGGCAGTGTCCTAGAAATGAGTGTAAACTACAAGGAGACAGAGCCTTAAACACATTCTAACCTAGCTTCCAGTTAGCCTTGTCCTAAATTAGATTAAGATGATATGCCTTGACTGAATCTCACCATCAGAGGACATGTTGTAACGTTTCTGGAGAACAATCCAGAGTCTCCCTGATTTTTTATAGATAATATTTAATACTCAATAAAAAAATTAGCAAACTTCTTACCAATGATCCAGTTAATAGAAGTATGAAAAACAGATACAAAAATAACCAAGATTAGTGTGCTCCAAAATGTAGAATTCGTAAAATAATAAAAATCTTAGAATTGAAAAATGTAATAAATTGAAACTAAGAAGTTAAAAGATGAGCTCATAGTAGCTAGGATATAGTAGAAAACAGAATTGGTGAACTGAAAAATAATCACTGAAACATTTCCAGACTAAAAAATGAGTGGAAAATAAAAACAAAAAACAAAAAAAAGGGATATGGTTAAGAAAAATCAAAATAATTTTTCTCATTAAGATTTGTTTTAGGATATTTACAGGGCAGAGCAAGATGGCCGAATAGGAACAGCTCCATTCTCCAGCTCCCAGCGCGAGCAACACAGAAGACAGGTGATTTCTGCATTTTCAACTGAGGATACTAGGTTCATCTCACTGGGGAGTGCCAGACAATCAGTGCTGGTCAGCTGCTGCAGCCGGACCAGCGAGAGCTGAAGCAGGGCGAGGCATCCCCTCACCTGGAAAGCACAACAGGGAAGGGAATCCCTTTTCCTAGCCAGGGGAACTGAGACACACAACACCTGGAAAATTGGGTAACTCTCACCCCAATACTGCCCTTTACCAAGGGTTTTAGCAAACGGGTACATGAGGAGATTATATCCCACACCTGGCCGGGAGGGTACCAAGCCCACAGAGCTTCCCTCATTGCTAGCACAGCAGTCTGAGATCTAACTGCAAGGCAGCAGCGAGGCTGGGGGAGGGGCACCCACCATTGCTGAGGCTTAAGTAGGTAAACAAAGCCACTGGGAAGCTCGAACTGGGTGGAGCCCACAGCAGCTCAAGGAGGCCTGCCTGTCTCTGTAGACTCCACCTCTGGGGACAGGGCACAGCTAAACAACAACAGAAAAAAAAAAAAAAAGCAGAAACCTCTGCAGATGCAAACGACTCTGTCTGACAGCTTTGAAGAGAGCAGTGGATCTCCCAACACGGAGGTTGAGATCTGAGAAGGGACAGACTCCCTGCTCAAGTGGGTCCCTGACCCCTGAGTAGCCTAACTGGGAGACATCCCCCACTAGGGGCAGACCGACATGCCACACCTCACACGGTGGAGTACACCCCTGAGAGGAAGCTTCCAAAGCAAGAATCAGACAGGTATACTCGCTGTTCAGCAATATTCTATCTTCTGCAGCCTCTGCTGCTGACACCCAGGCAAACAGGCTCTGGAGTGGACCTCAAGCAATCTAACGAGCAAAATAACCAGTTAATATCATAATGGCAGGATCAAGTTCACACATAACAATATTAACCTTAAATGTAAATGGACTAAATAGTCCAATGAAAAGACACAGACTGGAAAACTGGATAAAAAGTCAAGACCCATCAGTTTGCTGTATTCAGGAGACCCATCTCACATGCAGAGACATACATAGGCTCAAAATAAAGGGATGGAGGAAGATCTACCAAGCAAATGGAGAACAAAAAAAAGCAGGGGTTGCAATACTAGTCTCTGATAAAACAGACTTTAAACCATCAAAGATCAAAAGAGACAAAGAAGGCCATTACATAATGGTAAAGGGATCAATTCAATAGGAAGAGCTAACTATCCTAAATATATATGCAACCAACACAGGAGCACCCAGATTCAAAAGCAAGTCCTTAGAGACTTACAAAGAGACTTAGACTCCCATACAATAATAATAGGAGACTTCAACACCCCACTGTCAACATTAGACAGATCAACGAAACAGAAAGTTAACAAGGATATCCAGGAATTGAACTCAGCTCTGCAGCAAGCAGACCTAATAGACATCTATAGAACTCTCCACCCCAAATCAACAGAATATACATTCTCAGCACCACATCACTTATTCCAAAATTGATCACATAATTGGAAGTAAAGCACTCCTCAGCAAATGTACAAGAACAGAAATTATAACAAACTGTCTCTCAGACCATAGTGCAATCAAACTAGAACTCAGGACTAAGAAACTCAATCAAAACCACTCAACTACATGGAAACTGAATAACCTGCTCCTGAATGACTACTGGGTACATAATGAAATGAAGGCAGAAATAAAGATGTTCTTTGAAACCAATGAGAAAAAGATACAACATACCAGAATCTCTGGGACACATTTAAAGCAGTGTGTAGAGGGAAATTTATAGCACTAAATGCCCACAAGAGAAAGCAGGAAAGATCTAAAATTGATACTCTAACATCACAATTAAAAGAACTACAGAAGCAAGAGCAAACACATTCAAAACCTAGCAGAAGGCAAGAAATAACTAAGATCAGAGCAGAACTGAAGGAGATAGAGACACAAAAAACCCTCCAAAAAATCAATGAATCCAGGAGTTGGTTTTTTGAAAAGATCAACAAAATTGACAGACCACTAGCAAGACTAATAAAGAAGAAAAGAGAGAAGAATCAAATAGACGCAATAAAAAATGATAAAAGGGATATCACCACTGACCCCACAGAAATACAAACTACCATCAGAGAACACTATAAACACCTCTACGCAAATAAACTAGAAAATCTAGAAGAAATGGATAATTTCCTGGACACTCACACTCTCCCAAGACTAAACCAGGAAGAAGCTGAATCCCTGAATAGACCAATAGTAGGCTCTGAAATTGAGGCAATAATTAATAGCCTACCAACCAAAAAAAGTCCAGGACCAGATGGATTCACAGCTGAATTCTACCAGAGGTACAAGGAGGAGCTGGTACCATTCCTTCTGAAGCTATTCCAATCAATAGAAAAAGAGGGAATCCTCCCTAACTCATTTTATGAGGCCAACATCATCCTGATACCAAAGCCTGGCAGAGACACAACAAAAAAAGAGAATTTTAGACCAATATCCCTGATGAATATCGCTGTAAAAATCCTCAATAAAATACTGGCAAACCAGATCCAGCAGCACATCAAAAAGCTTATCCACCATGATCAAGTGGGCTTCATCCCTGGGATGCAAGGCTGGTTCAACATACGCAAATCAATAAACGTAATCCAGCATATAAACAGAACCAAAGACAAAAACCACATGATTATCTCAATAGATGCAGAAAAGGCCTTTGACAAAATTCAACAGCCCTTCATGCTAAAAACGCTCAATAAATTCGGTATTGACGGAACGTATCTCAAAATAAGAGCTATTTATGACAAACCCACAGCCAATATCATACTGAATGGGCAAAAACTGGAAAAATTCCCTTTGAAAACTGGCACAAGACAGGGATGCCCTCTCTCACCACTCCTATTCAACATAGTGTTGGAAGTTCTGGCTAGGGCAATCAGGCAAGAGAAAGAAATAAAGGGTATTCAGTTAGGAAAAGAAGAAGTCAAATTGTCCCTGTTAGCAGATGACATGATTGTATATTTAGAAAACCCCATTGTCTCAGCCCAAAATCTCTTTAAGCTGATAAGAAACTTCAGCAAAGTCTCAGGATACAAAATTAATGTGCAAAAATCACAAGCATTCTTATACACTAGTAACAGACAAACAGAGAGCCAAATCATGAATGAACTTCCATTCACAATTGCTTCAAAGAGAATAAAATACCTAGGAATCCAACTTATAAGGGATGTAAAGGACCTCTTCAAGGAGAACTACAAACCACTGCTCAGTGAAATAAAAGAGGACACAAACACATGGAAGAATATACCATGCTCATGGCTAGGAAGAATCAATATCGTGAAAATGGCCATACTGCCCAAGGTAATTTATAGATTCAATGCCATCCCCATCAAGCTACCAATGAGTTTCTTCACAGAATTGGAAAAACCTGCTTTAAAGTTCATATGGAACCAAAAAAGAGCCCACATCTCCAAGACAATCCTAAGTCAAAAGAACAAAGCTGGAGGCATCACGCTACCTGACTTCAAACTATACTACAAGGCTACAGTAACCAAAACAGCATGGTACTGGTACCAAAACAGAGATATAGACCAATGGAACAGAACAGAGTCCTCAGAAATAACACCACACATCTACAGCCATCTGATCTGTGATAACCTGAGAAAAACAAGAAATGGGGAAAGGATTCCCTATTTAATAAATGGTGCTGGGAAAATTGGCTAGCCATAAGTAGAAAGCTGAAACTGGATCCTTTCCTTACTCCTTATACGAAAATTAATTCAAGATGGATTAGAGACTTAAAATGTTAGACCTAATACCATAAAAACCCTAGAAGAAAACCTAGGTAATACCATTCAGGACATAGGCATGGGCAAGGACTTCATGTCTAAAACACCAAAAGCAACGGCAACAAAAGCCAAAATTGACAAATGGGATCTAATAAACTAAAGAGCTTCTGCACAGCAAAAGAAACTACCATCAGAGTGAACAGGCAACCTACAGAATGGGAGAAAATTTTTGCAATCTACTCATCAGACAAAGGGCTAATATCCAGAACCTACAAAGAACTCAAACAAATTTGCAAGAAAAAAACAACCCCATCAAAAAGTGGGCAAAGGATATGAACAGACATTTCTCAAAAGAAGACATGCATACAGCCAACAGACACATGAAAAATGCTCATCATTACTGGCCATCAGAGAAATGCAAATCAAAACCACAATGAGATACCATCTCACACCAGTTAGAATGGCAATCATTAAAAAGTCAGGAAACAACAGGTGCTAGAGAGGATGTGGAGAAATAGGAACACTTTTACACTGTTGGTGGGATTGTAAACCAGTTCAACCATTATGGAAAACAGTATAGCGATTCCTCAAGGTTCTAGAACTAGAAGTACCATATGACCCAGCCATCCCATTACTGGGTATATACCCAAAGGATTAGAAATCATGCTGCTATAAAGACACATGCACACGTATGTTTATTGCGGCACTATTCACAATAGCAAAGACTTGGAATCAACCCCAATGTCCATCAGTGACAGACTGGATTAAGAAAATGTGGCACATATACACCATGGAATATTATGCAGCCATAAAAAAGGATGAGTTTGTGTCCTTTGTAGGGACATGGATGCAGCTGGAAACCATCATTCTCAGCTAACTATCGCAAGAACAGAAAACCAAACCCCGCATGTTCTCACTCATAGGTGGGAACTGAAAAATGAGATCACTTGGACTCGGGAAGGGGAACATCACACACTGGGGCCTATTATGGGGAGGGGGGAGGGATGGCATTGGGAGTTATACCTGATGTAAATGACGAGTTGATGGGTGCTGACGAGTTGATGGGTGCAGCACACCAACATGGCACAAGTATACATATGTAACAAACCTGCACGTTATGCACATGTACGCTAGAACTTAAAGTATAATAAGAAGAAGAAGAAAAAAAAGAATTCAAAGCCAAACAAAGAGGAGAAAACAAGTCCCCAAATACCAAAAGTAGGCAAGTAAATGGAGTAATTGATATTCTCATTCACTGTTGCTAAAAGGGTAAATTACAACCAGTGTGCTGCTGATATCTATTAAAGCGAAACATTCACATACTCTATGACCTAGAATTCTACTACTATGTGTTTATCCAGTAAAACGTTCATCTGTGTGCAAAAAGTGAAAAGTAAAAACAGAGGGAAGTTCATCATAGCACTATTTGCAATATCCCCAAATGGAAAAATAACCCTAAATAGCTTTATCAACAATAGAATTAAGAAAATAATATTTTTATAGTCATATGATAGAATACTATATAGTAAGGATAATAAATACACGACAGCTAAAAGCAGTAACACTGATAAATGCCAAAAGCGTAATAATGACTGACTAAAAGAAGCCAGGCATGAAAGAAAATATATGCTATATAATTTCTATTTATACAAACTTTAAAAATAAAATTAGTCTTCGGTATTAGAAATCACAATGGTGGTCACTGCTGTGAGACACGTCAGAAGTCACAACAGTGGTGGTTCCTGTGTGAGGTTGTAGGAACCGTAAGTCTGTGTGTGTTTCCAGGATTCCTACTACAAGGGAGGAACTATTTGTCTTATCAAGGAATTAAATTGTTATGAAAACAGAAATGTAGCAAAAAATGGAGAGAGTGCCTTGGCAGCATTTAAGTCCTTGGTTCTAGAGTAACTGCATCTGGGATGCACCCTTGCCCTTCTTGAATCTTCGTTGTTCATTTTTTCCCTAGATCTTTTATCCAGTCTATTCTCTCATTTGCTTAATCTGCTTTAAGACAGTTTCCTGTCACGTGAAATAGAGACAATCTTGGTTAATACAATTACGGACGCTGGCACGTACTTTGGTGGATTTCCACCCCCTCCACCCCCATCTATTGCACAACAATCTTGCTCAGTCCAGAGACCAGTATGTTACACAGAATCCTCACTCAAAATTGTGTTCAAGTCATTGGGATGGCTGTTGTATTTTTTCTTTCTTTTTCTTTTCTTTTTTTTTTTTTTGAGCCGGAGTCTCGCTCCGTCGCCCGGGCTGGAGTGCAGTGGCCAGATCTCAGCTCACTGCAAGCTCTGCACCCCGGGTTCACGCCATTCTCCTGCCTCAGCCTCCCGAGTAGCTGGGACCACAGGCGCCGCCACCTCGCCCGGCTAATTTTTTGTGTTTTTAGTAGAGACGGGGTTTCACCATGTTAGCCAGGATGGTCTCGATCTCCTGACCTCATGATCCGCCCGTCTCGGCCTCCCAAAGTACCGGGATTACAGGCCTGAGCCACCGCGCCCGGCCAGCTCTTGTCTTTTCAAACCCTAACAGATAAAAGTGTCATCTAAAGCCGACTGAAGTACTGAAAATAAAAGCCAGTGCAAGAGAGGAGGAGAGATGAAAATATCCCTGGAACTATCACTGGGGCACTTGGACTAAGGCTACCAAATCGACCCCAGAATATAAATACAGTTAAGAAAAGTCAACTTGTGTAGTTCTACCAATAATAGCTTTTCCATGGCTACCTTGTTTTAATTTTAAAGTCGTTAAGCTTCCTGGAGATGAGCATTTTAAACGATCATATATATATTTCTTTCTTAAACAAGTATTAACGCCTATTATGTAATAGTCCAATTGCCCGGTGGAGATAGGCAATACTGGCCTTGAGAAAACTGACCAAAAGGGCCAGAGGGTGGAGATTGTGAGATGAGAAGTTGGTTGTTTGACTTTGCTGCTTCACTGCTTTACTAATCATGGTAGTGGTTATATTTTTTCATCATATGTAGAGGAAGGTTTCTCTCCTGAGTATCAAATGGAAAGCTAAGGTTACAATGGCTGTCCAGTTGTTACTTTACTCAGTGCAGCTGTTTTCTGTTATGTGATAGCAGTGACCAATCATGGAAGTATTTTCAAATATGTACGTGCGTGTGTGCACACGCGAGCGCATGTGTGTGTGTAAGGGTGTGTAAAATCTTCCATCCCAGACCCAGGGTACATGAACTTCCACTTTTAACTCTGGCAATTATTTCCTTACTGAATATTTTTGATGATTTTACCTAATGGTCTCTGAAGTTATTTTTGGAAACAATTTAAAATCAAAATAAAGCATTTCAATGAATCCCAAATAACGGTGCCAGACAATGTGTTAAGCCTCCCCAGCTCAGTTCCACTCAAGGCAAGACAATTTTAGCTACAATAAGAATGGCAGATTCAGAAAGAGTTATGACAAAATTCAATCCTTGAGTCTCATGGAAAGATTTGATCCAGCAATTCTGTATTCCCCATATAGAAATTCTACTTCACACATTAGAGTGAGGACTCATATCTAAAGGCAGTATGTATTTGTACAATGAAAATTATTCCCTGATTTTATGGACTGATGAGGTCCCAGTACCATTTCTTAGTAGTAAACATCTATGTCTATTTTTACTTATAGATACAGAGATATAAAGAAAACTAACCCTCATTTGTCTGAGTAACTGTTCTGTTATCTAAACACATCGAGTTTAACATGAAACAACTTAAAATACTCATTAAATAGTGAAAAAAATCAAGGTACATAGAATGCAATAACCAGTTGATACTGTGATATTGGAGAAATGCTTAAATAAATAGCTTAAGCTCAGGAGTTCTTTGGAATAAAAACCCCATGCAATGTGAAAACAGAGATGTAAGTGTTCCTTTATGTTGGCCTTAGCTCCCTCGGTATGTAATTTAATATCCTTTCTCAAAGCCCAACAATAACTATATATTTATTTAAGCTCTTACCAATGTGTATGAGTTATGATGCTGATCTCCTGAGTTGGCAACAAGATGTTTAATAAAATTATGAGATTAGAAGGAATTCTGAGAGAAGATCTTATCTTTCTCCCAGTCTTGAAATAATACTATTCCAAAAAACAAGGCAAAACAAAAAAAAGTTCAAAAAAATGCAAACAATGTATTATTTGACAGCTGGAATTCTGTTTGTTCATCACAGAAAACCAAGTGCTGAGAACAGTATCTGTCCTCAATTAATGTTGGTAGAATAAGTGATTGCTTAAAATCTAGATGTGCTAGAAGATTTAATTAAAGTTGGTATGATTAAAGTCTGTATTTTTCTTGTTTTTCATTAGAATGTGTGATTTTCTGCATTAATATTTTAATACTTCATTTAATTCAAAACTTCAGAGGCTGGTTTTTGCTTTAATAATTAAATACTTAGTCCCACTATTTTTTTAAACATAGTTTTAAAAATCTCTGAACCTCAAACTCCCTGTTCCGTGCTCTTTTTTATAGTTCTAGACTTAATGTAAATGAAGTAATGAAAAAAAATTTGTATAACAATCCTGATCCTCTCCCATCCAAGGACAAATATACAACGTAAAGTCACCAGTTTTTTTTTCTTTTTTGCTTCATGGTCAGTGCTAAATCCCAGAGTGGTTAGTTTTTCTGAGAACTCCAATTTCCATGAAGAGTAGATTATCTTTCTTGTATTTCAGCAGGAAGAAGTTTTGCGATTTACCTGTCTTCAGGAAGCTGGATAATTTTCCCTATTTATTCTCAGAGAAGTTTAGTTTGTTAACTGTTTTGACTATTTTCTCTTGTTTTCTTATTGGTTTTCTAGAGATTTTCTCAAATTACAGAAGACAAAATGAGATGCAGCCACCAACTCATTAGATAAATAATGACCATGAGAATTGTGCCCCGATTTTTGTCCTATACACCATATTGTTCTATATGCCTTTTTACACATGCTTTAAACATTATAGTTCCATACTACCTACGGGTGTCCTTGGAAAGCCATAACATTTAAGGGGTCATTTCTTACTAGAGTGCTTCAAGGATTTAGCAAATCTCCAAAGATCACTATAAAAGGATGTACGATTTTTACATTGCTAGACTGGGGTCTAGAGGTAAGTGTGTTGGCAGGTATTAGTCAGCTCCTTGCATTCTATTTCTCCCAACTGGATGGCCATAGCAGTTAGATGCTCAATAAACTATTTTTAGTCCTTTATGAGGTCAGCACTGTTACTGTATATTCCTGCGGTTTGATTTTTGTTCTCTGCAGAACTTTAGTCTTCTGTTTCTGTCTTCTATGTTTTCAAGTATAATTAGTGATCTTCTTCCATAAGTGCTGTTCTTTCACTCACTCCATTTCATTGCGAAGGTCTTTTAGGGAAATTTAACTAAAAGCTCCCCAAAAACCATCTGCAACAACACTTGTACTGAAATTGCTTTTAACCAGAATTGTTAATGACTTCTTGGATGTTACATACAAAAGATTCTTTTTTGAAAAAAAATTCAATTAAGAAATAATTTACATAAGTGAAAAAGAAGACCTTAAGTTTACAGCTAACTGAATGTTATGAATACATCCTAATCAAGACATAGAACATTTTATCAACCACATAAATTTCCCTGGTACCCCTTTTAGTTCAGTCATCTGCCCCTTGATGCAAGCATTGTTCTGCTTCTAATTGCCATAGATTATTTTTGTCTATTTTTGACATGAATAAATATTACAGTATGTATACTTTTGTACCTGGATTCTTTCACACATCCTAATGTTTGTGAAGTTCAACTATGTTGTTCCTTGTCTCAGTTGTGTTCCTTCCTTTTTCTTTCTGTCCTTTTTCCCTAGAAAAATTGCTGAGTATTCATTAATATAAAAATACTAGAATTTATTTCACCTTCAAGGAGGGGATGCATGACTCCCTGCACCTAAGTGCAAGCTGTACAGAGTACCTTCCTCCAAAGAGCACAATATAGAAAGGGCAAAAAAAAAAAAGAGTAACTGCAGTAAAGAAACCTGAGAAATGTCACCTCAGTCAGGTGACCAAGGTCAACATCAACAGTGATGGATCAAGTTCACAGAGTATATATTCTCGATATATATAATGTGATCGACACTGCTCTTTCATCCCCAAAACCATAACACCAGTCTATACATAAGAAAATAATCAGATGAACCTCAATTAAGGGACATTCTACAAATTACATGGCTAGTACTCCTCAAAACTCTCAAGGTCATCAACAACAAGGAAAGAATGAGAAACTGTCAGAGTCAAGAAAGCCTAAGGAGATATGATGTCTAAATGTAATGTAGTATCCTGGATGGGAAAAAGGAGATTAAGTAAAAATAATATCTGAGTAAACCATGAGCTTTGGTTAATAACAGTGTATTAGTTTGTTACCGGATGAAAGTCTTGAGTGCAAGTTGTCCAGGTTCTTGGCATATTTAACAAATGCATTGAACAAAACACACAACCAAAGCAACAGAAGATTAAGGCATAGATTTATTGAAGCAAAAGTACACTACAGAGAGTGGGAGCAGGCCCAAGCAAGTGGCTCAAGAGCCCTGACTGTAATGTTTCTTGGGTTTTTAATTGAAATAAAAAAAACATGGTAAGACCCTTAAGTACCCTTTAGAAGCCTCTGATAAGTTACACGTTATAGAAATGAAGAATTTTGCTCAGGACCAGTCAGTGGCAGGATTCTGCCCAGGACCAATCAGAGGCATCCTGCCTGTGATATATACGCAAATGAAGGTTCCAGAATGGACCAATTACAAACATTCTCATTCACGAGGTAGGGGAAGAGAGGTTTGGAGAGAGAGGGGCATTTGGCCCCTTATATTAGTGTTCATGGAGAGGTGGGGTTTTCCTCTTAGTTCATTTCCAAGAAGGCAGCCATGGGTTGGCCTTAGGTTTCCTATTTCTAGACCCTATTCTTCTGCCTCAAGTTTGGTTCCTTGATAGTAATACCTACCATACCAATGTAAGATGATAACGGGGAAAACTGGATATTGGGTATATGGGAATTGTCTTTACTATCTTTTCAGTTTTTCTGTAAATCTAAAACTATTCTAAAAATAAAATCAATTTGAAAACAATAAACAAAAATGTGCATAAAAATATAATTTGATTATGCATTTTCTTTCTGAAATTTAAGGCTATTTCCAGGTTTTATTTATTGTGAATAAAGTTACTATAAATGTTATTATACACATCTTTCTTGGAAGATTTGCATTTATTTCTCTTGGGAGAATAGGAATAGAACTGTTAAGTCATAGGGTAGATGTACATTTAACTTTGTTAGAAACTGTCAGTTTCTTAAGAAGGTTTAGCATTTTACACAATAATCACCATATATCAGAATTCAGTTATTTCAACATTTGGTATTGTGAGTCTTCAATAGTTGTGAAATGGAAATGATTGTGGCTCTGATTTGCATTTCCTAGATGACTAACGTTAATTGCCTTTTCAGTTGTTTACTGTGTGTTCCTCTTTTTTTGGTATCTGGTAAAATCTTTTGCCCATTTTAAAATTAATTTTTAAATAATTATTATTATCACTATTATTGAGTTAGATGGGTTTTAAAATATATTCTGGATACAAGTCCTTTTTCAAATATGGAAATTTCAAGTATTTTGCATTGCCTACAAATTGTCTATCTGTACCTTTTGATGGGCACTTTTAATTCTGAGTAAGTCTAATTTATCGATATTTTCTTTATGGCTAGTTAATTTTATTTCTTTTCTAATAAATCTCTTCATAACAATATGTTATCTTTTGACTTCTTTCCTAGCTGCCTGATAACTTTAAATTTTATATATAAGTATATGACCTAGATTGAGTTAATTTTTAGATATGATATAAAGTACAGGTTAAGGTAGATTTTCTTTATAGGGATCTGCTACTATTCTAGAATCATTTGTTGAAAAGACTATCCTTTTCGCCATTAAATTGCGTTGTTTCCTTTGTTGAAAACAAATGGACCATAAATATGTGTGTGTAGGGGTGGGGAGGAAGTATTTCTAGACTCTTCATTCTTTTCCATTCATGATTTTGCCTAGCCTTATGCCAGTATCACTGGTAATTACTGTAGTTTTAGAGCAAGTCTTGAAATCAAATAGTAAAACCCAATTATTACATTGCTTTGGCTATTTTTATTTCTTTTTAGTTGCTTGTATATTTTAGAGTCAACCTGTTAACTTCTACAGAAAATGACTGCTAGGATTTTGATTGGGACTACGTTAAGTCTGTAGATTAATTTAGAAAGAAGTGATATCTTAACAACTTTATATATTATAAAACATGAACACACTATAGCTCACCGTTTATTTATATCTTCTTTGATTTCCTTTATATCTTCTTTGATTTCCCTCAGTATGTCTCCTATAGGTACAGTCTTGCACATTTAAATATGTTATTCTTAATTTAATTTTTAATGCTTTATGTTACTATGAATGGTATTCTTTTTAAATTTCATTTTTAAATTTTTGTTACTCACATATAAAAATATAATTGGTCTTTGCATATTGATTGCATCCAGTGAGCCTGGTAAATTTACCTTTATTGTAGTAGTTTTATTTTTTCTATTTTTTTTTTTTTTTAGATTCCTTTGGATTCTCTATGTACTTAATTGTGTTAGGCCTCCAGCTTTGTTCCTTTTGCTTAGGATTGTCTTGTCTATGTGGGCTCTTTTTTGGTTCCATATGAAATTTAAAGTAGTTTTTTTCCAATTCTGTGAAGAAAGCAATGGCAAGAAAAGTCAAAATAGACAAATTGGATCTAATTAAACTAAGGAGTTTCTGCACAGCAAAAGAAACTATCATCCAAGTGAATAGGCAACCTTCAGAATGGGAGAACAATTTTGCAATCTATCCTTCTGACAAAGGGCTAATATCCAGAATCTACAAAGAACTTAAATTTACAAGAAAAAAACAACTCCATCAAAAAGTAGGGGAAGGATATGAACAGACGCTTCTCAAAAGAGGACATTTATATGGCCAACAAACATGAAAAAAAGCTCATCATCACTGGTCATTAGAGAAATGCAAATCAAAACCACCATGAGATACCATCTCACGCCAGTTAGAATAGTGATCATTAAAAAGTCAGGAAATAACAGATGCTGGAGAGGAAGTGGAGAAACAGGAACGCTTTTACACTGTTGGTGGGAGTCTAAATTAGTTCAATCATTATGAAAGACAGTGTGGTGATTCCTCAAGGATCTAAAACTAGAAATACCATTTGACCTAGCCATCCCATTACTGGGTATATACCCAAAGGATTATAAATCATTCTACTATAAAGACACAAGCACACGTATGTTTATTGTGGCTCTGTTCACAATAGCAAAGACTTGGAACCAACCCAAATGCCCATCAGTGACAGACTGGATAAAGAAAATGTGGCACATATACACCATGGAATACTATGCAGCCATAAAAAAGGATGAGTCCTTGTCCTTTGCAGGGACATGGGTGAAGCTGGAAACCATCATTCTCAGCAAACTAACACAGGAACAGAAAACCAAACACTACATGTTCTCACTCATAAGTGGGAGTTGAACAATCAGAACACATGGACACGGTTTGGGAGGCCAAGGGGGGCGGATCATGGGGTCAGGAGATGGAGACCATCCTGGCTAACGTGGTGAAACCCCGTCTCTACTAAAAAAAAAAAAAAAAAATTAGCCTGGTGTGGTGGCGGGCGCCTGTAGTTCCAGCTACTCAGGAGGCTGAGGCAGGAGAATGGCGTGAACCTGGGAGGCAGAGCTTGCAATGAGCCCAGATCACACCACTGCACTCCAGCCTGGGCAACAGAACAAGACTCTGTTTTGTTTTTTTTTTTTTTAAAAAAAGGAACACATGGACACGGGTGGAGGCGGAGAGCATCACACACTGGGGCCTGTCAGAGGGTGGTGGTTTGGGGGAGGGATAGCATCAGGAGAAATGCCTAATGTAGACAACAGGTTGATGGGTACAGCAACCACCATGGCGTGTGTATACCTATGTAACAAACCCACAGCAAACCCACATGTTCTGCACATGTACCTCAGAACTTAAAGTATAATAATAATATTATTTTTTTCTTTTTATTCCTGTTACTTTATTTCATGTGTTTATATCCCCCTTGTCACTGACCTAGGAAATCGCATGCTTTCTTTTTCACTTAAAATTTCTTCTCATTGTCATCAAAATGATTTTCTAAACCTTCTGAAAAATAGATCCTTGATTATTGATTATTGTAGTTGACTGATTTCTTCTTATAATTAAACTAAATTTGTGGATTTTTGTGTGTGTGTGTGTGAGACAGAGTCTCGCTCTGTCGCCCAGGCTGGAGTGCAGTGGTGCCATCTCGGCTCACTGCAAGCTCCGCCTCCCGGGGTTCAGTCATTCTCCTGCCTCAGCCTCCCAAGTAGCTGGGACTACAGGTGCCCGCCACCATGCCTAGCTATTTTTTTTTCTATATTTTTAGTGGACATGGCGTTTCACCATGTTAGCCAGGATGGTCTCCATCTCCTGGCCGCCTGATCCACCTGCCTCCGCCTACCAAAGTGCTGGGATTACAGGTGTGAGCCACGGCGCTCAGCTCAGTGTTACAGCTCTTAAAGATGGCAAGGACCCAAAGAGTGAGCAGCAGCAGCAAGACTTATTGTGAAGAGTGAAAGAACAAAGCTTCCCCAGACTTGAAGGGAATCTGACCAGCTTGCTGCTGCTGGCTGGGGGTGACCAGCTTTTATTCCCTTATTTGTCCCAGTCCATGTCCTGCTGATTGGTCCATTTCACAGAGTGCTGATTGGTCCATTTTACAGAGTGCTGATTGGTCCATTTTACAGAGTGCTGATTGGCACATTTTACAAACCTCTAGCTAGATACAGAGCACTGCTCAGTGCATTTTACAAACCTTTTGTAGAAAAGTTCTCCAAGTCCCCACTAGAACCAGGAAGTCCAGCTGGCTTCACCTCTCAGTACTACACTTAAACCCAGGCAAGAAGGACTTGCCCTGGGCCCTGAGTTTTAGACAGGTCTCTGTTCTGGTATCCTCTGGTCAAGCACCTCTCTCCAGGCCAAGAAAGACATGGGGTTAAGGGTATGCTAATTGGTGCCTGCATGCTCCTTTTAGACCAAGGTTATCTGGGATCCTGGACCTTCCAGCATCTATGTGGCCTCTTCCTGTATTCATTGTTCACTCCTCCTGAGGGCAGACTGTGCAGCTTGTATGCGAACCCTTAGGCCTCAGGGATAATTAGAAGGTGGATTTGCAGAGGTAGAATATGGCTGGAATTTAGATGTTTAGACCAGTGTATCCAAAAGTGCAGGACAGAGATCTCCTGCAAGGTGAGGTGATGCGGAGGGAGGTTAGAGAAGGGCAGGAGCTGCTCCATGTTCCAGCTTAGACTTTTTAAGAGCCTGATGCTGCTGAATTTAAACCCAGATTCCAAGTTGTTGTTATAAAGCTATTTATTAGAGTGGAATGATAAACAGTTTGTTAGGTTGTTTTATAATTTTAAGATATTTAGACACCTAGCATGTGGGTCTCCATCTGAACCCTTACCTTGTATTCCACAAATATTAGGGTCCACTGACTTTGAAAAATCTATTTCCTCCACAATACTCTCTCCTCTCACCTCACTTAAATTCAATTTTTTTCATAGCCTATTTTAAGTTCTTATGAGACCTGCTTGACTTTATATTTTAGATTCTTTTATTTCCTGTGAACCATTGTGTTATCTGCTCTCTGCACAAACTGCATGGTATACATCCAATATTATTAGGATTTTAAAAAATCATTGTATTTGATAGCCCCTGCAGTAGTTTATTGTCAGAGACCATATTGTAACATCCTTTCTCTCTTCCCTCTGGTAACGTCACGAGCAAAGGCATTCAGATTGCGAGCACAATCTGACTCCAGTGGAGGTCTCAATACAAATTATTGTTTACTATTAGCTTTTTGGTTATTGTCTTACTGAAATATTTTAAATGTCTACTGTAACCCAATACAAAAACAATGTAAATTGTATTATGTAAGCTAATAGGTTTGTGGATTATTATTTATTCTATCACCTGCTGAAAGATTCCATTTTTTCTTTCATAGAAACTGAGGGTTGGAAAGACTGTGCATGTATGCATTTGATGGTGATGGTGACGGTGATGGTGGTGGTGATGGTGCTGATGGTGGTGATAATGGTGATTAAGGTTGTGCTGGTGAGGGGTGGTGAAGTGATGTTGATAGTAATGATGGTGAGTGAGTAAAGCTGAAAGGTGAAATGGGGCACAATAGAGGTGGTAGTGAGGGTGAGTGGTAATAATAAGTGATGAGTAGTGAAGTGATGGTTTTATAAAGTGAAAGTGAGTGGTTATATGCGTTGTAGTGTTGAAATTGATAATAGTGGTGATAGATGAAGAGTAGTAGTGGTGGCATGAAGGAAGTAGTAGAGATGATAAAGGTGGTGAAATGAGAAATGCAGTGAGTAGCAATGATAATAGTGAAGTATTGGCAGTAATTGAGTGATAGGTGATAAGTTTCAGTGAGTGAAAATTAGTGGTGGTAAAATTGGTAATAGTGGTAGTATAAAATTAGTTGTGGAGGCTGTGGTGGTGGAAGTGATGGTGGTGGAGGTGATGGTAGTGGTGATGGTGATGGTGAGGCTAGGTGTGGTGGTGAAGATGATGGTGAGATGGTGAGAAGTAAAAGAAGTGGTGGTGGTGATGGCAGTAATGGTGATGGTGGTGATAAAGTTGGTGGTGCAGATGGTGATTGTGGTGGTGGTGGTTATGGTGGTGATGATGCTGCTGGTGGTAACAGTTGTCATGGTGGTGGTTGTGATGGTGATGGTGAGGGTGGTGGTGGTGTCATTGTTGGTGGTGAAGGTGGTGGTGGTGGTTTGTGGTTGCCAAGGTAGGTGGTGGTGGTGATGATAGTAGTTGTGGTTAAGATGGTGGTGATTAGCAGTTGTGGTGGTGGTGATGGTGGTGGTTGTGAAGGTAGTGGTGATGAAGGTGATTGTGGTGGTGGTGATGGGGATAGGGAAGGGGGTGGTTGTGTTGATGGTGATAATAGTGGTGGTGATGTTAGTGGTGATGGTGATGGTAGTGGTAATGGTGGTAGTTATAATGGTGGTTGTGAAGGTAGTGTTTGTGGTGGTGGTGATAATACTGGTGATGATAGTGCTGGTAGTGGTGGTGGTGGTAATGGTGGTGGTAGGCAATGGTGATGTGCTTCATAGTAATGGTGGTGGTGGTGGTGTAATATGTGTTTTAAACTGGGAGCAGTATTTTATCTTCCCCCCATCCCATACCCACCTCTCCTTCCTTGGCCATGTATATTCTGCTACCATGCCTAGCCTCCTCACTTAAATTATAATACTGTGGCATTTAAGAGATTTATTTTAAACTATTAGAATTCTAATGCCTAGAATGTTATTCTGTTTCTAAGAGATACTTACTGAATATGTGTTCTTGATACTGATTCTGGAGCCAGTGTTTCTTCAGTGCCCAAAGCCAGGAGTTTGGGGCAGGGTGGAAAATGCAAATTTAAGGTTGGGCAAGTTGGGAGTGAAGCATGAGATTCACCATCTGATACAGTGGCATTGGAATTTTGGTGGAGTTTATTCAGACTTTATAAAAAGTTATTGTACTTTACTAGATGCCACTTGCTGTTATACACGTTTGAGGTAACATCTGTGTATAAACAGATAAGGGACCCAGACCTCCTAAGGCTCACATGTTATCACAAGAAGGCAGAACATTAACAGTAAACATAGTGGGTATGTAAAATGGGGACATGTTATAGAACAATAAACAAATCAAGATAAGGAGAAGGGATGTGAGCACAGGTAGGGGTTGGGGTTGAAATGTTAAGTGGGCTGGTCCCATTGAGAAGATGACATTTCAGCAGACTTAAATAAAGGAAGGGATTTATCCATCTGGAAGTAGAGGGGAAGGTCATTTCTGTCAGGGAACGGTGAGTGCAAAGAATTGAGATTGTGCCTGGGCAGAGTGGGGGGTGTTCTGAGAACGGTGAGGAGGCCACCGTGGCTGGAAGGCATTATGCTATTGGTATGTAGAACGAGATGAGATGGCAGGAGGAAGCTATCAAAGGGGTAGGGTTAAGTTGTGTATGGCTTAATGGTCATTGCAATAACTTTGGGCTTTTTTCTGGATAAAATGGGGAACAATTAAATGGCTTTGAGCAAGAGTGACTCTCTTGGACTTAATGTGTTAAAAGGACCCCTCTGGTTACTGGCTTACAGAATGAAGGAGTGAAGAAGAGAAATGGGAAGAGTGGTGAGATCTGTTAGGAAGTCACTGACTTATGCAGGAGAGAAATGAAGTAGCAGTGGAAATGGTGATAAATGGTCAGAGTTTGTATATAGTTGAAAAGTAGAGGCATTTTTGTCATTAAAAATGGAATGTTACAAGTGTATTAGTCAGGGTTCTCAAGAGGGACAGAACTAATGGAATATATATACATACACACGCACACACACACACACACACACACACATCCATACATTTAAAGGGGAGCTTATTATGTATTAACTCACACGATCACAAGATCCCACAACAGGCCATCTGCAGGCTAAGGAACAAGGAGAGCCAGTCTGAGTTACAAAACTGAAGACCTTGGAGTCTGATGTTCAAGGGCAGGAAGCATCCAGTACAGGAGAAAGATGTAGGTTGGGAAGCTAGGCCAGTCTCTCTTTTCACATTTTTCTGCCTGCTTACATTCCAGCATTGCTGGGAGCTGATTAGATTGTGGCCACCCAGTTTAAGGGTGGGTGTGCCTTCCCAAGGCCACAGACTCAAATGTTCATCTCCTTTGGCAACACCCTCACAGGCACGCCCAGGATCAATACTTTGTATCCTTCAATCCAATCAAATTGACACTCAGTATTAACCATCACAAGTAAAAATAAAAATGAAATAAAATAAAATGAGCACAATTAATTACAATACAAGTATAAAGGAAATATGCTTAATAAAATAAAGGTAAGACCCTAAGAAACTAGAACATTTCAGCTGTTAAAATAACCACCATTATATTATTGTCCAACATAAAGTTAATAAAAATACTCTCTTTCTTCCCAAATTAAGGTTGGGGTGGGGACAAGATCTGGAGATTGGACGTAATAAATAGAGAGACGTTAGTCTACAAGAAGGAAGGTGCTCACTCAATGCAAGATGAAGTTCGAAGTGGATGGTTGGAATATAAAGATACTAAACCTGATAGAAATGTTCTAAGCCAGAGTTTAAGGGTTTGAAATTTGGTACATTTTCTTTTATTTCTTTTTTTTTCTTTTCCTTAAAAAGGCATAGAAAGAGGACTATGGAAAGCAGGGAGAAGAAACGTCAGAAGAGAAAGCTTAGGGTGCACCAAATATCTACTTTGTGCTAATGTTGTATTACTACTCCAAGACATACCAAAGCCTGCATAAATTATCCTGACAGTCAATGCTCCTGCAATTACATTGGGAAAAAAATGACTTATGCTTAAATTGATACTTAACACATAAGCATCGAATGAAGAGTCCCCACCACCAGAAATATGTGCTAGAGGGGAGCTGGAGAAGGTGATGTCATCAGGGGATGAACCAGGGACAACAGCAGAATTTAAATAGTGTCTCCAAGACAGGATAGGGACTTTTAAATACATTTTTATGATTAGAAAAGTAACATGCTTTTATTATTTAAAAATACTTTGGGAAATAAAGAAAAGGAGAAATAAGGAAAGAATACTCAATTGTCCTATCAGAAAGACTGGAATTTTTAAAAGTCAACGTGAAGCTGTTACTATGTACCATTTAATAGCAGGTAAAAATATTTCCTTAATATTATCCACTGCAGTGAATACAGTATTTTGGCTGAATAAATCAATTGGTGGAATGCAGACACAGCAATGGCAACCACATCCACTTTTATTTTTTGAGACGGAGTCTCTCACTGTTACCTGGGCTGGAGTGCAGTGGTGTGATCTTGGCTCACTGCAACCTCTGCCTCCCAGGTTCACGTGATTCTCCTGCCTCAGTCTCCTGAGTAGCTGGGATTACAGGTGCACAATGACGCACCCAGCTAATTTTTTTGTATTTTTAGTAGAGATGGGATTTCACTATGTTTGCCAGACTGGTCTCAAACTCCTGATCTGCCTGCCTTGGCCTCCCAAAGTGCTGGGATTACAGGCATGAGCCACTGCGCCTGGCCCACATCCACTTTTAAGCAAACTGTCACCCGTTGCTTTCTGCAGTATTGACCTACCCTTTGTTATGCCCGAGAAGAGCCTTATTTGGTTTCCCAGCCCTCTGTTCTTCCATGGGTTGTCACAAATAGACACTGCATTTGTAAGCACCGTCATTTTGCATCTGGATTTTTGATTTAGCCAAAAGATGTGTAAAAATGTATGGAACCACATCTGAAGAAGCAAAGGAACACTACTTATTTTTCCAACCATCAGTGTGATTTACGATCACTAAACTGTTTCCCGATTCCTTATTTGAAACTTGGCCACAGCAAAAATGGAAGAGACGCAGATCTAAGGATCTGGAGTCCTTGGAAAATGGGTATCAGTGGATCAAATGCTTGGCACGGGCTTTGCTGTCAGCACCTCAGGTGCATAATGCATTTCAAATTTTAAAGTGACTACTTTGATTTTGAGGTAATTCACACTCAACTGTTTCTTTAGATAGGTCTGAGTAATAGCTATACAACAAGAAAGATATTACCTGGAATGGCTTACAACACACTTTTCAAAATTTTCCAACTAAAATTAATAGAAATATAATTTTTCTAAGGGTACAATACATGAAAATTCGAAAAAAGTTTTTAATGATCTTCTCCATCGCAGGTGCCAATATGACAAGGGAAACCACAAATCCCAATAGCACATCATGATGTTTTAAAAACAGGCAGGCAAAAACTGAATGCTTCTTGTCAACTTTTTCTGAAATGTAACAAGTTTTAAACACTGCTTATGAGACATATAGTATCTGAGCATTCTACAAGAAATGAAAATGCCTTCAAGATCTACAAGAAGTGAAAATGCCTCTCTAAATTCCAGTTTGAAAATGTTTCTCCAATAACAAAACGTCAGCTCCAAAATCCACAAAGCAATCCCGGCTTTTCATAAAAACCTTCCTTTCTGTCGCCATCCCCAGAAATGGGCCCACTCTAGCAGTTCTGGACCATCGCAGATCGCTTCTTGAGATCCACAGCTGCTACTTGTGGTTATATCATTCAAAGAAGGACGTCTACGGGTCTCTTAAGATATGCTGAAGTTTTATACTTAGGGAAACTAGGAAATCCACCAAGAGATTCAAAGAAAACAATAAAAAACAAATAAACCAGATAAAATGAGACATCAATTCATATCCCTGGTATATTACCCCGGTAATAAAGCCAATCCTCTTTTCCCTCCTCTGCATTAACTTCCATATATTTACTCTTAAGCTAGCCATTCCATGCCTTAACATTTCAGCCTCGTCATCCTAAGTCTGTTTCTTTACTGAGTATGTCTATATGTTAAGAAATCTTTCCAGAGCCTATCCTTTTCTCACATTTCGCAGGTAAGAAAAGAATATACGGGTAAGAATTAAGTAACTGAATACAGAAAACAACTGACTGAAGGAGAATCGTTAAATAATCTATCAACACACACAAATGTCCTCACCACTTTCCAGACCTCCTGACACACACACACACTTATATTGATAGTAGGTACTTGATTTTATTTTATATTTATATATTTTTATTTATTTATATTATTATTTTTTTATTTATATTTATTTTTATTTTTTGAGATGGAGTCTCGCTCTGTTGCCCAGGCTGGAGTGCAGTGGGGTGATCTTGGCTCACTGCAAGCTCCGCCTCCCAGGTTCATGCCATTCTCCTATTTCAGCCTCCCGAGTAGCTGGGACTACAGGTGCCCGTCACCACGCCCGGCTAATTTTTTTTGTATTTTTAGTAGAGATGGGGTTTCACCCTGTTAGCCAGGATGGTCTTGATCTCCTGACCTCGTGATCCGCCCGCCTCAGCCTCCCAAAGTGCTGGGATTACAGGCGTGAGCCACTGTGCCTGGCCAGCAGGTACAAGATTTTAGATGTGTCAATATCTTCAACCTGCTTTAGAAACCAAGAGATGGCCTGACATCTCCAACAACCTCTATAAAATAAATGGCCAATTAAAAAGCCCTGATATGCATTAAGATTATCTAAGAAGTTGGCTATTCTCAAAATAGAATTTTAGCAAAGCTGTTTCACAATATTTTTCACAGGAACAGAGACTGATGGCCTGACATTGGTGGGCTCATTGCAAGATGCGCTGCAGACAACGTTTCCAAGGCACACGCTGCCCGCGAACGGCGCGAACCGGGCAAGACCGTGAAGGCATCAGAGAAACGCTGCCCTTGAACCTCAGTGAAAACGACCTCACCAGGTACTGTGAATGACGGATGTTTCAGGAAAATTCAAGCTTTTGATCTTCAGATTCACATAAAAGACATACCTCACTGCTTCCTGACCAAGGATTACTTGGAAGCTTTCAGAAGCCACTGACTGCAGAAGCAGATATTTTCCACCCGAGATATAAAAGAAGATTAATTTCTGATTCACACACTTTTCTATCTCTTCGCTCTACCACTAATCTGGCCACCTTTATAGCACTAATACGATCATTATTTTTTATCACATACATATACATATAAATTTTAAAAATATAAATATATTTATATCATAATATATATTTATATAGTATATAGATATACTATATAAATATTTATATAATATATAAATATATTTATATATTATATAATATATAAATATATTTATATATTTATATAATATAAATATATTATATATATATTACAATATAAATGGTGTCCCTCAGTTGAACATAAACCACTTCAGCTTCAGGCCAGGCTACTATGATCATGGCAGATAAGTCAAAACCAAGACCACTTTGTAATATATAACATAACAAATATTTATATATTTATATAAATATCTTTATATAATATAAATATATACATATATTTATAAATATAAAAATATAAATTTATAAATATATTTAAATATTTATAAATATGTATTTATATTTATTTATATTTTATTTCTATGGTTTTCTTTTTTGATGTGAGGAAACCCAAAGCTCTGAACATTTTTCTAAGCCCATAGGGAAAAATGGGTTCTTAAATACTGTTTGCTGGGTCTGAGACCACAACCCTAAAGGTGTTCTTTCAAATCCTTCACAGAATAATTCCCTTTTTATATTGCCATCTAATACTCTCACATTTCCCTCAAATTTCCCTCACATTACTACTACCAACCTTCAGTCTTCTAGGATATGAACCTTAATTCGTGTTGTCAAAATGATTCTGCCGAGGTCATTACAGTCCTATCAACAAGGACTGGTCAATCCTGAGAACACTAATATTGGGGCTACCCTGACCACGTTGCTTAATTTGTTTTCTTCAGAGACACTTCATTTAAAATTGACTCAAAAAATTTGTCTTCAGACGGGCACGGTGTCTTTCACCTGTAATCCCAGCACTTTGGGAGGCCAAGGCGGGCGGATCACGAGGTCAGGAGTTTGAAACCAGCCTGACCAATATGGTGAAACCCCATTTCTACTAAAAAAACACAAAAATTAGCTGGGCATGGTGGTGAGTGCCTATAGTCCCTGCTACTCAGGAGGCTGAGGCAGGTGAATTGCTGGAACCCGAGAGGCGGAGGCTGCAGTGAGCCAAGATAGTGCCACTGCACTCCAGCCTGGGTGATAGAGTGAGACTTTGTCTCAAAAAAAAAAAAAAAATTGTTTTCATAAAGGGACACAAAACAGGCTCCTTCCTATTGCAGTAAATACTTTCATTCCGAATACAGTCCGTGTATCACCAGATCATTCTTTCCTATACTGACAAGTGATTGACACCTGCCGATCACACATAAAAGCATTCCGTGTGTTCAGGATAATTGTTAGAGGTCTGCAAATATTTAAAGTTATCACACCTCCAGTTGATAATATTTCCATTGAAAAATTACCCAGAACCTTTTAAAGTGAGGTCTATACAAGTCTATTTATAAAATTTCCAGAAGTGACAACTGTGATAAATCTATATGCATGCTGTGGTCAACTGCAATTGTCATGTTAGAAATACTAAAATGGAAAGTTAGTCCAAAATCTTTCCTTGACTCTAACAAAAGTCTAAAAATCCAACAAAGCATTGTTCTTACAGATAATCACACAGCGCTTGCTTTCCCCTTAACTAGCCAAGAGGAAATCCATGTTACAGGGAACACTTTTCACTACATCCACATACTGCAGGACAAATAAGCTCATGATAAAACTAAGAAAAAAGAAAGTCACCTGGTTCTCTAAACAGATTCAGCTGGATTCGCTGGGTTTTACATTCTCGAGCCCTGGCTTCAAAACTTGTTTCAAGATCTAAGAGTTGTTTTTCGTTTTCCCTGATAACTGCTTTTGTTGCAATCAGTTGAAGTGTCCTGTACAGACTCTGAAGTGCTACTAGGCAGCTATTGTCATGTTCGATGATCCCACAAATCTCCCGAAGCAGGAGAAATTAATCCAAGTCCAACCACAGACTGTGTTCTCTAAGCAACTTCCTGTTCCGAACAATATCAGGCATGGCGAAAATCCGAAGGGACTGATTAAGACCCTGTGGCCTAACTTGTTTGCTTTTGGCCAAATCAAGGGGACTGAGGAAGAGAAAAGCAGCCCCTGGCATCCAGGAGCTGGCCTGGCACGCACAGCTGGGCAATGGTGTCCCTCAGCTGAACCTAAACCACTTCAACTTCAGGCCAGGCTACTAGGATCATGGCAGATAAGTCAAAAGCAAGACCACTTTGTAATCATGTCTGAACACGGGTAGACACTAGCATTGTCCAAGCCACAATTTTTCTCCTGCAGAATCAGTTTATAAATATTCACTAATTATTGTTTATTTTTCTTTCCAAATGAGGTAGGAGCGCTGTGATGAACAAGTGCAGTTGGGCTTGATTTTCTCTCATGACAACAGTGTGGGGTAGAAGCCCTGGAAAGGAAGCTTGTGGGGAGTTCCTGGTTGGTCCGTCTGTCATAACTAGAGGCCGCTGAGAGTGGGGTTAAGTGACCAGGTGACAGGCTAATCCCAACAGTCCTCCTGTTTCCTGTTTGGAAGCAGGAGGATCAGGTCTTAGGAGAAATACTATAGGAACGAAGAGAGAAGCGAATCATATTGTTTTATCCCTATTGACCCAGAACCAGGGAAAATGAATCTTGCTACACTTCCGAGAGAAAAGTTTGCCAGTCTGTCAGCAGAGCTCTAGGTAACGTGATCCTTGACCTGGGCTTTTATATGAAAGTGCTGATTGAAGAGCTTACTCCTCGTTAGTTTTGGGGTTTTCCAGGAAGATAGTTATGGCCTTGAAGTCTCTCTGAAAGATTAACTGAACAAAAAGAAAGAAAGAAAAACTGAGAAAAGGACCTAATAGCCAGAGAGAAGGTAATTATTTGATTTTATAGGAGTCTAACATAACCTGCATATTGTCCCTAAAAATAAGAACTCTGCATTCAAATGCCATCTACCTCTTTCCTCGGCGTTGAAACTCTGTTCAGGAAAAGGTTTATCTAGCTAGAATTATGAAAACTGCTTGTTTTACTTTCTCACATTGTTACCTAAAGATCCCCCCTATTTAAGGGGGAAGAATAGGACTCATGTTATATAGCAAGCGATAACAAAATAAATGGTAATAAAATGTGTGGAGACAAGAGACGTATCTTAGGTCTCTCTTATCTCTACGAGGCTGAGTGAGTAATCTTAGCTCAAAAAGGGGCCTCTGGGGGCAGCTGTCTGCAGATGGTGTCTCCACTATGAGTCTGTGAGATGGAAGCAGGGGTAGGAACGCTCAGCATGTTTTACATGCTTTCTTTTCTCTGTGTCTCCATACAGCCTTCTATAGTGGGGCTTCTAAAACTTCTTTTCACCATGCAATTTGCTGGAGGTAAATCAAAAAGCCGGTCTTGTTCTATTTCCGTTCCTGACTGAGAAGTTAGAAAACCAGCATTGTCATGGTCTTAAAAAGGAATTGGAGTCACTCGGTATTTAAATAAGTTAATGAGTCCAGTGTACCATCTCAAACATTCTGTAATCAGTTCTAGAAAATTTCAGGAATCTTCTGGTAAACTTCAATATTAATATCATTAATCTGCTTTAAAATCTAAAAGAACTAATGTTCCTTCCTGTGAAATAAGATTCGGCTTATAAGCCTGAAATGTGTGCACGTACACGTGGGTGCACACACACATAAATTTCTATGGCATTTCTGTGAGTAGGAGAGAAATTTGGGTTATTTCCCTTAGATAATAAATTAGCCGATTTGTAACAGAATGGCTGTGATACTTTTATGATATTTTCCTACTAAAAATATTTCTGAAGTTGCTAAACCAGGCTTCCAATAAAAATATGCACCCTGTTTGGTTACTTTTATTGATGTTTAGAACTACTGCTGGAAAACTGACAGCAGCATGCCTGTGATTTCTTTGAACACGTATGTTAAAAGTAAACTAAAGATCTCAATAAATATGCATACCATTCTCTATAGACAAATATTTATATCTGTTTTTCAGCATCCTCAGGTGGGAATAAAATCACCTCATACATATACATCTGATTTAGTAATTTACTTCTTACATTCAAAGAAACCCTTGGGAATACAAGTCTTTGAAATATCAATGTTAAAAGTGTTTTTAGGTAGGTTGAATTCTGGACTTCAGTTGGACTTCAGTTATTCAGAGGCACTTGCTCAATGGAAATCAGTTAAACAGCCTCAGAATCTTGGCTATTTGGGGGCATATAATGTGCTTTAGAATAAATCATCCTATTTTCCTGATGCATTCATTATCTTTAATTTTTAATCTTTAATTTTTTTTAATTAATCATTTTTTTTTTTTAAACAGAGATGAGGTCTTGGCCCAGGCTGGAGTGCAGTGGTGCAATCACAGCATATTGCAGCTTTGAATTCCTGGGTTCTCACCTCAGTCTCTCAAGTTGCTGGGACTACAGGTGCACTCCACTGCGCCCTTCATCTTTTACTTACAATAAAAGACATGCATGAGTAAAAGGTGCACCGTTGACTGATGGACAGTACGAGGCTTAGGGGCTCTGGCCCTAAGCAGTCAAAAATCCACATATAACTTGTAGCTCCCCAAAATTTAACTACTAATAGCCTACTGCTGGCCTTACTGATAACATACACACTTGATGAACGCCTATTTTGTATGCTCTATGTATTATACAGTGTATTCTTAGGGTGACATAAGCTAGAGAAAAGAAAAAGTTATTAAGAAAATCATAAGGAAGAGGAACTATATGTACTCCTCATTAAGTGGATATGGATCATCGTAAAGGTCTTCATCCTCGTCATCTTCACCTGGCGTAGGCTGAGGAGGAGGAGGAAGAGGAAAGGTTGGCCTTGCTGTCTCAGAGATGGCAGAAACAGAAGAAAATTCACATATAAGTCACCAGTTCAGTTCCAACTTGTGTTGTTCAAGGGTCAACTGTATTTCTAAGAACCAAGAGGATGCGTGTACAGAAGTCATCTGCAAAATCAGGCACATTGTTTCGTAAAGTTCTATTAGTCTGGTTCTCTCATTGATTGAGCCCCAGCAATATAGTCCATCCCCCCCTCACCCAACCCCACATACCACCTTCACCACCTCTCTACAAAACCTCTAGTAGTAGGCAAGGTTCTAGAAAATACAAATTTTCCAAAATATATTTTACTCTCCAGCTCAGGCCTTTTCCTCCTATATTTCTGCTGTTATCAACATGACATTTTAAGGGCTCTTAAGGTAATAATTTAAGGTGACAGCTAAAGCCTTTGTAGGAAAGTATTTTTATTTTGGAAATCCTTTCTCATGAAAGCTGAAACAAACACTTTAAAAGAGAAAGGTGGAAACAAAGGTTGCAACACGTTTCTGTGTAAATATTCTGCTACCTACAAGCGTATGGACCAACTGATTCTCTGCCAAACATTTGTTTACTTTTGGGGAGGGAAAGCTACAGCATTGAGGCTGTCTGGAGCAGGCTCTGCACTGTCATGCTGTCACTGAGGGATCAAACATGACATAGCAAATCCCAATATTTATTTGTTTCATCTCTAGGATATCCTGAGGTGCAGGCTGCTATATAGCAATGACGTAATCACATTCCTTCGAAGCCTTTTCGAAGAGGACAGGCTTCTAAGCCCATGTAGACATTGTTAACTCAGAGTATGTGATAATAGGGAGGGAAAAACTGCTGAAGGCTGGACCATCATCAATATTCCAAGTATAACCTTACGTCCGTCTGTGAAGTCATTTTGTCTAATAATGAAATAAAGTATATCTATATTGTTCTATTCTTTGTGTTGAATAATGTATGCCAGTTGCCATTTAGTCTTTTTTGGCTTTAGAGTCATGTATAAAGGAGAAACTGTTCCTGGGTTATCAATTGTTTTAACCACAAACAAGAAAACATTCTAATGTGGAATACCAAAACACTGCGATGTGGAAATAACACAAGAGTCAACACTCTGTAACTGGAAATATTAATCTTTGTGAAGGAAATACCTAAATTAATGTCAAACAACAATCCCGAAGACAAAGCTGATGCCCCAGCCTCAGTTTCAGTTGGGGTTAAACAGATATTATTTCAGTGTAAAGCAATGGCAACAAAAGCCAAAATTGACAAATGGGATCTAATTAAACTAAAGAGCTTCTGCACAGCAAAAGAAACTACCATCAGAGTGAACAGGCAACCTACAGAATGGGAGAAAATTTTTGCAATCTACTCATCTGACAAAGGGCTAATATCCAGAACCTACAAAGAACTCAACAAATTTACAAGAAAAAACAAACAACCCATCAAAAGTGGGCAAGGATATGAACAGACATTTCTCAAAGAAGACATGCATACAACAGACACATGAAAAAATGCCATCATCACTGGCCATCAGAGAAATGCAAATCAAAACCCTGATGAGGATACCATCTCACACCAGTTAGAATGGCAATCATTAAAAGTCAGGAAACAACAAGGTGCTGGAGAGGATGTGTGGAGAAATAGGGAACACTTTTACACACTGTTGGTGGGATTGTAAACCAGTTCAACCATTATGGAGAAAACAGTATGGCGATTCCTCAAGGATCTAGAACTAGATGTACCATATGACCCAGCCATCCCATTACTGGGTATATACCCAAAGAAGGATTAGAAATCATGCTGCTATAAAGACACATGCACACGTATGTTTATTGCTGACACTATTCCCAATAGCAAAGACTTGGAATCAACCCAAATGTCCATCAGTGACAGACTGGATTAAAGAAAATGTGGCACATATACACCCATGGAATACTTATGCAGCCATAAAAAGGATGAGTTTGTAGCCTTTGTAGGGACATGGATGCAGCTGGAAACCATCATTCTCAGCAAACTATTGCAAGAACAGAAAACCAAACACAGCATGTTCTCACTCACTTAGGTGGGAAATGAACAATAGAATCATCTGGACTCGGGAAGGGGAAGATCACACACGGGGCCTATCATGGGGAGAGAGGGAGGGATTGCATTGCAGGTTATACCTGATGAATGACGAGTTGATGGGTGCTGACAGGGATTTGATGGGTGCAACACACCAACATAAGCACAAGTATACATATGTAACAAACCTACCACGTTGTGCTATATACCTAGAACAGTATATATAAAAAAAGAACCATAGCCTCAATTACAACACAGCAGTAGCAGCTGAAGGTGGTGACAAATAAAATCCCTGAATAATAAAAGGCTGAGGTAAGCTCTTAAAAAAAAAAAGAGACACACATTAACTAGGTATCACTTGTATTTAAGTTTCTTTAACTATACAGGTCTAATTTAGGTACTAAACAAAGTTAAAAACATTTTAAAATAGCTAAAAAATAAGCAAATTTGCATACAGAAAATAAATTTATGAGACACTTTAACATTTACTTACTGACCATTTGTGTATCTTCTCTTGTGAAATATATTTTCAGTTTCTGTCCATATTCTCTAAACTATCTAAAGTGAGTTTTAAATTAATACTCACATGGAAGTAAAAGTAAAGTGTGTTAAAAAAGGGAAAAACTGGCCGGGCGCAGTGGCTCATGCCTGTAATCCCAGCGCTTTGGGAGGCCGAGGCGGGCAGATCACGAGGTCAGAGGAGATCAAGGCCATCACTTGGCTAACATGGGTGAAACCCCGTCTCTACAAAAAAGGTACAAAAATTAGCTGGGGTGGTGGCCGAGGCAGCCTGTAGTCCCAGCTACTCCAGGAGGCTGGGGGCAGGGGAGAATGGGGCGTGAACCGGGAGGCAGAGGCTTGCAGTGAACGAGGTCAGCACATACATGAACTGGGTGACAGGCGGACTCCGTCTCAAAAGGGGGAAAAAAAAAAAGGGAAAACCCCCCATGGTCTGATATATAGAGTAGATTTGAAATAAGAACATTCCATGTTTTCGTTCATATATGTGTAGGGAGTGAACAGCGGTGCCACAGAATTGCAACATTTTGCCTTCTGGGAAATCTCTGTGATTTATTTATTTTTGCCTGGAGTAGAAAGTCCAGTTGCTTGTCACTTGAGGAAACTTTTAGAAACATAGGAATTTGTTCAGCTTGCCTTTTGGAGACAATGCAGGCACAGAAGACAGAAAGGAGCTTTAATGCTAACATATGTAGAAAGAGAAATATTAGGGAAATTAAAAGTGAATTCTTCCTTAAAGAAGGAGGTTTTGAAAAAAGTTTTTAAAGTTATCATGATTTAAATAAAGTATTTCCAGTTCTTACTCATATCATAACTGAGAATTAGGACAACTTAGACAAGCGAATTAAAATTCACATAAATACATGCTTCTTTCAGATCTTATTCAACTCAAAGCTTTGGAAATTTTCTGCAAGTACTCATATATGTATTTTTTCTGATAGTACTGTTCTTTTTGTTTTTACTTAATGGGTGTGTGATTTCCACAAAATAAGATGTCTGGATTTTAAATGCTCAGTGAGATTTAACAACTGATTGCCTATGTGACCCCCACCCAGAAGAAGATACTCAACATTTTCAATGCTTAAGAGCTGACCTCAGGCTCCTTTCAAGTGCACCCCAGTGGCAACCGCTGTGATGATTTCTAAGATTAGTGATGAGCTTTTGCCTGCTCTTGAAGTTGATATAAACGGAATCCTACAGCCATAGATTCTACTGTGTTTGCCCTCTTTCACTCGGTATGATGTTTTTCAGATTAATCCATGTTGTTGCGAGTATCAGTGGTAGTTTTTCCTTTATTTTGCTAATTATTATTTCACTGTAAGAATGTACCACAATTTATTTATTCTTCATTCCCCATTCATGAATTTTGGGTATTAAGAATAAGGCTGCTGTGTACATGTTGAGTAAGTATTTTTATGAATATATGTTTTCAATGCTTTTAGGTAAATGCCAAAAAAATGGAATTTCTGGGTCAAAGGTGAAAGTATGTTTAACTGTACAAGAAACTGCCAAACATGTCTTCAAAGTTGATAACTACTCCCACCATCAACACAGGAGTGCTCAAGGTGCTTCACACCTGCGACCCCTTGGCCATTCTAGTTGGAGTGAAACTGCATCTCTGTGGTTTGATTTCATATTTCCCCGATGACTAAAGATGTTGGGTACTTTTGCCTACTGGGCATCTGTAAGTGTCTTCACTTTTGAAGTGTCTTTTTAGATTTTTGCCCATATTTTGTGAAATTTATTCCTACATGTTTTGATTTTTAAAATGGTTTTAAATTTTATTTGAAAATTTCAATTTATATTTTTAAATATACATTTTCAATTTTTATTACTATATGGAAATAGAATGAATTTGTGTATATTGACCGTTTAGTTCTGTGACCCTGATAAATTTATTTATTAGTTTTTTCCCCTTTTTTGGAATATCTCATAAAGTTTTTCTATGTCTACCAATCACACCTTTAAAGAAGTATAGTTTTACTTCTTCTTTTCCAATTTGGATGCTTTCTTGCTTCATGCCTGATGCCCCTGACTGGGGCTTCCAGAACAATGCTGAATGGAAGCGTTGAGAACAGACATACTTACTGCAACCACAGGAGAAAAGCACTAAATGATGTACTATTTCCAAATAGGGTCACACTCACGAGGACTGGGGACTATGACTTGAACATTTTTCTGAGGAATACAGTTCAACCCACTACAGCCCATCTTCTGCACCCTGCCCGAATTCACATTCTTTCAATATACAAGTTATACTCACCCCATTTCAACACCCCCCAAAATCTTAACCCATGCTAGCATCAACTCTAAGTCCAAAATATCATCTAAATATCATTAACTCAAAAAGTCCCAAATCTTACCATTTAAATTATTTAAATCAAACATGGGTAAGACTTTGGGTCTTTCACTCGTAAGATAATTTCAAGAATTAATCTGAGCTGTCCCAGTAATTTCACTTTAATGTGGCAAAGAGCAAGTCCTTGGACTTAGAGAGATCTGTGCCACAAACTATACGGGGGCTCTTAAGCTTTGGTTTTAGGCAAATATTAACTTTCAGGAAGACTTTGGGTATGATTCATTTTGGAGTGAAATTTCTCCCTAGCTGTGGACTTACGACACCAGAGAAAAAGTCCTCTGCCTCTAAAATGCAGTGGTGGGACAGCCATAGGATAGGTGTTTTCAGGCCTATCCTGGGGCACACACCTCTGTCCTCTGGGATAACTTCAAGGCCTCTGGCCTCTGCCTCAGTGTTTTCAGAGTCACTCTTCCCTTTTTCTTAAAAGACAACACGGGTTCACAGACGAGTAACTCTATAGGCCATTTTCCTGACTATGAAATTCCTGAATATGACACTCATCCTTTCTTTTATCCATTTCTGGATAAAAGAAAATGTCACTTGAGGAAACTCTTAGAAACACAGGAATGTGTTCAGCTTGCCTTTTGGAGACAATGCAGGCACAGAAGACAGAAAGGAGCTTTAATGCTCCTTTCAGTCAAAGTGGCAGGTTTTTTTTTTTTTTTTTCTTTTGTGTAACATTATTAAAACCCTTGTGTGTTTCATGTATGTCAAGGGAATCCACACTAGCAGACAAGGGGGCTGTCCACTGGTTCTTCCCGGATCCTGCTGCCATGATGGTTGACTGGATCCTTGAGCAGACATGCCTCACCTCCCCTGCAGAAGGTTGTCCTGCCATGTCCTTGATGTTGTCTCCAGAGCATGCTTTAGCATCTTTTGTAATATGGACAGGATGAGAATTTTCCAAATCAGTAAGTGCTGCTTCCCTTTTTGTTAATGGTCCCTTCTTTAATTTCTCTCTTTCTTCTCACAATTTATTATAAGCAGCAAGGAGAAATAGACCACACCTTATATACTTTGCTTGGGAACCTCCTCCACTAAGTAGCCAAGTTTGTCACTTACAAGCGCTTCTTTCTTCACAATAGTAATTCAGCTATTTAGCCACATTATCTACAACTTTATAATGAGGACTGCATTTCCACTACTATCCAATAATATGTTCATCGTTTCTTTCTGAGACCTTACCAGAAGCATTATTAATGCTGCTATTTCTACCAACATTATGTTTGTAAAGATACAAGTACCATTAAGACTACAGAAGTCTTCTCTACACTTGCAATCTCTTTTGGATTCCTTATCCAAATTGTCTTTACTGTCCATATTTCTACCAACAACTTTGTCTAGGCAATCTAGGCTTGTTCTTTTATATGCCTCAAAATGCTTACAACCTCCATCCATAACCCAATTCCAAAGTCACTCCCATATTTTCAGGTATGTGTTACTTAGCAATCTACATCCTGATACCAAAATCCGTAATAATTTTCTGGGGACTCCATTACAAATGCCACAAACTGGCTGGCTTAAAACAGAAATTTATTCTGTTACACTTCTGGAGCCTAAATGGCAGAAATCAGGATGTCAGCAGGACCAAGCTCTGCCTGAAAAGCACAACCCCTCCTTGCCTCTTCTAGCTTCTTGTAGTTGCCAGCAATCTTTGGCATTTCCTGGCTTATAGCTGCATCCCTCAGACCTCTACCTCCATCTCCAGTGGTCTTGTCTCTGTGTGTGTTTCTGTGTACAGATCTCCCTCTCCTTTATCCACTAAACACACCACTCATTGGGTCTGGGCCTACCCTAATCCAGCATGATCTCAACTTCATTGCATTTTCAATGACCTTATTTCCAAATGAAGTCACATTCATAGGCACTGGGGTTTAGAACTATATATATATATATTTTGTTGTTGTTGGGGCCAACGTCGGGGAGCAATTCAAACCATTAGAACAACCATAACTGCTTTTCCATGTAGCCTGATCACTTCAGCTGTTGCCTTTTGGCAGAAGGGTGAATGCTATGTAGTTAATTATATTTCCCATAATGTTCATTACATATAGACATTCTCAGTCATTTTGAGAGGGGTGACAGGAAGACGTAGGAGAGCACGTCTTGAAAACTGCAGCAACATGACTTGTCTCTGGTTCCCCATCTCCTCTATCCTGTACTGTCTTATGACTATCATGCTGCGTGCATCAACAGGCCGAACAGGCACCTCTGTTCACAACTCACGTGCCTTTGCCGAAGAAAGGAAACGGGAGTTGAGAAGTTTGGATAATTTCAATAATTAATCTGAACTGTCCCAGTAATTTCACTTTGATGTGGCAGAGAGCAATTCCTTGGACGTAGAGAGACCTGTGCCACAAACTATATGGGGGTGTTTAAGCTTTGGTTTTAGGCAAATATTAACTTTCAGGAAGCCTCAGCCCTACGATGGTGATTTATAAGAGATAATTTCCAGGAATAGCCAATCCTAGAATAAGATCAACAGAAGAAGGTAAAATAGTCATGGAAAAGAAAAGAGGCAGCCCAACTTCGTCAGGATAAATTAAAACTATGTAAAGGAAAACCCGCAAACTTCAAAACAATGATGATGGTGATGCTAGTTAAACTGTTCCATGATAAAGAAATTAAAAATGGGAAAAAACAAACACTAATTCAATAAAGGCAGTAGGACAACCCAGACACTAAAACCTGGTAACAACAAGAACAACAACAGATGCACACATTTACACTTACAAAAACAGTAGTAATAGGTGGCACTCATTGAGCATTACTCTGTGCCAGGTACTATCTAAAGCCCTTTACTTATATTTACTTATTTCATGATCACATCAATCATTGGAATATGTGCGATGACTTTCCCAATTTTAAACGTGAAGGAAATAAATCACAGAGATGGTAAATATCTTCAAGGTTGGAGCCATAAAGAGAAACCTGATTCAGACTGAAGAAGTCTGGCTTCAGAGTCATGTTCTCACACCGTCTTGCCTCTCTCAAGTACAGGCCAGTTCATTAATAAAACCACGTGTAAAAACCATAAGTTAAATAGTAGTCAATAAATTCTGCATGATATTGAAAGATTATTAGACTAGCTTATATTGATTGATGTATATGTTAGGGTACCAAGCTCTGGCCTGAAAGCGCTACAACCTCCTTGCCTCTTCTAGCTTCTTGTGGTTGCCAGCACCTTGGCATTTCCTGGCTTATAGATGCATCCCTCAGACCTCTACCTCCATCTCCAGTGGTCTCTGTGTGTGTTTCTGTGTACAGATCTCCCTCTCCTTTATCCACTAAACACACCCTTCACTCATTGGGTCTGGGCCTACCCTAATCCAGCATGATCTCAACTTCATTGCATTTTCAATGACCTTATTTCCAAATGAAGTCACATTCATAGGCACTGGGGTTTAGAACTATATATATATATTTTGTTGTTGTTGGGGCCAACGGGCCGGGGAGCAATTCAAACCATTAGAACAACCATAACTGCTTTTCCATAGCCTGATCACTTCAGCTGTTGCCTTTTGGCAGAAGGGTGAATGCGTTGGTAGTTAATTATATTTCCATAATGTTCATTACATATAGACATTCTCAGTCATTTCTTTTGAGAGGGTGACAGGAAGACGAGGAGAGCACGCCTTGAAAAACTGCAGCAACACGACTTGTCTCTTGGTTCCCCATCTCCTCTATCCTGTACTGTCTTATGACTATCATGCTGCGCAGATCAACAGGTCAACAGGCACCTCTGTTCACAACTCAATGCCTTTGCCGAAGAAAAGGAAACGGGAGTTGAGAAGTCGGATAATTTCAATAATTAATCTGAACTGTCCCAGTAATTTTCACTTCGATGTGGGCAGAGAGCAATTCCTTGGACGTAGAGAGACTCCAGCTACAAACTATATGGGGGTGTTTAAGCTTTGGTTTTAGGCAAATATTAATCCTTCAGGAAGCCTCAGCCCTACGATGGTGATTATAAGAGATAATTTCCAGGAATAGCCAATCCTAGAATAAGATCAAACAGAAGAAGGTAAAATAGTCATGGAAAAAGAAAAAGAGTATAAGCCCAACTGGCCAGGATAAATTAAAACTTTTCGGCGTAAAGGAAAACCCGCAAACTTCAAAACAATGATGATGGTGATGCTAAACTGTTCCATGATAAAGAAATTAAAAAATGGGAAAAAAACAAACACTAATTCAATAAAGGCAGTAGGATAACCCAGACACTAAAACCTGGTAACAACAAGAACAACAACAGATGCACACATTTACACTTTACAAAAACAGTAATAATAGGTGGCACTCATTGAGCATTACTGTGCCAGGTACTCATCTAAAAGCCCTTTACTTATATTTACTTATTTCATGATCACATCAATCATTGGAATATGTGCTATGACTTTCCCAATTTTAAACTGCTAAGGAAATAAACCACAGATGGTAAATATCTTCAAGGGTTGGAGCCATAAAGAGAAACCTGATTCAGGACTGAAGAAGTCTGGCTTCAGAGTCATGTTCTCACACCGCCTTGCCTCTCTCTGGCACAGGCCAGTTCATTAATAAAACCACGTGTAAAACCATAAGTTAAATAGCCTGACAACTCCTTCTGCATGATATTGAAAGATTATTAGACTAGCTTATATTGATTGATGTATATGTTAGGGTATAGACTTAGCTGTTTTAAGAAAGAAACACTAGAACACAATTACTTAAATATTTGTGTATAAATGTACAAATTTGTGTATACCTGTATATATATTTATATTTTACATTAAATTTATTTAAATTATATATACATATATAAGTATTTGTGCATATATATATACACACACACATATGTGTGGAATAATTGGAATAATAAATGCTGAAAAACTGTATGTAGGGATTTAATATAGTTCACAAATTAGCAAATCAGTGAGGAAAATGTAGCATGTTTAATAAATGATATTGAGGCAACTGATGAACTATTTAAAACGTTTATAAGTTAAAGCTTCTATCTTACTAAATAAAATTTCAAATAAATTTTATGTGAGGAAATGTTAAAAAATTATTTCCATGCTTTTGGAATTGGGAAAAGTTTTTTTTTTTGAGACGGAGTCTCGCCTGTTTCAGGCTGGAGTGAGCGGGCCATCTTGGTTCACGCCCGCCCCCGGGTTCCCCGCCATTCTCCTGCCTCAGCCTCCGAGTAGCTGGGACCACAGGCCGCCTATTTTTGTATTATTTTTAGTAGAGACGGGTTTCACTGCGGTTAGCTGTGATGGTCTCGATCTCCTGACCTTCGCGGATCCCGGGCCTGCCTCGGGCCTCCCAAAGTGCTGGGATTACAGGCGTGAGCCACCGCGCCCGGCTGGGAAAAGTTTTAATGAGCATGCTATAAAGGTAAAACTCCCAGGAAAATATTGTGTATGTTATGTATTTAATGTATATTTTAACCTTCTGTGTCTGTAAGTTTACCATACCAAAATTCAAAAAGAAAAATATACATGACTAAGGGTTAATCACGAAGTACATAAAAAGCCCTTAATAGTAAGTTGGAAAATGTTCAATACCCAGTAGAAAAGTAAGAAAAGAAAATAAATAAGCAATTTGAAGAATAAGATTAAATAATTTCTTTTTTTTTTTTTTTGAGACGGAGTCTGGCTCTGTGGCCCAGGCTGGAGTGAGTGCCTCCATCTCGGCTCACTGCAAGCTCCGCTCCCCGGGTTCCCGCCATTCTCCTGCCTCAGCCTCCCGAGTAGCTGGGACTACAGGCGCCGCCACCACGTCCGGTTAATTTTTGTATTTTCAGTAGAGACGGTTTCACCGTGTTAGCCAGGATGGTCTCGATCTCCTGACCTCGTGATCCGCCCGCCTCGGCCTCCCAAAGTGCTGGGATTACCTGCGTGAGCCACCGCGCCCGGCCAAGACTACATAATTTCAAATTTTTTTAAATGTAAGTTTTTCGTACGTAATTTCCATTGCCAAAATGTGATACTTTAAGGGGCTGGCAAGGTGCAAAAGAAAATGGCACTCATTTATAACAGCTCTTACTGATGACTTCTCGCTACAAACGTTGTGGGGTCCGGTGAGTTTGCAATGCTCAGGTAATAATTGCAGAGCATTACACATTTGCATACTTTTGGATGTAGTTTTTTTTTTCTAGGAATTTATTTTTAAATAGCATCGAGGTTTAAATATACTGTTAATGACTTTGTTTATTCTACATAGTACAGAAATCTCCGTATTTGGTATTTAAAAAAAATAAATCGGCCGGGCGCGGTGGCTCACGCCTGTCATTCCAGCACCTTGGGAGGCCGAGGCGGGCGGATCACGAGGTCAGGAGATTGAGACCATCCTGGCTAACACGGTGAAACCCCGTCTCTACTAAAAATACAAAAAAAAAAAAAAACTAGCCGGGCGTGGTGGCGGCGCCTATAGTCCCAGCTACTCGGGAGGCTGAGGCGGGAGAATGGCGTGAACCCAGGAGGCGGAGCTTGCAGTGAGCTGAGATCCGGCCACTGCACTCCAGCCTGGGCGACAGAGCGAGACTCCGTCTCAGAAAAAATAAAATAAAATAAAATAAAATAAAATAAAATAAAATAAAATAATAAGTCATGGAGCCAGGTGCTGTGGCTCATGCCTGTAATCCTAGCATTTTGGGATGCCAAGGCAGGAGGATCGTTGGAGACCAGCCTGGGCAACATGGTGAAACCTCGTCTCCACAAAAAATAAAAATGAAATTGGCCAGGCATGGTGGCGCACACTGGTGGCCCCAGCTACTTGGCAGAGGTTGAGATGGGAGAATGGCTTGAGCCCCAGAGATTGAGGCTGCAGTAAGCCATGCTCATGACACTGTACTGCAGCCTGGGTGTCAGAGCCAATCCCTTCTCTCAAAAAAAAAAATTAAAAAAATAATGATGGCATATTCACAAATTAGCATACTGATAATCAATTAAAATAGTGAATAAGACTATTACAAAGTAACAGAAATGCTCCCTATATTTTTTGGTTTAAAATTGTGTGCCACAGATATAAACAATACAGGTCTATAAACTAATCAATGCTTTGTTTTTGGCTTCTTTATCTACAGCAAACATGTTTAGTTTTGAAATGTGGAAAGCAATTTTCCTAAAACTCTATGTAAGAGAAAAAATAAAATAATGCATACTTTGTTCATTTTAAGTGTAAAAAATTTCCATGTAGTTTGGAACCTATTGAATCTATTAATAACTGGTCTGTCAGTTGAACTTTTCCATGAAGCTTGTTTAAAATAGTAGAAGAGAGTTCATACACACAGCAATAATCTTTGTTGTGTCTATTAAACTACTACGCCTCACCTTTCCAGAAATTTCTATTGCCTTGCTTTGTTCTTTCCACAAAATCTCGAATGGAAGCCAGCTATTCCTAGACATTACCTAAAGGTCCCCCTGCCACTTCCACAGGCCCCTGTGCTGAGCCCATGTGTTCCTGTGGAATGAGAACCACTCCAGGTCCGACAGTCTCCTCTGTGGGTGTCCCTCCGCAGCAAAGACACTGACATCACTGTAATTTAAGTGCTTATAATTAAACTGTATGTTTAGCACCTCATTAAATAAAAAAAAAAGTAGAGAAGTTCAAGCCTCCTTTGGTGCTATCCTAAAAGGATCAGCATCAATCAAGACGCAAGTGTAGGTTTATGCACACACCCAGAAGGGGCGGTGGCTTTGCTTGTACTAATGAAAGTGTAAATTAGATTCAACAGATCCAATTGGGTCCTCTGTAGGGACGTGGATGCAGCTGGAAACCATCATTCTCAGCAAACTATCCCAAGAACAGAAAACCAAACACCGCATGTTCTCACTCATAGGTGGGAATTGAACAATGAAATCACTTGGACACAGGAAGGGGATCATCACACACCGGGTCCTACTGTGGCGGGGGAGAGGAGAGGGATAGCATTAGGAGATATACCTAATGTAAATGACGAGTTAATGGGTGCAGCACACCAACATGGCACATGTATACATATGTAACAAACCTGCATGTTGTGCACATGTACCCTAGAACTTAAAGTATAACAAAAAATAAAAATAATTAAAAAAAAGTGTAAATTAGATTCAAGAGATCCAATTAGGTCAGATAACAAGCCTTGAGGACTGTGTCTGGCATGCTGAACTGGGCGTGTTTTGCTGACTTCCCTCTGACTCCGGGCGACACATGCCACCATCGGTAGTCTGTAGGGCTTCCCCTGAGGCTGAAAAGTCAAGGCGACTAAGATGCTACAGGGCTGACACCACTGCCTTCTGCTTCTCTTCATGCCACTTCTCTTTTCCCTAGACTCCAGATCTTTCTACCCAGCTTTTTCCTTTCAAGAACTAGGCTGATGAATCATGCACTTTGAAGCATTATAGACTAAAAATGCTCCCACTTACAGGTCTATGCACATTTTTGACAAATATTAGAGGAAAAGGTCGATGTTTTACTTCAAGGAAGGGTTGTTAGTATTGGGATTTCTGGCCTCAGTGCATTTGTATCAAAGTAGTTGGCCAGGCAGTTCAGAGAACCCACACACAGTTGTCTACTACAAACAAGAATATGACTCCAAGACTATAGGCTGGTGGCTGCTAGCTTTAATATATTTTTTGGTCATTAGGTAATTCTCTGCGAGATGGGTTTCGTGAAACTGTGTCTAGGAGTGCTATCACGTACTGAGGGACACGGCGGGGATGTCAGGCTCATCTGTGACCCTTTTCTGGCCTCAGTTTCCTCAGTTCTTGAATAGAGTAAAGATAATACTTAACCACCTTGCAAAGCTAGCAGGAGGATACAGTGAGATCATGTATGTAAAAACCCTTAGGAAAAAAAGCACACACACAGAAACGTAAACGTGTGCCCACTGCATTTCTGCGTTCCTGGAAAGTAAAACCACTTTCTCCATCTCCCGTCTGTAACCATATGAGGTACGCACTGTTAGGGTCCCTGTTTGACAGACAGGGACAATCGGGCACAGAGAAGTGAAGTCAGTTAGCTGCCCAGCATCTCAGAATTCGAAAGTGGTCGGGCCAGGATTTACGCGCGCTTGGCTTTTTCACAACAGCACTCCAAACGCAGTGGCTGGGGGAGGCCAGAAACTCACGATTTCCTTATGGAATGAATGAATGCAGAAGCAGGAGACAGGGCACAGACACAAGCTCTCCTTCATACACACTCTGCAGCAAAAAGAACGCAGAGAGAAATGGGGCTTGGAAATGTTGCTCAAGAGCCAAGGGAATTTCTGGGTGAAGAGTTTATAGCTTCAGTTTAAGAGGGGCAGTCAGTGGTTTTCATTTTGCTGTTTTAACGTGATACCCCACAAGGCACATCCCCGATTGCCTGACATCAGATAATATAAATTTTCAGTCTCTCTTTCAGTATTGCACAGTGAAAGGCAATTAATTGTAGCCAGCAGTGTAAAATGTGTTCTCCATTGGGATAAAGGATACTGTGATAGGCTTTTTCCCTGCAGTCAGATTACAGTACCGTAAGAGTATAATCCAGAAAAGCTTTTTGATACTTACAAACACATAAAGGGGATGACCTTTCAATCGCTGAACTAATTAAAACACCCTGGGCTCTCCTTCCCTCCATCAGCAACGAGATTTGTATGAGAGGAAGAAAACGGATTTGATAGCATTGTATAAAAATCATCAAACAATTACAGATAAAATTCGAATGGTATAAAGATGGCTTTATGAATATTCTTATTAGTGGCATTTGCCTCAGAAATTTGTAGCCATTTATTTTAAAAAGTAAAATTTCCACACACAATGTAATTAGAAAAAAATGGTCTCATTTTAATTCACTTAAAGAAAGTTTTACAAAGAGCACACGGTACTACCCAGGGCTGGGGTAGTGGAGAGGCCCTTTGAATCTGTAAAGTGTATATGCCTGGGAAAATGAGACATGGTAATAAAAGCAAGTGCTTGACTTGTCAGAAAAAATTTATTGTATGAAAGTATCTAACTGAAAGTCTCTCTACTCCAAATTCCTGGTGGATTGCCAAAAGTGGGCCTGAAGTACGATATTAGGAAATCAAAAATATGTAGGTCAGTAGGAGCCAATAGGCCCTTATGGGCATCTCTTCTTCAAAGGAAGATATTTTTCTAAAATGTAAAGGATTGTTTCAAAGGGATCATGTAGACATCTGCAATAATTCCTTTACATGGCATCATTATTACGTGTTTTGAATTCCAGAATGGATTCAGGGTAAGTGAAAAAATTGATGAAAAATTCCAAGGATGGACAGAGAACATAGAGTACAAATACCTTTGCTCTTTAGTCCCCCGTGACCAGATACACTTGGGGACTCTGCACTGGTCCCAGCTCCTGTTGCATGGTAACCCACGGGCAGCAGAGTTCAGCCCGCCTCCAAGGCAGGGAGACCCAGAGAGCTGATAGAGAGCCCAGGAGCTGTGGGGCAGAAGGAGTGAGTGATTACTTACGGAGAAGGCTGCCTTGGACGACATCTGTGATTGCACCGCCTCCCATCTAATCAGGGATGGCTCAAAAATAATGAAATCAAACACTCACAACGCAGCAGACGATCTGCTAGAGACTGCTCAAGTCTGAATGATGCTAAGATTAATGGCACTATTACCAGGAGCTCACACAACATGATTAAAACGTCTCATCAGCTGTTTTCACAGCCACGAGCTGTCATTTTTGTAATGGAAACAAAAAAGTCCCACATCGCAAGATAGATTTCTCTATGGAAATAGCACCATGTCTTCCAAAAGGCTCACTCTTAATCTTTGTGATCATTATTGTGAAGGGGTATTGAACAGAACCAGCTCTACCTAGGGGTCAAGAGGAAACACAAAATACACCTATGTATAGGAGAGGGCAGGCTCCCTCCTTCACAGAGCAATAGAGAAACAGACAAAATGCACAGTAAAAAAATCATTAATTCTTTCCCCACCCCTACTTTGGAGTGCTTGGATGAACCCATGTCAACAACTAAAATGCTCCATTTCTTCATTTGTGAAAGTCATTAATTCTGTATTCTGAGCAATTTTGGAGCAATATGAGTGAGGCACTAATGAGTGTTTCTAAATAATGTTGAAGTTATTGCATTTAGTTATAATAACACCCCGAGTATGATGATTATATAGGCATATGTTCACACACATGTGTGTATGTATATGTATGTGTATATGTGCATACGTATTTGTGTATATATATGTGTATATGTATGTATATACATGCAGACACATATATACATAGTTAAGTGTCTGGGAAAGGTTTTGGAGTTTGAGAGAGACTGAAAGAAATTCATGGGAAAAATAGAACTGGTCTATAGCAACCTCCTTCTTGTCATACACTTGTGATCCTGTGTTTATGATTTTCTGTAGCCTGTGTTGGAATACACAGTGATTGAAACTATTAGAGAAAATAAAGGGAGCTCCAGGTCTGGATATTTTAATGTGCAAAATTAGACAAATAAGAGAAACAGGGCAAGCCTTACCGCTGTTGTTTTGGGCGTGAGAGTAACTTTCTTGCAGGACCTTATGGGCTCCCTGCATGGTTAAGTGCTGTGTGGCTAAAACATCAGGCAGCAGCTGGGAGCTGAGAGTCCTTCGTTGACTCAGCCACAGCCACCAGGTGGTAGTCAGACTAAGACAGCTGTCAAATAAATGCCATTTTAAATTGGGCAAAGGAATGATGTGCACAGAGTATTTTTTTTTTTTTTTGTGGGCCTGTTTTTTGTGTGTAATGCTCTGTGACCACTACCAGGTCTGGGATTTCTGCGTCTGTGCAGCACATGGCCATGTGTCACTTTGGACACGCTGCGCTGGAAACTTCTCTCTCCTCTGTTTGTCTTCTTTGTACCTCCCTTCTTCTGGTAAGTCCATCAACTATGTTATAACACCTAACACTAAATGAAGAAAAAGCGATTGGCCTAAGTTGTCCCTGCCCTCCCCCGCCTTTTTTTTTCCTTTACTTAAAATAAGTTAAAAATGCCTCCTGACCACCCTGGACGGATGGACTGGTTTTGGGACCCCACCCTCACCCGCTTCCATAACAATCTGTGCAGATTTCCACTTCTGTGCTCTTTATTTCCGTATTTGACTCTGATTTCTACACTGGACTGACAGGTCTCAGATGATTAGGGCAATGTCTCACACATCTTTGTATTTCCAGCAAAGTCTTTGTTTTCTCTGCCATAGGAAACACAATAAATATCCATTAAATAATCTGAAGAAATAAAAGCAAAACTATTAACAATTTAAGAGGTAGTTGTTCATTGCTAGGAAAGTTCTTTGTATGGATGGGATGTGTAATAAAATACAGGCTGGGCACGGTGGCTCACACCTGTAATCCCAGCACTTTGGGAGGCCGAGGTGGATGGATCATCTGACCGTCAGGATTTCAAGACCAGCCTGGCCAACATGGAGAAACTCTGCCTGTATTAAAAATACAAAAATCAGCTGACTGTGGGGGTGGGTTCCTGTAGTCCCACCTACTTGGGAGGCTGAGGCAGGAGAATCACTTGAACCTGGGAGGTGGAGGTTGCAGTGAGCTGAGATTGCGCCACTGCACTCCAGCCTGGGTGACAGAATGAGGCTCTGTCTCAAACAAAAAACAAACAAACATAAAAACAGATCTCCTAGTGGGAATTATAAGTAGGAGACAATAATTCACTCCGATTTTCAGAAGTAGATGGACAGCGGAAGTGAAAGGAAGCTGCAGAAGCCTAGTGGAAGGGTTCAGTTCACAGAGCATCCTCTGAGACTCTGCCTCCTGTGTCTTCTCTAGAACATGCGTCTGCCTCTCATTCTTTACATTGCTCTGTTTTCTGTCATGTACCTAATTTTTAGTGCCCACAAAGCTCTGTTTATCTTCTTCACTCCACCCCGTTTCTCAGGCTTAGTCCAAATCTGACTGCTGAGGAGATAGTGTGGTACCCTCATGAGGACCAATGGCCAATCTGCATTCTCTCTTCAGACCCGGGACAGAAGTCTTCCAGGACTGTGCTGAGATACGTGCACACCGAGCAGTGTGTGCCATGATGGTGGATGGAGGAGGGAGGGAACCCAGTGAGATGCCTGAGCCTGGAATCCAGGTTTCACGTCTCCCAGACAGCCACGTGACCGGCACATCCTGGGCTGCTCTGCAGCACCTTGGGTCTCAGCCAGCCCGGTAGCATCTTTCACACCACTCTTAGCCTCTCTGACCTTCACCCACCCTCCCAACAGCCACAGCAGTCCATGTTCAGAGTTCACAGCCTTCTTACACAGTTGCTCCTGCCCACAGCAAAATGAAAGAAAATGGAGAAGTTATGCTGCTGACCGAACAATTGCCATGAACACTGCCTAGTGAGATACGTCATTGCTGTGTCTTCTTCCCATGGAAAAGTTCCTCACCCCCAAAAGTATAGGACTGTTTAAAACTAGCACTTACTGGGTGCATACGATACGCCAGACATGCTTGGAGCTTTAAATGCATTATCTCATATAATCTACACAGTCAGCCTTTCAAAAGCAAGAAAATGGAAACTCAAGGTTGTGTAAACCTTCCCAGAGACACATCTAATAATGAGAATTCCAAAGCCAGCTCTTTCAGGCACAAAGCTTGTGATTTTTCTCAATGACTAAAAACATTTTCTCTTTACCACATATTTTAGAGACTTTCTTCCTATGATATATGAAATATTTGTTGATTGATGAAAATTCTACTTAGTGATGTGTATCTTTGACTTACAAGTAATCAATAAAAGTTTAATATTGAAAATAATATTGAACTTATAAACTTTTTTAAAGAGACTAAAAATCAGACTCTATTTATAAGAATATCTTATTGTCCAAATAGCTTTAGTAAATAATTCACTTTGAATTTTTCCCCAAATCCTCATAACTTAAAATATTTTAATATTTTATCAGCCCAGAAGTTCACAATTTCAAATGAACAATGTCAGAATTGGAAAGTTAATAAATTTTGGGTGGGGGGGGGAATAAATTATGCCAGAAGACACAGGCCATATTTGTTTTTCTAGTTCAGTCACGTTGAGTATCCTGTTTCTTTGCACAAATGCTTACCAACCTAGCAGCAATAATTCTTTTTCTTGCAATTTTAGTAACATTACTATCATAGGCCTGGAGCAGTTACTGTTTCCCAAACACTCTTTTGTGATGGATTTTGGACATACTGTTTCAGTTTGGTTTGTGGAATCAGACTGAAGGTCGTCAGCTTGCTGGCTATGAGACCCTGGAAAAGTCACATAATTTCTCTCTCCCTTGAGGTCTTCATTTATCCCATCCAGCTACTGTGTGGATAAAAGCAAAGCACTTACAACAGTGTTTGCAGTCACTCAATATATATCAATACCTGTTATTTCAAACACAAAAGCTAGATGTTTTTTGGTAATTAATGATTCATGTGTTCATTCTTGTTATGAATTTGGGCCACATACAAAATTTAAAATATACTGCCGAAATCCAAAATCAGTTTTATTTACTAATGATTAGTCATAAAGGCACAATGTGTTTCTTATCCAAGAGCTTATTTGCTTAAAATGTAAAAGGTGATTTGTTAATTATTCTTTCTTGCTGTGTGTGTGTGTGTACATAAGTTATGAAACTGTTTGGTTGGTCTCTTAGGTGAAATGTGAGTATGCCACAGACATTGAGTTCCAACCTAGGAACGTGTTTAATGCGCTGAGATCACAGTTTGGCCTGTTTGTTCCTTGTGACCAGGAGGGAGCTCTCCACCTCTCTCCACCACAGAGAGCGGGGCAGGGAGTGGCTCTGTGTCAGAGGCCAGTTTGTGCAGTGGAGCTGGGGCTGCCGGTGACTTACCCAGGCCACCCACGGCCAGAACAGCACACTGGGAGTGAATGTAACTTAAGAACCTGGAATAAGCCAAGTAGCATTAAAAACACTTAGCTTAAGGGACTTGCTGAATGATTCCATCCTATGGTTTATTCCCAGGGCTTCCCTGAATCTTGAAACTATGCAGCCGAAGCTGGAATACGGGCAAGGGTGGGTGTGGAGGGAGTGTTACTAGGACCCTGGCCGGAGATACAGTTACAGGGATCACACTTCCCCCTATGGTAGCATGCTGTTATGGGCCCAGGGTCCACGGTTGTGCCTGGGGGAATAGTTGGGCTGTGAAAAGAGTGTGAAGTTCAGACAGTTCAACCACCTGCATATCGAGGGGAAATAGTCACATATATCTTCTGGGCCTGTTGGTCACAGTGACTATTTTTTAAAATAAATCAGTGGGAATGCCAACGAAGGAGGGATGAATCATTATTAAGTGCATTGTGCTCTCTTTAACCAAACTGAGCTCAGGCCATGAATCTGAAATCTGAAACGTTTAAGTGTATGTTACATGTATTTCCAGATTCTTTTTTTATTTTTATAAAGTTAAGGTGTACAACATGATGTTTTGACGTAGAAAGAAAAATACTGTATGATCTTACTTTTATGAAGAATCTTAAAAAAAGTCAAATACACAGAAACAGCTTAGAAAGGTGGTTACCAGGGGTGGGGAGGGGGAGGAAATGGAAGATGTACCTAAGTCAAAGAGTACGAGCTTGCCGTTACAGAGGATAAGTTAGCCTAGAGAGCTAATGGAGAGCAGGAGGATGAGAGGTAATCCTATTGCTTTGTGTACTGAAAATTTGCCAGGTTCTTTCAAAGTCCTAAGAAAAAATGTTTTCTTGGTGATTATGGGGTAAAAATGAATTTTAGGAAATAATTTTGGCCAATGGTTTTTGAACCTGAAGTTTTTTGATTTACTTTTCTGATTCATTTTCAAGGTATTGCATCACTGTAATTTTGGAGAAAATATTTTCATACCATCAAAAGGAGATTTGGATAGGAAATCAGCACTGATATCCAAAGATAGATGCTATTGTGAGCAACTGAATGAATCCAAGCACTCATTCCTGGTCATATTTTATTTTGGACTAAATCAGAAAAAGAGGTTTATTTGTATACTTCAGTGAACGCATACTAGGTTTTAGGAACTGCTAATCTTTTGTTAAAATTCACGGTCTTCTGGGATTATTTGGTTATTCATTACAGGTATCAAAGCAGAAACTAAATTCTGCTATATTGTGACGCTTGGCCCATTCAATTGGAAAAATCTTAATGATCAAGAAACCATGTGTTTTTACTCAGATATGTTTTATGACATAGCTGTAAAATCTTGTCTCAAATAGACCTACCACAGCCTCGCATTGTTTCACAGACAGTAATAGGACTCACTTCTAAAATGCCTTTGTATTAAGTCAAAAATACTGATGAAAACTAGAGAGCTTCACAGGAATTATTTATGACTTTTTTATTACTAACACAAGATCTTAAAAAACACTGTGTGTTAGCTTGAAGTGTTAGCCTCAAGTCTGTAGAAATTGTAGCAATGGGTGTGTGACAGCCGTGGGCTGTTCAGAGAAGGCTGCTTGGGTCACTATTAACAACTGTGCTTAAAGGTTGCTTTTTGGCACAAGAGAGTTCCAGAAGGATTAAAGTGTGATATGCTGGCTATCAATCTAGAAAAAAACTATTTTCCATAATATTTGAAGGGGGGAACGGACTAAATTGTGTTTTTGACTCAGACTGTCTTCCACAGAGAAAAAAAAGAAAGACGTATCTTGCAAGTTGGAGAATTCTTGTCTGAAGGGGAGGAAGTTCTGTTAACTATGACCAATTAAACACACTAATCAAATAAAGGATTCACATGTAATCAAGCTGCATATGACATTTAATAGATGTGGTACAATCTTGGAACACTTTGCCTCAGCTTCCCAATCAATTCTCCATATTTATTTTTTTTCGAGGAATCCTCAAAAACTTTCCTCAAGGGAACAGACTGGAAAGACTGATTCACAGGTGGTGGTCTTTAACTGCTGACTTTAATTTTTTAGTTTTGATTCATGTCAGACATAGTTCCATCTCTAGTTTTAAACTCTCAGTTGTCACTGGGAAAGTGTCACAAAGACATTTTTGGGAATATGGTACCACCTTCACTTTTACCCTCTTCAGATGCCAAATAAATACTGCAAAAATAACCGTATGGATATAATATTTACTCAAAGCATGTAATGAACACCAACTCTGTGCCAGTCACTGCCCTAGGGCTGCTTACATTCTGGCATTTATCATATGCCAACTACACAATCTCATGAGTTAACAATTAATATTTGAAACGATGTTGACAATGAGGGCTGTGTCTTAGACATCTAGGAATCTTTTACTATTCATAGCAAGTTAGCTGCATCTTGTGTATAATGAGTGTTGAATTAACAGTTAATTGAGTGATGGGGAGCAAAAACAGATAAAAGTCTTTCCTTGAGAGAGAGATCATGCAAAGTCAAATCAATTAAATTTTGGAAACTCACTTTTGAGGTGTGAACATCATACCCTGAATTGACTCCTACAGTTACATCCAGACTGTATCTCACAAAATAAAGTTATTATATGGGATACGACCTGTCACGGCTGCATTGTTCCTCGCCCCCCGCAAATTCATATGCCGAAGTCCTAACCCTCAGTGCATCACAATGGGACTGAATTCGGAGACAGGGTCTTCAAAGAGCTAACCAAGGTAAAATGAAGTCATTCCAGTGAGCCCTAATCTAATCTAACTGATGACCTTCTCCCAAGAGGAAATGAGGACTCAGCCACATAGAAGGGGAAGACCATGTGAAGACGCAGGGAGAAGATGACCATCTTCAGCATTTCGTATATATGCTACGGAGAGAGACTTCAGAAGAAACAAATCCCGCTGACACCTTGACCTCAGACTTCTAGCCTCCAGAACTGTGAGACAATAAATTTCTACTGTGCAATCTGCCTAGGCTGTGGTACTTTGTTATGGCGGCCCTAGCAAACTATGTACTAATACTAAACTCCATTTCTTTTTTTTTTTGAAATCTGCATAAAAAAGATTATAAAACCAACATATGTATTTCTTTGCCTTTACTTTGTCGTTGGCTATCATCTCTGTATATGTATATGCATCTGCGTGCATGGATGATAAGTTAAACTTTATATATAGTGCCTACCTGTGTCTGTGTTATGAGGAATATCTGAGGCTAATGTGTTGAGCTCTAACCCTCTCTTGTGGAGATCTGGCTGTGAACATCACTGTGACATTCTACACTGCCAGGAGTGGCAGAGAGCTGGAGCATGCTGGGTAACTATGAAGAAAGGCGTTATCCAAGTGCAATAGGCATTGAGCATGCTTTGCAGAATGCAGAGTTCTATTTTGTAGTCAACTAGTCTTCCAAGCATAGACATGGCTTTCTTGAGGATAAGGTAACTTCGGTGGAACGGTTGAAATGGATAAATTGGACTTGGCAATGTGAAACTCTTTGAATTCACTAGCAATCATCCAGACAGCTTTGTTGGCAGCATTATGCACCGCCCTGAAATGCACAAACTTGGCTAAGAAAGAAAAACCTTAAAACAAGTGCTATGCAGCAAATATACTGGTTTCAGCCACAGTTAAGCTCTTTTCTATATGAGGCCGTTCCACCATGCTTCCGATATGGAAGGGAAGTGCTGGGAAGGGCAGGGCGTGGTACCTTTAAACGATAGGGAATGCGGGAAGTGCTGGGTAGAGGAAGGCCATTGTCCCTGGCTAAAGCTCCATCCTTACGGACCTAGGTGAGGACAGGCATTTTTGGTTCATTTCCCAAGACCACCCTGGCCTGCTACGCCCCCATTCTGGGCCTATAAAACCCCTGAGACCCACAAGCTGCTGGACATCGAGAGGAACAGGTAGGCAGAGGAACACATGGGTGGCTGGACGTTGAGAGGAATACAGTGACAGGCACCTGCATGCCGGCAGGCCACCGATTTGCAGAAGAACAACGTGGAGTTTGGCTGGGGCAGGCTGGGGCAGTCAGAGGAGAGCCCAGGCTGCTGAGCTGCTGGGCTCCAGGGGAAAACCCTCCCACTCCATCCCCTTTTGGCTTCCGCCATCTCCTACCTCCACTCAATAAAACCTTGTGCTCATTCTCCAAGCCCATGGTGTGATCCGACTTCTGGTACACCACGGCAAGAACCCTGGGATACACAAGGCTCTCCATCCTTGCGATAAGGCAGGGGTCTAACTGAGCTAACATGAGCTGTGCATACCCAGCTGAACTAAAACAGTACCCTGTAACACATGCCCACCGGGCTTTAGGAGGAGCTGTAAACATTCACCCCTAGACCCTGCCATGGGATTGGAGCCCCACAGCCTGCCCGTCTGTATGCTCCCCTAGAGGTTTGAGCAGCAGGGCACTGAAGCAGCGAGCCACTCCACTCCCCCACAGCAAGCCCTGCGAGGGGGACAAAGGAACTTTTCCCGTTTCAACTGAGGACTTCCCCTGAGATCCTGGAAGGCAAGTGTGAAGGAATGCAAAACTGTGGGGTCTGCCTCTTTTGTAAAACCCTGCCACCTCTCTGTTTCCTGCAGGTACAAGGCTCTGCTTCCCTTCACAGAATTTTAAAAACTCCACCCTAAGCTTGCAGTGAGCTGAGATCGCGCCACTGCAGTCCATCCTGGGCGACAGAGCAAGACTCCGTCTCAACACACACAAAACACACACACACACAAACCTCCACCCTAATCAGGCCAGTCAAGAACTCCCAGAATTCAGGAGACAAGGGAACTTTTCACGTTTCACGTCCGTGGGTGGGCATGGGGTAGAGATGGAGGCTGTGTGACTCTAAGGTGTTCTGATTGGGTGACTTACTTGTGGTGCCAGTAATTGTCTGATTCCTGTCTTTCTTACCAAAACAAACAAACAAACAAACAAAAAACCCCAAAACATGTAGCCAACAAAAAACAGGGATGTACTCCTAGGCTTGGTGGTGGTGGGGCAGTTTTGAAACTATTGCAACAAGTTTCCTCCAGTGTACCAGGGTTTGCATCTCCACTGTCTTCCTCACTCATTTTCTTTAAGAGGGTCTTGGAAAACGGTGTACAGCTGTAGATAATCTCCAGATTAATTTATCAATGTGGAGAAACGGCAGTGAGACCTGCCAGGGAAGAAAGTGCTTCTGTCAGGTCAATATTGGTAGAGTTAGTGTAGAGGTTAAATTGGAATGAATACAATTCAGCCGTGGCTTTAGATTTTTGTGCTTTGAAAAAAGCATGTTATTAAAATCCTTGTACTACCTAGACATTCTTCTCTGAATGAGAGTTGCTGTCTTTGACTCCAAATATAATCCAGGACTTGCCAGTTCCTTCACCACTGTCCATTTTCTTTGCTTCATCACTAGTCATCTAGAATGTTCCAGGGCCTCTCAAGCCACCTGGATCCAGTGACTTGGGCTATGACTGACATTTGGCTCCTCATTTCTCAGTGGCTCCCTGTGGTCTCTTCCATGAATTCTGAGTTCCTCCTCCTGTTTTTCATGCCTGTGCATGGAAGACCCCTTAGACAACGCTTACTCTCTTCTCCAGCCTGCTTCCCATTTGCTATTCACTATGGTGCTATGTATCTCACCATAGTCATCACTGCCCCTTGCTTTCAGGAATCCTAAACACTATATCCAAGGGTCTTTCCCCTTCTTTATTTCCTTTGGTCCTTGCTATGACTTGTCCCCTGTGAGATCCTCCCAGTCTCAGCACCCTTCCCTTGCATAGGTGCAAGTGCTGTGCTTCCCTGTTGGATGTGTCCCTGCTGGTCCACGTCTGTCATCACCGTCTCGCTGCACCTTGTCATTAAGAGTTGGCTTTGAAACAGTCAGGCGTGGGTTTGAAGCCCAGCACCACAAATCCTAGCGCTGTGTACCTTGGAGAGTTGCTCCAACACCCTCAGCTTCTTTACGGGTAAAGTGGAAGAAATGTCCATCCCAAAGAAGAGATTCAAGGGCCCAGGGGCACACGGCCCTGAACTTGGAAGCACCCCACACTTGAAATTAAAGGCTCTGTGGTTCCCGTCTTGAAATTTTCATAATTTTAACTTTCATATTTGCATTTTGTGGAGTGCAGTGGGAAAATTGAGTTTGGGGAGTGGGCACGACCTGGAGCCTCAGCTCACACAGGTCTTTTCCTTGACTTCCTTCATCTTCCCAGGACTGGTTTCCAGCTATCTGCCTACCCACCTCACCCACACTCTCCATGGTCAACTCAGGGCATGCTGGCCCTCCCCTGTCCTGGCCCACACAGGGCTCCAGGGACTGCTGCTTCAGCTACACCCACGGCAGCTGGCAGTGCAACTGTCCATTCAGCAGGAGACTCAGTGGGGGTGGTCCAGGTGCTCGCCCCAGCGCACACTGGCATGGACGTTGCCACACTCTTAGGGGCTGGCCATCCACCATGCTTGGGACTGCAGGCCCCTGGGAAGAGGGCATGCATGTGCATGAATATGGGGCCAGCGTGGGGTGGGGCCCCTGCTGGGGGCCCGCTCCTAGACACCTGTGAGGATCTGCCCGTACCCAGTAAACGGCCTGTGCATGAGAGCGGGCGATATCACAAGAGCAGGCAGAAAACACCAGGAATGGTTGAGGGGACATGGAAGGGCTAAGGCTCTGTGCTTCCGTACCATTAAATAAGGCAGGTTTTCTTGCATTTTTTTTTTTTTGTTTTTTAGCAAGGGATCCCACCTTTTGGCCCACAAATTATGCAGCAGGTCTTGTATAGAATTAGTTTGGGAATTAAATCAAATAACTCATGCTAAGCACGTGGCAAAAACTCCAGGAAACACCATTTGTGTTTTTATGAATGAATGTGTAGGCTCCCCAACTATCCTGTGATTTCCTTGAAGGCCAGGGTTATGACGCCTACCAATATTCCTGCTTCCCACTTGTCTAGAGCTGTTGTGCTACAGTTATAGTAAAACTAAAACATGCTTTGTCAGAAGTTGTTAAACTAAAGCCAGTGGGGGGATTTCGTGAGAGCTCAGAGCTGCCTGAAATAGCAAAATTGTGTGTGATTTTGCAGACACCTTTCCCCTCCACAATCTATACATTTTATATTCTTACAGGGGCTTATCACTTCAAAAAGATTAAGGATCGCTGCATTTAAGCGTGAAGAAAGAACACATGCCAGATCACTGGAACCAAAGAGAAAGCGGTCACTCGAGCACGTCACGTCTCTCTGTGCTCCGGAAGAGTTGAGGTGCAGAGCTTCCCAAGCAGGTGCCTTTAATTATCCAGAAACACAAGACTGGGATGAAGTTTAGTTCATCATTTCCTAGATACTCACATAATTCACATTTTATAAAAATATATTATTTTGCTCTTAATCTTATTTATCTGAAATTCCTTTGTCCAACATCCTATGTAAAACACACATTCCAGTGTTCATTTTCCTGTGGATGGGTCTAGAGCAGAAAATGGGGTTATATACTAGGTGTTATCAACCTTCTCACCAATTAGATGGCACCACTCTTGAGAAGCTAGGAGAGACCTGTGGCCGTGATCCACACTTGTAAGTATCGTTAACATTGAAATGAGCATTTTGACAACCATGTCCACATGTTTTGACTTTTGCTAGAAATATCACGCATTTTTATGTGGTAAAAAAACAAGGTAGTATCATTTAAGAAACGTGGCTATTGTAATTACACCATCATGGATCATAAATGAATCATAAACTACCCACATTTGATGTGCCTAATAAAATGTCAAAGTTTCTTTTTAAAAAGTTTGTATAGTATTGCAATCCAGAGGTTCTGTGACTACTGAGGCAAGATGGTGGAATCATGTAAAAGAAACAAGTTTGCGACATGTTTAATTTTGATAAAAAATATAGTTATTATTATTTTCCATCATGTTGCAAGAAGTGAACCTGTAATTTATCAATGACCATGCCTTCTTTCCTGCGTTGTTAACAGTTCTGTTACATTTCTGATCACTGCAAGAATTGTGTTAGTCTCTGGGATATTTGGAAATTATGTGGGAAGTTGATGTTTGCTCTCATTTACTGTGCTTTCTATACTATGCCTATTCTGAAGAGAAATCAAGTACTTTTTTAGTCCTCAAATAGATGAAGACCTAAGGTGAGAGTCTGAAGAGTAGAATGATAAATGAAGCTCAGTGGTTCATTCCAGCCTGTACTTCTTTGCTCACTTAGTAGCCTTTGCACAGAAGTGTTGAGAAAATTCCCACATATCACCTCTAAGTTCAGATTCTAATCCAAGATTTCATATGTGTTTGGTTCTCTCCATATAACCTTGTGACTGTGAGTTGTTTAGAGAGAAGCAAACACATGTGAAATGAGAAGAAGCAAGCTACCCAACCAAAACATTTTAAACACAGAATTGATGAAGAGCAACAGTATTTTGCTTTGAAACAAGCATACAACCAGGGACAGAGTCAGAGAATTTCTGAAAACCTTGCAGAATTAGAGATAAGTTCTTTTCATTGATATTGCTAGATATTTTATGAAAGAGAATTATAACTTGGTCCTACATATATTTTTAACTTTGTGTATTGAAATAAATTTAGATTTATGGAAATATTGCATATACCTTCACTCAGCTTCCCCTAACATTAACATCATATATCACCACAGTACAATGATCAAAACTAAGACGTTACCATTGGTGTCACATTATCTAATAAACTACAGATTTTATTAGATTTTCCTTGTTTTCCCACTGATGCCCTTTTTTCTGTTCCAGAGTCCAATGCAGAAACTCATATCAAATTTAGCTGTCATATTTCCTTCATCTCCTTAGGAGGATAAGGTTATCCCTTATCTTCCATAACCTTGATACTCAAGGTGTACTGGTCAGTTACTTTATAGGATGTCCTCAAATTTGTTTTCTTCTGTATTTTTTCATTACTACATTAAAGTTATGCATTTTAGGGGAACAAGATCACAGAAGTGCTGTGTGTTTCTTGGTGCATCATATCAGGGCCAGATGATGCCTGAAAGTTTTATTAGCAGTGACACTAACTTGATCACTTAGTTGAAGCAAAGTCTGGGTTTTTTCCATGATACGAGTACTCTTTTCCACTTGTAACTAATTAATAAATATCTTGGGGGAGGTATTTTGTGACTATACAGCTATTCTGTTTTGGCTTAAATTGTGACTCGTGTTCTTCTTGATGAATCTTTCCTGCAACAGTTATTACTGTGTTGTTCTCATGTTGTGTATTTGCTGCATTCTTTCTTCTTTTATTAACTGGAATTCTACAAAGAAGAGCTCTCTTTTTCTCTATTTATTAGTTTATTCAATCTATTGCTTATATCGGTATTTCAAATGTATGGATATTCATTTTATTCTACGGGCTGTAATTCAGTACTGTATTTATTTTATTGATTAAATTATTCCAGTTTTGGCCTTTGGAAGGTCTTTCAGGTTGGCTTCTGTGCCTTCTTAAGATGCCCTCATTCTCTCTTGAGGACTATCTCACTTTCTGGCACCGCAAGATGCTCCAAGTCTATCTTGTGTTCTCCATGCCCACATCTGGAAATCAACCACTTCTTCAAGGAGCCCTGACAGATACTAAAATGATAATTCACACTTAGTTTGGAAACCCTTGATGTGAGTAGGTAACAGTGGTTGATAATCCTCTGTGTGCTACTTGACATAAATACCAAATTTCTTTTCAGCCTCAAAACATTAGAAACAACCCTCTGTAGTGAATGTGATTATTGCCATTTTGTTGATGAGAAAATAGCTAAGTAAAAGGACAAGTAATTGCCCAAGATCTTACACTCCTGAAGGAAGGAGCCAGATTGACCTAGAACTCTTTTAAGCTTCAACGCTTGATTTGCCTCACCTCACATGAACCAAAGCAAAATATTGCACACTCCTTATTATGATTTTGTTGGACAGCCAAAATTCACTACAGTGAGAGGCAGTTATAGTAAAATCGTTTTGCAGAAACTGACGTGCCAGCCCTCTCTCTTATGAAAAAAAAAAAAAAAATCTGAAATTTTGACCAAAACACGTCCTACCTTCCTCTGGGATGAAAAGCTGTAACGATTGAGTTTGAGTTTGAAATTATAAAACAATCCAAAGGAAATATACTTAAGTCACAAGAGAAATACTTCTAGTGACAAAATGTACCCAAACACAGATCGCAAATCAGAGAGATATTTTTATACTGAAGTTAGAAAGAAGCAAAGCAGGAAGAAGTGAGATATTTTCTTTTCCCACTCTGTGCTACCATTTTTGAAAACTCCAAGTTTCATCAATTAGCCTACATCTGATGAAGATTGGCAAATTCATGCAAGAAGGAATGTTCCTTGGACTACCATAAGCTTTTCTTACCCATTTTACTTTGATTGGGTAACAGCTGACAGTTTATAATAGAATAACAGGCTATGGTAACACGGAAAAAAACATAAAATTTAACATTTATGTATTTCCAACTCCTGGTCACATGTCAGAAGGATTTAAAAAGGATTAAGTGAGAAATTTATAGCTTTGTACAACCACATTTACAGCAATAATATTAAAGCTTTCAAAAGGATGAAAAATGGAAAAATTATGTCAGATTCTTTAAGTATATAGTCTGCTACAATGAAGAACCACCTTGACTACATGTGTGCGTATGCATAATCAATTTCTGAGAAAAGGGAGACTGGAATGACATTAGAAGACAAGTCTGCTTTCCCACTGTTTGAGGAAGGAAAGACAACTGCTCATAATGTGTCAAACCAAAAACAGGACGTTCGTGTGTATAACTTCACATCTAAGTTTCATTTCTGAGTTAAATGTGATTTTGATAAACTCCACATCTTTCCACCATTTCCTTACATGATTTTGAAACCACCAGCCAAAATAAAAACAGTGGGAAACGGACAGTTATTGAATAATTATTGAGTACATTCCTGCTTCCTGACAGCATATATGGAATTGTGAACAAATGTATATATGGATAAACAAGGTGAAGTTCCTCCTTTTGAAGCACCTTATAGGAGAGATAAAATGGAAGAGATAGATTACATATATATCTTACTATGTAGCCATGCACATATACATTGTGCACATATATTTGTGCATATAACAGTTAATAGTGAATATGTGTGTGCATGTATACATAAATTTATATATGCATATTTATATATATTTTATGTACATTAGTTTTGATAGATATTTAATATTTATATATCATTTATATATAACACAAAAGTATAAAATATAATTGTATTACTATATAAATACATATATAGACTTATGAATTTAAATATTATATATGATCACCTTTATGTGAAACCTAATTGACAGCCAACATCTAGATGCAGAATTCCTTAATAAGCAATGATGTTTTCATCCAACACTAAAAAACTAATACTCCATCTCTATGCATCTACCAAAAAGAAAAAGAAATAACTGGCAGTTTAGATGTAATTTGACGAAATGTTAATTAATATCTGTGGCTTTCCTGACAGAAATGTCGCATATGTTCCCGCTGCTGTGCAGAGCGGAAGTCTGCAGACCTGTTATTGAAAGAAAGAGGAGGCCATCTACACGCGGAACCAGCTGGGGGACATGCTGGACAACTGTGTGGTCGGAGAAATTAAAGAGTATTTCAGGGACTGAAATGAGAGAAGAACCTTCTTTAGTCTAAAAATACCTTGACGAGTTGTAGCCCTGGTGTGACAAGGGAACACAGTGAGATGTCGAGGCCCCAGGACAGTAACAAGGGGTGGGTGGCACAAGAGGCTTTTTGAAGTAGGAATGAGCCTACAAAGAGAGGAGGGGAAGCGGGAGAGAAGAAAGTGGCTGAGCTCCCATGGCAGCCGACAGCTTGTGTTGGTGAGAAATGGTCAAGGGACAGTCAATCAAATTTAAGCTGTCAGATATTATAGCAATGTAATCCCTTGCTGCTTTCACTGTGAAGTCTACTTGATGTCAGCCTTACGTTGGCAGTAACAGGGGATGTGAGTTGTAGACTAGGGGAACTCAAGCAACAGGGATCCACAGAAATCTTGACGAACATGGAAACAATGAGATAGAGCTTTGAGCCAGTTTTAGCTAAATCTGAAGAGTTTTTAATAAACCATTTTTCTTCTAGATCTAGTCCACTAGAAAATTACCATGTGGGAGACTAGGAAAGATGGCCGAATAAGAACAGCTGTGGTCTGCAGCTCCAAAGTGAGATCAACCCAGAAGGCGGGTGATTTCTGCTTTTCCAGCTGAGCCTCCACTGGTGATACCCAGGCAAACAGGGTCTGGAGTGGACCTCCAGCAAACTCGAGGAGACCTGCAGCAAAGGGGCCTGACTGTCAGAAAGAAAACTGACAAACAGAAATCAACATGAACAAAAAGGACGTGCACACAAAAACCCAATCTGAAAGTCACCAGCATTAAGGACCAAAGTAGATAAATCCATGAAGATGAGGAAAAACCAGCTCAAAAAGGCTGAAAATTCCAAAAAGCAGAATGCCTCTTCTCCTCCAAAGGATCGCAACTCCTTACCAGCAAGGAAACAAAACTGGATAGAGAATGAGTTTCATGAATTGACAGAAGTAGGCTTCAGAAGGTGGATAATAACAAACCGCTACGAGCTAAAGGAGCATGTTCTAACTCAATACAAGGAAGTTAAGAACCTTGAGAAAAGCTTAGAGGAATGCTAACTAGAATAAATTTAGAGAAGAACATAAAGAGCCTGGTGGAGCTGAAAAACACAGCACGAGAACTTCGTGAAGCATACACAAGTATCAAAGCCGAATTGATCAAGCGGAAGAAAGGATATCAGAGATTGAAGATCAACTTAATGAAATAAAGCAAAAGGACAAGATTAGAGAAAAAAGAATGAAAAAAATAAATAAATGAACAAAGTCTCCAAGAAATACGGAACTATGTGAAAAGACCAAACCTACGTTTGATTGGTGTACCTGAAAGTGACGGGGAGAATAAAACCAAGTGGGAAAATACTCTTCAGGATATTATCCAGGAGAACTTCACCAACCTAGCAAGACAAGCCAATATTCAAATTCAGCAAATATAGAGAAAACCACAAAAATACTCTTTGAGAAGAGCAACCCCAAGACACATAATCATCAGATTCAGCGAGGTTGAAATGAAGGAAAAAATGTTAAGGGCAGCCAGAGAGAAAGGTCGGGTACCCCCAAAGGGAAGCCCCTCAGACTAACACCAGATCTGTCTGCAGAAACCCGATAAGCCAGAAGACGGTGGGGGCCAATATTCAACATTCTTAAATAATTTTCAACCCAGAATTGCATATGCAGCCAAACTAAGCTTCATAAGCGAAGGAGATGTAAAATCCTTTACAGACAAGCAAATGCTGAGAGATTTTGTCACCACCAGGCCTGCCTTACAAGAGCTCCTGAAGGAAGCACTAAATATGGAAAGAAAAAAATGGTTCCAGCCACTGCAAAAACATACCAAATTGTAAAGACCATCGACACTATGGAGAAACTGCATCAACTAATGGGCAAAATAACCAGCTAGCATCATAATGACAGGATCAAATTCACAAATAACAATATTAACCTTAAATGTAAATGCTCCAACTAAAAGACACAGACTGGCAAATTGGATAAAGAGTCGAGACCAGTCGGTGTGCTGTATTCAGTAGAACCATCTTACATTTAAAGACACACATAGGCTCAAAATAAAGGGATGGAGGAATAAGCAAACGGAAAGAAAAAAAAATCAGGGGTTGTAATCCTAGTCTCTGATAAAGACTTTAAACCAAGAAAGATCAATAAGACAAAGAAGGACATTACATAATGGTAAAGGGATCAATGCAACAAGAAGAGCTTGTTATCCTAAAAATATATGCACTCAATAAGACACCTTAGCTCTTGTCTAAGGCAAGCTCTTAGACACCTGCAAAGAGACTTAGACTCCCGCACAATAATAATGAAAGACTTTAACACCCCAGTGTCAATATTATATCAATGAGACAGAAAATTAACAAGGATATTCCGGACTTGAACTCAGCTCTGGACCAAACAGACCTAATAGACATCTACAGAACTCACCACCACAAATCATCAGAATATAATTCTCAGTACCACATTGCACTTATTCTAAAATTGACCACATAATTGGAAGTAAAACACTCCTCAGCAAATGTAAAAGAACGGAAATCATAACAAACGGTCCTCAGACCACAGTGGAATCAAATTAGAACTCAGGTTTAAGAAACTCACTCAAAACCACACAACTACATGGAAACTGAACAACCTGCTTCTGAATAACTACTGGGTAAATAACGAAATTAAGGCAGAAATAAATAAGTTCTTTGAAACCAATTCAGATACAATGTACCAGAATCTCTGGGACACAGCTAAAGCAGTGTTTAGAGGGAAATTAATAGCACTAAATGCCCACAAGAGAAGGCAGGAAAGATCTAAAATCGACACCCTAACATCACAATGAAAAGAACTAGAGAAGCAAGAGCAAATAAATTCAAAAGCTGGCAGAAGACAAGAAATAACTAAGATCAGGGCAGAACTGAAGGAGACAGAGACACCAAAAACCCTTCAAAAAAATCAATGAATCCAGGAGCTGCTTTTTTGAAAAGATTAACAAAATAGACCACTAGCCAGAATAATAAAGAAGAAAAGAGAGAAGAATCAAATAGACACAATAAAAAATGATAAAGGGGATACTAACAGTGATCCCACAGAAATACAAACTACCATCAGAGACTACTATAAACACCTCTACGCAAATAAACTAGAAAATCTAGAAGAAGTGGATAAATTCCTGGACACATATAGCCTCCCAAGACTAAACCACGAAAAAGTCGAATCTCAGAATAGACCAATAACAAGTTCTGAAATTGAGGCAGTAATTAATAGCCTACCAACCAAAAAAACCCCAGGACCAGACGGATTCACAGCCTAATTCTTCCAGAGGTACAAAGAGGAGGTGGTACCATTCTTTCTGAAACTATTCCAAACAATAGAAAAAGAGGGACTACTCCCCAGCTCATTTTATGAGGCCAGCATAGCATCATCCTGATAGGGAAACCAGGCAGAGACACAACAACAAAAAAAGAAGATTTCGGGCCAGTGTTCCTGATGAACATCAACGCAAAAATCCTCAATAAAATACTGGCAACCCAAATCGAGCAGCACTTCAAAAAGCTTATCTACCATGATCAAGTTGGCTTCATCCCTGGGATGCAAGGCTGGTTCAGTATACGAATTATCAATAAACAAAATTCATCACATAAACAGAACCAATGACAAAAACCACCTGATTATCTCAATAGAAGCAGAAAAGACCTTCGATAAAATTCAACATTCCTTCATACTAAAAACTCTCAATAAACTAGGTATTGATGGAACATATCTCAAAATGATAAGAGCTATTTATGACAAAACCACAGCCAATATCATACTGAATGGGGAAAAGCTGGAAGCATTCCTTTGAAAACTGGCACAAGACAAGGATGCCCTCCCTCACCACTCCTATTCAACACAGTACTGGAAGTTCTGGCCAGGGCAATCAGGCAAGAGAAAGAAATAAAGGATATTTAAATAGGAAGAAAGGAAGTCAAATTGTGTCTGTTTGCAGATGACATGGTTGTATATTTAGAAAACCCCATCATCTAAGCCCAAAATTTTTTCCTTAAGCTAATAAGCAACTTCAGCAAAGTCTCAGGATACAAAATCAATGTGCAAAAATTACAAGCATTCCTATACACCAATAATAGACAGACAGCCAAATCATGAGTGAACTCTCATTCACAGTTGCTACAAAGATAATAAAATACATAGGAATACAACTTATAAGGAATGTAAAGGACCTCTTCAAGAGAACTACAAACCACTGCTCAAGGAAGTGAGAGGGGATACAACCAAATGGAAAAACATTCCATGCTTATAGATAGGAAGAATCACTTATTGTGAAAATGGCCATATTTCCCAAAGTAATTTATAGATTCAATGCTATCCCCCTCAAACTACCATTGACTTTCTTCACAGAATTAGTTTTAGAATTAGAAAAAATTACTTTAAATTTTATATGAAACCAAGAAAGAGCCCATATAGCCAAGACAAGCCTAAGCAAAAACAGCAAGGCTGCAGGCATCATGCTACCTGACTTCAAACTGTACTACAAGGTTATAGTAACCAAAACAGTATGGTACTGGTACCAAAACAGACATACAGACCAATGCAACAGAACACAGGCCTCAAAAATAAGATCATACATCCACAACCATCTGATCTTTGACAAATCTGACAAAAACAAGCAATGGAGAAAGGATTCCCTATTTAATAAATAATGTTGGGAAAACTGGCTAGCCATATGCAGAAAACTGAAACTGGACCCTTTTCTCACACCATATACAAAAATTAACTCCAGATGGATTGAAGACTTAAATGTAAGAACTAAAACCATAAAAATCCTAGAAGAAAAACTAGGCAATACCATTTAGGACATAGGCATGGGCAAAGACTTCATGTCTAATGCACCAAAAGCAATGGCAACAAAAGCCGAAATTGACAAATGGGATCTAACTAAACTAAAGAGCTTCTGCAGGGCAAAAGAAACTATCATCAGAAAGAACAGGTAACCTACAGAATGGGAGAAAATTTTTGCAATCTATCTATCTGACAAAAGGGCTAATATCCAGAATCTACAAAGAATGTAAACAAATTTACAAGAAAAAAAACCACACAACCCCATCAAAAAGTGGGTAAAGAATATGAACAGACACTTCCTGGAAGAAGACATTTATGCGGCCAACAGACATGAAAAAAAGTTCATCATCACTGATCATTGGAGAAATGCAAATCAAAACCACAATGAGATACCATCTCACGCTAGTTGGAATGGCCATTATTAAAAAGTCAGGAAACAACAGATGCTGGAGAGGATGTGGAGAAATCGGAATGCTTTTACACGGTTGGTGGGAGTGTAAATAAGTTCAATCATTGTGGAAGACAGTGTGGCGATTCCTCAAGGATCTGCAGCCAGAAATACCATTTGACCTAGCAATCCCATCACTGGGTATATACCCAAAGGATTAGAAATCATTCTACTAAAAAGACACATGCACATGTATGTTTATTACAGCACTATTCACAATAGCAAAGACTTGGAACCAACCCAAATGCCCATTAGTGATACACTGGATAAAGAGAATGTGGCACATATACACCATGGAATACTATGCAGCCATAAAAAAGGATGAGTTCATGTTCTTTGCAGGGACATGGATGAAGCTGGAAACTATCATTCTCAGGAAACTAACACAGGAACAGAAAACCAAACACTGCATGTTCTCACTCATAAGTGGGAGTTGAGCAATGAGAATACATGGACACAGGGAGGGTGCTATTACACAGAGGGGCCTGTCAGGGGGTTGGGGGCCAGGGTAGGGACAGCATTAGGAGAAATATCTAATGTAGATGACAGGTTGATGGGTGCAGCAAACCACCGTGGCACGTGTATACCTATGTAACAAACCTGCACGTTCTGCACATGTATCTCAGAACTTAAAGTATAATTAAAAAAGAAAGAAAATTACTATGTGAATGTTTCACAATTCTTTCATAGTCCTTAAGTCTTCAGATGGCTACTATTCAACTGTGTAGATTTAGAAGGTGGCATATACATCATGGCATGGGGGAGGAATAACTTAATGTTAATTAAGAGTTCACAGTAATTAACATTTCTACATATTACACCTGAATTGCCCAAGTTGTTTCTTTTTCATTTTGGTTGACCCCACTCACAATGATCAATGGCATAAATTTTACTTTAGTAAACCTCATTATCATTGAGTGACCTGTTGTGCCCTGTGATAGGTGTTAAGTATAAAACTGAGAATGAGGAATGATATGTGACTTCGCAGAATTATAATGAAGTGTGGAAATAGTAGATACCACCGTAGAAGTAGAGGATGGAGGCTGTGTGGTATATGAGTTGAGAACGTAGACTTCAGAGACAACAGGAACCATCATTCTTTACTTTATGAGCCTGGACTAATTACTTGTATGTTCAAAAGTTCAGTCTCTACCTCTGTAAAAAGAAACATAATGCTATTTACTATCTGAATAAAATAAAACTGAAAATAAGCCAAAGCCAAATAACTTGTTTATTAATGAAGGAAGGCTTTTTCAAACAAAGTTACTCATAAAAGAAGATTGTAAAAATATTTCTAGCGAGTCACCTTTTAGTAAGAAGCTATCAAATCATACCAAGGAAGGAGGCAGGTGAGCATTTAGAAAGAATCACCGATATGCATTTTTTAAAAAAGAAAAAAATAAGAGCACTCCAAATGTACCGTTTTTCTTTCAAAAGATGAGGCATTAATCATGCTAAATATTTGACAACTAGGGAGTGGGATTAAGAAAAACAACATGAAGTAGAAGTATTAAGAACAAACATAAAGTAAACTTCTGGAAAAGTCCTAACTGATCAATTGTTGGTCTTAACTCTTCCTTCATGAATTTACTTATACATTCAAGGATATGTTGATCGTTTGAGTAGCTGCTTATGAGAATATGGAGCTATAAAACATAATCAGAGAATTTAGACAGAAGTATTCACATTTTGGATGTGTTTATTAAATGTTTATAATCAGAAAGAAGAAAAATCCCTATTCTTATCATATTCATTAGAGCACTATGGACAAGTGGAAGTAACTGAAAATTAGAAGTATCCCAATAGTAATGATGCAGGTGGGTAGGCGAGCCCCAGAGTTGGGGCTTAGCCTGGGAGGGTTCTTGACTTTACCCAGGAAAGAATTCAAGGGCAAGCTGGTGGTAAGAGAAAGCAACTTTCATTGAACCAGTACTGCTCCTTGCAGTACTGGCAGTGTGCCCTGATACAGAAGCATATTAGGCTGTTGGCAGCTGTACTTATACTCACTTTTAATTATATGTTAATTAAGAGGCACAGTATTCAGAACTTTCTGGAAAGAGGGTTGGGAGTTCCAGAAACCATATAAGGTAACTTTCTAGCCATTGCCATGGCCTGCTGCCATGGTATTTGTAAACTGTCATGGTGCTGGTGGGTGTGTCTTTATGCTAATGAGCAGTGAGGGCACCTAAACGTCACTTTCATAGCCATCTGCTGGTTTTGGCCCACTTGTTTGCTACATCCTGTTTTGATCAGATCCTGCTTTGATAAACAGGGCCATGACTGGAAAACAGGTCCTGCCAGCCCCCTACCTCAGTAACACAACAGTTAAGGAAGATATAGCTCGGCAACCTAATGGGAAGCTATGCTGTCACAATCAACCTTTAAGCCAATCATTTAATGAACACCTATTATGAGTCAAACAGTGTGCTAGGAACTAAGTATCTAATAAAGACGGAGATAGAAGTAGACTTTGCTCCAAAGAGTTTAAAGTCTACTGTCAGACACAAATGGATATTAAATAAATAATTATACTCAGAAATATTTATTTTATGTTCTAGGAAGTGCTATTAAGGAAATAAGCAGGATACCATGGAGGAGAAAAGTCAAAAAGGGGCAATAGGGCTTACATAGTGCCAATTAGTGAAGGCTTTTCTGAAGAATGGTCAAGAATTAGCACAGGAGGGGTGTAACAGAGGGCTGCATTGTGGGAAAAGGGGAGGTGGCTGAGGAATTGAGTTTATGTGGAGAGATACAAATATGTATCTATGCCGTGATTTCAACTGTGGATGAAAGAAAAACTGACATTAATTGAATGTGAATCTATGCTAGGCACCATGGTAAGTGCTTTGCATTTATTATCTTATTTAACTCTCAAACAATGCAGTGATGCATATTTTTACTAAATAGGTTAACTAACTAGATCACAGTTACACAACCAGGATTCAAACCAAGAGAGTCTGAATGAAAGCCTTTGGTCTTAGTCACTATGCTATGGCGGTATACAAGTTTGAATAAGACTACGAAGATAATTTTGTTTATTGGGGAAGCAGGATTGCAGAGTGTATTCTTTAATGTTGATCGCTCTCAAAGGTGTTATAATATTTTGGCCAGAAAGAATAGTTTTTGTTAATTAACATTTCCACTTTTCTATATTAAAGAGAAATGTTGAAGTACTCTTCCCCTCCAACAAAAAAATGTTTTCTTTTTAAAAATAGGATTTAATTTCTTATAAAGCTCTTAGGTGTTTAATTTTATCAAAGGAATAACACACATACATTCAAAAAGTACCAGCAGGGTGGTAATTAGTAACATAACTGTCCAAGAAGAAACAATGGTCCTGGCCGGGTGCGGTGGCTCAGGCCTGTAATCCCAGCACTTTGGGAGGCCGAGGTGGGTGGATCACTTGAGGTCAAAAGTTCAAGACCAGCCCGGCCAACATGGTGAAACCCTGTCTCTACTAAAAATACAAAGAAAATTAGCTGGGCATCGTGGTGCACACCTGTAATCCCAGCTACTTGGGAAGCTGAGGCAGGAGAACCACTTGAACCTGGGAGATGGAGATTGCAGTGAGGCTGAGATCATGCCATTGCACTGCAGCCTGGATGACAGAGCGAAACTCTGTCTCAAAAAAAAAAAAAAAAAGAAAAGAAAAAGAAACAATGGTCCTTTGCCCATTCTCCCAATTTTTTTTTCTACTTGTTTATAGTTGTTTCTAATGTCATTTACCTCCCATTTTCAAATCAAATGTTAGGACAGCTGTTTCTTGATTTTTAACCTTTAGATGGTATCTATTACTTTCCTTTTATTGAGGTTGAGAAATAATCTATTTTATAAAATCTTTGCTAGCTATAAACTCACACAGACTACCCCTCATTCTTCCAATATACTTATATCACCCTTTGAAATTAAATCAATACTTAGGGTTTACATTCCTATGACTATGCAAATATTCCTTACAGTTAAGCAGCACATTACATTATGGTTACACCTCGTTTTGTGAACAACTTTTAATTGTATAACAACAATGACAAAAACAAAACCCATTTTTGTCATCTTACATAGAATACAAAATGATACTTAAAAAAAAATGTTGTATAAGTAATACAGTAGCCTCCAGGGTACATACTATTAATTTTCTAAAAGTTAGTTTTAGATGTTCCTTCACTTATGAAAACATCCAGCTGTTAGAACCTTCGTTTGTATATTTCTATTAAATATATGATTTAAGTAACATTAATGCTCTTCCAGTCTCAATCTATTTTGAATTGAACTTTATCTCAGATTTGTCTCTATTTGATATTTCTTGTTTTTCTACAAAAATGTGTTGATCAAAGTTTAGTCTCATGTTTAATAAAGTTCCCAAGTAATTCATCATTGCCTTATTTTATAATCTAAAACCACTTGAAAGTTTTCTCTACAAAAAGCACCAGTAAGTTGAGACCAAAAAAAAAAAAAAGAAAAATTGAAAAGTAAGTTTTAAAGCTGAATCACAACAGTGGAGTGGTGTGTTCAGTATTTATCCCAATTGGTGACTGAGCTGAGTGTGAACAGACCTAGGTGGAGAGGCAAAGACCCTGCAACATCTGCAACCAATCCCATAAAAAGCGAAATGACAGGGACATTTAGTGATGGGATTGTTTCTTTGCCAACATTTTACTTAGAAAGATCTTTCAAGATTCTACTTAGAAATAAAAACAGCACAATGAGTATACCATTTCTGTGAGATGTAACACCCGGGTACTCTAAGTTATGTGAAGAATGTATTTAAGTATCTGCTTGAAATCTGGGACCATTATCAAACCATCCAGAGCTACCGACGCTGTTGCTTGATCTCTTCTTTCAGCCTTTTCCACCCACGAAAATTCTTTGCATTACTTGTGCATTGAATTTGCTAGTATCGAATGTCCATCAAGATAGTAATTTATGAAGTGAAAAAGCCTCTGCTCTAGACGTGATTTCTTCTCGCATGTATTCATTTTATTCTGGGTCTCAGGCCCCACCACTTTGTACTAGTCTCCCACACTTTGTCTTTAGGTCACTTGTGGAGATTGTGGAGAGTCCTAAAAGTAGTGTGCTTAACAAGGACTTTTGACCATAAAAACAATTAAGCAGGAAATTCAATATTTGCAATAAATCTCTTTGTTCCCTGGCCTTCAGATGTGATTGTGACGAGATTTTAGTACATATTCTATTGTTCGTGTGTCTAAATAATACAACATGTGCAGGACTAGTCTTCCCCTACATTTTCCTTCATAATGGCAAAACTGGCCTCACAGTAAACATTTCTGAGAAGTAGAAAACCAGCATATTGTTTACAGGACATTAACAAAATGAGATAGAGACAAAATAATGTTCAATATGTGGAATTAAAGCAATAGATTTGAGTATTGACAGAGACCTGACCTGAATTTTTCTAGTTACAAATGTGACCCTTTCCATCTGATTTGTAAAACCACACCACAATTTAAATTCCATAGATATATATACGTGTATATATATGTATGTTGATTATATTATCTATGACTCAATGTGTAAGTCTTGAAGGACTCTAGGTCCTTTATCTACCTATACAATTCAGATAATTCCAGCCTTTTCTCTTTGTTCCTGTTGAAAATTTTATGAAGATTAAAGTTCTGAAAAATATGAAGTCCCAAATTGTCCCGATTATCATCATCTGGGCACAATTAGAAGAGAATGTTCTCTGTCATTGTCTTGTTCCTCAACACCTGCGCATCGCCAGGAAATTTGGTGAGTTCCCTGTGCTCAGATGTGCTCAGTGTGTCAAGCCCACCAACCATCTCGTCGGTAGAACAGCTGTTCACTTCTTACCACCACAGCTCATTAAGTAGCAACCCTCATGTTCAAATGTATTTTGATCATGTCTAATGGGATCAAAAGAAAAGAAGGAATGTTTTAGTAAAAACACATACTCTCTGGTATTTTAATATTACATATTATATACTTGAATTATTTTACCCTGTGTATCCAACAAAAGGGTATGCATATTTATATGTACAGTACTTAATAACATGCCTTATATAAATGAAACTGTATTTGAACACAAATTCAAGTCTCTTTAGTTAGGAAGAGAGGAAGTGGTCCAATAAATCGCTAAAGTGAGTAAATTTCAGGTGTTCTTACCACAAAACAAACAAAAGCTATGTGAGAAGAAGGATGTGTTAATTTGCTTGACTATAGTGGTCATTTACATATATATATCAAAATATTATATTGTAGACCTTAAAGATTTACAGTAAAAAATTAAGACACATGGGTATTTAAAATAGCAATTATTTTAAGGTTTGGAAAAGTCTGAGAAGGGAATAGGGATGGAGGGATCATGAGGGAAAGCAGGAATCCAAAATCATGGCTAGCCCAGAAGCTTCAGTGGGAAGTCAGCCCAAGAGATACTTTTTTATGGAGATGCCTATTTTCAATCTCTTGTAATATTTGTATGTGTGTACATAAATGTGTATGTGTATATGCATTTGTGTGTGAAGAGACAAATATGTTAACCTTTAATATATTAGTATTATTGTCAAATCACAAAGAGCTACCGAATGAAATAGTAGCTTTTTACTTAAAGGAATCGGCAATACTTTTGTTTTTCACTTAGTTATATTGAATTTCACATGATATGTTGAACTATGTATGGAAGAAAATCATCCTATATTTGACATACTTCAATGTTTTATTCTCTAAGATGTAAATTTACATGCATTTTTCCAGTGTCTGATGACTGAACATTCCCCTACTACGGCTGGAGTAGAAGGAGCCACTTGCGTAGGGTGTGCAATTTAAAGAAATACAAAAAAAGTCAGCAATCAAGATTTTCCCTTTTGCCTTAGTCTCCAGTATGACTGTACATGGGACTGTTTCTAATTCTGCCTTTAAGTAAATTTTGATATTTTCTTCATTGTAAAATTTTTTCATTAATATTTATTTTTTAAAAAGTATTATTTAAAAATATAATTTATCTTGATTACTAAGTTTTTGGTCCCTCTTAAATTATGAGCTCCTAGAAATGCTTTACTTGTCTAACATTAATTCCAGCCCCCTTCCTAAAAAGATAAATGTCTTTATAATAAAATGCAGCAACATCTCAGTTAACTCAAATAATAGAAAACCAGTTTGTTCTGATGACATATTTTTTTTTAACTGCATGTTCATCTGCTGAAATAGTAAAATTGCCTGTAAGAGAGGGGATTGATGATTACCCTCCCATACAATTGCTAAAGGGATTTTTATCCATAGAACACTTGTTCATTTGTGCAAAGTTTTATGAGTTGATCTCTCAGCCTTGTACTTAAAAAAATATTTTCCTAACCACAAAATTGTAATCTAGTAACCAGATGTTAACTACAATGTCAGTGCTTTTGAAATATGCTACACTTAAAAAAATGGAGAGGACTTCCTGTTGCAGCTCCAACACTTACGGAGCTTGGAAATTGTCACTCTTATCCTTACGACAAGGAAAAAACTAAACAAATGAAAATCAATGACTTTTTTTTTTTTTTTTTTTGCACCCAACAGAGAATTACGATTGCAGGGCAAACTGCCACCCTAAAATCTAAAGAGACAGACAAATTTGGAGAAATATAGCTGAGATCATTTTACCTGGGATAGAAGTCACTGGAGGTGTAATCTGGTAGGCACACTTAAGTGGTGATGCTGAATTTAGACAGGATTGATAATGAATAACTGCTGGAGGCTACAGTCCACTAACATTCATATTTCATGGGTTTTTATATGAAAAAAATGCCAGCAGGTTCTCATAATAGTATTCAAGAAAAATCACCTCGTGTCTTTAGCATGAGAAGATAAAAATAAGTACTTTGAAATATGCCCAATGTGTTCTCCATGACAAAGGCCCACTCTCGAGTGAAAAAAAAGAGTTCACCAGAGCCTAATCTCACACAGGTAAAAGAGTAATCATCCAACTCCAGCCCACTCCAACCTTTCTGTCGCATCTAGGAAGGGGAGAAAAAAATAGTAAGAAATATTTGTGAAAATAACAGCAGAGGGACATAAAGAGACTGAGATAACATTATAAGAATATAGAATGCCTCTCTTTTGCCACTCCTTACCACCACATTAACAGCGCTTTTTATAATAAAAGTAGATAAAGCTGTCAGACTCCACTTAAGGAGGAGTCTCTAGGGAAATCTAAATACAGCAGGGGAGATAACCCATGGACACCAGAGGAATATTAGTTTCAGACACCTACAGCCACAGGAAACAATAAATATAACCTATCCTATAGCCACATAAACATAAAATATCTCACTAAAGGCCTATTTATCTCAGTTTTCTTTTGCTCGATACACTATATAGAGTTTTCTATGAAAAATTACAAAGCATGCTTAAAAAATTACAAGTCTGCAGATGCCAAAGCAAGCATCAGAATTGGACTTGGAAATGGAAGAGATTTTGGAATTTTCAGACAAGGATTTAAAAATAACTATAATTAACATGCTAATAGTTTTAATGAAGAGAGTAGACTACATGCAACAATAGATTGGTAGTATAAGCACAGAGATGAAAACTGTAAGACAGAATGAAAATAAAATGCTAGAATTTAAAACCACAGTCATAGAAATGAAGAATGCCTTTGATGGACTCAGTAAGATGAACTTGGCCGAAAGAATCAGTGAATGTGAAGCAATACCATTACAAACTGTCCAGACTAAAATGTAAATAGAAAAAAGAATGAAAACACAGAACCTAATATCCAACAACTGTGGAACATTTTTAAAAGATATGACATACATGTAACTGCAATACTAAAAGAAGAAAAAATGAGTAGAAGTAATATTTGAAGCAATAATTGTTAGGTGAGAATTTTATAAAATTAATGTGTGTATATATATCCACAGTAGTGTGTATATGTATATTATATATATGTGTACATGTGTGTATATATATTTTATATATATATATCTGTCCAAGCTTACCATATCCAAACAAAAGAAAACCAAAGCAAAAGAAAACTTTGAAAAAAGCCAGAGGCAAAACATTATATCTATAAAGAAAAAATACAAATATTATATGTTACATCTTATCAGAAACTTTGCAAATGAGAAGAAAGTGGGTGAAGTATTTAAAGTGTTGAAATAAAAACAACAATTTTATATTCAGAGAAATTAATCTTCAAAAATGAAGAAAATGTAAAAATTTTCTACATAATTAAGAAAAGCTTTGGAGAAGGAATGAATGAAAATAAAGTAAAATCTTTGTTTATCTTATTCTTAATTGATAAGAGATATTTACTTAAAATAATAAGAATGTATTATGTGACTATAGCATGTGATAAAGTAAAATTAATGGCAGCAACTTTATAAGTAATTAGATGGAGAACTTTGAAATACTTTACAGCACCTGCAAAATTCATGAAGCAGTATAAACTTATTTGAAAGAAAACTTAGGTTAGTTATAAAATGTATATTGCAAACTTTAGGGCAAACAATAAGGTTTTTTAAAAGCAACATATAACTGAAATGCCAAGAGAAGAGAGAAAATAGAATTACATATACTGAATTAAAATCAGACAAGCCAGACAAAAGAAGGTGAATAAAGTTTGGGTGCGGTGGCTCACGCCTGTAATCCCAGCACTTTGGGAGGCCAAGGTGGGCAGATCACCTGAGGTCAGGAGTTCAAGACCAGCCTGCCCAACATGGCAAAACCATGTCTCTACAAAAAATTAGCCAGGTGTAGTGGCGGGCGCCTGTAATCTCAGCTACTCGGGAAGCTGAGGCAGGAAAATCACTTGAAACCCGGATGCAGAGGTTGCAGTGAGCCGAGATTGTGCCATTGCACTCCAACCTGGGTGACAAGAGCGAAATTCCGTCTCAAAAAAAAGAAGGTGAATAAAAAAACAGGAAAAGCAATGAATAAAATACAGTTACAAATATGGTAGATATTAACCCAACTATCAATCATCACTTTGTCAGTGGTCTCAATACTTCAATTAAAGACAGGTTGCTAGAGTGGATTGGAATAAAAAAGACCCTACTATAAATTTTCTACAAGAAACCCTCGTTAAATAGAAAGACACAGGTTTAATCTAAAGAGGTGGGAGAAAGATGTATCATACAAACACGAATCAAAAGCAAGTTGGTGTAGCTGTATTAATTTCAGACAAAGCGGATTTCTGGGCAAGAAAAATTATAAGAGAAAAAAGAGAGATTACATGTTGATGAAGGGATCAATTCTCTAAGAAGACAAATCCTTAATCTGTATGTGCCTAATAACACAGACTCAAAATACATGAAGCAAAAACTGATAGAACTGCAAAGAAAAATAGACAAATCTATTACTATAGCTGAAGAATACAATACCCTTCTTTTATTAACATATATATATCAAGCAGGCAGAGAATCAGTAGGATGCAGTTGCTCTCAATAGCATTATAATTAGCATATTATAATTGACATTTATAGAATTCTCCATCCAACGACGGCACAATATATATTCTTCTCACATTCACATGGAACATGCAACAAGACAGACCCCATTCTAGCTCATAAACACACCGTAACTAGTTTAAAAAAAAAACAAACAAACAGGAATTATGCAGAATATGTTCTCTGACCACAATTAAATCAAACTACAAATCAGTAACAGAATGGTATTTGGAAAATTTCCAAATATTTGAACATTAAACAAAGAACTTCTAAAGAAAAGATGAGTAAAAGAAGTCTCTGGATAGATATTTTTTAAAAAATTGAACCAGATGAAAATTAAAACACAACTTATCAAAATATGTGGAATGCATTGATAGCATTATTTGGAGGGAAAATTGCATTATTAAATGCTTATATTAGGAAAAAAAGCTGAGGTGATGGTGATGTTAATTTGCTTTATTGTGGTGATATTTTACAGTGGATATGTATATCAAATCATCAATCGTATACCTTAAGCATATACAATTTTTACTAGTCAAATATACCTCAATAAAATTTTTAAAAGGAATGATAATAAAAAAGGCAAGAAAATCTAAAATCAATAATCTAAGCTTCCATCTTAGAGAATTACAGAAAGAAGAAATAATTTATGCTTGAAACAACTATAAAAAATCATAAAAATTAGACTAGAAAGCTCTATTGTAGAACAAAAACCCTCCTGGAACTTATAGGCAATTACAGCAAGGTTGTAGGATGTGGGTTGATAGACAAATGTCAGTTGCTTTCTTACATACCAGCAATGGATAACTGAAACTTGGAATTAGAAACATAACACCATTTATATTAGCACTGGAAAACACTTTGATCTAAGTTTAATAAAATACGTACAAGATCTTTATGAGGAAAGCCACAAAATTCTGATGAAAGAAAAAATTCTGATAAAAAAGACCTAAATAGGCCAGACGCGGTGGCTCACGCCTGTTATCCTAGCACTTTGGAGGTCGAGGCGGGTGGATCACCAGGTCAGGAGATCGAGACCATCCTGGCTAACAAGGTGAAACCCATCTCTACTAAAAAAATACAAAAATTAGCCAGGCGTGGTGGCAGGCACCTGTAGTCCCAGCTACTCGGGAGGCTGAGGCAGGAGAATGGCGTGAACCTGGGAGGCGGAGCTTGCAGTGAACCAAGATCACGCCACTCACTCCAGCCTGGACGACAGAACGAGACTCTGTCTCGGGGGAAAAAAAAAAAAAAAAAAAGGCCTAAATAAATGGAAAGCAATTCCATTTTTTTTTACACATTTAGGCTACATTTTTGAATTTATACATTTTTATGAATTTATACATTTTTATGTATAAATTCAACACAGTCCCAGTCAAAATACTAGCAAGTTACTTTGTGAAAATCAACAAACTACAAGAAAGCTGTAGTAATCAAGACAGTGTATTACGGGTGAAATAATAGACGAATAGAGCAATGCAATGGAATAAAGTGCCAAGACACAGACCCACATAAATATGGTCAATTGATCTTTGGTCAAAAAGCAAATCAATTTAACAGAGAAAGTACTTTTTTAAAATGGAAACATTTATTTGAATATTTCTTAGAGGTTTCAGGTATTTATAAAAATATTTGATTACAAAAGGAGAAAAAAGTTGGTTCTAAAGTGCAACCCAATAAGATGCCAAGTAACAACTGTAAAACACTTAAATATTTAATAGAATATAAGTTGCAAGGTGCTTGGATCAAGCCAGTATATCTCCTCTTTTTTTTTTTTTTTTGAGACGGAGTCTCGCTCTGTCACCCAGGCTGGAGTGCAGTGGCCAGATCTCGCCTCACTGCAAGCTCCGCCCCCCGGGTTCCCGCCATTCTCCTGCCTCAGCCTCCCGAGTAGCTGGGACTACAGGCGCCCACAACCGCGCCCGGCTAGTTTTTTGTATTTTTAGTAGAGACGGGGTTTCACAGTGTTCGCCAGGATGGTCTCGATCTCCTGACCTCGTGATCCGCCCGTCTCGGCCTCCCAAAGTGCTGGAATTACAGGCTTGAGCCACCGCGCCCGGCCTCCTCTTCTTAAACCGATTAGTTTTCGTATATTTCTCAATTTAAAACTATAGTTTCCGTGCATTGAAAGCACAAGATATGGGTGAAACCTGGAGGGAACTTATTCAGTTCTTGCCAAATAGCGGATAAACTGGTAAAACTAAATTATAATGGACCTATACTCCAAGTTGTCACAGCTGGTATGGTTTTCCTTGAGCTGTATTCATGTTCAAACCTGGCATTAGTCTTTACATAGCTATAAATCAAACTTTCAAAGTAACTCTTGAACTTTTGTACTTTGACATCATTAAAACTACTCTGAATGTCATTCTTCCAAGATAGAAGATATTGAATTTAAAAAATTACTTTACGCTGCGACTTTTTTTTTTTTTTTTTTTTAAGACAGAGTCTCGCTCTGTCGCCCAGGCTGGAGTGCAGTGGCCGGATCTCAGCTCACTGCAGGCTCCGCCTCCCGGGTTCCCACCATTCTCCTGCCTCAGCCTCCCGCGTAGCTGGGACTATAGGCGCCCGCCACCTCGCCCGGCTAATTTTTTGTATTTTTTAGTAGAGAGGGGGTTTCACCATGTTAGCCAGGAAGGTCTCGATCTCCTGACCTCATGATCTGCCCACCTCGGCCTCCCAAAGTGCTGTGATTACAGGGGTGAGCCACTGCACCCCGCCGATGCTGGGACTTTCTTTGAAGGAGGAAAGCAACAATTATCCTACATTTTAGTAAACACAGGCACTTATTTATTTAAAAAATACTCCTAACTAAAACTATGCAACTTGAGATCAGTTGGCCACAGTGAAACCTAAATAACATGCAGGACTTGCCTTGCATATTCAAATAATGCTGTAGGCCTATCATCATACTGATCACTGGGGGCCAGAAACCAATGGAACAGGACATTAGCAAATTAGTTAAAGACTTCAGAAAAAAAAAATGCTACAATTTATAACAACCTACAGATAATACATTTGATACATTTGCAAACTTGAACACCTTAAAACTTTTAAACACATGGTTCGAACAGTGGACTAAAGGAAATGTAATGTTTCATTTTCTGAAAACACCAGATGCTTTGTAGTGTATTATTTAGAGGTCTTTGTGATATGTAGTGAACATTAGCAAAACATGATCTGTTCAGTCCCAAATGTACGAACTTGGAAACAGAAGTTCTCACTGTTCCTTAGCCATTTAAATCAGTAGGGCAAGGGCCGAAAAGAGGATTCTGAAGATGCCCAGTAATACACACGCCCTGGGTTAATGACACGTGTTTGCCCGCAAAGCCAAATTGTATTTACTGTGGTACCAGTGTATCTCAAACAGAATTTGAGTTCACCAGAGTTCAGAATTGTTTTCCAGATGCTGCCTTTCCTACCCTGCAGCCAAACACCCCGCACACTTCTTTGCTTATTGGATGAATACGTATTGCACGCTGTTTAGCAGGAATGTGTGGAATTAGAGATGGTACCCATCTCCCAGGTTCAGTTTCTTAGGCACTATGGCAAAGTTTCAAAACATGAATGCGTAAAATCAAATTTAGAAAAAATGGCTAAGATAGGAAATTTTATGTTAGCTGTACTTTATCACAATTTTTAAAAATCAAAGTTGTATGTTCAAAGGCACCATGTTGGGTGGTATAAAGTAGTAGCTAACGTTGTTCTTCCCATCTACATGGGCATACATCCATCACACATATGGTAAAGTGCATTATGTTGTATCAATTACTGCAGCTCTGCTGGCTTCCTCTGTCTTCCTTCTTAAAGCAGGGTTTTGTGTGAGAGCTGATTTCTAGCTGTGTCTATCATTCTTTGAGTCACAGGTAACACATTTTTCCAAGACAATGTGGGCCATGTTTATTCAGGGAGAAGTCTTATTTTTTGAATGTTTAATTTGTTCACAACCTAGACGTTGGTTATTATACGTTGATACTGTTTAAAAATTCTATCCTTAAACAAAATTAGACCTTTTGTAGACTTTGAAGACCAGTCTTGCTCAAAATCGCTTGATGTTACCATCTAGTAGTCAACAGCTTTGTTGAGGCACAATTGCCATAGTTGTATATAAAATTTCAATTGCCCAATGAATCAAAATTTTTAATGCAATATTCTTTAATAAAATGGCATACAAAAACATTAAGAGTGCTAGTATTAGTGGGTAACATAGGTCACATAAGCAATATAAGGACATCGTTAGGTGTGTCAAAATAAAAAAAGATTTATTCATAGTTGGATACTCATTGGAATCAAGGCCAATGGTTTAGTGTTAAACTGAAGGAACACAGTTAAAGACTATACAAGATAATCTACAAATGTATTCCTGAATATGATATCTAAAATTTAAGATGCTAAATAAAGTAGGGATTTTTCTAACATATTTTAGTTCTCTCGGAATAGAGCCCCCTTTTTGACTTTGAAGTCTTTAGTTCAAATTTCTCACATCTCGTTTGAGATGTGTTTTTAGGAATATATTATTCAACCAAGTCCAGCACTTATTGAATGGGCAACCAGAATAATATCTCTCAGATTAAAAGACATATAAAACACGGTGGTATTTTAGGTCGGGCGCAGTGGCTCACACCTGTACTCCCAGCATTTTGGGAGGCCGAGGCGGGTGGGTCACCTGACATCAGGAGTTCAAGACCAGCCTGACCAACATGATGAAACCCCATCTCTACTAAAAATACAAAGAATTAGCTGGGCATGGTGGTGTGTGCCTGTAGTCTCAGCTACTCAGGAGGCTGTGACAGGAGAATTGGTTGAACCTGGGAGGCAGAGGTTGGAGTGAGCTGAGACTGTACTTCAGCCTGAGCTGCAGAGATAGACTCCATCTCAAAAAAAAAAAAAAAAAAAAAGATGGTATTTTATATTTTTATCTGATGTCTTTTCATTATAATTTTCTGCTTACCAGTTAAAGATGTGTTTATCCCACATAGTGGGTATGCACTTGTGGCTTGTTCAAGTATTGGCTATAAAAATGGCCCTATTCTCATATGACTTTTGAAGTGAAAGGATAGGGAATTCACTCAGCACCAATAAATGTCTGCAAATACAACTACAAACACATATGAGGATGGGAAGAAGTATGCTATAGAATCGGAAGGATGGGGAGTTGTTTTTTTGAAAAGATGGATCTACACATTTCAGTGGGGCAGAAGAATGCTGGGAAAGTGAGTGGATTAGGTAAAGACTTGGAGACTTAGATGGGATGATAAAAATCAAGTTTCATTAAAGTAGGATGCTCAATTGGGAGTAGAAAGAGTGGACTCGCAGTGAAATGCTGAAGACCATTGTTAACAAATTACATATGATGAGGAAGATGAAAGATGACAGAGACATGAATAGGGACATTATTAAGTAACAATTGGAAAATAACTTTAGCAGTGCTAAATTCTGTCAAATCTTCTTTCTGTTTCTCTTTCACAGACTATTTACTTTGGCCTTGCCACATTTGCTCTGATTCGATGTTTTCAGCTCCTGCACTAGCTGTCTCCGTAGCCTTTCAAATGGCTGCTCTTCCAAAATTTTCTCTTGCTTCAATCCATTTTATAGGGCTGAGGTTAATCTTCCAAAAACAGCATTCATAGTGTTAATTTTCTCCTGTGAAAGCTTCAGTGTTTCCCTAAGACAGACTATGTATCCCTCAAATCTAAAACCTGTACTCAAAAACTCAAGTGCTCTCCATTTGTATCCTAGTTTCCCATGTTTTATATTCCTCAAAACCTTTACTGAAATGTATTGTTTTACCCTGCTATCATTTCCACTTGGAATAATAATGCTTAATATTAAATGCTTACATGAAGAATATATTTATTCATTCATTTATGGTTTTTTGCTTAACACAGTGCAGTTGATTCTTCTTTGAGATTCTGCAGAAGTTTACCTTTCTCTATGATGTCTTCTCCTTCATTCTCCCAGAAACAACCCTTTCAGTAACAGAGTTTGCATGGGTTATATTCCACTTGTTGCATGGAATTGCCACCTACTTTTCTAGGTAATATTGGAGGTTCCACAAGAACAGAGACTATGCATTGTTCAAATTTGCATCCCCCACAATGCCTTGCATAATGCTTTGCTGAAATATGTGTGAACTGAAGCAATGAAATAAATAGTTTTCCTAACATAAGTTTTCTACAGAGGAACACCACTGACTAACTAACAAGGGATAAAGAAAAGCCCAGTCAAAATTAGAGAACTGTAACATCAAAAACAAAATTTCCCCATCACAATTTCATCTTTAGCAGCTCTAAGTTGCTTTTTATTTTTATTGCTTTAATTGACAAATAGTAATTGTGTATGTTTGTGGGGTAAATTTGATGTTTTGATCTATTTACATATTGTAGAAAAATTCAATTAAGCTAATTAACACATCCATCACATCACCAAATTATTATGGTTCTGTGGTGAGAACATTAACAATTTATTACTTGAAAAATGTTGAAATATAGGCTGGGTGCAGTGGCTTGCGCCTGTAATCCCAGCACTTTGGGAGGCCGAGGTGGGCGGATCATGAGGTCAGGAGATCGAGACCATCCTGGCTAACACGATGAAATCTCATCTCTACTAAAAATACAAAAAATTAGCCGGGCAAGCTGATGGGCGCCTGTAGTCCCAGCTACTTGGGAGCCTGAGGCAGGAGAATGGTGTGAACCTGGGAGGCGGAGCTTGCAGTGAGCGGAGATGGCACCACTGCACTCCAGCCTGGGCGACAGAGCGAGACTCTGTCTCAAAAAATAATAATAAATAATAAAAATAAATAAATAACATTTTGAAATATATAATGCATTATTATTAACTGTGGTCACCCTGCAGTGCAACAGATCACTAAAAGTTATTCAATCAATTTAATGGAAACTTTGTACCCTATGACTGACATTTTCCCTTTTGTAATCTTTTCCCCTCCTTCTAGCCTCTGGTAATTACCTTTCTACTCTCTGTTTCTATGAAATTGCTTTTGTAAATTCCACATATAACTGAGATCTTACAGTATTTCTCTTTCTGTGCATTTCATTTAAGATAATGTTTTCCAGTTCTATGTATGTTGCCATAAATGATAGCATCTGCCTCCTTTTAAACACTAAATAATATTCCATTGTGTATATATACCACATTATCTTTTCATCTATTGATGAACACATAGGTTGCTTCCTTATCTTGGCTACTGTGAAAGATACTGAAATGAATATGAGAGTGGAAACATCTCTTTGACATGCCTATTTAGATTCTTTTGGATATATACCTAGAAGTGGGATAACTGGATCATATGATAATTATTTTAGCTTTTTGAAGAACTTACATTTTCCAAAATGGCTATACTAATTTACATGACCACCAACAGTGTGTAAGTGTTCCCTTTTCTCCACATCCTTACTAATATTTTATCATTCATCTTCCTGATAATAGCCATTCACCATGATCAAGAGGAATTTATCCCAGGGATGCAAGAATGGCTCAACTTACATAAGTCAATAAATGTGATACATCATATTAACAAAATGAAAGACAAAAACCACATGATAATCTCAATAACTATAAAAAGAGAATTTAATAAAATTCAACATTCATTCATATAAACGTTTTCACAAAATAGGCATAGAAGGAATATACTTTAACACATAAGGCTATATATGACAAGCCCACAACTATCACCATAGTGGTGAAAAGTTGAAAGCTTTTCCTACAAAGATCAGGAACAAGACAAGAATGCCCACTCCCACCACTTCTATTCAACATAGAACTGGAAGTTCCATCAAGAGCAATTAGGCAAGAAAACAAAAATAATAAAAGGCATCCATATATCAATGGAAGAAGTGAAACTGTCTGTTTGGTGATGACATGATCTTCTACACAGAAATCCCTACAAGCACCACCAGAAAGCTGTCAGAATTAATAAACAAATTCATCAAAGTTTCAGGTTACAAAATCAACACCAGAAAAGTTAGCATTTCCATACGCTAACAACAAACTATCTGAAAAATAAGTTAAGAAAATAATACCATTTAAAATAGTACCAAAAAATAAAATAAGAGTAAATTTAACCAAGGAGGTGAAAAATCTGTACACTCAAAACCATAAAATATTGATGAAAGTAATTGAGTAGGACACAAATAAATGGAAAGCTATCCTGTGTTCATGGATTAGCATAATTGATATTGTTAAAATATCCATACTACCGAAAGCAATCTACAGATTCAATGAAATTCGTATCAAAATTCCAATGTCATTTTTCACAGAAACAGAAAAAGCAATCTTAAAATTGGTATGGAACCAGAAAAGATCCCAATTAGCTAGAGGAATCTTGAGAAAAAGAACAAAGTTGAAGGCATCACACTTCCCAATTGTAAAACACATTATAAAGCTATTGTAATCAAAACTGTGTGGTATTGGCATTAAAAACAGACACATGAACCGATGGAACAGGATAGAAAGCCCAGAAATAAACTCAAGTAATTATGGTCAATATATCTTTGACAAAGGTGTAACAACTCTACTTTGAAAACATACTTGTTTTTCAATGACTGAGACCAAAAATTTAAATACTAACTTGTTAATAATTTTTCTCTATTTTTATTATTTTCCCTGAATTTATTTTTTAAAAATATTAATATGTTGCTACAATTCACCAATAGTACTTGGAGTTTTATTATTTCTTTAACAAAATTTTCTATCAGAAAAAAAAGATTTTTAGAACATTATAAACTATCAATATATATTCCAACTATGAAACATTTCTTGCTGTGTTAGTTTTGTTCTAGGATTCATAATTGGTGAACTTGATTTAAGATCAAAGAGTAAAAGAAAAATCATGTAAACCCCTCCAAGAGCAATATCATATCCAGACTAACCTGTTGTTTTGGTTCTTTCAAACTTTTAAAAGAATCATATGCATGATGTGGTTTGGAATGAAAACTGGTGTAAATGTGCATTCCAGGGGAAATTCTGCTGCAGACTTATTTGTCCTTGCTCAATTAATTTTTATTTATTGTCCTATAAATTTACAAAATTCTCAAAAACCATGTGTAATAAAATCTAATTATAGAGTAACATGTTATTATGGAAAACATGGTAAACCAAAACTGAAATGTTTGCAGAGTCCAAGAAGATTATACTTCATGTTATTCATACACTTAATGGTCTATGCCTTGTATAATAGTAATTTTTGTACACGTGTAGCTCATCTGTTTGTCAATTATGTGTTTCAAAAATTTGAATTTCCTTTACAGAAAGGATCTTTACAAAAAAAATTTTTTATCTCTCACAGATACTGATGGTGTGCCTTGTACACAGTAAAAAAGGTCAATACCGGTTGCTTAGCATGTAGGTTAGGGTATAATGCGAATAACTTTTACAAGTGGGTAGTTACAAAGCTACTACTGTTGATAAGACTGGCTGGATACTAAAGAAAATTTATAAAATTTCTGTTCACTCCTTTACTCCACCAATGTTTCACAGAATCTACACAGCAAGATTTCTCTCAAGAGACACTGGAGAGGTAATGAAGGGAGAGTACTAGAGGAGGTGGAGCCTACTCTAAAAGGTTTACTAAGAGTGGGTCCTAGAGAGCTAGACCTGGAAAGGAGAATTTGAGAGATGTTAATGGCAAAAAGCCCAGAGACAATGGAAAAGAATTCAAAGCAAAAGCAGAAGCAGAGAGATTTACAAGAGTTGCCTGCGGAATTGGAGTGCATGCCCTGCAACAGTTTCTATCAGGATGGACTCCCCTACTAAAAGCCAGAATAATGGCCCACATTTACTTATCAGAGTTTTTTGCAGGTAAGTTGATTCTCTAGTTTAGCTGACAGATGCCAGTGAATAAAATTTGAAGAATACTGCTAATGTAAGAATGGAAATTGTCACAGGGTTTCTTGATGTATTCTAAACAAGCTAAATACAAAGACAGAACATATAATGAGATGTGGACAGAGCTTTTTATGGTCGGCGCCACATGAGATTTTTTTCCTTTACCACTAGAGCTGGTCCAAAGTTTAAATTATAATAAATCATCAGGGCAAAAAATGATTTAGGGCTTTCCATTTGGACTGTATATTTTTCTGTGATGTTTATTGAAGTTTCTTAAGGATGACTCAATGATTTTTTTTTTTTTTTTTGAGACGGGGTCTCGCTCTGTCGCCCAGGCTGGAGTGCAGTGGCCGGATCTCGGCTCACTGTAACCTCCACCTCCCGGGTTCACGCCATTCTCCTGCCTCAGCCTCCCGAGTAGCTGGGACTACAGGCGCCGCCACCGCGCTCGGCTAATTTTTGTGTGTGTGTTTTTAGTAAAGACGGGGTTTCACCATGTTAGCCAGGATAGTCTCAATCTCCTGACCTCGTGATCCGCCCGTCTCAGCCTCCCAAAGTGCTGGGATTACAGGTGTGAGCCACAGCGCCTGGCAGCATATTTCTTTATACTTACCTGTCTACTTTTAAACTCCTTTCATTCTTAAATGGGTTAGCAGCATAAACTGCTATCTCTTTTGATCCTCACAAATATACTCAAATTCTCTGTGCCTCACTTTCTTAATTTCTAAAATGGGGATGGTGATAATGCTCGAGCCACAGTATTGTTTTGAGGATTGTCAAATAAATTAACATCTGCAAAAACACTTAAAATAATGCTTAACATGTAAAACACACTCAATATACTTTAGTTTTTATTAGCAGTGCCAAACTAAAACTTTCAGTTATTTCTTTTTTGTTTCTTATTAATTTTATTACCTTTTATTTTTAAGTATATGAGAAAGTCATGGGTAGATGCTCAATGTAAAAAATTCAGATATTACAAATAAAATACATGCTCTCTTGAACACCAGTCCTTTCCGTGTAACCATTATCAGTTGACTACGTAATTTTCTGTATAGGTTTCACTATATATACACACACACACACACACACATACACAGAGAACACACACACATATATGTAGTATATATACTATATCTAATTTTTAGTAGATAGTAGATGTAATTTTCAAAATTAACCAGAAAGTTATAGAACAAAAAAGCCTGAACATGTATTGATACAAAAATTTAATAATAAACAATTTGCTAAGGAAATAAAAATACTATAATATATAATATTTAATGTATGCTTATAGGTATATCAAATTGAATGTCAGATTAAGTCTACAATATTCATTTTTTGACTCAAAAAATTGGGTTGTGTTTTTTGAAGTCAAGAAATAAACATAGAACATTCTTTTCTATCACATATATTGCATTGTATTATATCCCATATAATAATTACCTCTATTGGACACTTAGATTATTTTCTGTAAATTATTTTCCATTTTTTCCCACTAAAACTAAAGATGAAATAAATTTATCTATTATTGCCAGTGGTTTTGTAGGATAGCTATTTAAAAAATGAAAGAAAATTGTTGGTTTAGATAATATGATTTTCAAAAAAATTATATACTTTCAAATAATCTTGGATCAATAACTTAATAAAATTAAATACTCTTGAGTAGTCCATTAGTATGCTAGTTTCTAGTCACCCTCCAATATTGATGTTACTGAATGCAAATTTGTCAATCAGATGAGTAAAAACGTTTGGCGCAATAAACATACGTGTGCCATGTGTCTTTATAGCAGCATGATTTATAATCCTTTGGGTATATACCCAGTAATGGAATGGCTGGGTCAAATGGTATTTCTAGTTCTAGATCCTTGAGGCATCGCCACACTGTCTTCCACAATGGTTGAACTAGTTAACAGTCCCACCAAATGATAGACTGGATTAAGAAAATGTGGCACATACATACTGCCCAAGGTAATTTATAGATTCAATGCCATCCCCATTAAGCTATCAATGAGTTTCTTCACAGAATTGGAAAAAACTGCTTTAAAGTTCATATGGAACCAAAAAGAAGCCACATCACCCAGACAATCCTAAGTCAAAAGAACAAAGCTGGAGGCATCATGCTACCTGACTTCAAACTATACTACAAGGCTACAGTAACAAAACAGCATGGTACTGAGTACCAAAACAGAGATATAGACCAATGGAACAAACAGAGCCCTCAGAAATAATACCACACATCTACAGCCATCTGTTTTTGATAAACCTGAGGAAAACAGAGAAATGGGGGAAAGGATTCCCTGTTTAATAAATGGTGCTGAAGGCTGGCTAGCCATAAGTAGAAAGCTGAAACTGGATCCTTTCCTTACTCCTTATCACGAAAATTAATTCAAGATGGATTAGAGACTTAAATGTTAGACCTAATACCATAAAAACCCTAGAAAACCTAGGTAATACCATTTCAGGACATAGGCATGGGCAAGGACTTCATGTCTAAAAACACCAACAATGGCAACAAAGCCAAAAGGTAAAACCAAATGGGATCCTAATTAAACTAAAAAGAGCTTCTGCACAGCAAAAAGAAACTACCATCACAGTGAACAGGCAGCCTACAGAATGGGGAGAAAATTTTGCAATCTATTCATCAGACAAAGGGCTAATATCCAGAAGCTACAAGAACTCAAACAAATTTACGAAAAGTAAACAACCCCATCAAAAGAGTGGAGCCAAAGGATATGAACAGACATTTCTCAAAAGAAGACATTCATACAAGCCAACAGACACATGAAAAATGCCATCATCACTGTGCATCAGAGAAATGCAAATCAAAACCACAATGAGATACCATCTCACCAGTTAGAATGGCAATCATTAAAGATCAAGAAACAACAGGTGCTGGAGAGGATGTGGAGAAATAGGAACACACTTTTACACTGTTGGTGGGATTGTAAACTAGTTCAACCATTACTTGGAAATGAGTATGGCGGTCCTCAAGGATCTAGAACTAGAAGTACCATAGGACCCAGCCATCATTACTGGGGATATACCCAAAGGATTATAAATCATGCTGCTATAAAGACATATGCACATATATGTTTGTGGCGGCACTATTCTAATAGCAAAGACTTGGAATCAACCCCAATGTCCATCAGTGACAGACTGGATTAAGAAAATGTGGCACACATATACACCATGGAATACTATACAGCGTAAAAGGATGAGTTTATTGTCCCTTTGTAGGGACATGGATGCAGCTGGGAAACCATCATTCTCAGCAAGCTATCACCAAGAACAGAAAACCAAACACTGCATGTTCTCACTCACTTAAGGTGGGAACTGAACAATGAGATCACTTGGACTCGGGAAGGGAACATCACACACGGGGGCCCTATGTAGGAGGGGAAGGAGGAGAGGGATTGCATTGGGAGTTACTATCTGATGTAAACGAGTTGATGGGTGCTGACGAGTTGACAGGTGCAGCACACCAACTTGCTATGGCACAAGTATACATATGTAACAAACCTCATGTTATGCACATGTACCCTAGAACTTAAATTATAATAATAATAATAATAATTAAAAAAAGAAAATGTGGCACATATACACCATGGGAATACTATGCAGCCATATAAAAAGGATGAGTTCATGTCCTTTGTAGGGACATGGATGCAGCTAAAACCATCCTTCTCAGCAAACTATTGCAAGAACAGAAAACAAACACCTCATGTTCTCCCACTTATGGGTGGGAATTGAACAATGAGAACACTTGGTTACAGGAAGGGGCAGCTATCACACACGGGGGCCTGTTCTGGGGTGGGAGAGTGGGGAGGATAGCATTAGGAGATATACCTAAAATGTAAATGAGTTAATGGGTGCAGCACACCAACATGGCACACGTATACATATGTAACAAACCTGCACATTGTGCACATGTACCCTAGAACATAAAGTATAATTAAAAAAAAGTTTGGCATTGTGGATTTAATTTTAAATTATTCTGGTTACTAGTGAGGACTGGCATCTTTTAAAATGCTTATCAACTATTTCTATTTATCCATTGCCAGTTGTGTATTCACAGACTGTGCCTCTATTACATGTTTGTCTTTTCCTTATTGAGTTATAAATGCTCCAATGCAATGTTATTAATAATGTATTACCTGTTTTTTCCTTTGTATGTTACACATTTTTTTCTCATCAACTTTTTCTGTTTTTTAAATTTGTTTGTAGTGTCTTTTGTTATTTAGAGTTTTAAATTCTGATGTTTTCCAAGTTATCAAAGAACTCATTTAATAAATCAACTTTACTTTTTTTCTCTTTTAAAATGTTTTATTATTAAATCCTTCTATTTTCTTGGAAGCATTGCTATTTTTCAGATTTCTTTGACTAAAATATTGTTCTGTTTTTATTTTTTATCAAAAAATTTTTTTAATAATTAAAATTATCAGACCATATTATCCACTTTGCCGGTATTCCATAGGTTTTGATATTAAATAGTTTCTTGTTCATGAATTTCTGCATTCTTTATAACTTTCATTTTAAAAATTTCCTTAGAACATTGGTTATTATTAAATTTTCTTTAAACAAATTTTAGGCATTTTGTTGCATCTTTTCCTGTTACTTTTGAAATTATACAATTATGGTCCTTGAAGAGTATTATTTCTGCATTTGAGGATTTATTGAGATTTCTTTTGTGATCTAATGCATAAAATTTATTTTGTTGTGTTTGCTTCATTTTTAGAATGTTTTCTGTATGACTGGAAAGAATATATATTATTAATATGCTAAGAGCCACAAATATTCATACAATTACATATGTTTATATTACACTGGTAAATTTTTTTTACTAATCAACTATTTTATATGCTTTATCTAGAAATGGTGTACTAAAGTTTCCTATTACAACTATCATGCTAATTTCTTCCTTCTACATATGATTTGCTTCTTTTCTTTGGTCCTTTTCAATAGATTTTATGTTTTCACAGCATTTTTAGGTTCACAGCAAAATTGAGCAGAAGGTACAGAGAGTTCCTGTATACCTCAGCCCGCACACACATACAGCCTCCCCTACTATCAGCATCTTGCGCTAAAGTGGTGCATTTGTTACAACTAATAAAACATGAACGCATTAATATCACACCAAGTCCATATTTACATTAGTGTTCTCTCTTAGTGGTGTACAACCTATGGGTTTTGACAAATGCATCATGACACGTTTTCACGATTACAGCATCATACAGAATAGCATCAGTGCCCTAAATATCCTCTGTGCTTCCCCTTTTATCCCTCTCTTCCTTTATCCTTGGCAACTACTGATTTTTTTTTACTGTCTCCATAATTTGGCCTTTCCCACAATGTCATATAGTAGAATCATACAGTATGTAGCCTTTTCACATGGGCTTCTTTCACTTAGTAATGTGCATTTAAGGTTCCTCCATATCTTTCCATGAATTGATAATTCATTTCTTTTTTTTCTTTCTTTTTTTTTTTTTCTGAGAGGGAGTTTCACCCTGGTTGCCCAGGCTGGAGTGTAGTGGCACGATCTTGGCTCACTGCAACCTCTGCCTCCCAGGTTCAAGCAATTCTCCTGCCTCAGCTTCCCGAGTAGCCTGGGATTACAGGACCCCCCCTCTCCTACCACGCCTGGCTAATTTTTTGTATTTTCACTAGAGACGGGGTTTCATCATGTTGGCTCCTGACCTCAGGTGATCCACCCACCTCGGCCTCCCAAAGTACTGGGATTACAGGCGTGAGCCACTGCACCTGGCTGATAATTCATTTCTTTTTTTTTTTTTTTTTTTTGAGACGGAGTCTCGCTCTGTCGCCCAGGCTGGAGTGCAGTGGCCGGATCTCAGCTCACTGCAAGCTCCGCCTCCTGGGTTCACGCCATTCTCCTGCCTCAGCCTCCCGAGTAGCTGGGACTACAGGCTAGTGCTGAAGAGTATTCCATTGTCTGGATTTACCACACTTGATTCATCCATTCACCCACTGGAAGACATCTTGGTTACTTCCAAATTTTGGCAATGATGAATAAAGTTGCTATAAACATTCATGTGCAGGTTTTTGTGTGGACATAAATGTTCAACTCATCTGAGTAAAGATCAAAAAGCACAAATGCTGGATTGTCGTGTTAAGAATATGTTTAGTTTTATATGAAACTGACAAATTGTCTTCCACACAAAGCGGCTGTACCGTTTTGCTCCTCATCTTCACCAGCATTTTGGTGTTGTCAATGTTCTGGATTTTGGCCCTTCTGATTGGTGTGTAGTGGCATCTCATTGTTATTTTAATTTGCCATTTCTTAAAGACATACGATGTTGAGCATGTTTTCATATGTGCATTTGCTCTCTGTATATCTTTGGTCAATTATCTGTTCATGTCTTTTGCCCCATTTTTAATGGGTTGTTCATTTTCTTGTTAAGTTTTAAGATTTCTTTGTATATGGTAGATAATAGTCCTCTATTACATGTCTTTTATAAGTATTTATGTCAGCCCATGGCTTGTCTTCTCATTCTCTTGACATTGTCTTTTGCAGAGTAGAAGTTCTTAATTTTAATGAAATCAAGTTTATTAACTATTTCTTTTGTGGATCATACTTTTGGTTTTTTTACCTAAAAAAGTCATTGCTAAACCCAAGGTCGTCTAGATTTTCTTCTACATTATCTTCTAAGAGTTTTATAATTTTGCATTTTACATTGAGGTCTATGATGCATTTTCAATTTTTTTTTTTTTTGAAGAGTGTAAGGACTATGCTTAGACTCTTTTTTATGTGAATGTCCTGTTTTTGTTTGTATTGTTTTAAATAATTACAACTTTCAAATTCAGGGGGTACATGTACAGGTTGGTTCAGCACCGTTTGCTGAAAAGACGATCTTTTCTCCATTATACTGCCTTTGCTCCTTTGTTGAAGATCAGTTTGCTATTTTTGTATTAATCTATTTCTGGAGGGTCTATTTTGTTTCATTGATAATGTTTCCCTTCTTCTGCCAATACCACACCATCCTGATTACCATACCTTTACTGAATTTTAAAGTCAGGTAGTGTCATTCTCTCAATTTTGTTCTTCTCCCTAATACAGTGTTGGCTCTTCTGGGTCTTTTAACTCTCCATATTATGTTGTAAATGAGGGAGCATGTCCCTTTTTTGGGGTCTTTAAGGATCATAACACAGCCATGGAAATTACACTTAAGGTGCATGCAAAATTAAAGTACTCAGCATACTCACAGATCCTGGAGAGGGTGGCATGGTGGGCCATGCAGGGGGCCATATGTGAGGAGTGCCAGGGGAGCAAGCTTAGCCAGGCAGGTTGGGAACCAAAAAGGAGAGAGGATCTGTGAGCCAGTGCCTTTCTTAGGAGTCAGAGGGAGCACACGAAGACATGAGGGGATTTCATTGATGGCTTTGAGTGATCTTAGGTCACGGACAGGGAAAAGCAAGAAGGGGCACTTTTGGCAATGACCACTCTTATTAACTAGTGCACCTGCTCACCTGGGCAGGGTGTTCACAGCCTATTTTAGGGAAAGTATAAAGTTTCAAAAAATTTTAATACACATGCTGTGATGGTTAATACTGAGTGTCAACTCAGTATTTGACGGATGCAAAGTATTGTTCCTGGGTGTGTTTGTGAGGGTGTTGCTACAGGAGATTGATGTGTGTCTCAGTGGACTGGGAGAGGCAGACCCACCCTCAATCTGGGTGGGCGCCATCTAATCAGCTGCCAGCGTGATCAGAATAAAAGCAGGCAGAAAAACATGAAAAGACTAGACTGGCTTAGCCTCCCAGCCTCCATCTTTTTCTCGTGCTGGATGCTTCCTGCCCTTGAACATCGCACTCCAGGTTCTTCAGCTTTAGGACTTGGACTGGCTTGCTTGCTCTTTGGCTTGCAAATGGCCTATTGTGGGACCTTGTGATCATGTGAGTTAACACTGCTTAATAAACTCCCCTTTATATATACCTCTATCCTATTAGTTCTGTCCTTCTAAAGAACCCTGACTAATACACATGTAAATTTTAGAATAAGTTTGTCAGCATCCACAAAATAACTTGCTGAGATTCTGGTTGGAATTGCAATAAACCTAAAATCAAGTTGGGAAGAACTGACATCTTTACAACATTGATTCTTACTATCCATTAATATGAAATACCCTTCCATTTATTTGGTTGTTCTTTGATTTCTTTGATAATTTTTGTAATTTTTCTCATACAGATATTGTATCCGTTCTGTTAGATTTATATCTAAGTATTTTATTTTGGGGGTGCTAATGTAAATAGTATTGCGTTTTTAATTTCAAATTCCACTTGCTCATTCATGGCATATAGGAAAATGATTGATTTTTGGATATTAACCTTGTATCCTACAACCTTACAATAACATTGGTTCCAGGAGATTTTTGTCAAGCCTTTCAGGATTTCTACATAAATAATCATGTTATTTGTGAATAAAAACAGTTTTAGTTCTTCCTTCTCAATATCTCTATATCTATCTATCTATCTATCTATCTATCTATCTATCTATCTAATTTTCTTGCCTTACTGCATTATCTAGGAGTTCCAGTATAATGTTTGAAAAGAAGTGATGAGAAAGAACAGCCTTGTATTATTTCTGACCTTAGAAGGAAAGCTACTTCTAGTTTATCATCATTAAATATAATGCTAGCTCTAGGTTTATTGTAATTATTTGTCTTAGTCCATTTTATGTTGCTACAACAGAATGCCACAGACTGGGTAATCTATAAAGAATGGAAATTTATTTCTTACAGTCGTAGAGGCTGGAGAGTCCAAGATCAAGGTGCTGGCAGGTCTGGTGTCTGGTGAGAGCCCTGTGTCCACATCCAAGATAGGGTCTTAAGTGCTGTATCCTCCAGAGGGTAGGGATGCTGTCATACACATGGCAGAACGACAGAAGGGGAAGGCAGGAAATCCATTCCTGAAAGCCTTTTAAGGCATTAAACTCAGCCAGGAGGGCAGATCCCTCATGGTCTAATCACCTCTTAAAGGCCCCATCTTCCAATACCATTACATTGGCAATTAAATTTCAGCATGAGTTTTGGAGAGGGCAGACATTTAAATCATAGCAATGTCTTTTATCCAGTTGAGGAAGTTCCCCTTTATTCGTAGTCTGCTGAGAGATTTTATCATGTATGACTGCTGGTTTGTCAAATACTACATTGATTGATATGATCATATGATTTTTCTTCTTTAGCTTGGTGATAAAATGAATCGCATTAATCCGTCTTCAAATATTGAATACATCTTTCATATCTGGGTATAAATCGCACTTGGTCATGGTGTGTAATCATTTTTATATTTTGTTAAATTTGATTTGTTAATATTTTGTTGAGGATTTTTGCACTATGCTCATGAGAGATACCCGTCTGTAGTTTTATTTTCTTGTAAAGTCCTGATCTGGCTTTGGTATTAAGGTGATGATGGCTTTACATAGTGAGTTAGAAAGTACGCTGTCTTCTTCTGTATTCTGGAAGAGATTAAATTGGCTATAATTTCTCATTAGTTGTTTAGGAGAATTCACCAGTGAATCTATCTGGACCTTCTGCTTCCTGTTTTGGAAAGTTATTATTGATTCAACTTCTTTAATACAGGTGGGTCTCTTCAGTAGATTGTATATTTATTCTTCTGTGAGTTTTGGCAGATTGTGTCTCATAAGGAATTGATCCATTTGAGGTAGGTTATCAAATTTGTGAGCATAAAATTGTTTCTAGGATTCCTTGATTATATTTTAATGTCCATGGAATTTGTAATAGTGCTTATCTTTCATATCTGATATTAGTATTTTGTGTTTTCTCCAATTTTTTTCTAAGTTAGCCTGGCTACAGCCTTAATGATTTTAATGATCTTTTCCAAGAACCAGCTTTTGGTATTTCTGCCTACAAAACAGTGAATTCTAGAACATATAAGGTGTATTAAAAGAAAAACTACTGAGAAATAATTCTGGAAATGTCAGGTGGAGTTGACTTAACCTTAAATGTCTACCCAAGGCATTGATTGAATGCTGAACCAAGCAGGGCAATGTTTTAATTACAGCATGACTTTGAGATTAATCTCACAGCAGCCTATAAAATTAGTAGAGGACAGGCTTAAAGTCTTTGAAACTGGGCTGGAAGTTACTGATTGTTCTGGTGAGAGACAAAGGGGTCTTAACTCAGAGTGCATTTCCTGGCTTTTTCTTGGGTGTGGGATAAAATCCTGACCACAACCTATATGTGGCTTTGCCTCCCTCTCCAGCTTCAGCTATGTTATTTCTATGCCACACTCTGTATTGCAGCCCCAAGGGCCCTTCAGTGCCTTCATGCTCCTCAGTCCTCTCCATCTGATGGATTCACAAGTGTGTGTCCTCTTCTTGCACCATTTTTATCTCTATGGCACATCTGGATGGCACCCACAACCTTAGTTCTCAGCCCAATGCCACTTGCTTATTATTAGTCCAATCTACAAGGGAGGAAACCAAGGCCTAGATAACTTACTCAAGGACACACGACTAATAAGTGAATAGCTGGGATTTGTACCCAGAAAGTCTGTTTACAGAGGTCACATAATGTGGCTACTTCCTGGACATATTTGGATTGCCATTTGAAGCAGGCATCTGCCAGGAACAAAGGATGCTCTCAGTTCCAGCCACCTCTCCACCTCTACAGTCAATCTTCTTTGTATATCTCCTCTAGCTTTCTGTCTCTTTTCTGATTGACCAGACCCTGTTGTATTTTTTGAACACAATTTTGGGGGCAGTTAGGGAGAACATGTAGCTAATCACCTGTGTCTCCACTGTGTGATACCCTCTAACACTAAAGTCACATGAGCACAGCCCTGTGAGTACTAAAGTTTAAGCTAAAAGCTGACATTGAGTACAGTGTGCATTAAGACTGATATATTAAATGCCAATTTTATAGAAGAGGAAACTGAACTAATTTAGTGTCACATATTTGATACTTTGACTTTTTAAATGTTGCCATAGTTTATTTAAAAGCTTTATTTTCCCCTTCTAATCTATCATCTTCTTCTGTATGTCTTTATCTTATCTTTCTCTCATTTGATAATTCCATTCCATCATGTAGATCAGGAATCAGAATCTACACAGAGACTGTTTTCCTTTACCATCTTAAAATTAGAACACAAATTCATTAAATAGGTAAATGTTCTGAATGATCACAACCAGCCATTTGTATTTCTAACAATAGACATGCCAATTTCCTTTTGATTAAGTTTGCTTATTTCTTCTACAGAAGCTTTCTATCACACAAGATAAGTTAAAATCATCCCATTTAGTTTATTTCCCACATATACTTTTTCCTATTGGTTTTAAGACTAGATGACTGACACAGGTACAGAGATGGAACCTGCATGTCAAGAGATTTTTTATTAACACGTAGTGCATGCAGGCAGGATTAAGAGGATCAGACTTGGAGTTGGAGAGACCTTGGTTAAAGCTTGGCAGCTCTTCCTCCCTTAATGTGACCTGGGTAAGTTCACTTACTGTCATAAAGTTTTTCATCTTATGGACTGTATATAAAATTCCTAACAACCTGGTGAAATTATTATTGATTATATGAAATTATTATTGAGTGGTTAATTGTTTTGAGGATTAAATGAAATAATATATTTAAAGCATTAGCAAACATTCCTAACACACAGTCAACATCCACTATATGGTAACCATTGTTAGTAATAGTCTTTTTATATGTGGAATACATTAGACTATATAAATAGGGAATATAATATCCTTTGGTAAATAAAATACTCAATTCACTTTTATATAATCTAAATGTATTAATTGTGGCCTTGGTAATGCAGGGTCCACATATGAATAATTGTTTTCAAAGTCTTCACAACATTTTTAAGTGTTATTGGGTCTGGTATGTATCTATGCTTTTCATAGAAACTAACTTAAAAAGTTGATAATGAATACATGTAGGTAAAATGAGAATTTATGTATGCAAGTGCCAATAAAGAGGAAATTAATGGAAGTAATTAAACCTGGATTTACTCCAGCTTTGGCACTTACTAGCTGACCTACAGCAAGTCACTAAACTTTCCAGAGATCCAGTTTCCACTTCTGTACAATAGAGATGATAATAATACATTGACGGCTTTTTACTTGAGATGACTGGACAGGAACTTACGAATATGCTTCAGAGAGTCTACTCATCCTGAATTTGTAGGCGTTGTTTTGATGTTTGGGCACGTGTGGAGACTGGGAAGAGGGAAAGGTTGAGATCAGCACTGTCCAGTGAATATATCATATGGGCAGTGTATGTAATTTCAGTTGTCTAGCAGCTACAGCGAAAGTTAAAAGAAACTGTCAAGTTTATTTTAATTACATACCTTATTTCAGGGGGTCCTCAGCCCCCGGGTTGTGGGCCAGTACCAGCCTGTGGCCTGTTAGAAACCAGGCCTCACAGCAGGAGGTGGGTGGTGGGTGAGCGAGCACGACCGCCTGAGCTCTGCCTTCTGTCAGATCAGCGGCCACGTTAGATTCTCGTAAGAGCACGAACCCAATTGCGAACTGCACAAGCAAGGGATCTAGGTTGCACACTCTTTCTGAGAATGTACCTAATACCTGATGATCTGAGGTGAAGCAGTTTCCTCCCAAAACCATACGCCTTCCGCCCAGTCTGTGGAAAAAAATGGTTCTTCCCTGGAACCGGTCCCTGGTGCCAAAAAGGTTGTGGACCACTGCCTTATTTAAGTTAACATATTCAAAATATCACTTCATTGTGAAATCAGCACGTAATTATTAGTCACCGATTTTGTGCTGTTTTTCTAAGTCTCTGAAATCAGAGTGAATTCTATTTACAGTGCATCTCAATTCAAATGCCACATTTTCATTGTAAATACTTGATCTGTATTTTTGTTTTATAAAAAGTACAGTCACATACTCACGTTGTTCCAAATATACTTAAAGATTTTCCAGTAACTCGTCGAGTATCAGTTTTCAAATTTAAATATAAATAAACCATAATAAAATCAAATTGAAAAATTCATTCCCGGCGTCACACTAACCACATCTCAAAGGCTCATGAGCCACATGGACTAGTGTCTAATTTTTCGGATAGCCCTGATTTAGAACTTTCAACAGATTTAAACAGGGGTCTATAACAACAGTAAAAAAACTGTGTAAACCTCACCATATTGAATATTTCTTAAGAAAATTCGCTTTTCTGAATTAAAAAATAATTATTTCCAATTGATTGAAAGAACAGTACATTCTTGAGAACACATGTGCACACGTGCGGAACAACACACACTGGGTCCTGTCAGAGGGTGGAGGTGGGAGGAGGGAGAGCCTCAGGAAGAATAGCTAATGGATGCTGGGCTTAATACCTAGGTGATGGGATGATCTGTGCAGCAAACCACCATGGCACATGTTTGCCCATGTAACAAACCTACATATCCTGCACATGTACCACTGAACTTAAAATAAAAGTTGAAGGAAAAAAAAAGAACAGTATATTCTTTTGGCAAAGTCAGGCTTTTCAAGACACGTTTATGAACTAGAGGTGTGTGAGGGTCCCACGCTAGCAGCAGCAGGGAGATACTACGGTTGTGTTTAGTTGCTCTCAGGCAGCAAGACTTCAAGTACCTAAAAATATCCACAGACAACACCATTTCAATACTAACCAAAACTTTTAACAACAACAAATAAAATTTAGAGACCTTATACAAAATTGGCAACTGTTTAATTATGTCTAAATAGAAGTGTTAAAAAACAAAAATTATTGTTGAGACAGTATCATCATTGTTTCAAAAAAGAAAGGTGGCTGGGGTGAGGAAGCAGTGGGACTCCCATCCAAAATAGTAGTAGGAATTTGTTGTCAGACAAAAGAGAGTTTTTCCTTAGAAAGTTCTGCTGCCAAACTTATATTGACAACATCATTCTTACTGCTTTATTTTTCTAAAACTTCATAGCAGAACAAGACTGCTACCAAAAAGGCCTGTGAGGGCCTACAATTTAAAGGGGTATTTTTCCATCTGAGTACCTGACATCTTAGAGGGTTGGGAAATCAATTAATGAGTCCAAATAAATATTACGGTTTTAAATAAAAAGTAACTGAAATCGCGCCAAAAAGGAAAAAGAGAGTGAGAGAGAACAAACAAACAAACAACAAAAGGAAGAAGAAGGAGGAGGAGGAGGAGGAGGAGAAGGAGAAGCAGGAGAAGAAGAAAAAAAAAAGAAAAAAGACTAAAATTTGTTCCATGAAATTCTTTTTTGAGTTCTGTGGGTGTGAATCTTTATTAGGTCACTTGTAAAATGTTCTTATTATAGGACCTAGCCAGATTATTGAGAAAAACACTGGCGTAGAGATAAGCACGATAAAATCCTACTTTCAGGTGACTTACAATTTTCATCCTGAGTACCATTAACAAACTTAATGAGCGAATGTAGGCCAATCAATTAATCTTTCCTTCCTCCACTTACTTTTCATTCATAAAATGGGTGTGAACCTCCTCTGGCAAATGAAAGAAATGTGAGGCCTTATAGTATGGTCTTTAAAGGGCCAAATAAACATGACAGCTTATTGTAAGTCTCAAACAGCTTACATTTCCACCAATTATGACAGTGAATGACTTGGCATCCATGGGCTACTCAAAGTCTCACCAGCAATCCCCTCTTCAGTTTGGGTTTAGGATAAACAAAGGCTACCTTGATGGTTTATTGGAATATCTGACTTTATTTCTCTATTATGTCTAAAATCAAAATTCACAAATCATGTATTTTCCATGTCTATTATCACTGTAATTAACATCTTCAGACATCCTACCAGATATATCAGGCTGGAAATATAATAGGTGACATAGTGACAACATATATTTTAATATGTAAAGCACGTTGTCAGAGAGGAAACTTTCCCCGGGTGTTAAGCAAGAAAAACTCTAAGGAATGATTTTAAATCTGAACCACACTTGAGTGGAAGGCAGTGGAATAGAGAAGCATTTGCTGGCAGCATTGAAAGAGCTCAGACTTTTTCATTCTATGAGCCTTGCTTTTCCTCCAAGTCCTTGCAGGCTGATTCAGAGAAAAAATGCTTTAATAAGTGTATGCCTTATCTTTGTTTATTCTAAATGATGGCATTTTCTTTTTAAAAATTTTTTATTTGTATAAATGTATGGAGTCAAAATGCAATTTTGTTACATGGATATACTGTACAGTGATGAAGCCAGAGATTTTAGTGGGCACATCACTGGACTAACATACTTTGTACTTCTTAAGTAATTCTCATTCCTTACTCTCCGCCATCTCCCCACCCTTCTGAGTATCCACCGTCTATCATTCCACACTCTTATGTCCATGTGTACACATCATTTAGCTCCCACTTATAAGTGAGAGTATTCAATATTTGTCTTTCTGTTTCTGAGTTGTTTCACTTAAGATAATGGCCTCTGATTCCATCCATGTTGCTGCAGAAGACAAAGTTTTATTCTTTTTCATGGCTGAATAGTTTCCTATTGTGTGTGTGTGTGTGTGTACATACATATATATATGTATGTATAATTTTGCTTACCTAGTCATTCATTGATGGACACTTAGGTTGATTCCATATCTTTGTTATTGTGAATTGTGTATTGTGAATTGTGCTGCGATAAACATGAAAGTGCAGGTATGTTTTTGATGTGATTTCTTTTCTTTTGGGTTGATACCCAAAAGTGGGATTGCTGGATCAAATGATTGTTCTACCTTTAGTTCTTTGAGAAATTTCCATGCTGTTTTCATAGAAACTGAACTGATTTGCATTCCTTCTCACAGTGTATACGAGTTCCCTTTTACCCGTGTCCTCGCTAGCATCTGTTATTTTTTGTCTTTTCAATAACAGCCATTCTGACTGGAGTAAGATGATGCCTCATTGTGGTTTTACTTCGCATTTCTCTCATGGTTAGTGATGATGAGCATTTTGTCATATGCCTTTTGGCCATTTTGTCCTCTTTTGAAAAATGTTTATTCATTTCCTTTGCCCACTTTTCATGGGATTATTTATTGTTGTTTGTTGTTGTTGTTTGAGTTCCTTGTAAATTCTGGATATTCGTCCCCTGTGCACAGTTTGCAAATATTTTTTTCCATTCTGCACATTGTCTGTCAACTCTGTTGATTGTTTCCTCCTCTGTACAGAAGATCTTTCATTTAATTAAATCCCATTTGCAATGTTTCATAAAGCATTTCCTAAACTGAAGAAAGTTATTTGTCTCTTCTGATCCAGTTCAAGCCCCTTGATTTCACTGTGAGAAAAGTGAGTGCTAGGCAGGTGAAGGCCATCCAGTTAATAAATTCCTGAGCCAGAAGTCAACTGGGATCTACTCCCTGTAGCTCACTGACGTCCTGAATCCAAAAGGGGAGAGAATGCCCTAGTAGCAAGTTTCCTTCTTATTCTTACTAAACTCTCCTTGGGGGACTGAATCCATACACTGAGGATAAAACCAAAAGAAGTTAGCAAATACAGCAACCTGAAATCAATGTGGAGAGAGCAGGGAAAGGTGAATTCATCCTCTCAGAAAGTTCAAATGTGCTGTTTAGACAGCTCTGCACTCACCATGGCCGTGGCTGTGGTCTTGCGACCTTTCAGTGGCATCTCTGAAAGCAGTTTGACCCTGAGTTGTCAAGGATTTTGGCTTCTATCTTCTCTTATCTTCAAAGGCATTTTCACTAAGAATTTCCACCCCAAATTTTGGAATCCTTGTAAACATCTCATCTATTTCCGCCCTTTGCTTTGGTAACTTGGAATATATTTGTGCCAGTAACAATCTCACAAAATATCAAGGGGGAAAGCAGGAGATTATTTTCTGTCCAAACTCTGTGTGTTGGAAAGCAGTTTGCTCCCTCTGAAAGTAACCATGACTAATGCAATGCTCTGATAAAAGCTGTCCTCCTGGGAATACTTCAGAAGGATCACAGCCTTTAGAGCCATAAAACCTGTCTGGCTGAGAGATATGCAGACATGGTGTTATTTCTATTTGCTCATGACCAGAATTGGACCGGCCACTCCTTTTGAAATGAAGTTCATCAGTGTCTACAACCTAACATTTTCACTTAAATGTCAAAAGTGAAAATTTTCTTTTTGTTCCAAAACTACTAGGAATTGCAGGCAGAAATGTGATAAAGGTTTGAAAGCAGGAAAATATAACAAAGAAACATCAACAACAACAGAGGAAATTATGAAGCATTTGCCTATGGTGCTACCTGGTTTGACTTCAGAGGTGGAAAAAGTCTAATTTTTCTCTATTGGTCAGTAGTCATTTTTATTTTATTTTATTTTATTTATTTTATTTTATTTTTTGAGACAGAGTCTTGCTCTGTTGCCTAGGCTGGAGAGCAGTGGCATAATCTTGGCTCACTGCAACCTCTGCTTCCCAGGCTCAAGCTATTCTCCCGCCTCAGCCTCCTGAGTAGCTAGGACTACAGATGCATCTCACCACGCCTGGCTAATTTTTGTATTTTTAGTAGAGATGGGGTTTCACCATGTTGGCCAGGCTGGTCTTGAACTCCTGACCTCCTGACCTCAAGTGATCCGCCTGCCTCAGCCTTGCAAAGTGGTGGGGTTACAGGTGTGAGCCACCGTGCCCAGTCCATCTTTTATAATAATAACCTGTTGGCTTTTAAGCTTCTTTTTTTTTTCCTTATGGTATTATAATAAATAAGACGCAAATATAATTCAAAGGATTTTTAAAAGTCTCTTCTTCTATCTCTTTGCTCTCCAGAGTGCAAAAATCCAAACAAGTAAAAGTTCACATTTTTAATGCATGTGCTTACAAACCAACTATATCTACTCTTCAGCAAAAACAGTTTTTATTCAACAACATACCTGATATTTTTCCAGGTGGACTTGTTCAGGTAAAATTAATATAAAGCTTCAACCCGCTCATCTAGAAAATGGGAATCTTATCTCTATACATAATGGTTGGGTGGGTTATGCCTGGCACATAGTAGGCTCTCAAATTCATAGGTTTGTTTATTGTCATTATGGAGGAAAAGAATGCAGTACACATGTAACGATTAACTGCCTCATTTCTGCTATTCCTTGTTAATGAGGTTATATTTTGTAGAAAATAGGGACAACATGTATTCCATAAATGCTATTCAAATCAGTCCTTAAGTCATTGCTTCTTTGTCTTCTATTTGCCCTACTATATAAAACCATATATACTGAATAAAAGTACATACCAGTTGATGAATACTTATTTCAAACTTGCACACTCGTTCCCCTTTGCTAAGGGATGTCTAAAAGCTTTCTTTCTGCAAGACGCACTAGAAGATTCAAACCTCAGTCACTGAAGGAATACTCAAGGCATCATGGCTTGAAGGCTCTGTGATTGTCTAATTCATTAATACATCCCTGCCCTCTTTCCTAGAGCTGTATTTTTTTGTACATTTAAGCCTTTTACCCAGAACAACATAGTAATGCTATACAAAGAATGATGTATGCTCACTTGAAAAAATACTAGTTGGATTTCCAAAACAGAAACAGAACTAGCTGGAGTTCCAAAGTGGAAATCTATTCACACTGCTGGCTCTGTAGACTCTTATCTTCTCTTTCGCGTAAGTCTTGTTTTTGCATGTTTTCCCTTTCCTCATGCCTGGACTGTGGCTAATATAGTAACTGTTCATCTAATGTAGCATATCAGGGGAGAGGCAGGGAGGGAAATTACTGATTATAAATATCCCCAAAGCACACTGCTTTATAAAAATGTAGGTCCTCCCTGTCTGGATATAAAAATCCTCTGCATGGGTAAAAAAAAAAAAAAGGAAAACTGCAGCCCTCTGCTCTGCTGGCCCTAAGTCCTGGCAAGAACATGTCGGTGTCTCTGGGAACTGCTGAGGCTGAAGGAAGGATCTGTTACCAACTCAGCTCCCTCTCCCACTGACCCCATGCCGGCGGACAAGTCCCTTGAACAGATTGTGCCAGTCTGATGCCAGCTAATTGCCTTTCAATTCCTGTTTCTGCAGATCCCCTGCTTCCTGTGGGATTGCGGGCTGCACACATTCCTGCTCAAAGCTCAAGAGCATAGCGCCGGGACGTCGGGAAACCGTCCACCCTTCGCAACCTGCCGTGTCAACTCCCAGCAAGCTCAAGCTGCAGTTTACCCTGGTTAAGGATTGCTGAAACAAAGGCTTGAGCAGAATGATGTTGACTGTTTTACAATGAAAACTAATAGTTTTAGCTTAATCCACATGCCAGTTCTGGATCATTTGCAACACTTCTTACAATTATTGATGTTCTTCCCAACGTCCATTTCATGCTCAACTGGGCTTCTAGATGATTTTAAAGTTTTGGGTTATTTTGCTTTGTTTGGTTTTGTTCCCTTGAAAAGAAGACGGTTTGACTTGTGGAAAAGACATATTGCTATGCAAATAGACACAGAATAAATGAAAGAGCCACTCAGACAACCCGTTTGCCTCTTCCCTTAGACTTCCAATTTGACTCCTCTCCAATGAAAAAGGATTGAGAAAGACTGCTTGTGGGGGTCACAGGAGTTCCAGGGGGCTGCTAGGGAGCCAGCTCTGCAAGGTTGATGCAGGGAACAAGTTGGCACATGCTGTTTTATGTCATGGAAGAGTGACAACCACCAAGGAGCCTTTCTATCGAGCCAGTTATCAACCCGTAAGGAATGACGTGCACAGGGCACTGCTTACCTGAAGCCAGCATCTCAACTCCCGTGTGCAGAAGTCTGGTTACGTTCATCCAGGAGATGAGAAGACAAGTCGAGGCTACAAGGCGTGTTTCTGTGGGCTCATCTAGGCAGCACAGCTTGAGCATAGGGCAGATCTTCAGAGTATACAGCTCAACGGAAGAAGGTACGGGCTGCTCCTGTGTACCGAAGACGGGAGAAGGGTAGGAACAGAGCATCAGGAGAGGTGCCATTCCCCCAACTCTGTCCTGGGGTGACGGCAGTGGCTGGCCTAGTGTCTGAGTCTGTGCCATTCTCCTTTTGCCACTGTGTTCCTCGTCTGACACTCCAGCACAAAGAGTGATTCCCTGCTTTTAAGCCATGGCTTCCCATGAGGTTGGATCCAGAGGTGCCTGCTATGGGGACACCAGGTTCTGGGCATCAGAAGTGGGTTCTCAAAGCTCTGCAGACTGGGTGCTTTCAAACCACAGCCAGGCACTGCTGGTGATGTGAACACAGACACAAAGCCATCACCACTAAGAATCATTTTATACCTGTAAAATGGCTTTGCCTGGCAGTGGCTTTGCCCGGCAGTGGCTCACGTGGGAGGGGCCTCTATAGAGGGGCTCTGAGGACCAACTTGTGAATATCAATTATTTGTGTTCTTCTTATACTTCTTACTCTGCGTTCAGGTACAAGTAGAGATTAGCCAAATGCTTTAGGACCTACAGAGTTTCGAATTTGTTCCCAAATGCTGAAAACATAACGTGAACTTTGGGATCTTCGGGACAAAAAATAAGACTTTTAAAATGTGATGCTTTTTCTTTCCTCCTACTCAAAAAGTTATAAATCATAGGAATGAGTTAATGTTTCAAAGATGTTTATTGCTTTTTTTGTGGGGGAGGTGCATGATGAAATATGCTGGCCCATAGTGCTTCCAGAGGAGGAAGTACAGAGACAGGTTCCTGTAGAGGATGTCAGCCTTGAGCATTTGATTTTCACCAGCAAAATATAATGAGGTGTAAAGGATTCAGTTTATCTCTGTCACTTCCCTCTAGACTTTTGTTTGTCCTTGGTGACCCATGGGTTAATTGAAACACTATACCAACATCTTTGGTCTTTATATATGCACAGATTATAAACCAAGCTCTTGCACGTATCATCATTCTAGATAATTAAAAAACATATACATGTATGCTTTCTATGTATTAAATTTTCTATTTGTGTTCATTCTAGATAATTAAAAAACATATACACGTATGCTTTCTATGTATTAAATTTTCTATCTGTGTGAAGTACATATATAAAATTCAAGAAAGATAGAATTAAGGTTTCTAATGTGTTATAAAAACGGGAACGTCACAGCCCACTTCGGAAAATTGGCCCGACTCTTCCATGTGATCATGGCATGAATCAGTATTTTCCTTGACATTTATTTACTTTACGTTACCAAAACCATCCTTTGAAACTGTGGGGACACTACTTTGATTTCACTTTTCTATTACTTATTACAATTTCTGTATTCCTAAATATGCATAGTTTTGCTATATATGTGTGTATATATATATATATATATTTTTTTTTTGAGACGGAGTCTCGCTCTGTCTCCCAGGTTGGAGTGCAGTGGCGCGATCTCGGCCCATTGCAAGCTCCGCTTCCCAGGTTCATGCCATTCTCCTGCCTCAGCCTCCCAAGTAGCTGGGACTACAGGCCTTCGTCACCAGGCTCGGTTAATTTTTGTATTTTTTTTTTTTTAGTAGAGACGGGGTTTCACCGTGTTGGCCAGGATGGTCTCGATCTCCTGACCTCGTGATCCGCCCACTTCAGCCTCCCAAAGTGCTGGGATTACAGACGTGAGCCACCGCGCCCAGCCGCTATATTTTTATTCTACTTTAAAGGAACGTGTAAGTCAAGCCCCAGGATGATGATTTGATTTTTAAAAAAGGTTTGCATTAAGTACATAGAGATTTATTTTCAAAGCTAGTTCAATTTGGTGTGTGCAGTTTGAAGAAACTGCAATTCATGTGTTGCCCCACTGTAAGGGAACATGGTAAGTACACATTTTGTAGGTTTTGACCAGCAATTTAAAAAAATTATCCCCAAATCTTGCAAATCAGGATTACTTTTTTATTATTTAGATACAATGAAAAGTGTTATCTCCTGAACTCTCATGAGTGTCCTCTATTCCATTTTGCTCTGTGATACGGACATGTAATTTGGTGAAACGACTCCACATTTTGCTAGAGCGGGGACACAGGCTGCCTGCAGATGCCACCACTGCAGCACTCCCGCCTGGACTGAATTATGCCAGGACACGCCACACACACACAGTGAGGATGCCGTTTCCCCTAGGACATTGCTCTTTCGTCTGCTTCCCAATGGACGGACAGAGCCGTCCCACGCCATTCATTCTCGCTGCCTTCCCACAGGCTCATCCGTCTTCCACTTTTTGGCTTACTTAAAAAAAGAAGAACCTAATGAAACTTAGATAAAGATATGGAAAACTATATGAAGTATCTATGTATTCACCATGAAGACAGAATAGATATTAAGATTTTCATACATTTGCTGTAAATATGCCTAATTCACTGATATGGTCACCTGCTATTTCTTCCTTTCTCACTTTTCCCAAAGACATTAATGTTCTTAAAGGTTGTAAGCACATATTTATAATTCTATTATATAGGTGTCTATGCATGTATAAAATAGACTATATAAAATTATATAACACAGTGTTTGATTATTTTTAGTGGGATTTATTTTTATTTTAAGTACTGGGATCTATGTGCAGAACGTGCAGGTTTGTTACGTAGGTATACATGTGCCATGGTGGTTCGCTGCACCCGTCAACCTGTCATCTAGGTTTTTAGCCCAGCATACATTTAGTATCTGTCCTAATGCCCTCCCTTCCCTTGCCCTGACCCCTGACAGGCCCCAAAGTGTGATGTTCTCCTCCCTGTGTCTGCGCAGGGACGTGGATGAAGCTAGAAGCCATCAATCTCAGCAAACTAACCCAGGAACAGAAAACCAAACACCACATGTTCTCACTCATAAATGGGAGTTGAACAATGAGAACACATGATTATTTTATTTTTATTATACTTTATGTTCTAGGGTACATGTGCACAACGTGCAGGTTTGTTACACATGTATACATGTGCCATGTTGGTGTGCTGCACCCGTTAACTCGTCATTTACATTAGGTATTTCTCCCCACCCACGACAGGCCCCGGTGTGTGATGTTCCCCGCCCTGTGTCCAAGAACACATGATTATTTTAAACATATTTTTTCTTACTCGGACTTCAGATGAAAAAAATTAGGTAAACAATATTTCACAATTTATAGTGTACTATTGGTATCAGTTCACACAAAGCCTCTCTCTAATCTCATTTTAATATTTTCCCCCTTTCCCATCCCTACATGAGCCTCCACTTATATGCATGTAATATGAAATAGGGTTTTAAATAGGCTAGTTAGGGAAATGTTTTTGGAAAAGAAATATTCAAGTAAAGACTTAATGAAGGTGAGGATATACAGTACCCTTGAAATAACTAACTTCATCTTAGAAAAGAGTCCATTTTATATCTCATAGCACTTTGCCAACAAGAGTATGATGTTTTGCTTAATAAACAAATTTGAAAAAAAGACTGCATCCAACCAGATAAGGACACCAACCAGCAGACTTTTCTACTATGAGTACTCACCAGAGGACTCTGACTGTAAAAGAGCAGGCCTCCAGCAGCTCGAAATGGTTCCCTTAACTGATACCATCTTGTAGTCACTCATGATAAGAACTCAGCACCTGCCACAGAAGGGTCTGCCCCATTAACAATTCTTCCTTACTAGATCCGGGACCCTCTACCTGGCCTAGACCAGGACTCCTTTTGTCTTCTTCACTCCCTGGACTGATTCACTAACCCTTTCTCCTATCTCTTTATCCTCTTGATGTTAAATGTGACTTTGTTGTTGAATGTTTAACCTGTAACATTTGTGTATTAAGTACATTATTATATATGGTTTGCATTATTGACTGACTTGTGCAGTGACTTGAGCCTGTGAGCCCAAGGCTCTGTCTACCAAGTAAATGGGAAGGATTAAAGAGAATTGCCTCCTTGGGAACTCCACTGTAGCTCATGGCTTTTGTGATAGAAATAGCATCAAAAAAAAAAAAAAAAAGCCTGGCATTGCAAAAAGACACAAACATGCATGGACCTGATTATCTCTAAACTTGCACGGCTCATGACAGCCAGGAGTTTGCCATACAGCTATTTAGAGGCCGAGGTGGTGTGGAAAACACCCTTTCAGAGAACAGACAGCGCAAGTGTCTTAGCTCCTACCATCATGTTTGATGGACGTCTTAGGCCTGTGTTCACTTAGCAAATTGTCATGCAGAGAATGGACCACTGCGATGTTCAGTGGCACATCAGGACAATCAGGGACTTTCAGATAACATTATGTCAGAGATGGGGCTACAGGCACGCTGCATTCAGAGATAAGTTAACTGAGGCCAAGACTCCATGCTGACTGGGGAGCCACAGTCGTTTTGTGGGTCTCCAGGAGTTTCTGTCCCTTTAAGTCCCATAAAAATAACCCCCAGAAAGACCTGCTATTCCCTTTCCCCAGTGCATCATGGCAAATGGCAGCAGATTCCTCCAGGAAAGGTGCCAAGAAGCTTCAGAACGTATCTACCTGTACCTGCACCGAGGGCTCTTCCTCCCAGGGGCCGGGGTCTGCCTTCCTTCTCATTCCAGGTGCTCTGTGTTTCAACTGTGGCTACTTAGGACCAGGTAAGACCATGTGAATTTTCTACGTAGTGCCTCAAATAATGTTTCTGCCCATCACAGCTCAAAACCATGTGTGTTAAGCAACAGCTTGGTAGGTCGTCCAACTATTTTACCAGTACAGAACGCTGTGTATCAAAATGTCAGATTAGGAGCCCATCCCTGGGGCTTACTGTGGTAATTGCACCACTTGGGCTCTGACTTCTAACCAGAATGTGTTATTCTCAAAGAGATCATAGTGTGCGTCTGGCTTAATCCTCCAGCACCGCCTCCGGCGTGGAGAGGGCGCCACCACAGAGCTTTTGTTCCCCCTCCTCCTAACACTTTTCTTAGTGGTGAGAAGGGAGTGCTTTCCGAGCCTTTTTAGAAACTGATAGGGGAATTGAGAAGCATGCACATAATCCATCCAATCCAACACCTTCCACTTCCTGAGTCCTCAGACATCTTTCTCCACGGTGCGTCAGGGAGTTCCAGCATTGCACCTCATTGATCATAAGCCACCAATAAGTCCAGGCAACTATAAGCCAACTCAATTTCCCCCAAGGGCTTACATCAATGCATTATATCCCAAATCTTAGGTAATGTAGCACAAGAGTTTATCCTTCCAAGAACAGATTTCCACGTTGCTCTGCCGATTCCTACTGGTACAACTTGGGAAGTCCCGAAATTCTTAGCAGGACTTGGCTTCATACTCTCAAGTCTGCATTCTTCCGGGACATGAGTCTATGAACCTGCATTCAGGGAGGAATTGTGGACGACTCCTGGAGACAACTGGCATCACTTGTCAGGCAATCACCCCACAAACAGCTACCGACGGAGGTTTGTCTGGGAGAAACTTCTTTCCTCCGATTAAGTGGAGGAACTGCTCTAACCAGCAAGGGGATCTGAGGGATTAGGGGTTTTGAAGAGCTCAGCTTATTTGCATGTGCTCAGTGGTCTTCCTCCAGCATCTCAAGATCCCTCTTTTGCTTCATCTGTTCCCAAACCATCACCTAAGCAACCTTACAGGGTTGAGCAACACATCTCTGCAACCCTGCAACTCCAGTGTGAGGGAGTCCTTCCCGGGCATAATACAGTACACTTCTATCTCCCACCACCACCACGTTACAAGCCAGTCGAACTCCTGACAACTCCAGTGTCGACCGGCAGTCCTTCCCAGGCATAATACAGTACACGTCTACCTCCCACCACCACCACGTTACAAGCCAGTCATTGCAACTCCAGTGTGAGGCAGTCCTTCCCAGGCAATGAGATTATCCCTATCTTCATTGATCCTGTAAGAAACTCAATTTAGAATCCCATTTTAAGGGTTATTTTTGGAGGAACTTTCTGCTGAAACGTACTATATCAATTAGAAATCCTAATAAGACACAGATGGTGCAATCACATGAGAAATTGACAGAAGTTTAATAAAAGTGCCATTTGCAAAGAAGTATGGGAAACTAAAGGTTAGTGCAGTACCCTGACGCTAGCAACAGTAGGTCCTCATGCACGTCCTGATGGGGCACAGGGAGGGGAATCAGTGATGCCAGAACAGTGAAAGTGTAGCTAAGAGTGTGCCACCTAATAGGAGCTGTGACTTTCGGCAGAGGGACAGGACCAAGTTTTAGCAACTTAGCAGGAAGAGAGCAGGCAGAATAAATACCCCAAACTCACCGTCTCCCTCTGACCCTTGATTTCATGTTCATACTTCTTATTTGTGGAACCCCAGTTGAAAGCCATATTCAAGGAAGCCCCTTGATGCAATCTACAAACTATGGGTTGAGTATCCCTTATCCAAAATGCTTGAGACTAGAAGGTGTTTCTGACTTTTATTTTTTTTTTTAATTTTGGAAAATTGATATATATGTGTGTGTGTATATATATGTGTGTGTATGAGTCTATATATATACACACGTATGTGTGTGTGTGTGTATGTGTGTGTGTGCACGTGTGTGTGTGTGTGATTATAAAATAAGATATCTTGGGGAGATGACCCAAGTCTGAACACAAAATTCATTTATGTTTTATATGCGCCTTATACACATAGCCTGAAGGTAATTTTATACAGTATTTTAAATAATTTTCTGATTTTCTGCATGAAACAGTTCGTGTTAAGCACTAATGTGTGAAATTTTGCACTTGTGGGTGATTAAAGAGTTTCAGATTTTGAAGCATTTTGAATTGAAAATTTTTGAATTAGAGATACTCAACCTGTATCAGAAAATAGAGAAAATTGTAGAAAACTATGATTAGCACAGCACATAGATATAACCATTTCCACCTTTTCAATTTGTAAGACCAGCCATCACTATACCTCCAGGCCATGCTTTTCCCCTGCTGGAGTCAGGGAGGCTGGACAGCTTGGCCCCAAGAGGTATTCCCCGCAGCCCAGCACACCGGCTGTGGCAGACCACAGCCAGATTGCTTCTTCAGACTGGCCCCTGACCCATTCCTCCTCACTAGGTGGGGCCTCTCTGTGGGAACTTCAACAACTCCAGTGAGGGGTTCAGGGACAGAACTCTGATCTCCCTGGGCCTGAGCCCCTAGAGGGAGGAGTGGCTGCAGCCTCTGTGGACCAGCAGACTTAGTCTTTCCTCCTGCTAGCTCTGTGGAATCCTGGCAGCCCAGATGAGTGGGTTTTCCCTCAGTGCAGCACACCCCCCCCACCAAGGGACAGCCAAAGTGCTTAGTTAAATGGGTCCTGCTTCCTGTGCCACCCAATTGGGTGAGACCTCCCCAACAGGGGTTGCCAGACACCCTGTATAGGAGTGTTCCAACTGACATCAGGTCAGTGACCCTCAAGGTCAGAGATCCAAGAGGAAGGAGCAGGCACCCATCTTTGCTGTTCTCCAGTCCCTTTAGTGACATCTCCAGGCATACGAGTGAACCAGATGAATAGGACCTGAAGTGAACTCCCAGAAAACAGCAGCAGCCCTACAGAGGAGAGACCTGACTATTGAAAGAAAAACAAGCAAACAGAAAGGGACAACAATAACGTCAACAAAAAATGCCCCACAAAAACCTCATCCAAGGTGAGCAGCCTCAAACATCAAAACTAGACAAACTCATGAAGATGAGAAAGAATCAATGAAAAAATGCTAAACATCTCTTCTCAAAATGATCACAACAGCTTTCCAGCAAGGGTGCAGAACTGGACAGAGGATGAGATGGATGAATTGACTGAAGTAGGGCTTCAGAAGGTGAGTATTAGCAAACTTTGCTGAAGAAAAGGGGCATGATCTAACCCAATGCAAAGAAGTTAAGAACCTTGGTAAAAGAAGGTTACAGCCACTGCTAACTAGAATAACCAGTTTAGAGAGGAACATAAATGACCTGATGGAGCTGAAAAACAGCACTAGAACTTTGTGAAGCATACACAAGTATCAATAGCTGAATCGATCAAGAGGAAGAAAGGTTATCAAGATTGAAGACTATCTTGCTGAAATAATGCAGGCAGACAAGATTAGAGAAAAAAGAATGAAAATGAACAAACAAAACCTCCGAGAAATATGGGACTATGTCAAAAGACTGAACTTATGACTGATTATAGTACCTGAAAGAGAGGGAGAGCATGGAACCAAGTTGGAAAACACACTTCAGGATATTATCCAGGAGAACTTCCCCAACCTAGTAAGACAGGCCAAAATTCAAATTCAGGAAATGCAGAGAACCGCATTAAGATACTCCACGAGAAGATCAACCCCAAGACACATAATCATCAGATACTGCAAGGTTGAAATGAAAGAAGAAATGTTAAGGGCAGCCAGAGAGAAAGGCCAGGTCACCTACAATAGGAAGCCCATCAGGCTAACAGCAGATATCTCAGCAGAAACCTTGCAAGTCAAAAGAGAATGGGGACCAATATTCAACACTCTTAAAAGAATTTCATATATCTGCCCAAACTAAGCTTCATAAGTGAAGGAGAAATAAAATCCTTTTCAGGCAAGCAAATGCTGAGGGAATTTGTCACCACCAGGCCTCCCTTGCAAAAGCTCCTGAAGGAAGCTCCAAATATGGAAAGGAAAAACTGGTACGAGCCACTGCAAAAACACAGCAAAATATAAAGACCAATGACACTATGAAGAAACTGCATCAACTAGTGTGCAAAATAACCAGCTAGCACCATGATGACAGCATCAAATTCACACATAACAATATTAAACTTAAATGTAAATGGGCTAAATGCCCCAAGTAAAAGACATAGACTGGCAAATTGGATAAAGAGTCAAGTCCCAACTGTGTGCTATATTCAAGAGACCCATCTGACATGCAAAGACACACATAGGTTCACAGTAAAGGGATGGAGGAATATTTATCAAGCAAATGGAAAGCAGAAAAAAGCGGGGGTGGCAAACCTAGTCTGTGACAAAACAGATTTTAAGCCAACAAGATCCAAAAAGACAAAGCAATGTATTTCGTAATGGTAAAGGGATCAATACAACAAGAAGAGCTAACTATCCTAAATACATATGCACCCACTAGAGGAGCACCCAGATTCATAAAACAAGTTCTTAACCTACACAGAGTTAGACTCCCACACAATAATAGTGGGAGACTTTAATACCCCACTATCAATATTAGACAGATCAACGAGACAGAAATTTAACAAGGATATTCAAGACTTGAACTCAGCTCTGGATCAGGTGGACCTAATAGATATCTACAGAACTTTCTACCCCAAAACCACAGAATATACATTCTTATCAGTGCCACATGGCACTTACTCTAAAATTGACCACATAATTGGAAGTAAAATACTCCTCAGCAAATGCAAAAGAACTGAAATCATAATAAGCAGTCTCTCAGATCACAGTACATTCAATAGCATTCAGGATTAAGAAACTCGCTCAAAACCACACAGCTACATGGAAATTGAACAACCTGCTCCTGAATGACTCCTGGGTAAACAGTGAAATTAAGGCAGAAATCAAGAAATTCTTTGAAAACAATGAGAACAAGGAGGCAATATACTAGAATTTTTGGGACACAGCTAAAGCAATGTTAAGAGGGATATTTATAGCACTAAACGTCCATATCAGAAAGCTAGAAAGATTTCAAATCAGCATCCTAACCTCACAATTAAAAGAACTAGAGAAGCAAGAGCAAACAGATTCAAAAGCTAGCAGAAGACAAGAAATAACTAAGATCAGAGCAGAACTGAAGGACTCAGAGACATGAAAATCCCTTCAAAGAATCAATGAATCCAGGAGATAGTTTTTTTTGAAAAACTTAATAAAATAGATAGACCACTAGCTAGACTATTAAGAAGAAAAGAGAGAAGAATCAAATAGATACAATAAAAAATGATAACGGGGATATCACCACTGATCCCACAGAAATACAAACTACCATCAGAGAATCCCATAAACACCTCTTTGCAAATAAACTAGAAAATCTAGAAGAAATGAATAAATTCCTGGACACATACACCCTCTCAAGACTAAACTAGGAAGAAGTCAAATCCCTGACTATACCAATAACCAGTTCTGAAATTGAGACAGTAATAAATAGCCTACCAACTGAAAAAAAGCCCAGGACCAGCCAGATTCACAGCTGAATTCTATCAGAGGTACAAAGAGGAGCTGGTACCATTCCTTCTGAAACTATTCCAAACAATTGAAAAGGAGGGGCTCCTCATTTTATGAGGCCAGCACATCATCCTGATACCAAAGCCTGGCAAAGACACAACAATAAAAGATAACTTCAGGTCAATAACCCTGATGAACACCTATGCGAAATCCTCAACAAAATACTGGTAAGCTGAATCCAGTAGCACATCAAAAAGCTTATCCATCATGATCAAGTCGGCTTCATCCCTGGGATTGAAGTCTGGTTCAACATATGCAAATCAATAAACATAATTCATCACATAAACAGAACCAATGACAAAACCCACATGATTATCTCTATAGACGCAGAAAAGGCCTTCGATAAAATTCAACATTGCTTCGTGTTAAAAACTCTCAATAAACTAGTTATTGATGGAATATATCTCAAAATGGTAAGAGCTATTTATGACAAACCCACAGTCAAGAGCATACGCAATGGGCAAAAGCTGGAAGCATTCCCTTTGAAAACCATCATTCCCTTTGAAAACCAGCACAAGACAAGGATGACATCTTTCACCACTCATGCCATCTCTCACCTCTCCTATTCAACATAGTATTGGAAGTTCTGGCCAGGGCAGTCAGGCAAGAGAAAGAAATAAAGGGTATTCAACTAGGAAGAGAGGAAGTCAAGTTGTCTCTGTTTACAGATGACACGATCTTATATTTAGAAAACTCCATCATCTCAGCCCAAAAGCACCTTAAGCTGATAAGCAACTTCGGCAAAGTCTCAGGATACAAAATCAAAGTGCAAAAGTCACAGGCGTTCCTATACATCAACAATAGACAAGCTAAGAGCCAAATCATGAATGAACTCCCTTTCATAACTGCTATAAAGAGAATAAAACACCTAGGCATACATCTTACAAGGGACGTGAAGGACCTCTTCAAGGAGAACTACAAACCATTGCTCAAGGAAATAAGAGAGGACACAAACAAACGGAACACTATTCTATCCTTGTGGATAGGAAGAATCAATATCATGAAAATGGCCATACTGCCTAAAGTAATTTATAGATTCAACACTATTTCCATCAAACTACCATTGACATTCTTCACAGAATTAGAAAAAAAAGTACTTTAAAATTCATATGGAACCAAAAAAGAGCCCGTAGAGCCAAGACAATCCTAAGCAAAAAGAGCAAAGCTGGAGGCATCACGTTACCCGACTTCAAACTATAAATGAAAACAGCGTGGTACTGGTACCAGAACAGACATATAGATCAATGAACAGAATAGAGATCTCAGTAATAACATCACACATCTACAACCATCCGCTCTTTGACAAACCTGACAAAAACAAGCAATGGGGACAGGATTCCCTATTTAATAAATGGTGCTGGGAAAACTGGCTAGCCATATGTAGAAAACAGAAACGGAACCCCTTCCTTACACCTTATACAAAAATTAACTCAAGATGGATTAAAGTCCTAAATGTAAAACCCAAAACTATAAAAACCTCAGAAGAAAACCCAGGCAATACCATTCAGGACATAGGCGAGGGCAAAGATCTTATGATGAAATTTCCAAAAGCAATTGCAACAAAAGTTAAAATTAACAGACTGGATCTAATTAAACTAAACAGCTTCTGCACAGCAAAACAAACTATCATCAGAGTAAACAGGAACCCTACAGAATGGGAGAAAATTTTTGCAATCTATCCATCTGACAAAGGTCTAATCAGATTTTACAAGGAACTTAAACAAATTTACAATTAAAAAAACACATCAAAAAGTGGGCAAAGGACATGAACAGATACTTCTCAAAAGAAGACATTTATGTGGCCAACAAAAGCTCAGCATCACTGATCATTACAGAAATGCAAATCAAAACCACAGTGAGAAACCATCTCACGCCAGTCAGAATGGCAATTATTAAAAAGTCAAGAAACAACAGATGCTGGAGACCCTGTGGAGAAACAGGAATGATTTTACACTGTTGGTGGGAATGTAAATTAGTTCAAGCATTGTGGAAGACAGTGTGGTGATTCCTCAAGTATCTAGAACCAGAAATACCATTTGACCCAGCAGTTGCATTACTAGGTATATACCCAAAGGAATACAGATCATTCTATTATAAAGATACATGCACACGTATGTTTATTGCAGCACTGTTCACAATAGCAAAGCAATCGAACCAACCCAAATGCCCATCATTGATAGACTGCGTAAAGAAAATGTGGTACATCTACACCACGGAATACTACGCAGCCTAAAAAGGAATGATATCATTTTCTTTGCAGGGACATGGATGAAGCTGGAAGCCATTATTCTCAGCAAACTAACACAGGAACAGAAAACCAAGCACTGAATTTTCTCACTCATAAGTGGGAGCTGAACAATGAGTACACAGGGACACAGCAAGGGGAACACCACACACCCAGGCCTGTCGGCGGGGTGGGGAGAGGGAGAGCATCAGCACAAACACCTCATGTATGCGAGGCTTAAATCCTAGGTGACAGGTGCACAGGTGCAGCAAACCACCATGGCACACATATACCTATGTAACAAACGAGCACATTCTGCACATGTATCCTAGAACTTAAAGTAAAATAAACATAATTATAATAATAAGATAAAAAATAAAAATAAATTTGTAAAATGCCTCAGTAATTTGGATCACTTTCAAGGATTTTTGCTTCATTGATTTATTTCTACCAGCACCACTCTGCTTTATATAAGACGGTTTTAGAATGCATTATAATATTGGGTAGAAATCTTCTGGTAGTCTGTTTTATTTTTTTAAAAAATTATGAGCAATTTTAGCAGGTGTAATTTTTCAGATGACAAATAATCACGTTCAAAAACATCATTTAAATTATAGATAGAATTGTGCTAAGTTTACGAGTTGTAATTAGGACCATTTAATAACAACATTAAACACTGAACAACCAAGTGAATTCAAATATACTAAAATGCCATATTGACCTAATGTGAAAACAAGACCTAAACCAACCTTGAACATAGATTTTTTGTTTCCTTTTTTTGGTCAACTTCAGGCCTCTCCTGACAACTCTTATCTAAGAGGATTACAGGCCACCGGTACTGCTCTTTTTCTGTGATAATGATCTCTACTAATTGCCTTCATAATTCTTGTCATACACTCTGGTCACTTTGGCCAGTGGCTGTCTTCACCTCTCCTTTTCGTTCTGCCATTTTATCCCTCATTTGGAATAGACCTGGCATACATAGATTTTAAATAAACGTTAAATAATTTGAAAAACACCTGTGATGTTAAGTAAATAAATCAGGGTACCTATTTTTCTAAATACTGAAGGGTTCATACCATGTTTTAAACAGGCAAGAGATATTGTTTTGTATTCCATTGTCATGTGGTTTGCCCGGGAATTTGGGTTTGTGAGGGAACTTAAAGAACATGGATTTTAATTAGATAATTGACATGAGGAGGGTGGGGGGACGCAGCATAGTGGAAGGAGCCCTCATTTGCTGTCTGAGGTTGGTACACACGTTGAACAGGACTGACAGTGACAAACCATCAAGAAACGATGAGTTTCCCTATGCTATTGTAATTAGGTCTTTAGAAGTCAAAGCCATCCAGACATTCATTCAACTACAGATAACACTGATTTGTTTCCCATTTTTAACTGTTTCCCATTTTTACTTTAAATATCTTATATCGGCCACCCTCTTCAGCTTGCCTCTCTGTTCCCTCCATTGCCTGCTGCTTAAACAGCCACGGCTACATAATATATTGCCTGCCTTCGGAGAGCAGGGAATTTGCCATTACAACTTGCACTTGGTTTAGAGACTAATGTTTTGTAGTATTGCTAATTGCATATCTTTCTCTTCCTCTAGGCTTAAAATTTCTCAAGAATACAGTATAATTATAAAAGCACAGAAAAAGGGCTTATGTCCATGTCTGAAATATCCCTTTGAACGACTGAATCATTAACTTGCTGGCTTGCTTTTGGGCTACAGATTCCCTCCTTTTTCTGGTTCCTGGAGATTACACTTTATTTCTGCTAGGTCAGTTATGCATTTTTGCGTGTTTTTATAATACGCTAAATAAGTATATCTATTTGTTGTGGAATGAAACGTATGTTAGCTAAGTTTTGAATGAGAAGTTTGATGTCGAATTTTATCAACTGTCTTTTGGGTATCTATATGAATGATTGATTTTTTCTCACTTACTCTATTAACCAAGCAATGTACAAAAATAAAAATCCTGATAATAAAACATGGAAAGAGAATCAGGAGAGTTGAGCAGGTGTGCAACTGTTATTAATCAGACAAGTCTTCACTGAGAAGGTGACATGTAACTCAAGAATTGAGGAAAGAATATAAACAGGCATGAAATCCTTGAAGCAAGAGCTTGCTTAGTATGTTAAAGGAAGGGCAAAAAACAGCCAAGCTGAAATCAAGTGACCATAATACAGTAATAGAGGCCGGGCGCGGTGGTTCACGCTTGTAATCCCAGCACTTTGGGAGGCCGAGGCAGGCAGATCACGAGGTCAGGAGCTCGAGACCATCCTGGCTAACACGGTGAAACCCCGTCTCTACTAAAAATACAAAAATAAATTAGCTGGGTGTGGGGGCGGCGCCTGTGGTCCCAGCTACTCGGGAGGCTGAGGCAGGAGAATGGCGTGAACCCAGGAGGCGGAGCTTGCAGTGAGCCGGGATCCTGCTACTCACTCCAGCCTGGGAGACAGAGGGAGACTCTGTCTCAAAAAGAAAAAAAAAAAAAAGCAATAGAAAGTGAGGTCACAGAGGTAGGAGATGGAGAGGGTTTTGCCTCTCCAAAAGTGATGTCCACCCAGAACCTCAGAATGTGTCCTTATTTGGAATTATACAACATTTGTCCTTTTGTGTCTGGTTTATTTCACTTTGCATAGCATCTTTAAGGTTCATCAGTGTTGCAGCAGATGTCAGAATTTAATTTATTTTTAATTTTTTCATAGACAATTTTTTAGGTTCATAGCAAAATTGAAAAAAAGGCACAGAGATTTCCCATATACCCCTAGCCTCTACACATGCACAGCCTCCCCTACTATCAATATTCCACACTAGGGTGGTGCGTTTGTTACAACTGATGGACCTTCACTGACTCACCATAATCACCCAAAGTCCACTGTTATATTAGCATTCACTCTTAGTATTGTACATTTTATAGTTTTGGACAATTGTATAATAACATGTGTGCATCACTATACTATCACATACAGGAGAGTTTCACTTCCGGAAAAATCCTCTGTGCTCCAACTGTTGATCTCTCCCTCCTCCCATTTCATTATTTTTAAGGATGAATAATATGCAATACACCATGTTTTGTTTATCTATTCATCATTTGATGGGCATTCGAACTGTTTCCACTTCTTGGTTATTATGAATAATGCTGCTGTGAACATTTGTGTATAAGTTTTGTGTGGACCTACTTTTTCATTTCTCTTGGGTATACACTGAGGAGTAGAATTGCTGGGTCTAATCTTAATTGGGTAAGACTCTTTTCCAAAGTGACTGTCATTTTACATTCTCACAAACAATGTATGAGGTTCCCATTTTTTCACATCGTGATTGATACTTGTGTGTTGTTTAAAAATTTTAGCTACCCTAGTGGATTTGAAGTGGTTTTTTAAAGTGGTTTTGATTGCATTTCCCTGAGGACTAATGATGTTAAACATCTTTTTATGTGCCTATGACAATTTGCATACCTTCTTTGGAGATGTTTTGATTGCATTTCCCTGAGGACCAATGATGTTAAACATATACCCACGGCAATTTGCATACCTATTTTGGAGAAAGTCAATTCAAATCCCTTGTTCAATTTTAAACTGGAAATTTTATCTGTCTGTTGTTGACTTGTAAGAGCTCTTTATGCTTGCTCTAATTGTTTCAGATCTTAATGTTATTAATTTTATTTCCTCCAGGGTCAATTCTGCTAATGTTTCATTTTATGTATTAATATTTTATTTTTCTCCTGTAATTTGTCCTTTTTATATGTTAATTCTCATTTATGTCATCCTGTTGTCTTATATTTATGCCAGGGAATTCATTTTTTCTTTAATTTCTAACAGCAACAATTGTGTGGATTAAAATACATTTTAGGGGAATACAGGTAGCATTTGTCAAAAATGTTTGTCTTTGCTTACTGTGTTCAAATGTTTTTGATAGGTTCCTAATGTTCTTCCTCAACCTGCTTCAAATTGTACTACCGACAGTTAATATTTTCTGGAGTTTGAGGTATGAACTTAGCTCTTATCCCAATTTTAGTGTGCATGAATTATCTTCTCCTTTTTTGTTTATTTTCACTGGATTTGAAGGTGTGTAGGGGTTGGGGTGGAGACACATTCTGCTTTTTCTCCTAATCTGCTAGTACTTAGGAATGAACAGCAGCCACAATCGCATACTATTATCTAGAGAGCACTGTGGATTAGGTCAACAGCAAAATAAAGTTGATACCGGCAACCTTTGTTAGTACCTGGGTTGTTCTCTAAAATCAAGGTCTTCCAGATTTCCATCTGCCTTCATGGGCATGCAATAGTAAACCAAGGCCAGCCAGAGAACGTGCCTTTTGCTCCCTCCAGATCATGATCTCTTAATAGCTGAACTAAAAATCTACAATTATAAAATCTCAAAATAAATTGTAGCTGTCCAAGACAATTACATAACAGCTCTATTCTGAAAAACGCTAGCTTCATCACCTCTGGTGAAGTGCTGGTTTTTTCTTTTGAAAACTCTGCATTTATAGGAGGGCAAGTGTTAGCCCAATGCCATAGAATCAGCGCAGAGAGTGGGAGGAAAGAGACTAGGTTCTTTAATTCTCAGCCCAAGTCTCTAACCACTAAACCACACTGCCATTCCCTCTAATTACCCTTTAGGTAATAAGTGTAAAAATATGTTTTTGAGGTGATGAGATAAAATTAGAAGTTAGGTGATTGGGTTAGTCTTCATCTCCATCTTAGTCACTAAAACAAAAATCCACAATGAATAAATGGGACCAAATAGTTTCTCAGCAAAACAGAAAGTTAACGGAGATTCTAAATAAATTCACACCACAAAACCAAAGAGGCATTTAGGAATTTCCCTAATACCCTCAAAGTGGGACATTTTCTAGTACTTACTGGAAAATGATATAATTAAGAGGATAGAATTTTTTTATTTTCATACATTGAAAACTTTCCTTCCAGAAGTTCTTGGCAATTTTATCTTCAGGAAGTATATCTATGCTATTTGGTTGTGTTATTTTGAAATGAAAATTCATTTAATAAATTATGAAGATTTTGTTTTTATTTCTCTGCAGTGATCTTAGTAACTACTATCAGGATTACATGCTACAATATCTGGAAAAGTTTTTCCCAAATGAGGAAAATGGACATTCTGCAACATGATAGTCATTAACAATCTAAGAGCAGTCTCAGTAGCTCTGTCTTCTAGAAACTTCTACTATTGTTATCTTGATACAAAGAACCTCACTGCCAATATCAGAGTTTGAGTTCTAATACCATCACTTGGCTATTAATATAGCTTATCCAGGTAGATCACGCTACGTTCAAACCTCAGCTTTGATATTTTTAAGTAGAATTATGAATTCCTGTTCTATCTATGTTACAAATATTACATAAGAATAAAACACTAAGACATGGAAATATGTAAAACTTTGAAAATTCTAAGCTAATCTCTTAAATTTGAATTAAAATCTCTTAAAGGAAGATTACTAAAAAACATCCTGCAGAATGTTTTGTTGCTTTCTTCTGAAGACAAAGCATATTAAATTTGGTTAATTGACATGCTTCTTTATCCACTAGAGGGTGGTCTGTTCACCTCCAAATTAGAAATGAAAATATACAGGATGTGGAAAACCATTTTGATCATAAAGCGAATGTGCTCTGTTCCATCTTATGTGATTCTATTACTTGCTGACCCTATTAACTTTTCTAATGTTCTTTTCTTATTCATCTTTTTCACCCTAGGTGTTTGTTTGGTAATCATAGTTATTGATTAAATTTATATGTACACTGCACATACAGTTGTAAAAGTAGGTCTGGCTGGATGCGGTGGCTCATGCCTGTAATCCCAGCACTTTGGGAGGCCGAGGTGGGCAGATCACCTGAGGTCAGGAGCTTTAGACCAGCCTGGCCAACATAGTGAAACCCCATCTCCACTAATAATATAAAAATTAGCCTGGGAGGTGCAGGTTGCAGTGGATCACGCCACTGCACTCCAGCCTGGGCGACAGAGTGAGACTCTGATTCAAATGATGTATATTTTAACTTTAACTTAGTTATTGATTCCAAATGAATATAGTGTGAGACCAGTGTAATTAATGGGAAGGGACACGTTGTTATCATTAGCAAAGCATAATGTTACTTTTCAAAAATACAAATCATAATTTATGAATTTGTGAGTAAATGGAGATTGTTCTGAATTACACAGAAACTAAATTATTGAATTTTAATGGTTTTAGAATTGTAGCTTTATTACTTTAAAAATGAATCGGTCGGGCTGGGCGTGGTGGCACACGCCTATAATCCCAGCACTTTGGGAGGCCAAGGCGGGTGGATCACGAGGTCAGGAGATCGAGACCATCCTAGCTAACACAGTGAAACCCCGTCTCTACTAAAAATACAAAAACAAAATTAGCCAGGCGTGGTAGCGGGTGCCTATAGTCCCAGTTACTCAGGAGGATGAGGCAGGACAATGGCGTGAACCTGGGAGGTGGAGCTTGCAGTGAGCTGAGATCATGCCACTGCACTCCAGTCTGGGTGACAGAGTCGGACTCTGTCCAAAAAACAAAAGATATATAGTATCTAGAGATAAAAATACAGCATTAGAATTTAAAAATATACATAATTGGGTTATTATCAGTTTGATGTTTGATAGCAAAAGTAAAGACCAGTAACCTTGACAATACAGAAATAAAAAACACTAATAGGGAGATGAAAAGAATCAAGCCTGCAAAGGAATAAACAGAGCCATCAGGAAACCGTGGTACTTTTTTTTGTATTTTTAGTAGAGACAGGGTTTCACCTGTGGTTTTTTTTTTTTTTTTAAATAATAAATCTATGTTGGCAATACATCAAAACTTTGTGTTTTGCACATATTGAGCTGAATACATATATTCACCTGCTTATATAGTCATGTGACTTATTTTGAAACGTTAAAACTATGCAATCATATAACATATAAGCAACATTAGAGTAATATAGCTTCGCTTTTTGGTAACTACTGGATTGGTTTTACTAACATTTTATTCAGCATATTTCATATATGTTCATGAACACTTTTGGTCTGTACTATTCTCTTGTAAGTTCCCTTGGTTTTACTATCTAAGTAATGGTGATCTCGTAAAATGACTTTTGAAATGTATTCCATTCTTCTCATATTCTGAAAGAACTTATAAGGGTTTTAAAAAAATTTCTTGCGTATATGTTTTGGTAGAATTTGCCATTGAAGCTACTTGGGTCTGGAATTTTCTTTATGTATGGCTTTTATTTATGAATTTAACCTCATTGATGGGCATAGGCCTATTTAGATTTCTATTACTCCTTTCATCAATTTAAGTAATTTGTATCTTTCAAGGAATTTACTCATTTAAATTATCAAATTCATTGGCATAAAATCTATAAGATGTTGATACTTTGTTTTATGTCTCTTGTTTTCTTGATCAATTCTATTGATTTAATGGACCTTTAAAAGAAACAGCTTTTGGTTCTATAAATTTTCTCTGTTGTATTGATTTCTGTATATGTATTTATTATTCTATTTATTTGGGTTTATATTACTATGCTTATTCTAGGTTCTTAAGGTAAAAGATTCCAGCTTTAATATTAGATCTTTCCCACTAAATGTATACTTAGCAGCATCTCACAAATTTTTGCTGTGTTTTGCTTTTACCTTATTTTATTTCAAAATATTTTCTACTTTCACTTAAGAAATGTGTGAAAATATAGTTTCAAATGGTACTACAAGGCTACAGTAACCAAAACAGCATGGTACTGGTACCAAAACAGATATATAGACCAATGGAACAGAACAGAGGCCGCAGAAATAATGCCACACATCTACAACCATCTGATCTTTGACAAACCTGACAAAAACAAGCAATGGGGAAAGGATTCCCTATTTAATAAACGATGTTGAGAAAACTGGCTAACCATATGCAGAAAACTGAAACTGGACCTCTTCCTTACACCTTATGCAGAAATTAACTCAAGATGAATTAAAGACTTAAATATAAACCCTAAAACAATAAAAATCCTTGAAGAAAACCTAGGCAATATCATTCAGGACATAAGCATGGGCAAAAACTTCATGACTAAAACACCAAAAGCAATTGCAACAAAAGCCAAAATTGACAAATGGGATCTAAGTAAATTAAAGAGCTTCTGCACAGCAAAAGAAACTATCATAGTGAACACGTAACCTACAGAATAGGAGAAAATTTTTGCAATCTATTCATCTGACAAAGGGCTAATATCCAGAATCTACAAGGAACTTAAGCAAATTTACAAGAATAAAACCAAACAACCCCATCAAAAAGTGGGTCAAGGATATGAATAGACACTTCTCAAAAGAAGACATTTATGTGGCCAACAAACATATGAGAAAAAGCTCATCATCACTGGTCACTAGAGAAATGCAAATCAAAACCACAATGAGATACTATCTCACACCAGTTAGAATGGCCATCATTAAATAGTCAGGAAACAACAGATGCTGGAGAGGATGTGGAGAAATAGGAATGCTTTTACACTGTTGGTAGGAGTGTAAATTAGTTCAACCATTGTGGAAGACAGTGTGGCGATTCCTCAGGGATCAAGAACCAGAAATACCATTTGACCCAGCAATCCCATCACTGTGTATATACCCAAAGGATTATAAATCATTCTACTGTAAAGACACATGCACACGTATGTTTACTGCAGCACTATTCACAATAGCAAAGACTTGGAACCAACCCAAATGCCCATCAATGATAGACTGGATAAAGAAAATGTGGCACATATACTCATGGAATACTATGAAGTCATAAAAAAGGATGAGTTCATGTCCTTTGCAGGGACATGGATGAAGCTGGAAACCATCATTCTCAGCAAACTAACACAGGAACAGAAAACCAAACACCACATGTTCTCACTCATAAGTGGTTGTTGAAAAATGAGAACACATGGATACAGGGAGGGGAACATCACACACCAGGGCCTGTTGGGGGCTTGCAGGCTGGGGGAGGGATAGCATTAGGAGAAATAACTAATGCAGATGATGGGTTGATGGGTGCAGCAAACCACCCTGGCATGTGTATACCTATGTAACAAACCTGCACGTTCTGCACATGTATCTCAGAACTTAAAGTATAATAATAATTTTAAAAACCCAGAAATGTGTGAAAATTTACACATTTTTTTTTCTATACATACTCTAAGTTCTATCAGTTTTGTTTCAGGTGCTTTGAATGTGTTTTTTATCTTCTTTCACATTTATTTTCTTCACAAATTGACACGTTTATACTTATATCGATTTTCATCCTGATAATATCTGCTTTTCTAAAACTAACTTTTATGACATTTATGTAGCCACCTTAGCTTTTATTTGATTGGTGTTTGTATGATATATCTTTTGACATTATCTGACTCATAATCAATCTAGGTTTGTATATTTAAAATGTTTTTTTTTTTAAATTTTTATAGACAGCATATGGTTAGAGCCTGTTTTTTTATTCATTCTGACAATCTCTGCTTTTTAATTATAGTGTTTGGCCATTTACATTTAATGTGCTTTTCAACATGGTTGGCTTTAAATTTATCATCTTGCTATTTGTTTTCCACTAGTTCTATAATACTTTAGTCTTTTTTTCTTATTTTCCCTTAGCTTTTTTTCCTTGAATATTTTTGGCATCCATCTTATCTTATTAACTTTTTATATCTTCATGTCATTTTCAGCGGTTTCATCCTTCAAATGTAATTTTAGCTTGCCACATTCTACCTTCATATAACGTTACACCACATCACATATAACTGACTTTTATATATTACATATTGCATACAGACTATATGATATTGTCCTTCCTCTAAAGAATTCCATTCAAAGATATTTTCCAAATTTAAAAGATTTTGTATTATTCCACCTAATTACAATTTCTATTTCTCTTCATTCTTTGAATAGACACATATTTTTGTTGCTGTTATGTTTTAATCTGAAATCATTGTAAGAGATTTAGCTTACTTGTCCAGAAATATTTATAAGTACATATAAAAGGGTATTTGCTTCTGTGTTTATTGTAAAAGTGTATGCTAAATATGTGAATTTTCCCTCAAAACAGTAATAAGTAACTAGTTACAATTAGTTACAGTTTCAAGTAAACCAATTATTAATATGTAGAAAAGAGTGTCACTCCAGATACGTTACACAGTGAATTGGATACTTTAAAACATTTGCTTCAAAAGATAGTATCTAGTCTGTTTTATCTACTTGGTATGGCCCTGACAGCAAAAGTCTTTAACATTAAGGAATACGTTATTATAATAAATGTGCAGAATCAAACGAATGTCCACTGAAAAATTATGACTATAGCTGATAATAAAACTACTATGAATTTCACCATTACTTTAGTATAATTGCAACCAGGATACTAGTTTTTATAATACATTTGAACCCTATACATTTTTTAAAAGATATTTTTGTTTGTTTCACTGAAAGTGTGTCACCATTTAACATTGATCAAAATAATGAGGCACAGTCACATATGTTACAAAATTTAGACCCTTTTGTTTTTCCTGTTACTTAAGGTGAGGACAGAGTGTGAGAGCTGGTAGTGGTCAGCTTTATGCTTAACTGTTAGAGTAAACTGGTAGAGCTGTCCTTCACAATTTATTCAAACATCTGGCTACCACAGTTAAATAGGTTAGGGAAGAGCATATGGTTCTCATTTAGAACACTGCAAATATCATCCTGATGGAGACTAAAATGTTAAGAAAGGACAATACTGTTTTGATTATAATCGCAGACAGGAAAAAACAAAACAAAACACACACACACACACGCACACACACACACACACAAAACCCCGCATCCTAAGCTAAGAATCCCCATATCTTATTATAAAAAATTTATATTCTGTGTTTTGTTGTTATTTGGATTCTTACATTAAAGGACAGTCCATTAATACAGGAGGATAACAGTTGACTTTTATGTGTTCTTCAAATAAAATGATAGTCAAAAAATAAAAAAGAGAAAATTATAAACTTCAGGAACTTTTGCTTTTAATAACAATGTTTATTTGGAATTTCAAAGTTACATTTTTATATATTAATCCTATTGATTAGGAATACATGGATATGTATTTTCCAATTAGATTATAATTAAATAGCAGGCTTCTATCTCTGTAAAACAGATGAAAGGGCTGTTAGGTTAATCCAGCTGCTTAAAATGTGTGTTGTATTTGACCATTTGCCAAAAAAATCTGTGGCTACACGAGCCAGCTGGCATGGGTTGGAGGGTGGGAATCTCTCAGCTGATTATGACCATGGCTGAGGACATTTTTATAAATTCTACTTTCAAAATGACAGTGAAAAACTCTAGCTTGGCTGCCCTACAATTTTTCCAAGCAATGATATCTTCAGAAATTGTTTACCTTTTAAAATATACCTTCCCATTCATATTACTTGAACCCCTAAACAAGTTATTTACTTACATTAAAAAAGTAAGAGAAAAAAAATTTTTTAAGATGTATTAAAATTCAGGAGCCCGGGATTTCACTTTGTATATTTTGTCATATTTCCTACATAAAAAAGGGGGAAAATTAATTTTAAAATAAGTAACTCAATAAGAATATTTATGTCAAAACATCAATATCTCATTGTGTAATTTTATGATTTTTTAAAAATTATTTCTTATTAGAGACCATAGCTAGGCAGAGTTGCTTAATTTTTAAAAACTGTCCTCATCATTTGAGTTATTATATATAATATTATAAGAACCCATGTTTTTAACCACCAAGAAAACCCTAAATTACTTCTCTACATTGGCTCATCTGCGCATGTATTTATATGTGTGTGTATGTATGTGTGTGTGTGTGTGTCTACCAGGTGTGAGGCCCACCACACTAACAAGTCCCAAGGTACACTCTTCCTTTGATTTTTTTTTTTTCCCCAGCTGGTACTTGCTACAGCAACATGTCTGAGTGGCCATTTGAGTTATCTGAGAAGCTGTCAAAAGGCTGAGAAAATTTGGGAAGATTTCAAAAAGCTGGCTGAGCCTGCTTTCTCAAGAATAATACTTTATGACACTTTCATTCTCAATCCCAAACCTCAGATGTTTGATTTTTTTTTTTCACTGTTGAAATAGTGGCAACAAGAAGGATAGGTGCAGTTAGGATACTTTAAAAAACATAAAAATCACAGAATGTTTCAGCTTTCACTGAATTGCAGACATGTATATTTTCAAATTATAACGTGATAGATGGAGTCTGGTTTCACTAAAAACAGAATATAAAAGAGAAATCTCCATGAATGATACATGGTTTCTAGTAGTCCACTTATAGGAATATTTAACTTTATTCATATTTGTTTTTATGTCTTTACATTATTTTAATAGGTAATGCAATTACATCTTCGAAAATTCAGAAAGCATAAAATGCATACAGGAAAAACTCACCATCCAGCCCTGTCTCATGTTGCCCTTGAGGACTCTATTTTCTACACCCACACAGCTAAACCCTGTTACAAGTTACTTGGGTGTATTAGTTTAACAAATAAAAACATAGGACTCCTGATTAAGTTTAATTTTCAGATAAATAATTAATGCTTTTTAAGTATAAGTATTTCCAAAATATTGCAAGAGACATACATATATTTAAAAGTCATTGTTTGACATTCAAATTTAACTATGCGTCCTATATTTTGTCAGGCAACCCTAATCCTTCCTCAGATTCTTATGCAAATGGAGAAAATATGCACTCTTTTATTATCCTCTGTCCCTTTCTTTTACAGAAATGATAGAATGCTTTATTTAGCATTCTGCACCTGTTTTTAGCTAACCACACTTTTGGGGATTATTCTGTATCATAAAAGATATTTCTCCTTTTTACCATATTTCATTAAACTCTCTTGATGTATTCACAGGTTAGGTCTCATATTTTGCTCTTCTAAACAATGTCACAATGAAGAATCTGTCATAAATTTCCAGAACTTGCATTATTATGTCAAAGGGGTAAGTGTATATATAATTTTAGTCGATGCTGCAAATCGTCCTCCATAATGGTTACAACAATTACAATCCAATCAGCAAAGGGTGACAGTGCTTATTTTAATCACAACTTACTAACACTGTGTTACCAATCTTTGGATTTTCTTGCCAATCTGCCTGATAAAAAATGGTGTTTTAGTTTAATTCTATTTAGTTGTATTTTGCATTTATCTTTCAATGAGTAAAACAGAATTTTTATATGTTTATAAACTGTTTATATTTTTTCTTTAATTTTCTAGTCATTGCGATGGTTCTACTGTGGTCAGTCTGTTTCTTCTAAAGTTCTTTGAGCTCTTTGTATATCAAGGATGTTGGCTCTTTGACTGTGATATAAATGGCCAATAGTTTTCCTAGTTTTTCATCTCCCTTTTCACTTCACTTGTGAATTTTTAAATCGATTCATTTTTATCACTCTTTTAGCTTATGACTTCTGAGTTCTGAATCAAAGTCACAAAAGCCTTTCCCACTTAAAAACTATAAAGGAATTTACTTTGTTTTTTATTTTTGTACCTTGCTAGTTTGAATTTTTTGTTTTATATTTAAATCCTTGATCATCTTGGTGTTTGCTATTGTCTGTGAATGCAGCTTTACCTTTTTTGGGTATCTTCACAGTCGTTCCTATTTATTTGAACATCTGTTATTGTTTGTGCTGATTCGAGATCCTTCCTTCATTGTACATTAAATTCCGTTGTGTATTTGTGTCTATTTTAAAACACTAAATTGTTCCCTTAGCAATTTTATTTGCCTATAACACAACAGTATCTTACTGAATTTATTATGAAGGTTTTATATGCTAAAATAACTAGAAAAAAAATCTCACTTTCCTAACTTTTCATTTTTAGAGTTTACCTGGTTATTTGTGTTTGGTGATTTTTCTCTATGATTTCTAGAATTAGCTCGTCAAATTGTAGAAACAATGCTACTGGTATTTTTGGGGGGATGGCATTAAACTTATAAATTTGTTTAGAGAGAACTGACATACTTACAATGAGATTTCCTATACAAAACCATGATGTAGCTTTCCATTCATTCAGTGTATATTCTGAGTTGTCTTACTGATTATACAAAATTTTAATTCATTCTATTGGGTTATTTAGGTATATCTCTTAGTTTTAATTCTCTCTTTCTTTTCTTTCCTTCCTTTCTTCCTTTCCTTTTTTGAGACAGGATCTCCTTCTGTTGCCCAGGCAGGAGTGCAGTGGAGCCAGCACAGCCCGTCGCAGCTTTGGACTTCTGGGCTCAAGCCAGAAGTTCCCACCTCCTGCCTCGGCTTCCTGAATAGACAAAACTACAGGTGCCACCATGCCCTGCTATTTTTTATTTTTTATTTCTAGCTTTTTGTTGCCTAGTCCGATCTTAAACTCCTGGCCTCAAGCAATCCTCCCACCTCAGCCTCCCAAAGCTCTAGGATTACAGGCATGAGACATAGCACCCAGTCATCTCTATTTTCTCCCATTGAACTGAGAAATGTGTCTAACGCAATGTTCATTTGTGGTGGGGAAAGGGCAGCTTGCTTACTTTCTTTTTCTTCCTTTCCTTTTCTTTTTTCCTTTCCTTTCCTTTTTCCCTCCCTTTCCTTTCTCCTTCCCTTTCCTTTCTCCTTCCCTTTCCTGTGTCTTTCCGTTTCCTTTCCCTTCCCTTCCTTTCCCTTACTTCCCTTTCTGACTTTTGCAGACCCATTTAATAAGGTGCTGGCCTTTTTTTGGCTGGAGTCCATGTATTTCATCATGTTAAGAAAGTATTCACTGGTATCTATTCTGTTAATAAATACAAAAAATATGGAATGGTAATATTTTTCTTAGTTCTATCAATATACTAAATGATATTAATAGATTTCTTAATACTAAACTACACACATTCTTGGAATAAATTCCATTTTGCTCAAAACGATTAGCAATTTATCTCAGGCTTATATTGTAAGCAAAGGTATTTCAGAAAGGTTTTTTTTTTTTTTTTTTTTTTTAGCTTATAGGAGGAATGGCCTTTTGTTTTCTTATTTTACCCTCTTGGTTTTTATGGCATCGTGATCAGATAATTGTTTCAATGCTACTTATATTTTTTGAATTTATTGTTTTATTCTTGCTCATTATATATCCCATTTTGTTAACTCTCATGTTGGACTCACTCCTTTGAATTTATGTACAAATAAACAGCTAGCATGTGAGTTTTCTATTGCTTTGTAAAACATGACTACAAATCTAGTAGCCTAAAACAACTCACATTTATGATCTCGTATTTTCTATGGATCAGGCCCAGGTTCGCCGCATCCTTTGCTAAGACTGTAATCAAGGTGTAAGCCAAGCGGTGTTCTCCCTGGGAGCCTTTTCTTGGGGGAAGAATCTATTTCCAGGCTCACTTCCCTTGTCCGCAGAATTCAATCCATTGCTTAGCACCCAGGATTTTTGCTGGCTGTGGGCTGGAGGGGTGTCCCAGGTCCTAGAAGCTACAAATAGGTCCTAGAGTGCACTCTAGGTTGTCAAGGCCTCCTCCAGAGACTAGAAGCCACCCCCAAATCCTACAGGCCTCTCCCAGGTCTGAGAGTACACTCCAGGTTCCAGAGGCCCCTCCCAAGTCCTAAAGGCCTCCCTCAGGTTCTGGAGGCCTCCCCTATTTTCTAGAGTACACTCCAGGTCCCAGAGGCCTCCCCCAGGTCCCAGGGGCCTTCTCAACATCCTGGAGGCCTCTCCCAGGTCCTAAAGAAAGCCCCCAGGTTTTAGGGGTCACAGGTAGGTCCCAGATGGTGCTCACAGGAGCCTCCCTGAGGCCCAAGAGCCTCTTCCAGATATTAGAGGCCTCCCGCAATGTCCCAAAGTCCACCTATAGGTCTCAGAGGCCTCTTTCAGGTCTTAGAGGATATCCCCAAATCCTAGAGCCTTCCTTCCTGGACCTAAAGGCCACCCCTAGGCCCTAAAGCCTTTCTCCAGGTCCTAGATAGAGTACACCGTAGATACATACATGTATTTATTGCTTATCACTTAGATTTCCTCAACTTGGGCGCTTACTTCAAGCCAACAAACCAATAGAGAATTGGCTCTGGTAAGGCCGGGCGCAGTGGCTCACGCCTGTAATCCCAGCACTTTGGGAGGCCGAGGCGGGTGGATCACAAGGTCAAGAGATCGAGACCATCCTGCCTAACACGGTGAAACCCCATCTCTACTAAAAAATACAAAAAAAACTAGCTGGGCATGGTGGCGGTGCCAGTAGTCCCAGCTACTCGGGAGGCTGAGGCAGGAGAATGGCGTGAACCTGGGAGGTGGAGCTTGCAGTGAGCCAAGATCATGCCACTGCACTCCAGCCTGGGCGACAGAGTGAGACTCCGTCTAAAAAAAAAAAAAAAAAAAAAAAAAAAGAGAGAATCTCTGACTCTGGTCTCCTAAACTGGCTTAACGTATCATAATGTAATCAAGGAAGTGACAGCCCTCATCTACATCATATTCTTTTTTTTTTTCCTTTCTTTTTTTTTTTTGAGGAGTATTGTTCTGTTGCCCAGGCTGGAGTGCAGTGGCACGATCTCGGCTCACTGCAACCTCTGCCTCCCGGGTTCAAGTGATTCTCATGTCTCAGCCTCTGGAGTAGCTGGGATTACAGGTGTGCACCACCATGTGCAGCTAATTTTTGTATTTTTAGTAGAGTTGGGGTTTCACCATGCTGGTCTCAAACTCCTGACCTCAAGTAACCCGCCCGCCTTGGCCTCCCAATGTGCTGGGACTACAGGCGTGAGTCACCGTGCCTGGCAACCTCTCCCATATTCTATTGGTGAGAATTAGGTCACAGATTCTGTGGGTACTCAGCAGCAGGGGTTCCAGAAAGACACTTATAGACCAAGATGTGGGAATGTTGGGGATCGTTTTAAAGGGCTCACCACAAATAGATGGATAGGTGGAAAACTGCTACTTTTAAAATTATCTTCACCATCTTCTCTAGCCTTACTTTTATTTCCTCATGATTTGCCGCAGGCTGAGAAACTGTATTTAAATCTTGCACTGCTAATGTGTTCCATCTGATTCTCCTGGTATCACCTACAGTTTTGTTTTTAAACATTTTTATATTTTGTGATATATGGCTTATTCTCATATCTTCATTTGAATTTCACCCTTCAGCATTAAAAATTCCACTCTTTTCTTTTTTTCTTTCTACTGTGTGTGTAACCTGCATTTCACCAGGTTACTTAATAAGATGACACACCTCTGCTTTGTTCTTTTTGTTGTGTGTGGTTTTTTTTTTTTTGAGACGGAGTCTCGCTCTGTCGCCCAGGCTGGAGTGCGATGGCGCGATCTCAGCTCACTGCAAGCTCCGTCTCCCAGGTTCAAGCGATTCTCCTGCCCCAGCCTACCGAATAGCTGGGATTACAGGCATGCACCACCACACCCAACTAATTTTTGCATGTTTAGTTGAGACGGTGTTTCACCATGTTGGCCAGGCTGGTCTTGAACTCCTGACCTCAGGAGATCTGCCCGCCTCAGCCTCCCAAAGTGCTGGGATTACAGGCCTGAGCCACTGCACCTGACCCGCTTTGTTTCTACTGCATTTGTCTTGTGTAACTTTGCCCATCTTTTCATTTTCAATCTTTCTAATAACTTTGATTTACAAAATTACTCATTAAAAATCAATTTTCTTCAACATGTGGACGTGGCTTCTTCAGCTTATGTATATTATGGCCATTACTGTTGTGTTTTTGTTTTAGATGTCTATTTATAATCTTTTAAAAATTTGCCAAAATTGATGGGGTACTTGAGAAATTTTTTACATGTATATAGTATGTGGTGGTTAAGACAGGGTACTCAGGGTTTTCATCATACAAGTCCAATTTTTCTTTTCTTTTCTTTCTTTTTTTTTTTTTTTGAGACAGAGTCTTCACTCTATTGCCCAGGCTGGAGTGCAGTGGCACGATCGCGCCTCCCGGGTTCATGCCATTCTCCTGCCTCAGCCTCCCGAGTAACTGGGACTACAGGTGCCCGTCACCATGCCTGGCTAATTTTTTGTATTTTTTAGTAGAGACAGGGTTCCACCGTATTAGCCAGGATGATCTCCATCTCCTGACCTTGTGATCTGCCTGCCTCGGCCTCCCAAAGTGCTGGGATTACAGGCGTGAGCTACCATGCCTGGCCCAATTTATTTTTAAGTATTGTTCTACTCTGCTATCAAACATTGAATTTATTTTATACCATTTTATAATGTGATCTGTTTCTTCTCTTTGATTTTTTTCTTTATGGTCTTGATATTTTGGAAAGTCGATATTTTTGTTCTAGTGGTAACTCCTATTACATTTATATTATATAAAATATTTTTAGTTATGCTTTATTTTCTGAACTATAAGCATTTCTAAAAGTACCACATTCCATATTCCTTCTCCTCCTCCTGTCCTCTATCACCTAATTTTACACAAAAATAACATCTCGCCGGCCACGGTGGCTCACGCCTGTAGTCCCAGCACTTTGGGAGGCCAAGGCAGGCGGATCACCTGAGGTCAGGAGTTTGAGACCAGCCTGGCCAACATGGAAAACCTTGTCTCTACTAAAAATACAAAAATTAACCGGGCATGGTGGTGCGTACCTGTAATCCCAGCTACTCGCGACGCTGAGGCAAGAGAATCCTTTGAACCCGGGACCGGGAGATTGCAGTGAGCCGAGATTGCACCACTGCACTCCAGCCTGGGCAACAGAGTGAGACTCTGTCTCGGAAAAAATGTGCATATACACACACACACGCACACACACACAATCTCTTTCAGTGTCTACCCTTTTACCTGACTTCTGCATTATATGATCTATGATCTTTATCACCCAGCTTTAGAGATGAGACCATCTCTACTTCTCAGTATCTTTGTACCTCCTTATTTTTGTTTGTTGTAACTTTTCTGTTTTTTCAGTATAACATGGACATCTTTTCCTTCATCACCCCACTTCTTTTAGTTGCATATAGATACATACAAATATTTATTATCATCAGTCGTATTGTTGCAGGGTAGTGTCCCCATTTTTTGTTTGTTTGGTTGAAAACTCTACTAGTTGCAGAAAACACCCTCAGTTCGCTCACAAGGGCTCATAAGAACAATATTTTCTGATCCTTTTGTCTTCGACCCAGTTAGCTTTTATGCTTTAAAGAACACTTTAAAAATAACCTGTGTTATCCTGTTTTCCTTTGAGGTTTTAGAAGTCACCTCTACGTGCCTTTGTACAAACTAGAAAAGGGGGCCTCTCTCTGGCACGTTCAGTCCTGGGTACACAGTGCTCAGTGAGAAGAAGGGAAATAGGAATCCCTCATGTGTGCTAGACAGGCACTGGCCTTCCTGCCACCTCCAGTTCTGTCCTCACTTCTGAGGTCATTTTTTTTCTACTTCTTTCCTCAAGTTCTTTGATGTTGACATTTTTATATAGCATTGGATGATATTTGTTTATGGTTAATTCATGAGTCTCAATTTTTTTTTGTTATTTACATCTAGTTTAGTTCCACTGTAGCAGAGACTACACTGTACGATTTGAATGATGGGAAATTTGGTAATATTTCCTTATGGTCCAGGCCATGTGCACTCGAAAAGCTAAGTGCAGTGATCTGCATATGCCAATTAGGCCAAATTTGTAAAGCATGATGTTTAAATATTCCATGCATGATTTTTTTTTTCTTTTTAGTGTTTCTATTGGTTATTGAGAGTGGGACATTAGTGTTTCACTGTAAGTGCGGACTTGTCTGTTTTTCCTTTCACTTCTTTCAGCTTTTAGTTTTATGTATTTTAATGTTATTCTATTAGCTGCCAACAAATTCACAATTCTATCTTTCTAGTGGACTAGCCATTTTATCATTAGGAAATATCTTTGCCTCTAACAATGAGCATTGCCTTAAAGTCTGCTCTGTCTGATGTCAGTAGAGCTATCACAGTTTGTTTTCATTAGTTTTTACATGTTAAGTCATTTACGTCTTTTTACTTTTAACCTCTATGCCCTTACATTTAAGGCATATCTCTTTAAAACACTGTATGTTTGAGATTTTTAAAAATCCTGAATCTGTGTTTTTTTAATGGAAACATTTACTGACATATTTGACATTAAATCTATGCACTATTTACAGTGTGTCTTCCCTGGTTCATTTGTACCTTTCTGGAATTATTTAAGTTTAATGAAACATTTATGAGTCTATTTTTATTTCTTTTTTATTAGTTTATTAGTAATATAGCCTTTCATCATTATCATTATTATTGCCTTACGGGTTTCAATATAAATTCTTGACTGATTAGGGCCTCTCTATAAACAGATACTTTCCATCACTTCTTCATCAATACAAAGATTGAATTTTACTAGCCTCACCCTATTTTTGCTATTATTAGTATCAGGAACTTTCCTTCTACATATATTTTGAAGCATATGACATTATTAACATTGTTACACAGGGAAAATAGTTGTTTAGATTTACCCATATCATCACTTTTAAATTCTTTGTTCCTTCCAGGTTTTCCTGATTTTCCAATTGTGTGAAGAACGCCCTATTTCTTTCACTGCATATTTGCTGCCAATAAATCCTCTCAGTTTCTGTTTATAAAGATCTTTATTTTCAAAGGATTGTTTTTGCTAAGTCAAGGATTCTGGATTGGCAATTATTTTCTTTTAGCATGTTAAAGTTGTTATTGCATTTTCTTTGTGCTCAGATAATTTCTGTTAAGAATTCAGTTCTGGGCATCACTGTTGCTCTTTTTAAGATAATGTGTGCCTATTTTCCCTTGGCTGCCTTGAAAACTTTCTTCTTTGGCGTTTAGCAGTTTTACTATGCTGCTAAATGTGCAGTTGTTCATTTTGTTCTTCATAATTTAATTTGCTTGTGGTCCGTAGTTTTTCTTTAATCTTTAACTTCGGTCCTTTGTTTGGAGAATTCTCAGCCATTATGTCCTCAAATACTGCTTCCACCCCATGCTTCTCTTTTCTGTTTAGAACACCAATTATACACATTTTATATCTTTCAAAATCTCCTTCGTTTTCCATACCGTTTTTCTCTTTTTGTAAATATTTCTTTCTGTTTCAAATAAGGATATTTTCTACAGATCTGTCCTCCAGCTCACTAACCCACTCTCCTGCGTTTGACCTGCTGTTGAAACTTTATTGAGTTGCTAATTTCAGCTACTTTACAGCTTTAGGATATCCATTTAATTCTGTTTCATAGACTCTTATTTTCTGGTGAAAATGTCCGTCTTACCATTTACTGATTTAAACATATGAATCTGATGGCTCTTTATTATCTGCGGAGTTGTTACTATTTTCTATTTTTTCTCTTGGTGTTTGGTCACCTGGTTCTATATTTTTTCAAAGCCTGATAGTAAATCACTGAATGAAAACTGTTGCTTGTTACAATACCTCTGAAAAAACATTTGCTTGTTATGACAGTATCTCTGAAACATATTAACTTCATCTAGGAACTATTTCCCTTTATCTGGAAGATTGTTACACTAGCTACAGATCGACTTGATCCTTTCTGGAATGAAGAGGTTTCCAATGCGCTTTCTGTCTCAGTGAAGGATAAACTTTTTCTAGTTTGCTTTCTCTCCTAGAAAATAATACATTGGGAGCCTTACCTGGAAGCTTGTCAGTGTTTGCAGCGCCTTTCTCTTGGTCTTGCCTTAATTTCCAGTGTTTGCATTCCGGTGGATGCTTGGTGACTGCTTTGCTTGACTTCCTGGCCTCTCACCTGCACCATATTCCCTCCCTCTCATCCAGCCTACAAATAGGGAATTTCAGGCTCACCTGTCCATGGTTACCTTTCCTACAGGTTTGGCTCCTCCTAAATCCAGGCCGCCTTGGTAGCTCTACATTTCAACTTTGTCTCCCCTAACCTGTAAGCTTGCTGGAGGTCTCCACCACTGCTTTCATTTGGTCTTTGGAGGCTTGTGCCCCTTAGAACTTGGTGTCTGAATGAGAGAAGTGATGGGTGACGTTGGGGTCACCTCAATGCCATTTCCCCCTCTCACGGCATCTTGGCCACTCAAGTTACAGATATCTTGGCTGTTCTCTATCATCTTCAGAAGGCTGTTGTTGCTGTTTTACTTTTGCAACTTTTTACAGTGTTCCAAGCATGCTAGTTACTCTTATAAAAGCTTCTCCATCAGAGCCAGAGGCAAAGATGCTGGCCACTTCCTACCAGTCCCACTGCCACCATGAGATGTGAGTACCCACTGTGTCTTACCTGGAACACTACGGTGGCTTCATAACCAGTCACTCTGTGTCCACCCTGGCCCTCTTACAATCCATTCTCAACAGAGCAGCCAGAGAGATACCTCAAAAGGTTAACCAGTTCATACCAGATATTTCAACAGGCTCCCCCGGCCCTCAGTGTAAATACAATGTTCACTGTGAAGAAAAAGCTCTCCCCAACCCTGCCCTCACAGACCTACAAGACCCTACACACTCCACACCATAGTCCTACTCTGCCCTGCCCCACTCTGCTCCAGCCATGCTGGCCTCGCGACCATTTCTGGAGCACCAGGTACCCCTCCACTGTCGGGCCTGTGCCCTGGCTGCCTACTCTTCCTAGAACATCTTTCCCCAGGTACATGATAGTGAATTGCTTCATCTCTTTCAACTCCTAGCTTAGATGTCACCTTTTCAGAGAAATCTATGCTAATCACTTTATTGAAACACATCCTTCCTCACCCTTCTCTAGCCTGATACTTTGACTCCCTTCACCCAACTCTACTTCTTTTTTTCTTCATCCATGATACTGATCACTTTCTGGAATAACATATTCTACCATATTCTTTACCATATTTATTATTTTTCTATGCATTTAATCCCCTTTCACCTCTCCCCAGGTAGACAGTTAACTCTAGGATGTTGGGAGAAAAGCTGAGTATTGGGAGAGAAGCTGAGGCAGGGTTTGGAACATGTACGGGGTCCAGGGTCTAAAACCCTTCACGGCCTCTGGACTGTGTCTAGACTTGCTGGTTCCTTGCTTCTAGCATTTTCATTATCTCAAGTAGCCATATATTTGAAAGAAAATGCTAAACCGTCACAGCTGTAGCTCATTCGCAGGATACGCTGCTTCCTTTCAACCCCCATATCCTCACCACCTGTTTCTTTATTTGATCACCAATAAATAGCGTGGGATCCCAGAGCTCAGGGCCTTCTCAGCCTCCATACTAGCCTTGGCCCCCTGGTCCCAGTTTCTCTCTTGTCTTGTCCCATTTCCTTTGACTCTACCAGACTTCATAGCCCCCACGGCCTGGTGTTGGGTCTGATCACCCCAACATAGGAAGACTGGAATATTTGCCTGCTTTAGTTTTTTTTTTTTTTTTCCCCACTGACATATTCTGAGCACTTAGAAGCAGAAGTCTCCAAAGGACATGATGAATGGTAAACACCTAGAAATATTTTGGTAGAGAAAGGCAATCAAAATCATCATATAATCAGGGAATTTGATTTATTTATCAAATATTTATTATCTACAATAACAGGGTACTAAAATAATAATAATAAAACAGGTATTTGGAACTTAAAACCTTTCTCTAAAGTTATTTGCTACTTTCTCAGTGTTCTTGAAATGATTGCAAATGTTCCCTCATGGCTCTAGGAATTTCTTCTTTTTCTGCTGAGGTAAAGATGCTAACTATCATATTACTAAGAATGACAACCATGCATACATTCTTCCAGAAATCTACTTGGATTAACTGTGCACCACAGCCATCAGGAAGCTAAGGCACACATCACCTTGCAAGGAGCACTGCAATATTAACAAACACTACACTGTACATCAAAGGACAGCATCACACTCAAGAAAATGGTGAGGTTGTTGCTGTTTTTACTTTAAGGTTATTTACAATACACATATTATACTGCTTCATGCTTCTTAAGCTCAGATCCCACCAAAGCTAGAAACAATATATTCTAGTGTTAGCTCTTGTAAAGGCTTATTTTTTGTTTCCTATTACTGTAATAAAAATGACTACCATTAATGAGCAACCACTGTATTTCTAGGACTAAAGTAATTGCTTTAGATGTACTACCCATGACCTAACAAAATAGTTATTTTTGTATATTTGTCCAAGATCATATAGAGATATGTATGATAATTATGTATTAATATCTATATATAATATTTATTATGTAATATATACACCCACACACATATAATTATGTCTATATATAATATTAATATTTATAATATCTATATATCTTATATATAATAGCAGTTTCATTATCTCAAGTCGACATATGTTTATATAATATATATTTAATGTTATATATTATATATCTATATATTACATATAATATATATAATATTAATATACATTATATATCTCTATATAATATATAATATCTATGTATTATATGTGTGTGGGTGTTTCCTTATCCAGATATATATCTATAAAACTATGTATGTCCATATATCTATATACCTACATCCTTATTTAGACATATCTGTCTATCCACCTAAGAACATTCCATCCATATCCCTACAAGATATTCCTACAAGATTCTCTTATCTAAATACTTACACTTGCCTTGGAAATCACCACTAAACTATAATTACAGGCATAATTATTGATATAGAAGAAACTGAGAAACAAAACAGGATGAAAGAAAATTAATCTGGGCCTAATTAATAACATTTAGAAGTGCTTCTCATCAACTAACAGGTTGAATTATGAAAGGCTCTTTGTAAAGTCCACTTGGTTATAATATTATAATTTTTCCATTACTTTCGATTTTTCAAACGTTCAATCTACTTCATTTTTGCTGGATGGGAGAGCTCCAGCATCACAGCTTGGATGTATATCCCGTGAAGAAATGTCCAAAGTTTGTGATTCCCCAAAGCTACTGTGTTCCTCTTCACACAATCCCAAGTGTGTAACTCTCTGGTAGCTATAACCTTTGTATCTCTCCACCAATAAGACATAAGAGAAGGGGAAATGAAGGTTGGGACAACACTTTCTTTTTTCCCATATGAACCTTCTTCAAGGAGACGGAGCTGAATGACACAGAAGGAAATCTTAAGCAGTTATGTAAAAGTTGGCCCTGATACTCCTCTGAACAAACCCCATTAAGTCAGACTTAAATCTGCACATTTTCTTGGTGAACAGTTTCTCAAATGTTTTGAAAATAACTGATCACCAGATTTGCCTAGTTAGAAACATTTCTGAGTTATTTTCTATGTAAGGCAGCTATATGAGCAAATAGGCAACTCCTGAGCATTCCTTGGAAGCAATAACAGGAAGAGGCTGAAATCTACAGATATTCAGGGAAGGTGGGGTTTTCTTACCCAGCTGTGACATTAAGCATCATGGTATGCTTCCTCTTACTAACAGTTGCAATCTTCAAAAATAGGCAGAGAGACAACAAACATATCCAATGCTAATGATCAATGGACATTTTATGTGTGACCCATGGACAAAAGTACTTCTCTATTATATTAGGATTATGCTAAAAATGCAATTTCCTGTAACTCATTCCAATCATTGAATCAGATTCTCTGGAGGTGGGTCCCAGGAATTTTCAGTTTAGTAAGCCTACCAGGTGATTCTTATGCACACTAAGGTTTGAAAACAACTGAGAGATTTTAAAAACAACCACTATGACCTCTAACAACATCTGTTGATGGTGAGCAGTGTTGACTCACTCTTCCTCTGTTAGATCTGAAGTGGAGTTTTTGTAAATAAAGTTGCTTTTGTTTATACTACTACTTTTAGTTTTTGCTTGGTGTTCTGGGAATCTGTCTGTAGGAAAACCCTTGGATGTAGTGTAGATGTATTTTGGAAGAAAATACTTGGCTATGTTTATCCGAGTGAAATTAGAAAGAGCTGAAGATTGAGATGCCAGGGAGTAAAAGAGAATTAACATTAACATTTATATTTAGGGCCAAAACATATGCTAGAAAACAAGAAACATTTTGGCAATGTTCAATACATAGTTGAAGGTAATAGAAGTGGTGCTGAAATTCTGTATGCATTGCAATCCCCTGACTGCTACCATCATCAATATTTGTATTGTATGCTACTTTTATTAGACCTCCTCACATGTATTATCCCATTCAAGTCTCAAAAGAGTCAAAATGGCTTGTAGATACAGCTTTTTTTCTCCTGATATGATTTTTATTTCCTTATTCAGTGTTCCAATTCCAATAAGTGTCATATTCATTTCCTCAATTGGTTATGCCTGCAACTTGGGAGGTGTTCATGAACCCCTCTCTCTTATGCCCCCTTCACTCCCTACCGTCCAACATACATGTCTGATGGGTTAGATTTATTGACTCAGAAAACCATTCAGACACTCATAAAAATACTTGGTAGATGAAAATAAGAAGCCCAGGGTAGTACCTTGTGGGTATACAGACTTGGTAGCATCGTGATGATCCCATTTAAATGCCTGACTTTTTTTTTACAGATAAAACAAACAAACAAATGTAATCCCTTATTGACCAGGCGAAAAGAGTTGGAAGTAATTTAATGATGATACTGGTTTGCTGATCTTGCTGCTACTATAAGTGTGGTCAGCTCCTGCTCACCTTCATTAATGTGTTCTGGGAGCCCACATTCCACTGCTTCCTCCAGGTACATCCTACTGGATAGAGACTACCTCCATGAACACCTCTCCCTACTGACCTCCACGGCCATCAACATACACATATGGCATTCAGCTATTACCCAAAATTGGTCATTTCTAAAATTTTGGTTTGTAGAATACCTGTCCCCATCTGTTCTTTCCATCTTGATTCTTGGTTGTTTTTCTGCGTTTAGTATGTGAGGGTAACTCACACTAAATGGTTACATTTCCTTTGTTAACCTCAGTGGATGAGGGAGTATTTAAGCTTGCTCTCAGTAATACTTCACAATTTGACAGTGTTCTCCTCAGACAAACAAAAATTGAAATAATTTGTTAGATGCATATCACCTTACAGGACATACTTACAGAAGTTCCTTAGGGTAAAAGCGAATGACCTCATACAATAATCCAAGTCTACATGAAAAAGAGCACTGCTAATAGTAATTATCCCTAAATCACTTAATATATCACTGCACATCTCTTCTTTCTTCTGCTAACTTATTTAAAAATAGTTACATAAAGTAATATTTATATAATTGAACCTCTAAAATATAGATATGTAATGTCTTTAAGAGGAGAAAGGAGATGTGTGGGAGCAAAGTTCTATTAGAAGAAGAAAATAGCACAAAATGGTTTATCAAATCCAGAGCAACAAGTGAAAAGAATCAGAAATTGTAAATACAAATGGCTAATGTAACAAACTCAGTAAATATATACTTGCTTCTATTGATTTAAAAGGAATAAACTTATTTAAATTAAGAAGTATGTCGATGTATTTTAACATATACTGATATCCTATGTACCTGGAGGAAGCAGTGGAATGTGCGCTACCAGACAGTATTAATGAAATTAAATTAGTATATATCTGCTGGTAATTCTAATTAGTTAGGAAGCATATTATAAGCCATAGAGCAGCCAGTCATAACTTTAAAAAAGAATATTAAAAATCATTAAAGGAACTTACATGTTACAATAGAAAATACTAATTAATGTAAAAGGAAGCAGGAAATGAAGAACTGAGGAATAAAAGAGATATGACACATGTAGTAAAAAAAAGTTAAATGTCAGACATGCATCCGACTATATCAATAATAACACTAAATGCCCATGAATTTAAAAATTGTTAGTAGAGATAAAGGGGTACACTTTGTGCTGATAAAAGTTTCAATACACAAGGAAGATATAACAATTGTAATCTTATATGTACCTAACACTAGAGCCCCAAAATATCTAAAGGTAAAATTGATTAAACTGAAGGGAGAAATCAATAATGTGACTGGTCTGGACGGAGGGAGAGGACAAAGACCAGTAAGATGGTGCATTTCCGGGTTCATCACCAACTTACCCGCACGCGGGAAAATGCAGCCCACGGCCGGGGAGAATACAGACCAACTGCGCAGGCGCAACATGGCGTCCAATCGAGGAAACGGAAACTTACCTGGCCGCACCTATAGAACGCCCCGACTCGCCCGTGTCCGCCTATTGCCCTCCCACTCCCAAGCCTTAGACAGAAAAGCCACTCCCGGCAGGCCCGGGGTGTGAACTTCCTCGGCCCCTCCTCATATGCGGACCTAGGAACCTCCTCCGAGAACGCCAGAGCGACTTCCTCGGCCTCCACCGCCGGAGACCGGTGAACCTCGCCCTTTCTTCCTTCACATTGGCTAGCTAATAAAGTTTCTTTTTTACCTCGCCTACTTGTCTTTTCTCTGGTGCCTGCTCTGGTGGTCGCATAAAACAAATCAGTGACATACCTATTGAAGATAGGAGTATGCCAGTTTTAGTAATAGATGTAAAAAGTAGGCAATAAATCAACAAGGAAATAGAAGACTTGCACAACGCTATATGTAAACAAACCCAACAGACATTTACATAACACACCAATGCAGAACACGCATTCTCCTTAAGTGCACATGGTACATTCTCTGGGACTATATACTGTGCCATCAAACAAGCTCACTAAATTCACAGTGATTGAAATCATACGAAAACATGTTCTCTGACCAAAATGGAATAAAATTACAAATGTGTAACAGAAAGAAATTTGGGAAATTTACAAATAGTTGAAAATTAAACAACCTACTTCCAAATAACAAATGGGTCAAAAAATCATAGGGAAATTAGCAAATACTTGGAGCAAAATGAAAATAAAGACACAGTATAGCAAATGTTAAAGGATGCAGCTGAAGCAGAGTTGAGAAGGAAATTAATAGCTTTAACTGGCTAAGTAAGTCTAAAAAGAACTCAAAGCAATAAACTAAATGTTCACCTTTATACACTGGAAAAAGAGCAAAATAAACACAAAGCAAACAAGAGGAAGGAAATAAAGTTTAGAGCAGAATTAAATGAAATAGAAAATGAAAAATTCCTACAGAAAATCAATAAAACCAGAAGTTGATTCTTCAAAAATATCAGCAAAATCGACAAACCTGTAGCTAGACTGGCCCAGAAAAAGGAAGAAAACTCACTAAAATCAGGAATGAAATAAAAGATGTCAGTGTAGCTCTTGCAAAAATTATATATATATATTTATAATTTATGATAATATGTGAACAACTGTATTTCAACAAATTCAATAAATTAGAATAGACAGCTTTGACAAAAAAACATTAAGAAATACAATTTTGAATGACAAGTGAAGCATAACAAGTAAACAAGTATAATGAGCAGAGATTCAATTAGTAATCAAAGAACTTCCACAAAAAAAAAGCCCAGTATCAAATGGTTTCACTAGTAAATTCTACCAAATATTTAAAGAAATAATGAATATCAATTGATAATTAATATCAATTCTCCCAAAATTCTATTAAAAAGTATAGGAGTGAGAACTCAACTCATTTTATGAGGCCAATATTAGGCTGATATCTAAAGTAGACAATACTATCATAAAAAAGAAAACTATAGACTAGTATCTCTTATGATTATAGATGTAAAAAATCTTCAGCAAAATACAAGCAAATATTTTTATCAACATGTCATCTATCAACATGTAAAATGTTTTATACTTTTTATGATGAATTGGCATGAATCTCAGGAATGCAAGAGGCAGTTTACATCTGAAAATAATGTAATCCACCATATTAGTAGAATAACAAAAAACACGTGACTATTTCACTGGGCACAGAAAAAGCATTCAACAAATCTAAAACTCTTTTATGATTAAAAAGAAAAACACACTCAACAAAATAGGAATTGAAGTGAACTTAAACTGATAAAGGGTATTTATGAAAATTCCACAGCTAACATGATATTTAAAGGTGAGAGACTCAATGCTTTCCCCCGTTCTCATCACTTCTGTTCAACACTGTACTGAAGGTTCTATCCAGAGAGATTAGGCAAGAAAATAAAATGAAATGCCTTCAGATTGGAAAGGAGGATATAAAACTATCTCCACTCACAGATGTCATAACCTTGTATATAGAAAATACTGAGGAATCTACAAAAACCATAAAAGTAACAAACAAATTCAGCAAGATTGCTGAGTACAAGATCAACCTACAAAAATCAATTATAATTCTCTAAAGTAGAAAAGAACAACCTATAAATTAAGAAAAACAATTCCATTTAAAACAGCATCAAAAATAATGGAATACTTAGAAATAAATTTCTTAATAGAATTGAAAACTTTCTGCTCTGAAAACTACAAAATATTGTTGAAAAAAACTAAAGAAGACCTAAATAAATGGAAAGATATTTCACGTTCATAAATCAGAAGGCTTACTATTGTTATGATGACCATGCTGCCCAAATTGATCTATATATTGAACACAATTCTTACCAAAATTCTAGCGGGCATTTTTGCAGAATCCTACAAGGAGAACCTAGAAGTCATCTTGAAAAGGAAGAAACCCAGCTGGGCGCGGTGCCTCACGCCTGTAATCCCAGCACTTTGGGAGGTGGAGGCGGGCGAATCACGAGGTCAGGAGATCGAGACCATCCTGGTTAACACGATAAAACCCCGTCTCTACTAAAAATACAAAAAATTAGCCGGGCGTGGTGGGTGCCTGTGGTCCCAGCTACTCGGGAGGCTGAGGCAGGAGAATGGCGGGAACCGGGAGGCGGAGCTTGCAGTGAGCTGAGATCCGGCCACTGTACTCCAGCCTGGGCAACAGAGCGAGACTCTGCCTCAAAAAAAATAAAAAATAAAATAAATAAATAAAAAAATGAAAAATAAAAAAGAAAGAACCCCCAAATAGCCAAAACAATCTTTAAAAACAAGAATAAATATGGAGGACTCATACTTTTTCATTTCAAAAATCACTGCAAAGCAACAGTAATCAAAAGTATGACACTAGTATAAGGCTAGAAGTATGGATCAGCGAAATAAAAGTGAGAGTCAATAATATATCCTCACTAACCTCATTTAAGATTAGTTGATTTCTGACCTAGCTTCTAAGATAACGAATGAGGAAAAGAGTAGTCTTTCTTTTCCTCCAAGAGTCTTTATTCCTGTATGGAAGAAACTGCTGGAAGAACTGTATATCTACATGCAAAATAATAAAGTTAGTTCACACCATATACACAGATTAACTCAGAATGGATTACAGACCTAAATGTAAGAATTAAAAGTATAAAACTCCTACCAAAATAGAGGATTAATCATTGTAACTTTGAGTTAAGCAAAGTTTTCTTAAATCTAACGCCAAAAACACAAGTGACAAAATAAAAAATAGGTAAATTGGACTTCATTCAAGATTAAAACCACGTGTACTACAAAAACACACCACCAGGATAGTGAAAAGTGAAGCCACAAAATGAAAGAAAATATTTACAAATCATGTATCTGATAAGAGACTCGTATCTCAATAAAGAACTCTTACAGTTGAGAAAAAAAGGACCCTTTGAAACAACAGGCAAAGGATCTGAATATCTATTTCTCTAAAGAAGATATGTAAATGGCTAATAATCACGTGAAAGAAGCTCAACACCATTAGGAAAATGCAAATTAAAACCACAATGAGATCACTTCACACCCACTGTCAAGGTCATAATCAAGATGTGGAAAAATTGGAACCCTCGCACATCACTGCTGGGAATGTGAAATGGTGTAGCTACTTTGGAAAACCAGTCTGGCAGCGCCTCAACACGTAAAACATAGAGTTGCCGTATGACCCAGCAATTCTCTTCCTAAGAAGAATTGAAAACATACGCCTCAAGAGAAATGAAAACACAAGAGAAGTAAAAACATATGTTCCTACCAAAACTTGTACATAAATGTTCACAGCAGTATTATTCATCGTAGCCCCGAAATGGGAAAAAACCAAATCTCCATCTACTTATGAATAGATAAATAAATGCAGTATATCAATTCAGTGGAACATTACTTGGCCATAAAAAAAATAAAAAATTGATACATGCTAAAAAATGGGTGAATCTAAAAAATAAGCTAAATGAAAGAAGCTAGTCACAAAAGGCCACATATTCCATATAATTCCATTGACATGAAATGTCCAGAATAGGCAAATTCATAGAGACAGAAAGTATAATAGGGATTACCTAGGTCTGTGTTTTTGATAATTAAGGAATGACTGCTAGAAGAACATGATATGTCTCTACATTTATTTCAATATCTTTTATGTTCTTTTATCAGTGTTTTTAGATTCAAGAACATAAATCTTGATCATATTTTGTGATATATTTACATAAGTATTTCTTGTTTTGAGCTATTATTATTGGTGTTTTATAACACTTAAATTTCCTACTAACTGCACTAAGCTCCAGGTTTAATGACCCTGCCTTGTTGTAAGATATAACCAGCAATATTCTCCATAGGTTTTTTTCAGTAGAGAGGGTCAATGTTCAGTTGTACAACTTTAACACCTCACAGGACCCGGAGTGGAATGACCCAGATCTTTAAGAATAGTTCAGAGAAGGCCTCACTGCACCTCTGAGCAGTGAATAGACACGTGTCTCTGAAACCTCAGGCTCCCTAATTTATAGATTCCTTGATGAGGGGAAAGTCATAACCATTGACAAGACCAAACATTCTGGAGGCAATTCTGTACCAGAACTACATAGGAAATATACAATGAATTTAAAAGATTTCTCTGGCAGCTTTGTGGAAGTCTGTAGAGTAGCAAGAGAGAAGTGTAAGAATTCAGTTAGGATGCCATTGATTCGGGAGAGAGATGACGGTGTTTGACCTATGCTGTTGCAAGGGAAGTAGGGAAAATCAGGGTGCCATGGTCAGATGTACCATATATTGTGAATCTGGAACAGGTAGCATTCTCTAATCAATTAAATGTTTGCTGGCGATGAAAGACTGGCAGGAGAATAAAGGAAAAAGTGATTCTGAGGTGTTTGGCCTGAACAACTGGATAAACTGTTATTTACTTAGATAAGGAAAAATGGGAGAAGCAAGTTTGGGGAGGAGAATCAAAAATTAGTATTGGATGTATTAAATTTGAACATCTAAGTGAATTTTAAGTAGAAAGCCAGAGATTGGAGAGTGGAGCTCCAGTTCGAGATTATGCCTAGAGAGAGAAAGCTGAGTCATCAGTGAATACATGATATTTAAAGCATACGATTGTATGGGATCACCTGCAGAATAAATATGGGGAGATAAAATGATAAGCCAGAGCTCTGGAGCACTCCCCATCAAGAAGCCAAGGTGGCACACAGCAAAGGGAATTGAAGAGGAGTCAGCAGAGGAGTCAGGAAAAGTGAAAAATAGTGTTCTACAAACTTAGTCATCATATTTTTAAAGGAAGCTATGATCAATTTTGACAAGTGTTGCTAAGAATGTAAGTAACAAGGACTCATATTAATCATTGGATTTGCCACAATAAGATCTTGGGGGTCTTTGGAAGTTTCAGTGAATGGAAAACTTTATTGGGGAATGTTCGAGAAAGCACAGATTCAGACCATATCTGCTGTAACGTGATAAGATAGGTGTTTTCTACTCCCAGCTTCTTCCTCTGGCCTTTCTTCTCCATCAGTTATGCCCATCAGACACACCCACAGGCCTATTCACTGCCACTCCTGCAGAGCCGAGCCATGTAAAAGGGATCATGGGCAAAACATGACACACAGGAAATACAGATTATTTATTTCATGTGAAAAGCTATAACAAACATGTCACTTAACTCGAATAGCAGTTTTGGGAAATACTGACTTACGTTGGTATTTTAAAGAAATGTAACTGAAAAAAAACAGCAATAAAAAAGTGCATTTAAAATATGAAGGCAGAAAAAGTCCTCTCTCAAAAACCTCTATTAGCAGAAGTAGGTTTTAAATTTTCTTTTTCAACTTTTACTTTAGAAGCAAGGGTAAATGTGCAGGTTTGTTACAAAGGTATATTGCATGATGCTGAGGTTTAGGATCTGATTGAACCCATCTCCCAGGTAGTGAGCGTAGTACCTAAGAGGTAGTTTTTCAGAAACTCCCTCTCTTCCCACTATAAGAGACCCCCGTGTCTATCGTTCCTGTCTTTATGTCTACGTGTACCCTAAGTTTAGCTCCCATTTTTAAGTGAGAACGTGCAGTATTTGGTTTTCTGTTTCTGCGTTAGTGTGCTTAGCAGCAGCCGTAGGTTTTTAGAGATATTTACCCACCCAATGGTGATTGGCAGGACTGTGAGTTTAAAAAATTATAATTATTTACTGCTATTCAGAATTTGGGGGGGGGGGAAACGCTTATCATCATTTTTCTCAATACAGAAACAAATGAACCATTGGCACAATATTTACAAATAATGGAAAAGGTGTGTCTCCATCTATAGATGTGGTAAGAGCCAATGTCTGAAAACCAGTCAACATGGAGAATCTGTTATAGAAAGGGCAAACAGAGGTATATTGATGACAGAGGTGAACAGCCATTGAACAAGAGGTCACCTTCAGTATTACTCAAATTTAAGGTATTACTGATTCGGGGACACTGTGGTCAGAGGGCAGGAGCATTTCACCTGGATCTTAATACTGGAGTCAAACTCCTAAATCCAGAGTTAAAGAAAGAAGAGCACTGCTGTGGCCGCTTCCCTTGGTAACAGAGGCTGCTGCTCTGGAGGCCGATGGCCAGCCTTTGACTTTGTGGCAACTATTGCCTCTATGATGAATCTGGGCTAAGAGGAAGCTCGGCCTGAAGCACTCTGTATTTCCCTAAGACATGGTCCAGACGGACAGGATCTACTTATGTTTCCTGAGATAATGAGACCAGCCACGGCAAACAAACTGTTACTCCAAAGAAAGAAGCTGACTGCAGGGTGTGATTGTCAAGAGATTGGGCCAAAGGCTTCCAACAAGGCAGAACAGAGCAGTGGGAGAGCACGCTCTGGAAGACCAGGCTCCTGGATTCAGATGCCAGCATCACCACTTCCCCTGTGAAGCAATGGGGGACTGACGTAGCCTCTCTGTATGACAGTTTCCATATTTATAAATGGAAAGATAATATTGTCCACTTCATGGAGATGGATGAAATAGACTGGAACATGTAACATTCTTAGATCGGTGCAGGGCATACTCCATGTACTAAAAATGTGTTCGACTTTTGTTACCGCAGGAAGTTACTGGGGTTAAGGAACATGCCAGTGTCCTGTAGTTCAGCAATATTTGAAGTGTGGGGCTGCATGGAGTTGGAATTAGAATAAGTAATAAAAGATATGAGGAATATTAAAAATAATATAGGATGCGGTACAAAGAAGGGATTCCATGTTATAATGTTTGTGGAAAAAAATGCATTTCAATTGGCAAACTGCATCTGCATGTCACTAGGATTGTATTTAGTGGGGCATCTGCGGCTTACAGGTGCCCCGTATCAGTCTGAGAGTCTGAAACAAGACCGTGACTCCGAGCTGGGAAATACAACTGGAAAGATCCAATTATTTATTAGTAGGATATTTTTATATCTTTAAAAGAAATAACTACTGTTCGTTCATTCAAACACAAATATTTTATACTCAAAATGAAAATAAAGTTAAAAAATAAAAGTACAGGTACTAGACACACTTTGAAGCCTTCGTTTCTGTTATCTGTGGTTAATGTTATAAAAAATTAAAATAATTAATTTTCACAAAATTAATGTGCCTAGCTGTTTTCTGGGAGGCTGGAAAGTCTGAAATACTTTTTATTTTCCTTTTTTATTTGAGAATCTATCATAAAAACTGGTGTTAACCAAACTTCACTTTCATTGCCTCAACTGCGTTAGTAGAAAGACCATGGGCCGCGCACGGTGGCTCAGGCCTGTAACCCCAGCACTTTGGGAGGCCGAGGTGGGCGGATCACGAGGTCAGGAGATCAAGACCATCCTGGCTAATATGGTGAAACTCTGTCCTACTAAAAATACAAAAATTTAGCCGGGCATGGTGGCGGCGCCTGTAGTCCCAGTTACTCGGGATGCTGAGGCAGGAGAATGGCATGAAACCAGGAGGTGGAGCTTACAGTGAGCCAAGATCTCGCCACTGCACTCCAGCCTGGGCAACAGAGCGAGACTCCATCTCAAAACAAAAACAAAAACTAAAACTTACATCTGCAGCTTGTGTTATATTTGTATTGGACATTGCCCTTGTCTCTAAGAAGGTACAAATTATAAATCCAAAACAAGACTTATTTTTTAATATTAATCCTTTGAATAAAAATAAGTTGATATGCATATTTCAGAAACCAAATGTTCACTTATGATTTGTGCTAGGAATTTAAATGACTCCCCCACTCTTTTGGCAGGAAGCTACACAGGTCTTACCCAGTTAACATGAGTGTCATAAGGTAACCTGCGAGTAAACATACTTTATCACTGTATCAATGAATAGCTGACTTATGAATATCTAAATATAATGTAGTCAGAGAGGTTAGTGACTAGCTATTTTTAAATTTTTTTAAATACTTAACATTATGTAGTCTCTGTTGCTGAGAGTTTTATTTCATTTACTATCTTGTATTTTTATGCAGAGACCTAATTGTAGCACCACAAATAAGTATATAAATTATGCTATTTTTAATTTAAATTCATTTAGAATATATTTTACTTAATATGTTAAAATTATTTTGTAACTAAATCCAATACCAAGATTTACTTCAAGAAAAATTATGTCACTATAGACATTTAATTTTCCTAGTCTCTATCAGTATGTGTACCTACAGTGTGGAATAATGTACAGCAAACCTGACTTCCTGGTATAAATAGACATTTTCTGTTTCTTTTAGGAATAACTACTGAATGCCAAATAAGAATTCAGGAATTCACTTCTTATTAAGTGCATATATTAAGTTTCATTTATGTTTAATATATGGGGAAAAATGAAAGAATGCCTTATTTTTTGCATGATTTTTGTTCACTTTGTATGATGGAAATTTTCAACCATTCAACAGAGTTTAGTGCAATGAATTATCATATCTCGATTAGCAAGCTTTATCATTATTTTTCTAATCTTATTTCATCTATATCCCTATTTAAAGCATCATGGTATTCACCTGTAAATGTTCTGATAAGGATATTTGATTTTGTTTATCATAGTTGTCAAAATGCCTAACAGAATATTGCTTAATATGATCTCCATATGCAGGTATCATTTTAGAACTGGTTTGTTTGAATCAGGATACAAACAAAGTTGTACTTTTTTATGGTTTTGGAGTTTATCCTCACAGCCGGCCATCTCCTTACCACACTCACAGCTGTGCAGTGCATACATCTGCGTGCTCCTCGGCTCACAGCATGGCAGCTTTGCAGCGGCTGGACCTCATTTCTCCTCGTAGCTGGAGTTGTATATAAACACTATCATTTGTAAACTTTTGTAGGATAAACATTTAGTTTTGAAGCTGGTTAAAACGAAATTTGTATGGCATAATAGCAAAGTAAAGAGAGAAGATGAGAAATAGAAGGTGAAAAAGTTAAGACCAGTAAGTTTGGACTTACATGTTTAAGTTTTTCTATTTGTTTATGTATTTATGTATGCATATATGCATATGTATGTATGTACACCAGAATGGATGGATAGGTAGGTAGGTAGGTAGACAGACAGACAGAAAGATAGAGAGATATAGATAGATAGATAGATAGATAGATACATACATACATACATACATACATACATACATACATACATAGAGTTCTTCTAGAGTTATTTTACTGTAAAGAGGAGGACCGGAAAGGAGTTATAGCTGGAAGACAAAGTAAGTTTAATGTAATTTTACAAACTTGTATGCTGAAGGGAATGAGTTAATAGCAGAAACTGATGACACAGGAGAGAGGGCCCCATTTGTAAGGTGCTTTGTCACATCATTCCCGATCTGTTGTCTTCATCCACCGTGATATCTCCCCACTGTCCTCTCCACATCACACAATGTGGACATACGTGTTGCTGTATTGCTCCAGTCTAAATTCTAGGAAGAGTTTGTAAGGGTGAGGATCTTTTGTGTGATCCACCTACGTCTTTGTTGAGAATGCCTATATTGAGATAGGCTTAAGTCACTTTATTATTAGCTCCTATGTAGCTCTTCAGCCCAAGGAGGAAATGGCATCTTCTCAGAGACTGCTTGCTTGCCACCTTCCTTGATCCTTGCTGTAGTTTGAGTTGCTCATGAAACCAAGAAGTGTCACAAGGGCACAGGCCCTTCTAGCTTGTGTTGAGTTCCCCTTGGGACTGCCTATTGTCTTTTGCTGAGCCACCTTGGGTGTGCGCAAGTGTGTGCATGTGTGTGTGTGCATACTGTGCACGTGCACTGTTACCACACTGTCTGAATAGTAACGATGCTAATACTTGTTAGAACCAGATAAACACCAAGATATTAGGAGTCTTGACAACTTCCTTTTTCACCTTAGAGTAACTTAAAAATAGGCTTAAACAAACAAAAGATGACAAGAACTGTGAAACATTCTGCTCCATTCACAAGATTTAAATTATTGGTGATTTGAAGAAATGATTCGACTTCAAGGGGAGCCCACACATTTCTTTCCTGGGATTTCACGGCAAATCCTATGGAATGTATTTGGCAAATGTACTCCTTCCAAAATTCCTTCTAGTGAATTATACATGTTGGGCACAAAAAGCCCACTAAAGCAAGGTGTGTAGTGACTTCTTCATGGAAGATACTGTTTCACAGAAAATCCTCCCTCTATCCTCCTCTTCACACCTTGCTGAATATTTCTATTTCCTTTCAAATTCAGGATTCTAGTTTTACCTTCTAGGTCTTAAAAAATGTTTTCAGTTTCCTTCCTCACTCCCATTTTCTTTGTTCTCATTTCTTAGGTTTTAAAGAAATCATAAATCAAAGAACTAACCATATTTCACATATTACATCTCCTTAAAATCCATCAAGAAAGGAGCACTGCAGAAAACACAAACCCAGATGGCCATGCCTCTGAAAGACCGCGAACTCTGCTTAATCCTGCATCTGATGAAAGATGTCTGTCTGCACATCTGAAAGAAATTTGCTAAAGCCTAATCTCAGGATCAAAAGGTCTTAAGAACCAGAGCTCCAATGAAAGACAAGGACAGAATTATTAAACATGACTACGTTCCATCATAAAAGATTAATTTACAGTAGAATTAATGGACTATAATGAAATTAAAATCTATCAACTATTTTCACTTAACCAAAGCAAAAAGTAAACTCAAGAGCATCCTAGTGACAGATAACCATTTGGTCCTTCTTCAGCCTTTTTTTTAAACCTTTGGATTATAATTATTGATGATAATTACATTTTGCAGCAAAGAGATTAGGTAAATAATAAAAAATTTGTCACTGGAAGCCATTATTATTGGATGGTTTGATGGAGTTCAAAAATCATCAAAATATAGATTGAGTAGTATTTTATACTTACATAATAAGATATAATATTAATAGGCTTACAACTGTGATAGACTTGAATGGTGCCTACTTTTACACAAATATACGCTTTTTTTACACATAAATTGCTGATAAGAACAAATTTTCTTAAGTATCCACAGCTAATGATATATATATTACAGACTACAGATACTAAAATATATGTCATTAAAAACCGAACAGTCTGGGCATGGTGGCACACACCTGTAATTGCAGCAATTTGGGAGGCTAGGGCAGGAGGATCACTTGAGCCCAGGAGCTTGAGACTAGCCAGGGCAACACAGGGAGACCTCGTCTCTACTAAAAAATTAAAAAATTCGCCAAGCTTTGTGGTGTGGGCTAGCTATTTTGGAGGCTGAGGTGGGAGGATCACTTGAGCCCAAGAGATCCAGTTTGCAGTGAGCCATGATCACACCACTGCACTCCAGAACAGATTCCCCAAGATGTAACATAAATAATCATCCACAAACACTTAACACTAAGATAAAGTTTAGTTATCACAGAAAGAATGATGTAGTATTTATGTCTTACATAATAGGGGTGCTACCGAATACTCCTATGTATATTGTATTTTAAAATAACTTATATTTAGGTATACGGTATCAACAATATTATACAGCCACTCTAAGTGTATAATTAGGTGAGTTTTGAAAAATGCATACATCCATGTAACTACCTCCCCAATCAAGACATTAGAACATGTCCATCACTGCTAATAGATTCCTCCCTCATATCCTCAAAATTTCCCCCCAGTCTGTTTTCCATCACTATAAATTAAATATATTTTTCCTAGAGTTTCCTATAAAAGGAATCTTACAGGCTGTGTGACACTCTTTTCTGCTTGGCTTTGTTTGTTCAGCATAATATTGTTGACACCCACGATGCTGAGTGTATCAGTGGTTTATTCCTTTGAAATGCTGTGTAATATTCCATCGCATGAATATAGCACCTTGTTCTCTTTTTTTTCAAATTTTTTATTTTATTTATTTATTCTTTTTTAAAATTATTATTATACTTTAAGTTCTAGGGTACATGTGCATAACGTGCAGGTTTGTTACATATGTATACTTGTGCCATGTTGCTGTGCTGCACCCATCAACTCGTCAGCACCCAACAACTCGTCATTTACATCAGGTATAACTCCCAATGCAATCCCTCCCCCCTCCCCATGATAGGCCCCGGTGTGTGATGTCCCCCTTCCCGAGTCCAAGTGATCTCATTGTTCAGTTCCCACCTATGAGTGAGAACATGCGGTGTTTGGTTTTCTGTTCTTGTGATAGTTTGCTAAGAATGATGGTTTCCAGCTGCATCCATGTCCCTACAAAGGACACAAACTCATCCTTTTTTACGGCTGCATAGTATTCCATGGTGTATATGTGCCACATTTTCTTAATCCAGTCTGTCACTGATGGACATTTGGGTTGAGTCCAAGTCTTTGCTACTGTGAATAGTGCCGCAATGAACATACGTGTGCAAATTTACAAGAAAAAAACAAACAACCCCATCAAAAAGTGGGCAAAGGATATGAACAGACATTTCTCAAAAGAAGACATTCATACAGCCAACAGACACATGAAAAAATGCTCATCACTGGCCATCAGAGAAATGCAAATCAAAACCACAATGAGATACCATCTCACACCAGTTAGAATGGCAATCATTAAAAAGTCAGGACACAACAGGTGCTGGAGAGGATGTGGAGAAATAGGAACACTTTTACACTGTTGGTGGGATTGTAAACTAGTTCAACCATTATGGAAAACAGTATGGCGATTCCTCAAGGATCTAGAACTAGATGTACCATATGACCCAGCCATCCCATTACTGGGGATATACCCAAAGGATTATAAATCATGCTGCTATAAAGGCACCTTGTTCTCTTCTGCAGTTGATGGACATTTGGCTTGTTTATAGTTGGGGGCTATTTATAGAGCCTCTATCAACATTCATATAGAATTATCTGATATTATATATCTTAGGTAAATACATAGGTGTGGAATGGTGGGGTGGTATGAAAAGTGCATATTTAATTTACAAAAACTGTCAAAGAACCGTTCAGACTAGTTGTATTTCCATTCCCACTGAGGCACAGAAGGAGAGATCTAGTTTTTTCACATCCTTAACCAAAGTTGGTATTGTGTAAGGATAGCCATGTAAATCAGTATCAGTCTTAAATTTCTGCTGTTCCACTTGAGATATAGTAATATATCACTGTGGTTTTTGCAAGTCTCTACTGACCAATAATTTTGAGCGTTTTTTTCTAATGTACATTGGCCATTCACACATCTTTTTCAGGGAGTTTATCCAATGCTTTTTGTCTCTTAAAAAATTGAGCTGCCTTCCTTATTATTAACGTGTTATTTATTTATTCTAGATAAAGGCACTTTGTGAAATATTTGAGTTAAGACTATTCAAATATCTGAATTGAGAATCCCTGCTATTGGCTTGCCTTTTTATTTTCTTACCTTATTTTTTTTGAGAAGGAAATATTTTTCATTTTGATGAAGTCTACTCGATCAATTTTTTCTTTTACGGTTTGCATTTTTTGTGTGCCATATCTAAAGAGTCTTTGCCTATCCCAATATTATTTTTATTTTCTCCTTTCATAATATTGTATTTTATATTTCAGCCTGTGATCTTTTCTATCTTACCTTAATCTACGATATGACTTAAGGACTAAGGTTCACTTTTTTTTTCTGTGTGCATATCTAGTTGTTTCAGCAGCATTTGTTGAAAAGGCCGTCTTTCCCATACTGAAGTGCTTTAACAAAGTAGGTAGAAAATTAATTGGCACTACATGCATTGGTCTGTTTTTGGACTCTATTTTCAGTTCTGTTGGTTCATATGCTTGTCCTTACACAAATACCATTATATCATGCATATTGTCCTTATCTAATGCATCTTGAAATTAGTTAGGGTTCGTCCTCCAATTTTATTCTTTCAAGAATTTTCAGGCTATCCTACATTTTTTAATTTTTCAAAAATTATTTATAATTAGTTTGTCAATTTCTTTTCTAAAAAGTTTGCTGTGCTTTGTCCTGGGATAGCACTGAATCTATAGTTCAGTGATCCTCAAAGAATAGTTCCCAGGTAAGCAGAAGCAGCATCTCTTGAGAACATATTAAATTTATAAGTTCTCAATCTCCACCCCACAGCTATGGAATCAGAGAAAACCTAGAGGCGACGCGCCACCTGTGCACCACCGTCAGACATGACTTCCACAGGTAATAGAAATCACAGGCAGCATTGTTCTCTCTCCTTTTAATAGTCGGTTATCTTTTCAATAGATTTAGAAAACAGAAAAACAAAAATCTTCCATACCTTCCCATGTGTCTATCATTCTAGTTCTATTCACTCCCTTGTATAGACTGGAAGTCTTCTTAGAATCATTTTCCTTCAGCTTGAAGAGATTCTTATAAAATCTCTTGTGGTATATATCTACTAGTGACAAATTTACTCAGATTTTATCTGAAACTCTTTTTTGTTTATTTTAAAATAATTTTGTTAGGTTTAAATTTATGGGTGGACCATTCTTTCGTTGCTATTTTTATTTTTAGACTAAAGGAGCCATTTGATCCTTCTGCCTTGCATGGTTTCTGATGTCAGCAGTCCCTCTTATCTTTGTTTGTCTCTAAAGCTATTCCTTTTTTGTATGAAGTGGGCTGCCTTTATGATATTCTTTTTATTATTAGTTTTTGCTTTTTTTGTTATGATGTCTTGGTATGGTTTTCCTTGTACGTATTTTTCTTGGCATTTATTGAGCTTCCAGGCCCCGTGGAATATATTTTCATGCACTTTGGTACATACTTTATCCTTATTTCTTCAACTATTTGGGCCTGCACTTTCCTTCTTGGATCTCTATTGCACATGTTTGACCAATTGATATTGTCCCACATGTTGCTGAGTCTCCTTGTTTTTTTTTTTTATTTTTAAATTAAAAAAAAAAAATTTTTTTTTGAGACAGAGTCTCGCTCTGTTGCCCAGGCTGGAGTGCAATGGCACAATCTCCACTCACTGCAACCTTCCCCTCCCAGGTTCAAGCAATTCTCCTTTCTCAGCCTCCCAAGTAGCTGGGATTACAGGTGCACACCACCATGCCTGGCTAATTTTTGTATTTTCAGTAGAGACGGGGTTTCACCATGTTGTCCAGGCTGGTCTTGAACTCCTGACCTCAAGTGATCTGCCCGCCTCAGCCTCCCAAAGGGTCGGGATTACAGGCGTGAGGTACTGTGCCTGGCCTCCTCATTTTTTTTTTTCCCCTCATTGTTCTTCAGTTCAAAAGATTTTGATTACACTGTTTTGAAATTAGTTATTCTTTTATTCTGCAATGTCTAGTCTACTGTTTAGTGTATCCAGTGAATTTTTCCTTTTTTAAAAAATAATTTCAACTTTTATTTCAGATTCAGTGGGCATGTGTGCAGGTTGTTATGTCAGTATATTGCATGATACTGAGGTTTGGGATATGGATCCCGTCAGCCAAGGAGTGAACATACTGCCTGATAGCTGTTTTTCAGCCGTTCTCCTTCTCCATCTCTCCCCGCTCTGCTAGTCCCCAGTGTCTGTTGTTCCTATCTTTATGTCCAGGTGACCCAATGATTAGCTCTCAGTAGAGTCTAATAGCTATTTTGGGTGAGATATTTTAATTATCAAAATTTATCACATAACATGATATTGTATACCTTAAGTATATACAACAAAAGGTATTTTTTAAGACAATTAATTTTTTTTTATGAATGATGCTAATAATAGTAATAATTCCCACCTTTTACTAGGGCTCCAGAGTTTATAAAATGCTTTCTAGTCCACGTATGTTGGACCTCATACTAATTCTGTGATGTTTATCAAGCAATCTTATTTATTTATTTTAATATACTTTAAGTTCTAAGGTACATGTGCATGTGCAAAATGTACAGGTTTGGTTTGGTACATAGGTAAACGTGTGCCACGCTGGTTTGCTGCGTTCATCAACTCGTCATTTACATTAGGTATTTCTCCTAATGCTATCCCTGCCCCAGTCATCCAGCCCCCAACAGGCTCCCATGTGTGATGTTCCCCGCCCTGTGTCCAAGTATTCTCATTGTTCAATTCCCACCTATGAGTGAAAATATGTGGTGTTTGGTTTTCTGTCCTTGTGATAGTTTGCTGAGAATGATGATTTCCAGCTTCATCCATGTCCCTGCAAAGGACATGAACTCATCCTTTTTTGTGACTGCATAGTATTCCATGGTGTATATGTGTCACATTTTCTTAATCCAGTCTATCACTAATGGACATTTGGGTTGGTTCCAAGTCTTTGCTATTGTGAATAGTGTTGCAATAAACATACGTGTGCATGTGTCTTCATAGTAGCATGATTTGTAATCCTTTGGGTATATACCCAGTAATGGAATCACTGGGTCAAATGGTATTTCTAGTTCTAGATCCTTGAGGAATCGCCACACTGTCTTCCACAATGTTTGAAGCAATTTACACTCCCACCAACAGTGTAAAAGTGTTCCTATTTCTCTACATCCTCTCTAGCATCTGTTGTTTCCTGATTTTTTAATGATGGCCATTCTAACTGGTGTGAGATGGTACCTCATTGTGGTTTTGATTTGCATTCTTCTCATGACCAGTGATGATAAGCATTTTTCCATGTGTCTGTTGGCTGATAAATGTCTTCTTTTGAGAAGTGTCTGTTCATATCCTTGGCCCACTTTTTGATGGGGTTGTTCATTTTCTTTTTGTAAATTTGTTTACATTCTTTGTAGATTCTGGATATTAGCCCTTTGTGTTAGATAGGTAGATTGCAAAAATTTTCTCCCATTCTTAGGTTGCCTATTCACTCTGATAGTAGTTTCTTCTGCTGTGCAGAAGCTCTTCAATTTAATTAGATCCCATTTCTCTATTTTGGCTTTTGTTGCAATTGCTTTTTGGTGTTTTAATCATGAAGTCCTTGCCCATGCCTATGTCCTGAATGGTATTGCCTAGGTTTTCTTCTAGGGTTTTTATGATTTTAGGTCTAACAATTAAGTCTTTAATTCATCTTGAATTAATTTTTGTATAAGGTGTAAGGAAGGGATCCAGTTTCAGCTTTCTACATATGGCTAGCCAGTTTTCCCAGCATCATTTATTAGATAGGGAATCCTTTCCCCATTTCTTGTTTTTGTCAGGTTTGTCAAAGATTAGATAGATGTAGATGTGTGGTGTTATTTCTGAGGGCTCTGTTCTGTTCCATTGGTCTATATGTCTGTTTTGGTACCAGTACCATGCTGTTTTAGTTACTGTAGCCTTGTAGTATAGTTTGAAGTCAGGTAGCATGATGTCTCCAGCTTTGTTCCTTTTGCTTAGGTGTCTTGGCAATGTGGGCTCTTTTTGGTTCCATATGAACTTTAAAGTAAATTTTTCCACTTCTATGAAGAAAGTCATTGGTAGCATGATGGGGATGGCATTGAGTCCATAAATTACCTTGGACAGTATGGCCATTTTCACGATAGTGATTCTTCCTATCCATGGGCATGGAATGTTCTTCCATTTGTTTGTGCCCTGTTTTAATTTCACTGAGCAGTGGTTTGTAGTTCTTGAAGAGGTCCTACACTTCTCTTGTAAGCTGGATTCCTAGGTATTTTATTCTCTTTGTAGCAATTGTGAATGCGAGGTCACTCATGATTTGGCTCTCTGTTTGTCTCTTATTGGTGTATAGGAATGTTTATGATTTTTGCACATTGATTTTGTATCCTGAGACTTTGCTGAAGTTGCTCATCAGCTTAAGGAGATTTTGGGCTGAGATGATGGGGTTTTCTAAATACACAATCATGTCGTCTGCCAACAGGGACAATTTAACTTCTTGTTTTCCTAACTGAATGCCTTTTATTTCTTTTTCTTGCCTAATTGCCCTGGCCAGAATTTCCAACACTATATTGAATAGAAGTGGTGAGAGAGGGCATCCTTGTCTTGTGCTGGTTTTCAAAGGGAATGCTTCCAGTTTTTGCCCATTCAGTATGATATTGGCTGTGGGTTTGTCATAAATAATTCTTATTATTTTGAGATACATTCTATCAATACCTAGTTTATTGAGAGTTTTTATCATGAAGGGCTGTTGAATTTTGTCAAAGGCCTTTTCTGCATCTATTGAGATAATCATGTGGATTTTATCGTTGGTTCTGTTTATGTGATGGATTACGTTTATTGATTTGCGTATGTTCAACCAGCCCTGCATCCCAGGGATAAAGCCGACTTGGTCATGGTGGATAAGCTTTTTGATATGCTGCTGGATTCGATTTACCAGTATCTTATTGAGGATTTTCGCATCAATGTTCATCAGGGATATTGGTCTAAAATTCTCTTTTTTGCGTTGTGTCTCTGCCAGGCTTTGGTATCAGGATGATGCTGGCCTCATAAAATGAGTTACGGAGGATTCCGTCTTTTTCTATTGATTGGAATAGTTTCAGAATCAATAGTACCAGATCCTCATTGTACCTCTGGTACAATTAGGCTGTGAAACTGTCTGGTGCTAGACTTTTTTTGGTTGGTAGGCTATTAATTATTGCCTCAATTTCAGAGCCTGTTATTAGTCTATTTGGAGATTCAACTTCTTCCTGGTTTAGTCTTGAGAGTGTGCATGTGTCCAGGAATTTATCCATTTCTTCTAGATTTTCTAGTTTATTTGCATAGAGGTGTTTATAGTATTCTCTGATGGTAGTTTTTATTTCTGTGGGATCGGTGGTGATATCCCCTTTATCATTTTTTATTGCGTCTATTTGATTCTTCTCTCTTCTTCTTTATTAGTCTCGCTAGCGGTCTGTGAATTTTGTTGGTCTTAAAAAAAAAAAACAGCTCCTGGATTCATTGATTTTTTGGAGGGTTTTTTGTGTCTCTATCTCCTTCAGTTCTGCTCTCATCTTAGTTATTTCTTGCCTTTTGCTAGCTTTTGAATTTGTTTGCTCTTGCTTCTCTAGTTCTTTTAATTGTGATGTTAGGGTGTCAAATTTAGATCTTTCCTGCTTTCTCTTGTGGGCATTTACTGCTATAAATTTCCCTCTACACACTGCTTTAAATGTGTCCCAGAGATTCTGGTACATTGTGGATTTGTTCTCATTGGTTCAAAGAACATCTTTATTTCTGCCTTCATTTTGTTATGTACCCAGTAGTCATTCAGGAGTACGTTGTTCAGTTTCCATATAGTTGAGCGGTTTTGAGTCAGTTTCTTAATCCTGAGTTCTAATTTGATTGCGCTGTGTTCTGAGAGACAGTTTGTTGTGATTTCTGCTCTTTTACATTTGCTGAGGAGTGCTTTACTTCCAACCATGTGGTCAATTTTAGAATAAGTGCGATGTGGTGCTGAGAAGAATGTATATTCTGTTGATTTGGGGTGGAGAGTTCTGTAGATGTCTATTAGGTCTGCTTGGTGCAGAGTTGAGTTCAAGTCCTGGGTATCCTTGTTAACCTTCTGTCTCACTGATCTGTCTAATATAGACAGTGGAATGTTAAAGTCTCCCATTATTATTGTGTGGGTGTCTAAGTCTCTTTGTATGTCTCTAAGGACTTGCTTTAAGAATCTGGGTGCTCCTGTATTGGGTGTATATATATTTAGGATAGTTAGCTCTTCTTGTTGAATTGATCCCTTTACCATTTTGTAATGGCCTTTTTGTCATATTGATCTTTGTTTGTTTAAAGTCTGTTTTATCAGAGACTGAGGTTGCAACCCCTGCTTTTTTTTTACTTTCCATTTGCTCGGTAGATCTTTCTCCATCCCTTTATTTTGAGCCTATGTGTGTCTCTGCACATAAGATGGGTCTCCAGAATACAGCACACTGATGGGTTTTGACTCTTTATCCAATTTGCCAGTCTGCGTCTTTTAATTGGGACATTTAGCCCATTTATATTTAAGGTTAATATCGTTATGTATGAATTTGATCCTGTCATTTATGATGTTAGCTGGTTATTTTGCCTGTTAATTGATGCAGTTTCCTCGTAGCATTGATGGTCTTTATAATTTGGCATGTTTTTGCAGTGGCTGGTACCAGTTATTCCTTTCCATGTTTAGTTCTTCCTTCAGGGTCTCTTGTAAGGCAGGCCTGGTGGGGACAAAATCTCTCAGCATTTGCTTGTCTGTAAAGGATTTTATTTCTCCTTCACTTATTAAGCTTAGTTTGGCTGGATATGAAATTCTGGGTTGAAAATCCTTTTCTTTAAGAATGTTGAATATTGGCCCCCACTCTCTTCTGGCTTGTAGGGTTTCTGCAGAGAGATCCACTGTTAGTCTGATGGGCTTCTCTTTGTGGCTAATCCAACCTTTCTGCCTGCCCTTAACATTGTTTCCTTCATTTCAACCTCAGTGAATCTGACAATTATGTGTCTTGGGGTTGCTCTTCTTGAGGACTATCTTTGTGGTGTTCTCTGTATTTCCTGAATTTGAATGTTGGCCTGCCTTCAAGCAATCTTATTTTTACAAGAAAATACAGTGCTTCTTCAAAGTCACATAAGCATTGAGTCAAACTTACATCTGTGGACACCAGTTGCAAAGCTGCTTTTTGCATGAAATATTTCCAGTTATTCTAAGTAATTCTAATTTTGGCCTAAACATGCAAGATTGAAGAAATCCTTATCAGAGAAGGCAATGTAACCTACTCTCTCCCTTAAATTCTGATTCTTTATCCCCCTCTTTGCAGGCTTGGGTTCCAATTCAATACCCAAACCCTTTTTATAAGACAACTTTATTGAGGTATCATTGATATAAAATTGTATATATGTAAGATGTACAATATGATGTTTTGATAAACATATGCATTGTGAAATAATCACTATAATCAACATAATGTGGCCAGGTGCAGTGGCTCAAACCTGTAATTCCAGCAATTTGGGAGGCTGAGGCAGGCAGATCATCTGAGGTCAGGAGTTTGAGACAAGCCAGGCCAACATGATGAAACCCTGTCTGTACTAAAAATGCAAAAATTGACTGGATGTGGTGGCAAGCACCTGTAGTCCCAGCTACTTGGGAAGCTGAGGCAGAAGAATTGCTTGAACCCAGGAGGTGGAGGTTGCAGTTAGCTGAGATTGCGCCACTGCACTCCAGGCATGGCAACAGAGCGAGACTCCTTCTCAAACAAACAAACAAAAAATGTACATATCAATTATCTCTACATGGTTGCCAATATATGTGTGTGTGTGTGTGTGTGTGTGTGTGTGTGTGTGTGTCTCTGTCTGTGTAGTGACAACCACCATCCCAGTCTCTGCTTCTGTGAATTGGTCTATTTTAGATTCCACTGATAAGTTACATCCGCCATATTTGTCTTTTTGTGCCTTGCTTATTTTGCTTAGCATAATGTCCTCCAGCTCCATCCATGCTGTCAAAAATGGAAGGATTTTTTTTTAAGGCTGAGTAATATACCATTGTGTATATGCATGTACCACATTTTCTTTATCCATTCATTGACCAAAGGGCATTTAGATTGTTTCCGTATCTTGGGTATTGTGAATAATGCTACAGTAAACATGGGAGTACAGAGATTTCTTCATGATCCTGATTTTATTTTATTTTTATTTTTTGGATTTGTACCCAGAAGTTGATTGGCTGGTAATTTTATTTTTGTTTTTTGAGAAACTTTCACCCTATTTTTGTAATTATTTTACTAGATTACATTCTCATGAGCAGTATACAAGGGTTTCCTCTTCTTCACATCCTCTCCAACTCTTTTGTCTTTCAGTAATAGCTATTCTGACAGGTGTGAGTTGATAGCTCATTGTGCCTTTGATTTACATTTTCCCGATGATTAGAGATATCGACCATGTTTTCAGATACCTGCTAGCCACTTGATCATTTTTCTATTTTGAGAAGTGTCTGTTTAGGTTCTTTCTCCATTTTCAAATCTAGTTATAAGTATCTTTGGTATTGATTTGTATGAGTTCTTCACAGATTTTGGGTATTAACCCTTTGTCAGATAAATGGTTTGCAAATATGTTTCCCATATAGGCAACATAGGTTGCCTTTTCATTTCTGCTGTGCAGAAGCTTTGTAGTTTTACGTAGTCCTACTTCTCTATTTTTGCTTTTGTTGTCTATGATTTTTGTGTCATATCCAAAAAAATTGTTGCCAAGATTAATGTCAAGAAGGTTTTTCCTTATTTTTTTCCAGGAGCTGTACAGTTTCAGGCTTTACTTATGTTTAAATATTTAGTCCATTTTGAGTTGACTTTTGTATCTGGTGAGAGATACTGGATACCCAGTTTTGCCAGTACCATTTGTTTAAGATACTGTCCTTTCCCCTTTGAGTGTTCTTGGCACCCTTGTTAAAGTGTAATGGACTGCAAATGTGTGAGTTTAATTCTGGGTTCTCTCTTCTGGTTCACTGGTCTATATCTGATTTCATGCCAAAATCATATTGTTTTGATTACTATAGCTTTGTAACATAATTCAAAGACAAGAAGTATGAGGCTTTCAGCTTTGTTCTTGTTGCTCAAGATTGATTTGGGGCTGGGTATGGTATGCATGCCTGTAATCTCAGCACTTTGGGAAGCTGAGGTAAGAAGATCGCTTAAGGGCAGGGGTTCAAGACAAGCCTTGAAAACAAAGTGAAACCTTGTCCCTACAAAAAAAACTAAAATGAGCTCTGTGGGGTTGCATGTACCTGTAGTTCAGGCTACTTGGGAGGCTGAAATGAGAGGATTGTTTGAGCCTAGGAGTTTGAGGTTGCAGCAAGCTGTTATCATACAACTGCACTCCAGTCTTGTCAAAAGAGTAAGACCCTGCCTGAAAAAAAAATTGCTTTGGCTATTTGTGGTCTTTTGTGGTTTTGTATGACTTTTGAAATTGTGTTTTCTATTTCCATAAAAATATGTCATGGGAATTTTGATAGGAATTGCAGTGAATCTGTAGATTGCTTTGGGTAGTATGGCAATAAAGACATTTTAACAATCATAATTCTTTAAGTCTATGAACATGGGATATCTTTCCACTTATTTATAGCTTTTTAAATTTCCTTCATCAGTTTTTTATAATTTTCTATGTACACTGAAATTTCAGTATTTCACCTCTTCGGTTAATTCCTAAGTATTTTTTTCTCTTTTTGTTGCTAATGTAATGGGATTGTTTTGTTAATTCTCCTTTTAGATAGTTTGTTGTTACTTTATAGAAATGCCATTGATTTTTGTATCTTACAACCTTACTCTAAGCACTCTTTATTCATACTTGTATCCTTCCTTCCACAGTCTGCACATCAGTTTCACTTTGTGATCTCTTACATACAGAATTCCACTGCCTAGCTAGAGACTGACAGTGATTGGTTGTGCTGGAGTCCAAATGCTTTAAACATACATTTTTATTTTTCAAAAAAAAAAAAAAAAATGAACTATACATACATACAATAAAATGAACTAAAGTATAAAGCATCATGACTTTTTACACGTATATAGCAAGTTTAACCACCATTCAAATGAGGTTATAGAATATTTCTAGTAGTCCTGCAAATTTCCTAGTTCTCCATCTCATTCAGTCACAATTTCCATAGGCGATCAATAGTTTAACGTCTATCACTATGTATTTATTTCACCTGTACTTGAACTTTATATAAATAAATTTATATATGATATATACTTTTTGTTTCTGAATTCTTCCACTCTTCTTTTTTTTTTTTTTTTTTTGAGATGGAGTCATTTTTTTTTTGAGATGTCGCCCAGGCTGGAGTGCAGTGGCGCGATCTCGGTTCACTGCAAGCTCTGCCTTCCAGGTTCACGCCATTCTGCTGCCTCAGCCTCTTGAGTAGCTGGGACTACAGGCGACCTCCACCACGCCCAGCTAATTTTTTGTATTTTTTAGTAGAGACAGGGTTTCACTGTGTTAGCCAGGATGCTCTGATCTCCTGACCTCGTGATCCACCCGCCTCGGCCTCCCAAAGTGCTGGGATTACAGGCGTGAGCCACTGCACCTGGCCTCACTCATCCTTTTTTTTCTTTTTTACATCTGTCTAGGTTGTTTGTATAAAACGTTTGCTATATTGCTGTGTATATTCTATAATATAAATACAGTAAAGTTTATTTATTTCCTCTGATGCTGAAGGAAATTTGTGTTGTTTCCAGCTTTTGGCTGTTAAAAATGAGGCTGGTAAACACAAAGCTACTATAAGAAATTCCGTACATGTTTTTTGGTGGACTTATATAAGTATTACTCCTGGGTGTGGACTTAGAGGTCAAATAGCTGGAGCATATAATAGATATTTAGCTTTAGTAGATACTGTCAGTTAGCAAAAGTGAACATATTAATTTATAGCCCCAATAACAACATATGCACATTCCAGTGGCTCTACATCATCAGCAAACACTTGGTCTATTTTTCAGGATGTACGTCTTTGCATTTTAGAGTCTGTAGTAAATAAGAATGTTTACAACTTTTTGAAGAGATAGCAGTTGTTGGTGAGGATGTGGAGAAAAGGGAACACTTACACAGTATTGGTGGGAATATAAATGAATACAACTTCTACGGAAAGCAGTAGGGAGAGTTCTCAAAGGACTAAAATTAGAACTATGATTCGATCTAGCTATCCTCCTACTATCTACCCAAAGAAATGGAAATCGTCATTATATCACAAAGATACGTGCACTTGTATGTTTATTGCTGCACTATGCACAAGAGAAAAATCATGGAAATAATATAAGTGTCCATCACTTATGGTATGGTGGTATATATCAAATATCACATATTCTTACTTACAAGTGGGAGCTAAATGTGTACACATTGTCCTAGAGAAGAAAATAATAGACACTGAAGACTCAAAATGGTGAGAAGGTGTGAGGGTGGAAAAGGGTGTGGGATGAAAAATTACTTGATGTGTCTAGTGTACACAGTTTGAGTGATGGCTACACTAAAAACCCAGACTTCACCACTAAGAATATATTCATGTAACAAAACTGCCCTTCTACCCCCTAAATCTGCATTTTAAAAAATAATCTGACATTTTAATTCTAACTATATCCCTCTTGCCTTTTGTTACATTGCTGACTTCCATTTTTACTTCCACGTATTATAAAGCCTACAAGATAGTATCATTATTGTTGCTTCAAACACTACTTCATTTTCATATTCACCTGCAAATTTACCTTTTCTGGTACATTTTCTTCTGGCTGTCTTATATTGCCATCTGTTATCATTTTCCGCTAACCTCAAGGACTTGCTTTAGCATCTCTTGTTAATACACAGCTGCTATCAACTTTTATTTTTCTTATATCATTTTTATTCTTTCTTCCACCTTGAAGAGTATTTTTGCTTTGATGTACAACTCTAAATTGATAGAATTTTTTCCTTTTTGTACTTTAAAATGTCAATTCATTGTCTTCTGACTTCCATAGTTTCTTTAAGGATGTAAGAGATTTACTTACTATATATATAATAATTATTTTATAGACTTTGCCTGATAATTCCAATATTTGAATAGTCTGCATTTCTTCTATTTTATTTTCTTGGCTGGGCGCGGTGGCTCACGCCTGTAATCCCAGCACTTTGGGAGGCTGAGGCGGGTGGATCACGAGTCAGGAGATCGAGAGCATCCTGGCTAACACAGTGAAACCCCATCTCCACTAAAAAATAGAAAAAATTAGCCAGGTGTGGTGGCGGGCGCCTGCAGTCCCAGCTACTTGGGAGGCTGAGACAGGAGGAGAATGGTGTGAACCCAGGAGGTGGAGCTTGCAGTGAGCCGAGATCATGCCACTGCACTCCAGCCTGGGTGACAGGGCGAGACTCTGTCTAAAAATAAAATTTTAAAAAAAATTATTATTTTATAGACATTGCCTGATAATTCCAACATTTGAATAGTCTGCGTTTCTTCTATTTTGTTTTCTCTTTATTTTTGGCTTCATTTTCTTGTGTCTTTGCATATCTCATGAATTCTATTTTGTGCCTGATATTGTATAAAATAACTGTAGGGCATGAAGTTGATCTATTTTCATCCCAAATGGATATGTTCTGCTATCTGCTAAGCAGATAGTGTAAGGGGATAATCACCTCAATGTGCTTAGAAATGTAGCTGGATTGGGGCTAGGTTGCAGTTTTGCTTAGACTCAGTCAGTCCACTTCGTGTTTGCCCTTTTTCATTTGGAGTGGTTATCTTAGCCTTTGATGGAGAGGATGTTATATTTTTCTTTTCTCATTCCTTAAATACTCCAAAAGATTTTGCCTGCCCTTTGAAGATTCAAGCGTAACATTTCAGTATTATACAACAAACAGCAGAAAATTCCCGCAAATATTTTGTAGGGGGATATAATTTGTGTTCACTGCAGGCTATTTGCAGTAGTGGGTCACCGTCACCAAGGCAATGTGAGACTGGGAGAGATTTTACTCTGCATTTCCAATTAGCACCTCCAGAATTTTGTCTCACTGAGCAAACATCATATGTGAAAAATAGGACACGCACTTGGGAATTCCTCTCTATTACAAGTCTTCCGGCTGTCCAGTGGTCTGCGTCTTTTTTCTCCAGTAGAATTCCTCTTTCTCTACCAAGCCCAATCATCAACCCTTTCCAGCATCACAATTGCCTCTAGGAAACAGAAGGACTCTTAGTTGTCAGCGCACCTTGAAATGGCTGTTCCCTCTCTGGAACTTTTTAGTTCATCTAGACCTTTTTGCTTCTGCAAGTCTCTAGTGCTTTTAACAAGAAGATGTTTGTAATTAGTCATTTTTGTCTCTAGTCACTCTAATAGGAGAGAGGAGCGCTTGTGGTCTACTCCATCTTTCTCAGCAGTGAAAATCTGTTTACTTTTTGTTTCATTTTTCTAAATTAGAAGACAGACTTCTTGCATTCCGTTGAGGTTATTGAATGGCTTCCTGCTTTTATCTTGGTTATTGATATTCTTTATTTTCATTAAAGTTGAGACCTGTAAGGACTTGGAGATCATCGTTAGGCACAATGTTTGGTTTACCTTGTCTTGGATTCTGTCCAAGTAGGTAAGAACACACAACCTTCAGGCCAATTTCTACTTTCTTTCATACATTTTAAGTTCTATTTATGTTTTTATGATTATGTTTTCTTCCAAGTCAGATCTCCTCACTTCTGATATATTGATCAATATAGTAGGTAAGAACATACAACCTTCAGGCCAATTTCTACTTACTTTCATACATTTTAAATTCTATTTATGTTTTTATGATTATGTTTTCTTCCAAGTCAGATCTCACTTCTGATGTATTGATCAATAGCCTAGCTAATTGAGTGACCTGTCTCTGGCTTAGGTGTTTTCATTATCACTGTACATTTTCACATCTGCTCTTCACTTCTAGGTCAGCCTAAAACACATTAACTCTGATACGGTAAATTACTTCAAATCTCTATGTCTTAATTCTTCTTCTGTAAATTAAAGATAATAATAGCCTCTTCTTCGTAAGAGATTTTTTTAAGGATTACATAATATAACAAAGTTAAGAAACACAGAACAATATCTGATATGTAGTAAACACTCAGTAAATATTACCTGTTATTTCATTTGCAGGAAACAAAATTATGTTTCAGCTTCACTTCTACTAATACAATACAGCCAGAAAAATATGTCAAAGTAGAGCTTCGATCTTAGTTAATATGCTTTTCAAGGCTGCGTTCTTTACCGTATACTACAAGAAAATAAAGTTAGTCTGTACAAGTTGAATATGTTTTCTATTCCTTAGCAGATCACACACACAAAAAAATGGCTGACATTACTTTTGCCAAACTTGATGGTTATGTTGGTAATGATTTTATTTAAAATATGCTATTTTAAAACCTCAAAGAGAAAGCAGTCATTTTTCTGAAACTATTATTGGTTATGAGGTACAATGATAACCACAGACAATATCTAATAAAATAAACATGCCATATATTTTAAGAGAGGGAGAGTAAACATTGGTTTCACTGATATGGTCCCAATGAACATTACAAGAGCAGGCCCTCTGAACTGTGTACATGAATGCGTGCATTATCCTGGCAGCCTCTCTTATGGAGAGCTGTATATGGCACAATTAGCAGCAAGAATTTGCTTAACAATGGCTGATATTCCCTGAGCAGTGCTAGATGGATCAGTTAGGGAATATTCACGTGAGAGTTTTTATGTCCTTGGCCCATTTTTCAGATGACTCCCTAGATTGTTGGCTTACAAGCTGGGGAAAACACAGGTAATCCAGTCGAACTAGCAACTTGTCCTTCCAAACCTGGCAATGTGATCCTGCATTTGTTGAGTTTTTGAATATCTCCTTGGTCTGCACTAAAATAATCTTTTCAGTTTTATCATGGCAAATATCTGTCTTACAAAGGATCCTGATGAACGCCAGCTACCAATCAGGCAAGACACACACATGAAAGACTTCTTTCATAGAAGGAAGTTAGTAAGCTAATCCAAAAGCCAAGATGCAGCTGTTTTGGGTTTAGAACTTTTCTTTGATCCATCACATTGGTACTAAGATCTTGGTGAAATAATTGAGAGAAAAAATATAATTTGGTCGTATGACTACTATTGCTCAGACCTATTTGTGTAACTTGATTTATTGTTAAAGTATGTTTTGGTAATCATACAGACACAGCCATTGTATCAGTAATTTGTTTATTTGTCCTTAGTAGGGGGTACATTTGTCTGCTTGGTTTGGTCACAAATCTCAAGAAACTCAACAATAGTTTAAAGAAATTAGGAATTTATTTCTCTATCATGTAAAGTTCCAGGAGAAGGTCGTCCAGCTATGTTATTGTGGACCTGAAGTGTCAAGGACCCTGACCTCTGAGGTTTCTATTCCCAAGACAATTTACGGACCAAGATGAGTTCCAGACATTATGTCCTCATTCCAGCAAGTGGAAAAGGAGGTTGGGGAAAGGGCATGACATCTCTCTCTCCCTTCCAGGAGTTGCCACGAATGTTTACAAGTTATTGCCCAGAACTTAGTACCGTGGCCACACTCAGGTAGAAGGGATGGAGGTAAATGTAGTCTTTCTTGGATAATTGTGTGACCAGCTAATAGTTAAAGGTTTGTTCTATCACAGGAGAAGAGAAAGACATGGGAGGACACCCAACAGTTTCTCCACTGATGGACTAACTCCTTTATACAATTTTAACAGTTGGACAGGATGAAATTTTCTAAATATAGTATTTACTTCCCTCATTGATTAAAGAGGATACTGAACATGATTTCATTTTTTTCTCAATTACTTAGAGTTAGCATCAATGAGCATCAAATGCATAGATAGTATTGTCAATAACATAACTAGGTTTCTCTAGCTCTTCGATGTTGTGGGAAGTCAGGGACCCTGAACGGAGGGACCAGCTGAAGCCGCCGCAGAAGAACATAAATTGTGAAGATTTCATGGACATTTATTCGTTCCCCAAATTAATACTTTTATAATTTCTTACACCTGTCTTTACTGCAATCTCTGAACATAAATTGTGAAGCTTTCATGGACATTTATTACTTCCCCAATCAATACTCTCATAATTTCCTATGCCTGTCTTTAATCTCTTAATCCTGTCATCTTTGTAAGCTGAGGATGTATGTCGCCTAAGGACCCTGTGATGATTGTGTTACCTGTACAAATTGTTTGTAAAACATGTGTGTTTGAATGATATGAAATCCTGGCATCCCTAAAAAGAACAAGGTACCAGTGATTTTCAGGAAACAAGGGAAATAACCATAAGTTCTGACTGCCTGTGGGGCCGGGCAGAACAGAGTCATATTTCTCTTCTTGCAGAAAGCAAATAGGAGAAATATCACTGAATTCTTTTCCCCACAAGGAATAACCCTGGGAAAGGAAAGCATTCCCAGGGGTGGGTCTATGGATGGCCGCTCCGGGAGTGTCTGCCTTATGCAGTTGAAGATAAGGGATGAAATACGCCCTGGTCTCCTGCAGTGCCCTCAGGCTTGCTAAGATTGGAAATTCCAGCCTGGCGAATTCTAGTCAGACCAGTTGTCTTCTCTGGAACCCTGTTTCCTGTTAAGATGTTTATCAAGACAATACATGCCCAGCAGGACATGGAACCTCATCAGTAATTCTAATTTTTCCCTAGCCTGGTGATCTTGCTCTGCCCTTCTGCCCTTGTAATCTTCTATTGCCCTTTGAAGCATGTGATCTTTGTGACTTACTCCCTGTTTGTACCCCCCTCCCCTTTTGAAATCCCTAATAAAAACTGGCTGGTTTTGCAGCTCAGGGGGCATCACAGAACCTACCAATAGGTGATGTCACCCCCGGAGGCCCAGCTGTAAAATTTCTCTCTTTTGTAGTACTCTTCCTCTTTATTTCTCAGACTGGCTGACACTTAGGGAAAATAGAAAAGAACCTATGTTGAAATATTGGAGGCTGGTTCCCCTGATCCTTCCAGATCCTGGAATCGGAATTCACTGAGGAGACGTCTTTGTTCCAAGACCCTCTCCAGTAAAGGCAGGATGGTCATGAATAGACAATGCCATGACTCCCCTTTCCCATGGGCTCACTTCTGTTTGCCACTTCAACAGACAGGTAAATGGATACATCTGCCGGAATGAGAATCATGTCTTGTTCCTGTATCCTAGATTTTTGACATGGAGGATCACTACTTGGTGTAGGTTTCACTGTAGGATGTTGCTGGCCAGATCTAGGATCTGGTGCACATTAAAAAAATAATAATAATAGTAATAATGTGTGTGACTCCTTATTCTAGCATATTCTCTCTCACCTCTACTGCCTCTTACCCACCATCCTGGCCTAGGTTCTTTTTGTTGTCTAAGCATTTCAGTGTAACTGCTACTCTTGCAGTCAGCTAGGATACTAGTTTACAAGAATTAGAAATTTAGCTAAAATTAGCTTAGATATAAAGAAAAATTATTTCACTCATACCATTGAGTTTATCAGCAAGCACTGTGTTTGAATCGGGCACTGTGGTAAATTCTGGGGATAGAGGAGGGGGCCAAGTCTCTGTCTTTTTATGGGTCATTCAGACAGTGAACAGTATGTAGTCTAATATCAGTAAAAGATAGGTACATTCTAGAAGAAAGATAAAGCAGGCTAAGTAGATGTTGAAATTGCCTTGGGCAGTCACAGAAGGCCTTTGTTGTACATTGAAAAGATGCTAGGTTTCCAAAAACCAGAAGGAAAAAGGCATAGCCAAGTCTCAGAGATGAACTGGACCCTGGATCTCAATCAGAACTGGGGGTTGTCCTCCTGGCTGCTTCTCTCAACACATCTATTTCACTCTTTCTCCTTCCACAGACTAACTCTGCTTCTCTAGGCTACAGGGCTGAAAACAAGAGTGTAAAATGTCAGTGCCCACACTTTATATCTTACAATTTCAGCTACCGAGAAAGATTACCCTGCTGTTATTTCCTGACCTCCTGATTATATATTCTGATATTGATCACTTCTAGATTTAAATCTGAAACCACTGATATCTAAACTGCTCATCTGTGATCAGACACTGGCCCCCACCACCCTAGGAAGTAACCCTCTGACCAGTGTTGACTTGTGTTTCCTGTTACTAGCATTAATATTAGCTCATATTTATTGAATGCTTGCCATATACTAAGCTATTCTAAGTGCTTTTCATGAATTATTTCACTTAACACTTCTGTACACTCTGTGTGAAACATATGCTGGCTCTTTAGAGTTTTGTCTACTTGTGATGAAGGTTTGTTGTAGGTGGCTACAGCTGCTTTAAGTTGGACCTAAAATAATGACATGGTTTTTAAATTCAACTGATATAAAGTTCACCTGCCATGGACGTGGTGACAGGTGTGGCGCTGTTGTCACAGACACGATGCTGGAGCTGGGTCTCATTCCCTGCTTCACTTGTTGATGGCCATGCAACCTTAGTCAGGTTACTTCACCACCCTGTCGCTCACTCCCCATAGGAGGAGACCATGCAGTAACTGGCCTGTGTGACTCAATGCATGGGAACATGTGCAGTGCCTAACCAGACACTTGGCTAACAGCAAGTGATACAGAATTGCAAGACTCCTTGTGCAGGAATTCCCACGAGAAGCCTCCTCCCTGCCACGCCGCTGTGTGTCAAGTTCAAGCTAGTGACTGGGCAGGTCACCACCACCTGCTGGACATTCACTGATACTGTATTCAAAATTATGATTTAGGGCTAAGGAAGATTTCTGCTTGCTTGCCCAACAGAGAGACTAAAATTAAGACTAAGGCCCTGGTGCCACGGCACTCCAGCCTGGGTGCCAGAGCGTGACTCCGTCTCAAAAAAAAGAAAAAAACAAAAAAGACTAAGCCACCCCCCTGTTCCCGCCAAAAAAAAAAAAAAAAAAAAAAAAAAAAAAGACATCACCCTTGGTGCGGAATGGAGATACAAAAATCCTCACACAAAGCCCTAAGGATTCCAGGCTTTTCAAAACGTGCTTGTGACTGCTATTGGAGAACATTTGCTGACAAATTATCTCTTTTCCCATGTTTACCATCTCTTCCCACTGGCATCCATGTTAAGGGAAGCAAGATTTAAAGAGAGTTTCATGGATGAAAAAGAAAATATACCAGGTCTCCAGAGCCAAGTAGAAAATTCCAGCTAGTAGTAAAAACTATATATATAGATAGATAGATAGATAGTTCTAAGATGTAACTATATATATAGTTCTAAGAGCTGGGCAGACTGATTTCACAGGTGTCAGGAGGTGATGAAAGGAAACAGACTAGGAGAAAAGTCTGCAAAATTATGACATGTTTCATACCACAGACTCCCAAGATAACAGGTAGGATCAAGATAGTGCTTTGGCTGCAGAGCACCGCCTCCCAAAGGCACCCACGTCAGAGAGAGTTAGACACGGGCACCCCACGAGCTCTGCCGCTATGTCTCGGTTCTTGTGACACACTTTCTGTACAGCGTGGGGTTTCCAGTGTGTCCTCTCCAATTTTGCTTTATAAAATAAGGCACATCTCAAAAGAAATCCAAATTATGTTCCCCATGCCTCAGGCTTTTCTGTATGCAGCACTCCAACTGGGTAAACCAAAGCACATATCAGATCACCTTAGACCAGAAACCGAGACAAACAACACAAAACAAACCAGGAGATGAGTCAACACCAAGGAAACACAAAGATGCCACTGAGCTGTTTTAAAGGTGCAAACTTTTCCCTGGAGAAAAGTCTTATTTTTGAAAAGCGACCTGTGCTTTTGGAAGAAGCAGCATTGCCTTGCTGAGGAAGAAGAAATCATCTGTCGGCCACCTATATCTTTAATAGCCTACACCAAAATAAAAAAACAGCTACAACGCGGTGCCCCCTTCACCTGACTCTGGGCTATTTTCTTTGGCTCTTTAAACTTACAGGAAATAAACGATTTGCAAAAAGTTTAGGATTCACAACATAGATAATTTTAAAAGACAAATACATTTTTTTTCAAATCATAAAATAAAATACATCAAATTCTAGAAAAAGCGAATCTAACATTTTAGTTATACTTCGAAGCATTGTAACTCATTAACGAGACAGCCAGGGTAGTGTGTGAGAATGCCTTCTTGGGGATTTTAATTCTACTTTTCCTCTTTGACAAATGTGTACGATGAATAAAAAGTATATGCTCTTAATCTGCTGTATACACACACACACACACAAACACATACAATTAACTTTATTGAAAAGTCATTTATATTCAATAAAATGCACCGATGTTGAGTATATAGTGAAATAAGTTTTGGAAATTGATGCAACCTTATAACTACAACCTCAAACAAGATATCAAAGAAGATTTAAAAAGTCACATCACCCCAAAACCCCTGTGATCCTTTGTAATCAACGCCTCTTGCATAGGCAAACACTATCTGATTTCTCTAACTGTAAGTTAGTTTTGCAGTCTAGAAAGTTTCACATAAGCAGAATTACACAGAATGCTCTCTTGTATCTTGCCTCTTCTCTTTCACTCGGCATAACGTTCTTGAGATTCCTCTACGTTGTTATGCATGTCGGTAATACACTACTGTTTTGTCCCAAATAATTTTCCTTTGTGAATGTAGCATGGACAAATTAATGTTGATCCATTCATCTTTTAATAAACGTATGCATTGCTCCCCGTGTTTGCCTATTATAAACAAGGCTGCTATACACATTCTTGCAGAGTTCTTTTGTGGACTACTTTTCACTTGGGTAAAATATAAGGAGTGAAATTGCAGAGTTAGGAGAAACTGCTCAACTGGTTTACAAACTGGTGGTACTATTTTACAACCTTCATTTTCACCAACAACGTAAGAGAATTCTAGTAGCTTCATATCTTTACCAACATGTGATGTTGTCAGTCACTTGAATTTCAGCCATTCTAGTATGCAATTATCTCATTGTGGTTTAATTTACATTTCCCTGAAGGCTGGTAATGTTGAGCATCAGGTCCTTTGTAGCCATTCCTACATTTTCTTTGGTGAGGGTGTATTCAAGTCTTTTTCCCATTTGCATTTGGCTGTTTTTCTTCTTTTTACTGAATTTAACAGTCCCTTATATGTGCTGTATTCAAGTCCTTTGTCAGATATGTGTACCAACAGTATTATCTTCCAGTCTGTGACTTGTGTTTCCTTTTGCTTAGCAGTATCTTTTGAAAAACAGAAGTGTTTTTTTTTTTTTTTTTTTTTTTTGAGACGGAGTCTTGCTCTGTCACCCAGGCTGGAGCACAGTGGCGTGATCTCGGCTCACTGCAAGCTCTGCCTCCCGGGTTCATCCCATTCTCCTGCCTCAGCCTCCTGAGTAGCTGGGACTACAGGCACCTGCCACCAGCCCGGCTAATTTTTTGTATTTTTAGTAGAGACAGGGTTTCACCGTGTTAGCCAGGATGGTCTCGATCCCCTGACCTCGTGATCCACCCACCTCGGCCTCCCAAAGTGCTGGGATTACAGGCGTGAGCCACTGCGCCTGGCCTGAAAAACAGATTTTAACTTTGATGAAGTCTAAGTTAGCATTTTTTTTCTTTTGTGATTAGTGATTTTCTGGTAGTTTTTACTACACTAAGGTTACAAAGCTTTTTTCCTATTTTTTTTTTTTCTAGAAGCATTATAGTTTTAAGTGTAAATTTTAACTCTATTATTCATTTCAAATTAAGTTTCAAATATGGCTTGAAGTGGAGGTCAAGAGTCTTTTTAAAATTGTTTTCAACCACAGATACCCAGTAGATCCACACCATTTGTTGAAAATTCAATCTTTTCCCAGTAGTATCATGTTGGTGACATTTTAAAAAATCAATTAATCATAGTTTTAACTCTGTTTCACCACTGTCCAGTGGAATTAACAGATGAGGCACAATGTTAGTCACACATGTAATTTTACATTTTCTAGTAGCCACATTAAAAACATAAAAAGATACAGGTAACATTATTTTTAATGAAATGTTTTATTTGCCTAATACATACAAAATATTATCATTATGCAGTCAATATAAACACAACTGATAGTTTTGTTAATGAGATAGTTTACATTTTTTATACAATCTTCAAAATCTGATGTGTATTTATACCAGCTGTTACAGCAAATCTCAATTAAAATCAGCTGCATGGCAAGGGATGATTAGCCACATGGGACTTAGTGGCTACCGTGTCACTATATCCAACAGCATGGCTCCATTTTGTTCCATTGATCTTGTGGTTAACTTTATGCCAGTTCCATAGCCTTCATTTCAGTAGTTTTATATTAAGTTTTCAAATCAGATAGTTCAGATCATCAAACTTCGCCTTACTTTTCAAAATAATCTTGGCTATTTTAGGTCTTCCGCCTTACAAAGTACTTCATGTTTTTAAAATGACATTTAAAAATTGTATTTCTTAAATTTTTGTTGCTATTATATACAAAATTAACTAATTTTTTTTTATTGGTTTTATTGGTCTTGTTTCTTATGTCCATACCTAATTCGCTTATTAATTCTGGTACCTTTTTTTTTTTTTTTTTACATATTTCTTACTTAGGCTTTTCTATTTTGATAACCATGTCTTTTGCAGATTGGTCCATTTGTCTTCTTCCTCACCCCTATGCATTTCATTTCTTTTCTTATTTTGTTGCCCTGGTAAGGATTGAAAGTGAAATCTTAGCTTTTCTCCTCAACTTGGTCTCCTCAATTTCGTTTTTCATCATTATGTATGTTGTTTGCAAGGTTTTCACAGATGCTTTCTAGCAGTTTTCAGATGTTTCCTGTGATTCCTTGTTTGCTGAGAAGTTTTTAAGATAAATGAGAGTTTAAGTTCCTCTAATGTTGTTCCTGCATCTATTGATTTGATTCTATGATGGATATTCAATATTGAACCAACCTTGAATTTCTAGAACAACTCTACTTAGTCTGGATCTGGTACACATTTTATATAATCCTGATAAGATTTGCTAAAATTCTGTTAAATATTTTTGCTTCTACGGTCATAAGGAGAGCTGTTCTTAATATTTTTAATGTCGTATTCTGGTTTTCATATCATGGTAGTGAGTTTGCGTAAGGTGGGTATTATTTGTTCCTTAATTTTTCAAAATTTACCAGTGAAATCATATGGATTTGAAGTATTCTTTGTGGGACATTTTTAAGTAGGAATTTAATTTTTTAAATTAAGTTATTGAGACTTTATTATATCCCTGCATATGGTCCACCTTGGTAAATAGCTTGTTGGCACTGGAACAGAGTGTGTGTATAACATGAAGTTGGCCTATAAGATTTTTCTGATTCTCCATCATCCTTACTGATTATTTTTTGCTCTAATTGTTTAACAATAAATATTTTTTAAATGAGTAAATTATTTATGATTTTTATGCACAATAAATTATTGCCAATACTTATATGCAATAATTATTTTATGCAGCATAATTATTATATGCAATAATTATGTCTAATAATATGCAATAAGTATTGCTAATAAGTATATTACTAATTATTATTACTAATAATTACTAATACATCTAAAATGATGCAAATATTAAACATAAATTAAGTAAAACATTTGCATCATTTTAGATTTATTTGGCAGCAAATAAAAGAAAAGTAGGAAAGGAAAGATAGCCTTTTGTGTCAGCACTATTCTATTCCAGTATGTAATTGTTTATTACATATTTGTAATTATTGCTAATATGTAATAAACCATTACATACAAGAATCATCATCATTTGAGATTTATTTGGCAGCAAAGGAAAAGAAAGATAGCCTTTCAGGTTAGCATTATTCTATTCTAGCATGTAATCGTTTATGTGCTATCCTGAAAGATTATCTTTCCTTTGCTGCCAAATAAATCTAAAATAATGCAAATGTTTTACTTCATTTATGTTTTTCATGTAAAAGGAATAATCTCTGGATGAATAACTTGCTGTGTGAATGCTGTTATGGACTGAATGTATGCCTCCCCACAAAATTCATATGCTGAAACTCTGACCCCCAGTGTTGCTGTATTTGAAGTAAGGAAGTACTTAAGGTTAAATGAGGTCATAAGGTGGGTCCCTGATCTGACAGTAGCAGTGGTCTTATGAGAACACTTAAGAGCTCACTTTTCCTCTCTCTGTGTGCACGCACCAAGGAAGGTCTTGTGAGGACACAGCAAGAAGGCAGCAGTCTGCAACCCAAGAGGAAAGCCCTCACCAGATGCCAGCCCACTGGCACTTTAATCTTGGACTTCCAGCCTCCAGAGCTGTGAGGAAACAGATTTCTGTTGCTTAATCCACCCAGTCTGTGTATTTTGTTATGACAGCCCATGTAGACTAAGACAAATGTTTATCAAACTGCTTCTTCTTTCATCACTGTTTTATAAGGAGAAAATGAGGGAAAGTAGATTCATGAACCAAGTTATGAAAGTATTCTCATGGAATAGAATAGTATAGAGTGAAGTAAGTTCTTTGGAAATTTTACCAGTAAATGGTTTGAAATAGCAGCAAGGTTTTTCTAAACAAAGTCTTAATCTCATTCAGTGTCCAGTCTGGAAAAGAGCACAGGCCTGGTATTTCAACAGAGGGAATTTAATATGAGGAACTTGTGATAAAACTATTGGAAAAGCTACGAGGGCTAAGAAGGGCTACAGGAAGCTACCACCCATTCAAGGACTGGAGGAAAAATGGGAAGAAGGTGCTGTTACCAGAGTCCAGGAGCCAGGGCTTCCTGGCAGGAGGTGGACTCCGAAGGAATCACAACCACTGCTGGAGAATGGACAACAGAGACAAGGCCAGTCCCCTGGAATCGCTCTCCTTTGAAACCTACAGTTTCATACCAGGGTTTCTATTTCAGAAACCCAGATGAATATCAGTTGACAAAGTGTTTCTAGAGTGAAACACCCTGAAGACAGAGCAGAGCAAAGAGGAAAATGGGGTCGAATCTGAGAGCAGACCTGTGAATGACTAGAACAGATGCATCACTCTTGATTGATTACTATACAATGCCACAGGTCTACGGCACCATGTCTCATCCTAGGTGTATGCCCTGGGGATACGTGGTGATTCCTTAGGAGTTTGAGGAGCCCATGAGGCAGCATACTGTGTTGAAGTCTGAAGATATATATTTGGATTCTCAACATACTGTGACACCAGATTAAAGATGAGAAATTACCCAACGCTGAGTCTGATATATGCTGTTCGTAGACTTCAATTCAGCCTGGTTTCTGAAATCAAAAGACTTTAAGACAACAATGTGTGAATCACTAAACATTTTAGTGTCAATAAGTTATTTTAATATTCAAAAAGTCATATATGTAAAATGCACATGACTTTTAAAGACAGAAAATGAAACCTAAAGAAATCTTCTCCTTCCCAGGATGTAATCTTCACTGCCAGACAGACCTCAGTCACCGCAGCAAGCCCCAGACAAGAAGTATTAAACACGGTGTCTGGTCTCAGTGAACTTACTGACTTCGGGGGAGAAAGAAAGCAACAAGAACATTTTTAAAACACACACATGAAAAATATTGCAAAACAAATATTGAACTATTTAGGAAACATACATTTATTAGTTACCTACTAAAGAATGCTCTGTGCTAGACAATTCATTCCTTTATTCAAAAACATTTCTTGATTACCCACTAATTGCCAGCCTGGAAATAAATGGAATGTGGTAGTTGCATTAAAGATAAAACTCTGGTTTGTAGGCTTGTCTTCTCCATTACACTCTAAGCTCACTGAGGATGGGGCTCTGCTCCATTTGTCTTTTGAATTCTCAGAGTTTAGTTCGGTAGCTAACCAATGCAAAGTACTCAGTCAATATTGTTGACCCAAGAAATGACTGTCTACCTTAAACCTGTTTATCTGTACTATCACCAAGTCTCACCCACAGTTTTGCTTTTTATCCATCTGGTTGTCTATTTGCCACCATCCTGCCAACTCTCCCCACCCTGCACCTAGAATAATCATATTCTTTACCCAAACCCTAAACCAGTTCCTTTCCAAGGAGGTTCACTGATTAAGCTATGTAATAAATTGAAAAAAAAAAAAAATCAACTACTGATACCAGCACAAACATGCACACAGACAAAATTATATTTTCAAAAATTCCCACAAAACATTCTGAAAAATGTGAAGTGTGTTTGAAATCACCTAATTTCCTCTTGCAGTTAATGTCACTACCAAACTTCTTAACCAAACTTATGCTGCCCTAGTAGTTCCAGGCACAGCACCTTGTCCATTCGTCTTGCTGGATCTCAGTTTAATTCACGAAGAGTCTTTGCCAACGTCCCAGTCATTATCCCAGAGCTGCATCACGTAAAAGTCATTGCACAGAGCTGAAGAATGTGCTTCACCAGGCCTAGTACTTGGGTATAGAGGTACGTTTTTATTTGTCAAGAGTCCACCATTAGTGACTGAATATTTCACGAGACCACTTCCTTGACAGCTCTTTCAGAAAAGAAAACAGATCATAGTTCTCCAGAATAGGGCAAGTGATGTGGGAGGAAGGAGGTCAGAGAACACTGGCTGAAGCTCTCTGCAGGGTCAGGATCAGTTTGGTCTTGCTTTGTTTTTAAAATAATCAGCCGCTTCTGCGTCTTTGAAGCCTTGAAAGAGCAAGATGAAGTAGAGAATACTTCAGGACTCTGTGGGGATTGCGTCTGGATTTTTTCCTCCGTGCTTTGCTGTGTGTCTAACAGAAGGTCACTAGACGCTAAATGAGCTCTGCCCTGGGTGGTCTCTACCTATTGCCTCCCAGCTGATGATTCGTGTTTCTTTCTGTTTCCATAGAAGGGGCAAGTAAGGAAAATTCAAAAGAACTGGCAATCTGTCCTTTGGATACAGCGACCTTTCTAAATAAGCATTCAGCCTTTGGAACTGCAGAGTACAAGCATTTTTTCCTTTGTTGTGGATCTTTTCAAAAACCGCACACAGAAGTAAAACCAGAGACAAATTTGAAAATACATCCATTCTGGTTATTTTCAGTAAAGTCTAATAGGCAATGCAAAGAAGGCATGCTCACACTAATGAATGGTATGAATAAAAATGGGGTTTTTAAATACTTAAGCAAAGAAATGATGTTTTCACTTACTTTTTAAATTGTCCATAATAAAACTCTTAATTGGAATGAGTAAAAAAGTAATTAATATGTGTAGATGTATATGCAGTAGTACATATCTACGCAGTCATGGATGAACACGTGCATAAATATTTGTGCTCTCATCTTTTTTTTTTTTTTTCCCAGTTGAAACCACCAATTAATTACTTGACAGTGTTTACACCTGCATAGGGCACATCTTGTCAGACCTGGCACACAAACACACTGTTAGAGTCTAGTTGCCATTTAAGAGAGAAAAGCAAACCTTCTATCTGAACTCCAGAGTAGTCCACCCTGGCTGGGCAGTTGTAAACTGACTAGGATAAATCACTCATACATTGCTACACTGTTATTGTGGTATTGGGCAAAAATATTTGGCAGGGATTTCAAAGCAAATGCTTCAATCGGATGACGGCAGCTAAAGAGAAAAATGCCAAGACTAAAGCAAGTGCATACTTTGCTATGAAAGAGAGGTTTTTTTTTTTTTTTTCTAAGTGGAATATTTAATAAAATGAATTTCAGTCATACCTAATTTAATTAAAAAGGTGGTAACTTTCTTTAGGAACAAGTGGAAAGGTCAATTTTAACAGAAAATATTTTTCATTAAATTATTAACTTTAAAAATAACAAATGTAAACATGTAGAAAATCTCCAAAATAAAATGAGAAGAGGTTTTCAGTTCATTTCAGTCATGATAAATACCCAATTCTACTTTGGAATTCCTCCCTGGAAATATAAATTGATTTTCCTCACACCAAGAATGTGGTATGAGTTTGAATATAGGAAAACCAGATTTATTATTATTGTTATTATTCTTGAATCACATTGCCTTACCAGAGCTTAAGTGGGTCAAAATTTCCATGATAAGTTGCTGTTTTCATAAGGACTTTATAACTTGGACATGACAGTTGGCTTTATACTTTAACTTGGTAAATAACATCTCAGCCTGGGATAGGCTTTCTCCCCTCCTTTTAATAATACCAAAGGCAAAAATCAGGCAAAACGGCTTTTCTCCCCCCCTGTGGCTTTGAAGTAAAAGTTAGGAAGATATGTATGAGTGTCAAAGAAAGATCAGCTTAGAGGATTTTTTGTTTACTTTTAACTAAAAAGAGCTACTAATTGAATAATTAAGTTGCCATTTTTTAAATTTCATGAAAAATTTAAGATTAAGTTTTTCTAATGATTAGTTTATAGGTGACACAATTTAACTTCATCACAATTTAGATTTTTTAGTCCAAACTATATGATCATTATTCTACATAAAATAACTTCTCTGTTTGTACAGAGTGTCTTTGGGGAGTGTAAAATTTATTAAATTAAATAACACAAAAAACTAAAAGAATACCAAAGAATTTCTTAATTTGATTACTCTAACGGGTCATTCAATACTACATAATCTGAAATAGAAAATGTGTTTCAGTTTTGGACCTATTATTACTTTTTCCTCTTTCATAGATGTGTATTTAAAATAAATTGAGGCTGGGCACAGTGGCTCATGCCTGTAATCCTAGCACTTTGAGAGGCTGAGGTGGGTGAATCACAAGGTCAGGAGTTCAACAGCAGCCTGGCCAACATGGTGAAACCCCGTTTATACTAAAAATACAAAAATTAGCTGGGCATGGTGGCACGTGCCTGTAATCCCAGCTACTCAGGAGGCTGAGGCAGGAGAATTGCTTGAACTGGGACCCAGGAGACAGAGGTTGCAGTGCTGAGATCGCGCCACTGCACTCCAGCCTGGGCTACAGAGGGAGACTCCATCTCAAAAAAAAGAATAAATAAAAATAAAAAGTAATAAATAAATAGATTCTATAACTTTGAGGAAATTAAATTGTCCTGAATATCTGTGGTTTGAATATGGTTTCACCATTGCAAATCATTCTCAAAGGCAAGCGGAGGTAACAGGGCAGGGATGATGGAGGGATGGGGTTTCACAGAGAGCTACAGAGCTAAGCTTGTGGCTTTCAGCTGATCCTTCAGACTTTTCACTTGGACCTAAATTTCTATGGCCCATGTTTGAATTGTCTCCTCTTGAGAGCAACCTCGGGCATTGTCTCCTTCTGATGACTCCCTTTGAATATGATTCCATAGCTGGACCATAGCACTTGGGCTTCAGCCATAATTACTTTTCTTGCTCCACATAAGGAAACCAGCATCCAAGGCAAGGTGATTGTCAGCTTTCCCATCATAACAGCCAGGCATCGAGCAGAAGTACAGAAGTGTTCCTGATTCTTGGTTCTGGTTGCAATCTTTCATCAGTAGGTTTATTGTGTGTGTGCGTGTGTGTGTGTGTGTGTGTGTGTGTATATATATAATGTGTTTCAGTTTTGAACCTATTATTACCTTTTCCTCTTCCATAGATGCGTATTTAAAATAAATTGAGGCTGGCCACGGTGTATATACACATATATATGTATATATGTGTATATATGTGTGTGTATGTATGTACATATATATGTACATATACACACACACACACATATACACACACATATATATATATATTTTAAATTTGTCTGGGTCATAAACCCATTAGATAATTTGAACAGAGCTATGAACTCCTTTCCAGAGAAATGCATATTTGGAGAATATCCACCTATATGTTTTGCAGGGAATCTATGGAGAGTCTAAAGGCCACCCATACCCTATTAAATGCATGTACCCCACCCTAAGAAACTCTGCTGTAAATAATGCCCAACAATCATGAAACAATGATCATATATGATTATTTAGATCTTCTCTTGTCCTCCAACTTCAGGCACTCATTGTCACTCTCTGCTGCAGCCGTATTTCACTGAGAAAACAGAAGGAGCCAGGAGAGGTCTCCTACGGGCTCCTACCAGTACACACACCCACCTGGCTCTGTCTGTTTACTCGGCTGCTCTGCTGTTTCTATGGAGGATTCTTGGTGCTCCTAGTGAAGCCCAACTCCTTCATCTCCAAGTGGTTTTGGACCATCGCGGTCTTGGTCTCCAGTGATTTGCTGGTCCCCCTGTTGCATCATTTAGTTTTCTTCTCTGTTGAATCTTTCCCATTGGCATACCAACAAGTCATTATTTCTCTTATTTTAAAAAAGTAATTTAAAATAGGCAAACAAAGCTCTCAACACCATCTCATCCGAACCCGCCCTTCCATCACCAGTTATTGGTGCATTTTCATCTTTGCTTAACAGGGAAAATCCTTAAATGTGATGTCTCTACTGCTTTCCAATTGCTTATTTCTTCTTGTTTTCTTGGAAACAAGTCAGGCTGTATGATACTCCCTCACCCACCACCACCCTTCTACCTAAGCTGTGAAGAGAACCAGTGACATCTGTGTTACTGAATCCTTAAATCCTTGCTCAGGCTGCATCTTACTGGACCAAATAAGAGTTTTGATGTGGTGATATCTCCCTCCTCTTGTCCCCAGCCTTTGTTAACACTTGGCAATCAGAAGAGTATGCTCTCCTGATCTTCCTCCTTGTCAGTCTCTTTGGGTGTTTCCTCCTGACCTCCCTGACAGCTAAATAACAGAGTAGTCCCTGCTCTAAATGAAGACCTCTCTCATTCATGATCTACATTCACGCTCTTGATGATCTCAAAATCTGATAGCTTGATGTTCCATGTATGTGCTGATGACTCAAAGTCTAAAACCACAGACTAAATATTCGCTTTATACTCCTTCCCTGATTATTTTTCCTCATATTTATGACAACCTGACATGCTATAAATCCTACCTTTCTATCGTATTAACATCTTTCTCCTTGTACTAGAAGGTCAACATTAGAAAGACAAGAACTTTGTGTGTCACGGTGATTCCTGCATCCCCAGCACTTAGAACAGTATCAGACACTCAGAGACAATAAATATTTATCAAATATCCATTTTTGCAATTACTAATAAAGGCTATTTATTACAATTAATACAACCTTTTATTGCAATTAATAACTGCAATAATAATTTATAACTTTTACATTAAAAAAATTATTGAGTTTCTACTTTGGAGATAGCACTTGGTGAAATGAAGCAGCTCACTGATTTAACACCATCCACAACTTAATGCCAAGACACAACTCTTGTAATGTGAATTTTACAGATGAGACCACTGAAGACAGTTTAGATCAGGATTCAGCAACCTACTGTCTTAGAGCCAAATCTGGCCAGATACCTGTATTTTGTAGCCCAAGAAATAAAAGTGTTTACATTTAAATGATTAGGAAGAATTTTAATAATACTTTGTGATACACTAAATAAAATTCAAATTTCAGAGTCTATAAATAAATTTCTGTTGGAACATAGCACACTCATTGTTAAATGTATCTTTCTAAGGCTGCCTTCATGCTACCACAGCAGAGTGGAGTAGCTGTGACAGACACTGTGTCATCTACAAAGCATAAAATATTTATTATTAGACCTTTACTGAAAATGTGTGGCCACCCTTAATTTAGATTTCTTGTCCGAAGGTATGTAGCTAGGAAGGAGAAGGCTGGGATTCTAACCTGTAGCAAATTGATTCTAAGTAGGTGTTTTCCATGGCTCCACATCAACACTGAGTTTGAGTATCTTCTTTAAAGTTGGAAAACATTTGAAACAATTTTCTAAAATAAACGTTATCTCCTTCTTTCAAAATTACTTATATGTCACAGAGCGTATTTGAGGAGGAGATTGTCGCAGTATTAAACAAGTGATGAGAAAATCGCTCGTTTACACAAATGCTGATCACCCAGGTGTCATGATCAAGCAGGTGCTTCCTGGGAAGAGAGAGCGCAGCGCCCATTCTAGACAAGGCTCCACAGCCTCGGCTCAGCGCCCACTCTAGACAAGGCTCCACAGCCTCAGCTCAGCGCCCATTCTAGACAAGGCTCCACAGCCTCGGCGCAGCGTTTGCATATTCTAGTTGCAATACTTCCTTCTTATTCTAGGAAAAAAGAATTCTTCCAGTGAACATGGTACACTGGAAGAATGTACACCATGTGGTAGCAAAGAGAGAAATGGATATTGTCAATTTATGGGCTTTGTGAAAAAGAAGGAAAAGTCAGTTTCCAAAGGGCAGTTTCCTAGTGGGACAATCCCTCTTTTTTACTTTTAAAGGTGGACAAAGAGCAAGAAAACAACTGGTTCCATTTAATTCCCTTTCTGTTGACACGGTGAAAGCACGAACTATTAGGCCAGTGCTAGAATCTTTGCTCTGCCCCAGTCAGCTGCAGGACCTTGGGAAATATTTACCTTTATTATACATATATAACATCTATTTAACTTTTTTTTTTTTTTTTTTTTTTTTGAGACGGAGTCTTGCTCTGTTGCCCAGGCTGGAGTGCAGTGGCGTGATCTCGGCTCACTGCAAGTTCTGCCTCCCGGGTTCATGCCATTCTCGTGCCTCAGCCTCCCGAGTAGCTGGGACTACAGGGGCCGCCACCACGCCCAACTAATTTTTTCTATTTTTTAGTAGAGACGGGGTTTCACCGTGTTAGCCAGGATGGTCTCGATCTCCTGACCTCGTGACTCACCCCCCTCGTCCTCCCAGAGTGCTGGGATTACGGGCGTGCACCACTGCGTCCAGCCCTCCATTTAACATTTTGTAGCCTTCTTTGGCTTCTCTATAAAATGTAGATAAATAGCATACCTAATCAATACATTTATTGTGATTAAACGCATAACATTTTCTGCGGCGCTACCTCATATGTACTGATTCAAAGTGATGATTTTTACTTGCTATTACTTTTTAACATTGGAGAGAAGAAACTCTTGGGAGTTCTTCCTGAATTTTTCTTGGAGCTACTATGACATTGATAAAGGGAAAAATATAGTTCAACAAATGGACCTGGAAAAATCAGTTATTCATATGGAAAAAAATGAAAATGGATTTCCTCCTTTTAACTATACACAAAAATGAAATCCAGATGGATTAAGAACTTAAATGTCAAAAGTAAAACTTTAAAACTTTTAGAATAAAATGTAAGGGAACAGCTTTATGACCTCAGGGTAGGGAAATATTTCTTAAACATGACACCAAAAGTGCCAAACATAACAAAAAAGAATTATTCATTTGATGATAGTGACTTTTTAAAAATCTGTTCATCAAAAGGCATCTTACATAAGGCAAAAGACAAGCTACAAACTGGGGGAAGATACTTGGAACATATAAAAGTGACAAAGGGTTAGTTAGTATCAAGAATATGCAAAAAACAACCACACGCACAAACAGAAACACATTTTCGAAGGAATAAGAAAAAAGACAAACTACACAAGAGAAAATTGAACAAAAATCAAGAACAGGTATTTTGCATAAGAGGAAACACTAATGGTAACAAACATGAGAAGACATTCAAAGGCATTGATCAAGGAAGTACAAATCAAGATCAAATAAAGTGCCATCTTAAACCCCTTTAGCTGTTGAAGACTAAGAAGTCTGACAATACCAAATGTTGGAAAGGATGTGGATCAGTGGACATTTTCATACATCACTAGAGACAGTACAAATTGTACAACCACATGGAAAACATTTTGGCACTATTTTGTGAAACTGAACATTAGCACACTCTGTGAGCCAGGAATTCCATGCCTAGCAGAACACCCAGATATGTGTCTATCAAGAGACATTCCAAGAATGCTCATAGAAACCATTTCCTTAATTACCTTAACTACCCAAACCTGGAAATAACCCAAATGCCTGTTCACAGAAATTAAGACACATACAATGGAATGTCATGAGCAGTGAAAATTAAAGAATGGCAGCTCATGCAACAACATAGATGCATCTCTGTAAAGTCACATTCAGTCAAAAAGAAAATATCAGAAGAGACATTCAGAATAATTCCCTGAAACAAATTAAAAGGTAGACAACATATTATTTAGGCCAATTTGTGATGGGCTGGGGAAGAGCATGTACGTGAATGGGAAGGTCTTTGATGAGGCAGTGGTTCACAGGAATTTGATATATTATTAAATGAATGAATAAATGAAAGTAAATGAGTAAAAGAGGGCTACACAAGGACCCAGGATTATAGTGTGATTGTGTGTGTCATTAGCCATTGATTATGATTAATTCAATACTGGACACTTGAGATCTGAAAAAAAAAACAGAGAGAAAGGGAAAGAATGAACAGAAATGGTCAAGTTAAGGCTATTGATACCAGACAATGGGGACTATGCTTATGTACCAGTTCCATAAAGAGTCTCAGCCAAGGCTTGGGAATTCAATAAACATACAAGAACCCATGATGCTTTGGGTACTAATAAAGGCACTGGCATCGGCCGGGCGCGGTGGCTCATGCCTGTAATCTCAGCAATTTGGGAGGCTGAGGCAGGTGGATCACTTGAGGTCAGGAGATCGAGAGCAGCCTGGCCAACATGGAGAAACCCCATCTCTCCTAAAAATACAAAATTAGCCAGGCATGGTAGCATATGCCTGTAATCCCAGCTACTTGGGAGGCTGAGGTGGGAGAATTGCTTGAACCCAGCAGGTGGAGGTTGCGATGAGCTGAGATCACGCCATTGCACTCAGTCTCAAAAAAAAAAAAAAAAAAAAAAAGAAAGAAAGAAAGAAAAGAAAAGAAAACTGACACAGAGAAAAGTTACCCACCTTCATGAAACTCTTTCCAGAGGAAAAAGACACTCGTGGAACAAAGAAACACCAGAGAAGTATAAAAATAAATTTATGAATCAAATTAAGGTAAAGTCCATATCGAAACAAAAACCAACAGTGAAGCTGATGGCTGATAGTTAGCACATTTCCCTTACTTCTCTCCAAAGTTCATTTGTATTAGAATTCAAAAGATCTAAATATCACATTTCCTGACACTTTCCTATCCTAGCTATTAATCAGGCAGCCTCTAAGAAAATATTTGCCCCCATGCGTGAACCTCCTACCTCAATTTTCAAGTCATTTCAAGTCAGAACAACTATTTTTTGCACCTGAGTTGCAAACTCCTAGAAACAGGAATTCATAACACAATAGCCATAGGATTTTCTGGTTCATTACCCTTGGGTTGATCCATAAAACATTTAAAGTGGAGACAAAGTTAAGAGATGAGCTGATGGACTGAACGCACTCAGCAGCATTGAAAAATGACCTCTCCGGTGCAAGCAACCCAATCCATCCATTTCTCAGTGTATACACTTCAACATTATTCACCCTGCCTCCCCCTTCCCACCCCGTCTCCTCAAAAGAACTCTTCTGGATTACGGTGGGGCTTTCTTCCCCTAACCCCCACACCCGACCCCCCTGCCCCTGAATAAAGCAAAGTTGACTAAATGGTTCTTTTGCTCTAGGGAGAGGCAATTATCAGTGACAGTCTGGGTAAGAGACCACCAACAAAACCCTCTGCAGGAGAAAAAGATTCTTCCCTGGATAAGCAGATCCAATACCCAGGTGAACACTTAATTTCCCATGAAGTGTGTGGAGGCATTAAAAGCAGCCTGCCTTTCATAGAGGGTGACCATATAATTTATTGTCTCAATTGGGATACCTTTGAGGGTGAGACAGGAGTCTATTAATAATTAAGCTGAGGCAGGTGACAGGAACCCGATCTGTGTGGGCGAAGCAGCATTTATGCTGCCATAGCTAATGCAAAGGAGGCTCTTTCCCCGCTTCGGAGCAGCCCACTAAGGCAAGAAGAAGATATCGAAAATGTGACTTACAGTTAGACAGAATTTTGTTGAATGTTTTTTAACATTCAGTACTTGACCATTATTGTGATATTAGTTTGTACTGAAAACAGCTTTTTAAAAAAAAAAAAAAAATTTCTTTGTAATAGAAAATGTACAAATATGCACAAATTATTTTTAAAGCTGGAAAGGAATACGCCCGCATGTCAATAGTGTTAACAATAGTGTTACCTGCTGGATATGGGATTGTGAGTCATTTTAAAATTCTTTTTATGCTTTTTCTTTCAACTTAGCTACAAAGAAATATATTGTATTAATGATGAGGGAATCTCACATTTCGTCTTCTATAGATGTTTTGGAAATCAAATTGTCTGAAATTAGCAGCCAGTGAGGACATACTATGGATGTCTACAGTCTTACAGTGTTTGACTGTAAGAGAATTTTAAGAGGATGAGGCATTGATTCGTCTCTGATGGAGCCTTTCCCTCTCAATGTGTGGAAACCGTGAGTTCCTCTCTTTTGTGAAAACGCTGGTTCAGAACCATATAACGCGGCTGAAGGACTAGACGCTATTTTTGCGAGCATTTACCACGTAAAATCTGTGCAGGTTCTCACTTCCTCTGGCATAAATATTCATAGCAATATATAGAATTTTCCCTAAGAGTTCAGTAACTGAATGTCCCGTGTTGACCTCAGCACGTCACATCATATGGCCACGAGAAGTCTCCACCAGAACCACTTTCTTAGCAGAGCCCCGAAGAGCGGAGCACGGACCCTCACACAGGCCCCGCCTGCAAGCAGAGTGGTTAAAATCACCCGTGGCTTTGGACAAGTGAAAGCATGGCCTGGCAGCGGGCTGTCAGATAGCCTGGAACACTCTTCAATCCAAAGGAAGATATTTTATCTGACCTTAAAATGGATGCTTTCCATTGACATGATTTGAAAATACTACTTTCCCTTGAGCGAAAGCTAAAACGGGACAATGGATGATGTGGTTTTCCTGTGTGTATTTTTAAGATGCCTGTCTGGAGGGATGCACCGTTATAGTTATAGCCCTAACCCTGCCAGGCCGCGCTGGGCGGGAACGGGCAGGGCAGGCGGCAGGGCCTCAGTGCCCCGGGCTCACGCAGCGCTCCTCGGCGCGGCGCCCTATTTTTGTGCTCCAGAAAACGGCTTGAGAAGATCCTGTGGAGCCCCTGGAGTAAGTGCAGACCCTCCCCAAAGATGAGATCATCTAAAATAACAGACGCTACTCTGTGGTAGAAATCAGTTATTCCAGGGTTAAAATAATTTCAAGTTTTGAATGCATGTCAAAGCGTAAGATACTGGACATTTAAAATCTGATTTTCTCTGAATATTCTCAATAAACTGTTTGTGCTGCCTTTGTTCAATAGGGACTCCTCTTAACTTCTAAAGAATTCAAACTGCGACCACAGAATTTGCTCAAAAATTCAAATATGAGTTATAATAATAAATCTCTTTTCACTATAACAATCAAGCATAAGCACAATAGCTAAATCACAGTTAAAACAGAAAAGCAGCTGGAGAAATGTATTCTGAGGAAATGGAGCACCGGGAGGTGTCAGGCTGAGAGCCCCAAGCACGACCATCTCTTTATAGGCAATAATTCCCTCTCCAAATTCCAAATTGCGCCGAGAGAAATATGGATCTGAGTAGTGAAATACGACGGAATCACTGTTTCCATTTCTTTCTCACTTCACACGCTTTGCCACAGAAGCACGTTGGCTTTAATTGATCTGACTTTAAAAAAAAAATCAAACATGCACAAACATCAAATTAAAATAAAAATTAAGTATGAGTTTAGTTTTAAAAAATATCTGTCAATCACATCAGAGCGTGCAAAGTCCACTTCTTGCTTCTCAGAGGATAAAGATGAGGTGAGAAGTGCCCTTGTTCTGTCTGCCCGATGGCACCTGTTGTAAATGCTAAGGACAGAAGGCGACAAGAACCAGGGTCCTCTGCCTCCTGCCCTACTCACTAGAGCCTCTACCCTGTGGAGTCCCTTAGTTTGAGGCAATATCAGGACTAAAACACCATTGATAGATGACCCTGACTCGCACAGTGACAGCAGGCACATCACAATTGTCAGGGCTCCATCTGTGGCTGCTGAACCTAGTAATGTTTCCTTTGAAACAGAAAAAGTTGGACATGTCAGAGGCTGGGAGGCTTAAAGTAAAGTGTGGTAGGTGGTCTGTCTGATGAACTAGAACAGATGCCTCTTTTATTTCCACCCTAATTGTATCAGGCCTTCTTGGTGGGAGATTTAACACTTAAAAACAATCTTTTGGAGGGAATAGTGTCACATTCCTCTTTTTTTTCCACCTTAACTCCCAAGTGTCTTAGATTCAAAGTCTGGTTTACAAATGGGAAATTCCTAGATGTGCTTCCCCTCCCCTTTGGAGCCCAGGGTTCAATGCATTCTTAACTTCTGCACCAGCGTTTGTTCTGTACCTATTGTGCTCCCATTATAAGACAAGCAGAGAAAGTAGGTTTGGTCATTTGCATCTCTTCATTGCAAGAGTAAGCTTTATAAAAAGCCGAAAGTAAGAGTAGGCAAGTGAGCAATGTCATGATGTTATCTTTGGGGCAATGAGTTATGAAGTGCTAAAATATTTTTCTTTTTGTTTTCTATTAAATAAAATTTGGTTTAAGTAGGTATCTTTCTAATGTTGGCAGGGCCCCGAAATTGCACACAGCGTGGCCTGGCCAGACTTGTATCAGATTAGTAGGAGATTTGGAGCCATTAACATAATTAAAAAATATTCTTTTCCAAAGGAATAATTAAAAAACACACACACACAAAACAAGAAAGCAACAACTTAGTGTTTACCTTTTCTGCTGTCAAGATGGTTAAACACAAAACAAAATAAAGCAAAGACACACAAAATATGTATTTTCAAATTTCATTCTGACTTTTTCAGCTTAGTTTTTGAGGCTCTCTTCCTCTGTTGCTTCTCTCAATGATTTCACCCTAAGCTATCTTTTACTCCAATACACAAACCTCTTGTTTTATTCAGGTAAATGTGTGCCCCCTCTATATTCTGAGTTTGTTTATGTCTCTATTAGGACTGTTTCCTCTGCTGGTTCTGCCTATCCCTGCAAACTTTGTCCTTTGTTCCATGAGCACATGTATCCTCACTTATCATCAATATCAATGCAAAGCTACCTGCCCCCAACACCAGGCTTTGGTAAGTGGCCCTTTCTTCTCTACGTATTTTCCCGACCCAGCTGATTGTCACCCAAACATTACTGCAATCTTATATTACCTAATTTTCTCATAAGTGCATATTTTGCTTCCTTGAGTAAAACAGATCATCTTCAAGGGCAGTAGATTACACTTTCTGCAAGGGCAGAAGCTCTTCTTCTCCCTTTATTTTTTTCTTATTTTTTTTTTTTTACTTTAAGTTTCGGTATACATGTGCAGAATGTGCAGGTTTGTTGCATAGGTATACATGTGCAATGGTGGTTTGCTGCACCTATCAACCCGTCATCTAGGTTTAAAGCCCCGCATGTATTAGGTATTTGTCCTATGCAGAAAAGGTCTTCTATAAAATTCAACATCCCTTCATGTTAAAAACTCTCAATAAGCTAGGTATGGATGGAACATATCTCAAAATAATAAGAGCTATTTATGACAAACCAAGAGACAAAACCATACTGAATAGGCAAAAGCTGGAAGCATTCCCTTTGAAAACCAGTACAAAACAACGATGCCCTCTCTTACCACTGCTATTCAACATTGTATTGGAAGTTCTGGTCAGGGCAATCAGGCAAGAGAAAGAAATAAAGGGTATTCAAATAGGAAGAGAGGAAGTCAAACTGTCTGTATGCAGATGACATGATTCAATATTTAGAAAACCCAATCATCTCAGCCCCAAAACTCCTTAAGCTGATAAGCAACTTCAGAAAAGTCTCAGGATACAAAATCAATGTGAAAAAAATCACAAGCGTTCCTACACACCAACAATAGACAAGCAGAGAGCCAAATCATGAATGAACTTCCATTCACAATTGCTACAAAGAGAATAAAATACCTCGGAGTACAGCTTTCAAGGGACATGAAGGACCTCTTCAAGGAGAACTATAAACCAATGCTCAAAGAAATAAGAGAGGACACAAACAAATGGAAAAACATTCCATGCTCATGGATAGGAAGAATCAATATTGGAAAATGGCCATCCTGCCCAAAGTAATTTATAGATTCAATGCTATCCCCATCAAACTACTATTGACTTTCTTCATAGAATTAGAAAAAATTACTTTAAATTTCATATGGAACCAAAAAAGAGCCATATAGACAAGACAATCCTAAGCAAAAAGAACAAAGCTGGGGGCACCATGCTACCTGACATCAAACTATACTACAAGGCTACAGTAATCAAAACAGCATGGTACTGTTACCAAAACAGATATATAAACCAATGGAACAGAACAGAGACCTCAGAAATAACATCATACATCTGCAACCATCTGATCTTCAACAAACCTGAAAAAAACAAGCAATGGGGAAAGGATTCCCTATTTAATAAATGGTGCTGGGAAACCTGGCTAGCCATATGCAGAAAATAGAAAGTGAACCCCTTATATCCCTTACACCTTATACAAAAATTAACTCAAAATGGATTAAAGACTTAAATGTAAAACCGAAAACCATAAAAATCCTAGAAGAAAACCTAGGCAATACCATTCAAGACATAGACATGGCCAAAGACTTCATGATGAAAACACCAAAAGCAACTGCAACAAAAGCCAAAATTGACAAATGGGATCTAATTAAATAAAAGAGCTTCTGCACAGCAAAAGAAGCTATCATCAGAGTGAACAGGCAACTTACGTAATGGGAGAAAATTTTTGCAATCTACCCATCTGACGAAGGTCTAATATCCAGAATCTACAAGGAACTTAAACAAATTTACAGGAAAAAAAAAACCCCATCAAAAAGTAGGCAAAGGATATGAACAGTCACTTCTCAAAAGAAGACATTTATACAGCCTTTATTTTTTCAAAGTGATAACACAATGTACACCAACAAAAGTACACCCGATTACTAAAGCCCTCCCAAAAGTATTACTAGTTTTTGTTTTCTTCAAAAATATGTATTATATTTAAATAATAGTATTATGTTGCTTCTGTGACAAAAATACAAATCCTCATCATTGCAGAATATTTGAGAGTATGTGGAAAAAATAAAACAAAACATTACCCATAAACTTCAATATATATTTTGTCATGTATGCTTCTAGTTCTTAGAACTTATACATACATTTACCCACACACAATTTATATCTACCTATTATCTATTTTTCTTTCTGATAGTAAGATGTTTATTTATGTTCCTTTAACAATATGAATTTATATTGTAGCTGCTGCTCTGTAGCTTGCTTTTGAAATTTAACATCATGTGAACAATGTATGATGTCATTCTTCTACAACTTATCTTTTTACTATTATCGTTATTATTATAACATATCATTATTATTACTATTATCATTGTTATTATAATGCACATATGGAGATAAATTTAAGGTTCCTCCATTTGAGCCGGACTTAACTACCGTTTGAAAAATGTGTAGTATTCTATCATCAGTAAATACTCTTATTTTTTAAAATCCCCCATTATTGAAAATTTAGATCTTCTGTGTGGTAGATTGCTACATCAATGAGCCTCAGTGAATCACACCTTCTAACTTTTAGGTTCTTGGATGGTCCTCTTCCATGTTGCTTCTGGACTTGGATATGTAATGTGTATATTAGTTTCCAGTTGCTGCTATAACAAATTTCCACAAACTGAGTAGCTCAAAACAACACAAATATATTATTTTATAGTTCTTAATGTCAGAAATAGAAAATTGTTCTAACAGGACTAAAATCAATATGTCAACAGAGATGCTTTTCTTCTGAAGGTTTTAAGGGGGAATTCATTCCTTGCGTTTTCCAACTTCTAGAGGCCACTTATGTACCTTGGCTTGTATCTGCATTACTCTAGCCTCTGCTCTTGTCATCAGGTCTCCTTCTGTCACTTTGACCCTGCTGCCACTTGCCTATTGTAAGGACCTTTATAAGGTCCACCCAAATCATCCAGGATAACCTTCCCATTCCAACATCTTTAACTTAATAATATCTGTAAAGTCCCTTTCACCATGTAAGTTAAAATAGTCATGAGTTTGGGGGAATTGTACATGAGCATCTTTGGGGAGAAGGCATTATCCTGTCCACCACGAATTGCTTTGGCTAATGGTACATCAGCAAATGTAATCCAAGCTAACACTGGATAAGCACTCAAGCATTGAGGTTTGTCTTCTGGGAATCATGCTGCCACCATATACAAAATCTGATGGAGAGACCATTTGGAGAGGAACTGGAGTTTCATTGTCTTAGCAAAGTGCCAGACATATGAGTGAGGCTATCTTGAATCATGCAGCCCTGGTCAAGTTGTCCAATGACTACAGCCACATGAGGAATCTCAGGAAAGACCATCAGGAGAACTGCCCAGCCCAGTTACATCTGGCTCAAATGGAGGAATCTTAAATAAATCAATCATAATTTTCAAACACTATGTTTGGAATTAATTGTTAAGCAGTAACATATAACTTGTGATTTAAGCAAAATTGTGAGGAGCAATAGTGCATGTACATCTTTGGGGAACATATGAACTCTTAGATAAGAGCAAACCCAAATGACAAGTCTCCAGTGATAAAATTTCAAGCAGCTCAGTGGGTGGAAATAACTTTCTTCTGTTGAGGACTGGAGTCATCCTCAAGTCCAACTGAATTGCTAGCAGTACAATCTAGTGGAAAAGAGAACATTAACTTTGGCATTAGCAGACTCTTACTTGAATCCTTGCCCTTTTCTGAATAATTCACAACTGAACCAAGTTTCCTAACATCTTTAAGCCTTCATTTTTTCATCAGGAAAATGGAGATAAAATAAAATAGAGCATCGGTGGTTCCTCTTTTTTTGTGGTTGTTGTTATAAATCAGTAAAATCAGCCACTAAGGAAAGCAGTCTGATGATTTCTCAAAGAACTTAAAACAGAGCTACCATTTGGCCCAGCAATTCCACTACTGAGTATATATTCAAAAGAAATAAATCATTCTACCAAAGATACATGGACTTGTATGTTCATCGCTGCCCTTTTCGCAGTAGTAAAGACAAGGAATCAACCCAGGAGGCCATCAATGTTAGACTAAAGAAAACGTGGTATAAAGAAAATGTGGTACACATATACCAGAATACTATGCAACCATAAAAGAGAATGAAGCCATATCTTTTGCAGCAACATGGATGGAGCTGGAGGTCATAAACCTCAGCAAATTAACTCAGGAACAGAAAACCAAATACTGCATGTTCTCACTCATAAGTGGGAGCTAAATACTGAGCACATGTGAACATAAATATGGAAACAACAGACACTGTGGACTGCTAGAGGGTAGAGAGGAGGGTTAAAAAACTACCTATCGGGTACTATGCTCACTACCAGGGTGAAAAGATTCATACCTTAAACCTCAGCATCATGCAATATTCCCATGTAACAAATCTGTGCATGTACCCCCTGTATCTAAAAGTTGAAACTTAAAAAATAAATTAAAAAAATTAAAAAGTGCTTTCGAAACTGCAGAACACTGATTCCTGGGGGTGCTTCCTTGGGCTGTCACTAGGTGTGTTGATGCACCAGAACGAGGATGGAATTTGTCAGATAGCACTGAGTACAAATTCCGATATGACCATGCCCGCTTGCTGCTTCTCTCTGAACCTTGGGTTTCTCTTACATAAGAGCTTTTGGGTTTTCTACTTTTATCAGTAGTTTTGAACACTGCAGTAGATGCCATATGTAAAACCCCTAAGGCGGTGGGACTTGATGAATTTCTCCTTCTCTCTTGTTATTCACTAAGCTCCCCAACAAACCACACTGACCATTGATAACAGCTGTGTTAAATGTATGTACTTTTAGCCACATTTACTAAGAGTTAATAGTAGATATACTCACTGCTTAATACTTGCCAGAATGCTCTGCTAAATAATTTCTATTTCTTATACTCTTCTACCCTGATATCAGGGAGGCTGAATAAGGGCCACAGGATTGAAGAGACAGGGAACGAACAGTAAAATATCTAGAAATGGGAGGCGAGCCCTAAAATAATGAGAAGGCAAGCAGGAGTTAGCCAGTCAGGAATTTCTGGTCATTAGCAAAAAGCAGGTGACCTAATATTTCCAACATCAATAATATCAAAGATATCTATGATGATAGATAAAGTAAATAACATGTGCAGAGCTCCTGTTGACCAGGATAGGAATGGTTAGGAACTCATTCAAAGATTCAAGTCAGGCCGGATGTGGTGGCTCACGCCTGTAATCCCAGCACTTTGGGAGGCCAAGGCGGGTGGATCGCTTGAGGTCAGGAGATCAAGACCAGCCTGACCAACATGGCGAAACTCCGTCTCTACTAAAAATACAAAAATTAGCCGGGGGTGGCAGCGGGCGCCTGTAATCCCAGCTACTCCAGAGGCTGAGGCAGGAGAATCGCTTGAACCCAGGAGGCAGAGGTTGCAGTGAGCCGAGATCGTGCCACTGCACTCCAGTCTGGGTGACAGAGCGAGACTCCGTCTCAAAAAAAAAAAAAAAAAAAGATTCAAGTCCGTTGAGTTATTTGAGATTTGCACTTATGTACAATGCATGCATTCAGTAAGTGGCTAATAGAAATCCGATGGCATCTCTGGCCCCGCCTCCTTCAGGAAGTTTGCCTGAATGACCCAGCTCTTACTCACCTTTCTTGCACTGTGAGCTCCATGTATAACGTAGCTTCTGTCTCAATTGATTTAGTAATAACTTTTATTTTAGCACTTCATTACACTTACAAATAATATACTTAATTATACTTGTAAATTAGTCACAATTGTTTCACACATGTGACTCTTATCTTTCACTTAGATTATAATATCCTCAAGGGACAAATCCAGGTCTTACCTGTTTTTATACTTTTCTTTAGCCTCTCCAAACCCCTAGTTTGGAAAAATAACAAAATATTCTAGAAGTGAATGAACAGGTGTCACGGTAATGGCAGGGCCATGTTTTACAATCATTCTGAAGGCCTGCTTGGTGATTTTTTTAGTGGTAAGGCAAATGGGGTGGGTCAAGTTTTCTGAATAACTTTTAACTCTACCAAAGAGTTCATTGCATGCAGAAGCTGACAAACTAATGATGACCATTTTAACTTAGATGTACATACTCTTGAAGTTCTCTTTTGAATGGATTTCTCACCATAGATTTTGAAGTTCTCACCTAACCAATATAAATTATGCACTGGAACTTAGTTCAAAAATTTATGACAGAATCAGAATAAAAACACAACATCTAGTAGAATACTGTTTTTGTGGTCCATCTCATAATAATACTCCATGTGTGGGCAATATTTTAGTGAATTGTAAGGCATTCCTTGAATGACCTATATGATTAACCTAAATGAGGAAGAAATCTTTATTGCAGTATTGTATTTTATGTATGGGATATAGATAATACATATGTCCTCTGTGTAGATATACGCTCTGACAATTTGAAAAATAAGAAAATGCTTACATCTTTTTTTTTTTTTTTTTTTTTTGGTAAATATAGTGTCGACTTTATGATGCTTACATCAGATTCTACTGGAATATGCGTATTTTGAAAATCAGATTTCTGACTCCAGACCAGATCCACTGATTCAGAGTCTCTGGACATATGCCAAGGAATCTGTATTTTAAACAAGCTTCTCAGGGATTTTTATGGATCCCAATGTTTGAAGCCATTGTTTTGTTTTTAATCATAGCTGGATTTCCTAGGAATCTATGTGCATTTATCCTCCCTCCTCCTCTCATCTGGCCCATAGCCTCTTCAGTCCACTCACTAAAGCTTGTTTTTTGTTTTGTTTTGGTTTGATTCTTCTAATACATGATGTTCTGCGGGAACTTTATGCCTTAGGGTAGTAGTTCTCAGACTCAGCTTGCATTGTCAGAATCATCACTGAAACTTAGTAAACAACGCCCAGGCCTTATCCCAGATCACAGATTCACATTCATGAGGACTGAGCCTGGGGTAGACATTTGCTTCAAAAGCTTAGGCGTGACTCAGGAGCCAGAGGAGGAGGAACACCACCTTTAGAACAAGCCCACCTCCACATGAAAGACCACCACTGTCTTTCAGTCGTGTGAAGCCCCTTATGGTGCACAAATACCTTTGGTGGCAGTGTGTCTCTGACTCTGCTGGCCGGCAACCCTACTTGGTTGGCAGTCCCATGTGTGCACGTGTCTGGGTGTCTGGATACCTGGCCTCTACCGGCCTCTCCCAACATGGGCTCATGCTACAAGTCTGCAGCAAGTCAGTGTCTTAAAAGACTCTTCCCTCTTGCACACCTAAGTTGACGGCCATTCTTCTTGGAGCCTCTGATGGCCAGTCCAGGTGTAGTGCTTCTGCTAAACCTTCAGAGGGAATTATAAAATTTTCCAGCTCATTCAAAAGATAATTTATTTCTGGGAACACTCTAGGTTCACCACAAAGCATTGTATTCCCAGCTCTGTTACTCTGCTGAGCAGCAGGACAGGGCAGAAGCTCATAAGCTTCCCTTGTCCAAAAGCAATCATTTATATTCCAAATTGGCCCTCCTGGGTGGAGCAGGGCAAACACCATCACTCCTTCTAAACATTATCCAAATGCAGATATCAAAAGGCACCTGGTATATTCTCTAAATCTCTACCAGATGACCTCCTCAATATGCCAGGAGACATCTGTAAATCCAGCTTCAGGAATAGCCATACAAATCTGATAGCATGCCTTGGTAAATATGCAAATTAAATGTCAGCAGTAAGCCAGATTTCAATAGTGAGGTTCCAGCGAAAACATTTTCATATCCAGACAAGCCAAGGACATGGGCAGGTGGTCAGTGTGTACATATGAATTACAACCACTTTGGTAAGTTTAACACCATTGCTCTCTATTTTGACTTTAGGAGCTGGCAAATAATGTAGCTCAAGGTTTTAGAGAGAACAAAAGGCATGGTCCCTCTTCAGAGACCTCCCATATTTAGAATTTTTGCTGGCTTAGGTCAGTCCATGAACTATAGCGCTGTTTTAAAATGGAATAATAACCACAAAGGTACACACTGGAATTCTTACATTGCTTGGCATTTGGTGATTAAAGTTGACATTCGTTGGGCTGAGCTGGAGTTTTAGAATTGATAGACCTCAACTAATCCCAGCAATAAAAATGGTCACAAATGAATGCTGTGACAGGTTTTGAAACAAGAAAAATCATCACTGAGCTCACTAGAAAAGATTAAGAGACTGTCAAGTTAAAAAGTTATTGGCCCCATCTACACTTGCGTTGGGTAGTGAATGCTGTTTTATCCATTTGTACTTGCTCCGTTGCCTCTTTTACATTTCTTGTTATAATAATTTCCAAAGTCATAAACAAAGAAAATAAGACATCATCTCAGATAAAATGGCACAAGATTTAATACCAGTAAAGAACATTAGCTATGGAACAACCTGGCCTCAGAGAACAAAGAGGTTTAAAATTCATCTTACTGTACAGTGTTAGAATGCTTTATATTAAATATAGATTTTTTCCCTTGATTATATTGTTACACATTCCACTGTTCCCATGCCATCAGCCTTGAGGACTTTATTATTTATGTAATTGCAAGATCTGACAGAGAGTGAATGCATCTGATCTCAATGAATGGCACAGGACTTAAAAACTTATCAGTAGATTTCAGGGGAGAGAAAAAGACCATTTTAATTCTTTTGCAAGACTATTGATTAATAACAGATGTTGCTCTTCTGATTGAATTATTTTTTATTCATTTTTTCAAATAAAAATATGTATCTGTCAAAGTATTTTAAATCATCTAGAGATAGAGGTTATTTAAACAAGATTCCTTTATTTCTCTTTTCAGGGAGAGTCTCTGCCTTCAAGTGCTCTGGGTCATATGGGTACATAATTTAGAGTGACATATGCTTGAATATATAGTAGTGCCAGCTTCATGGGTGGGGGTGTCCCTAGTGGAAAGAGGAAGTTGTTGGGTCTATTCTCGTATTAAGGGCCTTTGAACAGCAGGACGAGCCTTGTGAAAAATATTGTGTAATGGAGTCTTCGACAAAAAGTCTCCTTCCTAGACTTAATGAAGAATTCAGAAGTTCAATCAGCAGGCCTTCCACAGTGCAAACATTCTTCTCACAGCAATAAATCTTTCTGAGAAAAAGTCTCTTTACACTTAGTTTATCTCTAGCTGCCTAATGCTCTACCTACTTGAATAGGAGAGCCAACCTCAAAAGAGGAAGATGGGGAGTCTAATTTTGAAATAAGAAGCTAGATCTCCAGGACTACGTCCCATGAATCTTCTAGTGGATTTGGGTTTCATCTCCAAAAGAATTAACAAGCAGTTTTCCTCTCATTTTCAGAACTTAGGTAATCTATTCTTTACACACGCCCAAATTTCAGCATAGAGGGAAGGTGAGTACAGGGAAAAAACCTAGAAGATGAGCATCAAATTCCAAATAAGGAATCTGAAAATAATAAAAGTAAATTAAAAATACCTTTTCTTTGACTCTGTGACAAAGACTGGAAAGTGGTAACTCATTGGGAAGTTGGGACCCTCATTGAATTTCACACAGAAAGCAAGTAGTAAAAAATAAACATAACATATTAGATAAAATTGGAATCCCTGGCTTCTCTTAAGAAATAAAACATGACACCTTGACTCTGGGCCAATATTCCCACCTGGCACCATTTCTGAGGACCCGGTAGATATCCATCCTCAGATGGGGCTGTGTCCTCCTCCCCTCCTCCTCTTTGTCATTCTCCCTCCATCCTTCTCCCTGAACTCAGTTTCCCTTTTGTAAATTGCACCTACGCCTTCTCGACAGCGGCGCTGAATCCACCCATTTGACAGCATCGTTCGTTCCTCCCATTGGAGGCAAAATCCCCACTGAGTTTATTCAAAACTAAGCTACTTGGCCTTTAAACTCGGAATTTCTAATTCAGAACTTAGGTATAATATTTAGATTTACCGCCAGATCTGAGGGGTTTTTTTGTTTGTTTGAGAGGGGAGTCTTGCTGTTTTGCCCAGGCTAGAGTGCAATGGCGCGATCTCTGCTCACTGCAACCTCCACCTCCCGGACTCAAGCGATTCTCCTGCTGCAGCTTCCCGAGTAGCTGGGATTACAGGCACTCACCACACCACCACACCTGGCTAATTTTTCTATTTTTGGTAGAGACGGGGTTTCACCATGTTGGCCAGGCTAGTCTGGAATTCCTGACCTCAAATGATCCGCCCACCTCGCCTCCCAAAGTGCTTGGATTACAGGCGTGAGCCACTGTGCCTTCTGAGTTTTCCTAAGAGCAGTCTTGGCGGCCTGGAATTGACAGGTGTATGTGTTGTTGGGGGAAGGATGTTCTTGACAATAGAGCAGGGTTCTTGGTAGTTCCTGGATTCAATATCGCAGCAACTCTGCTTAGACAATGAGTGACATAATCCATGAAAATATAATCACATTTTAATAAAAAGTGAACTTTTACAATTTATTACTCTATGGATTTCTATTATGTCTCACTGTGAGCAAGTGTAGAAAAGTTGATTTGGGGAAAAGAAAATGAATGAATAAACAGGCGGAGATTTCCTGGCTTCTAGTCTGAATTTTCCATTAATAAGACAAGTTGGCTCCAAAGTAGTACCCATAAACTTTTTAAATGAAATTGAGAAAATGCGTCAAGTGAAAACGCAGCATTGAAACTGGAAAAAAGAGGCAACTAAACACCTGTGTCCAGGAATGCCCTCGAAGAGTCATCCCTCCTGGGCTTCTGTGGCACTCTCTGAGGCTGGCTCATGACCCTTTCTTGAGAGGCTGAGAGGTGTCCAGTAGTTCTCTCTAGGATGACTGGCTGACACTTTTCATGTTTAAAAGTAATAACGCGGTCAAGATGAGATAATGACTCATTTCTTAGAGGCAACATCAGGTGGGAAAACAGAAAATATCACATGTAAGATGTATAAGTCCATATAAATTGCTTGAGTTTGTGAATGAGCTAGGTAAGCAAACAGGAATTTTCAAGTTGGCTCATAGAAACCCAAAGCTGTCACTATAATCAAAACATGCAATAGAGGGCAATTGTGTCTAGCGTCATGGAGAAACCTAGCAATATAGATAGTACACAAAATCTAACATAGATAAGGACAGTGACTGATTGCATTTCCCATCTACAGGTCAGATCAAACACTCCAGAGAGCCAAAGATTTATCTTGTGCAGAAAAATGTAAGGTGAATTGCCAACTTGGACAGGTTTTTGTGGATCCATGGAGGCTTGGCATTGATTCTCTGTTGACTATAATCAGACTCCTGGTGCATTTCAGGCATTTGTGGTTCTCCCCAGTCATACTGATCCAAGTCTGGCTGAAGATAATTGGACATCGGCCTTCAATACAGTGCACATAGTGCAGACTGACAGGCTGGAAATGGTCCTTATGGTCACCCTTTTTGTAGTTAATAGTGCTGACAAATGTAACATTTCTCCCCTTCACAAACACATTCATATGATAGCATCTTCAGATATTCAACCCTTTCTTTGGATTCTGTCCTGAAGCAAGAATAGTGTTGGTTTGAATGTCTGGGATTTTAAGAATGTTAAAATGATCACCACTATAGGTTGAACAGCAGCATCCAAGAAATGTCTCCAAGCAGAGCTGAGACAAAGTTAACTCTCAGTGGCCCTGAAATTTAATACAAGGGAAGAAAATCCTTCCCAAGTGTGACACGAGACAAATACCACAACATTGGGACTGCAGGTAAATGTTTGAAAAACTCTCAATGAGTTTTCAAGAGGAAAACGATAGAAAACGTAGATAGAGGAGGAGCATGGATTATGAACATAAACAAGCATAAGGGACATAAAATCAAAGCCTTGGTCAGTTCAACCTCAAGTTCACAGAAACTGGGGCTGGATGAAGGCTCCAGGTCATCGGAGATGATGAGGAAAGTTTAAGATACATTTGCCTCAAAAACAGAGCTCCTTAAAAATACTCTTTGAGGGGCATGATTCAGAGGTTTGACAGCTGGTTGTGGAGATGAGACATGGATTTCAGTTCCTGTGTTTTGGAAGAAAGAAATGAAGAGAAAGAGTGGAATGGTGATATATTTAAAACGCAACCTTACAGAGTGTGTGCTAGGAAAGACTCTCACATTCTCAGAGTGACAGACTTCTCAGAAGAGTGGAAATCAAAGAAAATCTCTGTTCTGTGCTTTTAGATGGAAGATATCTCATTTACTTATGGCATGTTCGAGACCAATCAGCAATAAAAAATTGTTTTAAAACTAATTCAAAACTGAAAATGACTTATAAAAATATGCTACAGTGGCAAGAGACCTCGTTTGGATCGCAGGATATGACCACAGCCCTGGCCAAGACTGCACTTGATGTGTGTGTGGCTTTGTGCACGCAACTTCACCTGTTGAGCTTCCGTCTCTTAAGAGAACAGTTACATCCGCCTTGAAAGACAGCTAAGGTCAGATAAAGGAACCCTGTGTGAACATAAGTTCTGAAGTTCTAAGTAAATGGAAAGTACTATCATAATAATTTGTAATTATGACATCATATATCAGAAAAAATTATCCTTTTCTGTGATGTCACTTCTGCTCAATTAAAGAGACAGGAGACGACACACTCTGGTGTAAGCACAAAAGGCAGGATGAACGAGCGCTTAAGAGTGGTGTGTTAGATCATTCTCACATTGCTATAAAGAAATGCCAGAGACTGACTCATTTATAAAGAAAAGAGGTTTAATTGGCTCATGGTTCTGCAGGCTTTATGGGAACCATGATGCTGGCATCTGCTGAGCTTCTGGGGAGGCCTCAGGAAGCTTCCAATCATGGCAGAAGGCAAAGGGGGAGAAGGCATGCCACATGGCCAGAGCCGGGGCAAGAGTGAGAGAGAGAGAGAGAAGAGGGGGAGGTGCCACATACTTTTAAACATTGAGATCTCACGAGGACTCACTCATTATCTCCACTATCCCGAGGACAGCACCAAGAAGATGGTGCTAAACCATTCATGAGAAACTCACTCCATGATTCAATCACCGCCAATACTGGGTATTACAATTCAACATGAGCTTCGGAGGGGACATCCAAACCTGATCAGGTGCCCTGTCTCCTCACTAACTCAAGCCCCCTTTTCCTTTTACTGTCACTCAGTTGCTTTCTCTGGGCCATTCTCTTTAGTAAAAGGGAAGTGAAGATCACACCGGGAAGAGACTGGAGTAACCGGAACTAAGTGAACACATAATATGTAAAGTAAAGCAAAGGAGGTATTTCAGACAGAATTTGTTAGGATCTAATGTGGAAAAGCTGAAAGAGGACGAGAGCCTCTCTAAGATGGCACATATATGGCTTACTTACTAAACTCTATCTTTAGTTCCTGAAGTGCTCCATTAGAAGTCCTGGATTAAAAAAAAAAAAAAAAGAAATAGCTCACTAGCCCTAAACATTATGCACTGTATTATATTAGCTAATTTCTCAAAATTAAAGATTAAATTCCAACTTACTTTTCGAAGAATAATTATAACTCTGTCATTCGGAGTGGTTTACATGATTGTCAAGTGTAATAAGTCACTTAGATTAATTAAATATCCATTTCTACTTCATCATGCATTTTTATCAATTAAAGGCATTATACTTAAATCTCCACAAATACTCACACAAGTGTTGGATTCTATAACAAGGTTAAGATTTTCATGTATTGCTTGCATTTCAGTCTTCCTCACTAAATTGACAGTACTCCAAAAGAAAAAAATTTTTGCATTTCCAAAACCCAAGATGGTAGCTAAAATAATGTAATACTTAATGAATATTTGATAAATGAACGACTCACTGAACAAATCCACCTTCTGTAATCAAACTTAATGTCTTACTATGATTGTCCATATAGAAGAAAACACCTTGTTTCTAAATGCAAAATTTCATATAGTTTTATGCCTTCACAAGTATTGTTTTCAAATAAGGTTTTTAAAACTTTTATTAATCTTTTACTTGTAATTTGGATTTCTCAACTGGGAAGTCATGATGAGGAGCAGGATAATAATTTTTTTTCAAGATCATGTCCTACTTTTTAGAATCACTGCAAGAGCAAGCTACTCTTATAAATGGCAGTTTGTAGTACCTAAGTACCGAGAACTTGAAGTACTCAAGTGTCTTCAAGGGGAAGAAAGGTTGACAACAAATGTTTTAATAGAAATCAAGCTGTAAATGTTGTAGACGTGGTATAGTTATGCTTAACGTCTTCACGTTGTAACTGCACACTAAGATCTGTCATTACCTAATGGGTACGTAGTGTCTCTTTCTTAGAAAAAAAGAAAAGAAAAGGAAATGTGTAGATCTTTTTGTTAATATATTTGCTTTTTAATTTTGAAATAATTGTCAATTCGTATGGATTTGCAAACAGTAGTATGATATCAAAACCAGGAAACTGGCATTGATACAATCCACCAATATTATTCGGATGTTATCATTCATAAATGCACCCAAATGTGTGTGTGTGTGTGGTTCCATTTACTCTTATGGCACTTGTAGATTTGTGTAAATACTACCATAGTCAAGATAAGGAACTGTGTCATTACTCCTAAGTTCCCCAGTGCTACTCTCTTTATTTTCAGGCCCTCTCTCTACCCACCCTTAACCCCTGGAACCACTAATCTGTTTTCTGTATCTGTAGTTTTGTCATTTAAATAATTTTATGTAAATGCAATCATGCAATATGTACCTTTTGCAATTTGCATTTTTTACTCAGTTTAAATTTCTTTGAAATCCATCCAAATTGTTATGTGTACCAATAGTTTATTCGTTTTTATTGCTAAGTAGTTTGGACCACAGTTGTTTAACCATTCATGTTAATTAAAGACATTTGTTTGTTGGTTTGTTTTTTAGATTTTGGCTATTAGAAATATAGCTACTGTAGGCGCGGTGTCTCACGCCTGTAATCCCAGCACTTTGGGAGGCCGAGAAAGGCGGATCATGAGGTCAGGAGATGGAATCCATCCTGGCTAACACGGTGAAACCCCGTCTCTACTAAAAATACAAAACAACTAGCCAGGCGAGGTGGTGGTGCCTGTAGTCCCAGCTACTCAGGAGGCTGAGGCAGGAGAATGACGTGAACCCGGGAGGCGACGGAGCTTGTAGTGAGCTGAGATCGCGCCACTGCGCTCTAGCCTGGGCAACAGAGTGAGATTCCGTCTCAAAAAAAAAAAAAAAAAAAAAAAGAAATATAGCTACTGTAAGCAAAAACAAACAAGAAAATGCTAAACTATTATCTAGAGAAGCTGTACCATTTTACTTTCCCACCAGCAATGTGTAAGAGATCAAGTTCTTCATATCTTTCCCAGCATTTGTTGCTATCACTATTTTTAATTTTAGCCATTTTCATAGGTAACTGATAGGTATACTGGTGTCTGATTGTGGTTTTGGGTTGCATTTTCCTAATGGCTAATGATGTCGAATATCTTTTTATCTGCTTTCTTGCCAACTGTATATTATCTTTGGTAAAACTTCTCTTCATGTCTTTCATCCATTTCTACTTGGGCTGTTTGTTTAGTGTTGAGCTTTGAGAACTCTTTACATATTTTAGGGGTAAGTTCTTTGTCAGCTCTATGGTTTACAAGTATTTTGTCTTAGTCTGTAGTTTATATTTTGTCTTAACGAGGTCTTTCATAAAACAAAAGTTTTTAGTTTGGTAGAACTTCAATTTATCATTTTTTGTCTTTTATGTTCATGCTTTGGGATCACTGGGTATTTTTTAGTTGGAAACGATCACAGTTTTTCACACTGGCAAAACTACAGATGTTGCAGACTTTAATTTTCACTTTGCCCTTCTTCCAGTAAAAATGAAACATGTAGGAATTATGATTGCATGCAGCACTACGGTTTTTGCTGTTTGGTTAAATGGGAAATGGTCTGGTTTCTGGTTTTAGGGAGAAGATCAAAAGCTAAAGAAATGTGACATATGAAGACTGTACAGGACCTGTGGGAAGAAATCTTCCACAGCTCTGTATTCACTCTGGAAAGATTCTGATTCTAGATTAAAAGGTTTATAGTGAGTTAATCATATTTAAAGCAAAAAATAGGAAAACTAGAATTATACTAAGTAGTGATTAATGATTCATGAGAAGTCTAAATTATTTCATTGTACCAGTACATGCATTTTTAATTCTTGCTCAAATTTTCCCCAGTATTAATATAGTAAGAAAATGTCATAACATTTGCTTTACTGTTTTCTTTTCATGTAAATTTAATATTGCTTAAATGTTGATACAAAAAAGAAAAAATAACAGTGCATTATTGGCTAATCATGCATGGCTGTTTATGCATCCTGGTCATGGGTAGCCCCTGTGAGAAAACAGCTTCCTAAACTCACCTGAAATCCAAAGTAAACATCACTACTTACTTCAGGACTTTTTTCATTATTTTAAAAATATAAACATTAGTCTCAACCTGCTGTAACATGTTCACTAAAGAAGAAAAATAAAGCAACTTTTACCTTTAGCATCCATCTGTTTCTAACATGAAGACAGTTTCATTTAGCAGGAAGTTTAACTCTGGCATAATTAATACTCCACAATTACTAGAAATTTCCAGATAATCTAAAGTCATTTGGAGACCTTGGCTGGATTCAATATCATAGAAATACACTTATAAAACATAATATTACAATGAAATCATGATTAAATAGTAATCTGATTTATTTATCAATTCTCTATGAAATGATTGTTTTATATCAATTCTATACTCTATATTTTCTATTCACAAGAAAAAGCATTAAACATTTTTATTTTGTCTATGTGATTTCCTATAACTAACCTATGTGCTTATGTATTAGTACCATTTGACAGTACATTTCTACATAGTATTGCAGTATTTAAATACCGAAAAATATTATATTGTAGTATTTAAATACTTAAAAATGAAGTGCTTTCAGTTGTTGTTATTGTTTATTTTCATTTGTTATCTCAACTGTGATAATTCTTAATTATAATTATAATTTTCTTCCAATAAAGAAAGCTCTTTGAACACTTCATCAAAATTGTACTGGGAACAATTTGAACAGTGAGAATAAACTTTGAGGAACTCATCCACTTGTATGGTTTCTACTGTGCTTGTCTCTAAAATTATAATTTCACTTACTATTGTTTTCTTGCTAAAAACTAACATATTTCGTTTACTCATTTACTGGCCATATTTTATCGACAGCCTTTTCAAACCTGAAATTTAGAGTGACAAGTCACAGGAGAAACAAAGGCCACTGTAGAGACAAATAAGAAGATGTGTGAATGTTTCAGGGAGAGATTTCACATGAATCAGCCATAAATACAGAGGCATGGCTAATTCATTAAGGAAGGCATCCTATGTCAGAAAGATACAGAAGCTCCAGCTGGGCTCAGGTAGCTTTTTCAAGATGGCAAATCCTTATCGTCTACCAGTATAAGCTGTGCTGACTGACTGGGGGTGGCGGGGGACTAAAGCAATTTTCTTCTATACTTTATTATTTGAGATACATTTATATAATCAATTTTTTAAAAGACTACAACCATAAAAACAACCTACAGAGATAAATTAGAAAATATTTTCTTGCTGTTACTGTATTTATAAAACACATTGAATGCCTATCATGTGCAGCCATAGTGCTCTGTCCCTGCTACCCTGTGCATTGCACATGTACACATACACTTTTGGAGCCCAGCTTATCAGCATAGCACCTTGTGATTTTATTAAATTTATTTTATTTTTAAACTTTAATCACCATCCTCCTCATCATTATCACAGCAGGCATTGGGTACTTTGTGCATACCCAGGCACTGTACTAAGGGCATAAAATGCATTATGTCATTGAGTCCTCAAACAATATTAAGTACGTTCAAGTGGTAATCTGAGTTTATAGAGAGGAAACTGACATCGCCTATAGCCACACACTTGTAGGAACAGATACAGGACCCAATCTTAGGTTTGTATGCATCCAAACCCAGGTGTCTTAACCACTGTGTCCTTCAGATTTATCATTTGCTACATATTAAGCCTCATTAACAATGAAGCGAAATCATTCCAATTGCTTCAAAGAGAATAAAATACCTAGGAATCCAACTTACAAGGGATGTGAAGGACCTCTTCAAGGAGAACTACAAACCACTGCTCAGCGAAATAAAAGAGGACACAAACAAATGGAAGAACATTCCATGCTCATGGATAGGAAGAATCAATATCGTGAAAATGGCCATACTGCCCAAGGTTATTTATAGATTCAATGCCATCCCCATTAAGCTACCAATGACTTTCTTCACAGAATTGGAAAAAAACTACTTTAAAGTTCATATGGAACCAAAAAGGAGCCCACATTGCCAAGACACTCCTAAGCCAAAAGAACAAAGCTGGAGGCATCACGCTACCTGACTTCAAACTATACTACAAGGCTACAGTAACCAAAACAGCATGGTACTGGTACCAAAACAGAGATATAGACCAATGGAACAGAACAGAGCCCTCAGAAATAATACCACACATCTACAATCATCTGATCTTTGACAAACCTGACAAAAATAAGAAATGGGGGAAAGGGTTCCCTATTTAATAAATGGTGCTGGGAAAGCTGGCTAGCCATATGTAGAAAGCTGAAACTGGATCCCTTCCTTACACATTATACAAAAATTAATTCAAGATGGATTAGAGACTTAAATGTTAGACCTAAAACCATAAAAACCCTAGAAGAAAACCTAGGCAATACCATGCAGGACACAGGCATGGGCAAGGACTTCATGTCTAAAACACCAAAAGCAATGGCAACAAAAGCCAAAATTGACAAATGGGATCTAATTAAACTAAAGAGCTTCTGCACAGCAAAAGAAACTACCATCACAGTGAACAGGCAACCTACAGAATGGGAGAAAATTTTTGCAATCTACTCATCTGACCAAGGGGTAATATCCAGAACCTAAAAGAACTCAAACAAATTTACAAGAAAAAAACAAACAACCCCATCAAAAAGTGGGCAAAGGATATGAACAGACACTTCTCAAAAGAAGACATTTATGCAGCCAATGGACACATGAAAAAATGCTCATCATCACTAGCCATCAGATAAATGCAAATCAAAATCACAATGAGACACCATCTCACACCAGTTAGAATGGCGATCATTTAAAAAGTCAGGAAACAACAGGTACTGGAGAGGATGTGGAGAAATAGGAACACTTTTACACTGTTGGTGGGATTGTAAACTAGTTCAACCATTGTGGAAAACAGTGTGGCGATTCCTCAAGGATCTAGAACTAGAAATATCATTTGACCCAGCCATCCCATTACTGGGTATATGCCCTAAGGATTATAAATCATGCTGCTATAAAGACACACACACACGTATGTTTACTGCGGCACTATTCACAATAGCAAAGACTTGGAACCAACCCAAATGTCCATCAATGACAGACTGGATTAAGAAAATGTGGCACATATACACCATGGAATACTATGCAGCCATAAAAAAGGACGAGTTCATGTCCTTTGTAGGGACATGGATGCAGCTGGAAACCATCATTCTCAGCAAACTATCGCAAGAACAGAAAATCAAACACTGCATGTTCTCACTCATAGGTGGGAAATGAACAATGAGAACACTTGGACACAGGAAGGGGAACATCACACACCAGGGCCTGTTGTGGGGTGGGGGGATGGGGGAGGGATAGCATTAGGAGATATACCTAATGTAAATGATGAGTTAATGGGTGCAGCACACCACTATGGCACATGTATACCTATGTAACAAACCTGCACATTGTGCACATGTACCCTAGAACATACAGTATAATAAAAAAATTTTAAAAAGTATTCAAATGCTGCTGGTTCTATACTCAGCTTTTCTTGCTTGCTTGCTTGTTTATTTGTTTGTTTATTTATTTATTTATTTATTTTTAGAGACAGAGTCTTGCTCTGTTGCCCAGGCTGGAGTACGGTTACAAGATCACAGCTCACTGCAGCCTCAAACTCCTGAACTCAGGCAATCCTCCTACATTAGTGCCAAGAGTAGCTGGGTCCATAGGCATAGGTCATCATGCCTGGCTAATATATTTTTAAATTATTTGTAGAGACAGAATCTTGCTATCTTACCCAGGCTGTTCTTGAACTTCTGGGCTCAAGAGATTCACCCTCTTAGCCTCCCAAAGTGCTGGGATTACAGGTGTGAGCCACTGGGCCCTGCTTTTTCTTGCCTGTATAGACACCTATTCTTTCACCTGTAGGCTTCCTGTGGGAGCTATTCTGAAATGGAATGTGAATGTCTCCTGCCACCTCCCACCTTCCTCTCCTTTAAGACCAGCGATTCTGAGACCAGACGGACTTTCAGCACTGGGCTGAACACTTGTATTTGCTCAGAAGATTTTCACATTGAGTGTTTAATGCTAACCCGAAATAATCTCCACCAAAACTGAGATGGGGAAAATATTTTCGTCTGAATGTAAAGTGTTGTTAGCTTATTGCTGACTGCAGGCTGTAAAATATCGTTTTATCTCATTTTTCTCTAATATGCAAGTTCAAACAGTGACAACCTAACATAACAGGCCCTGACGACGACTCTGTTCACAAAGCAGGTCTCCTTAAACAGAGAGACATTCTATACCACTTTAAATCTCATTGTGATAATTATTATCATTTAAAAAGTTAAAAGAATTCCAAGCAGAGAACCGGAATTTTAAAAAAAGCCTCTCCTCTTATCATCAAATTAAAAAATAAAACACAACTTAAACTCTACTCACAATAAAAATAAAAGGTGGAAGAGATTGTTAATTCAAAAGAATTTTTTTTTAATAGGACTTGGTGCCAGTTGGAAGACAATTAAAGCGAGATTCTACAACCACATTCAACAGGAGCTCTCTAAGGTGATGGCCAATAGAACGTCCTGCATCGACGGCTTGTTCTGTGCGGCCCAATACGGCAGTCACTGGCCTCGAGTGACTACTGAGCACTTGACTGTGGGTACCTGAGGAGCTGAATGTTTAATTGCATTTAATTTTTATTAACTTTAATTTGAAATGGTCACATGTGTTTACTGGCTACTGTATTGGACAGCACAACTCTAAAGTATAAATGTTTGGCTAATGAAAGCCACTGGAAGCTTTATTTACCATGCCTGTACTATCCAAAGTTGAATGCATTTCCCCTCCTAGGTGCTCCTTGTATAACCACTCAAGCTGGCAGGAGCTGAGGATTGACCGCCCTTTACCTGAATTCTGACAGACGACAGGTCAAAATTGATCAGCAAAGGGATAGGGGTGTTACCTCTAAAATGTAATTAGGGCATGGGGCTCTGTGTCTTCCAGAATCCCGCAGGACAACTGGAATGACACTCTGTGTTGAAAAGGGCCCATCGTGTTTGAGAATAGTCTGAAAGGTGAAGATCTCTGAAATAAAAGAAAATAACTCGCCCAGATCTCGAGGGACCAGACTTGGCATTCCACCTCCAGATAGATCAAGGAGAGCCCAGTGAAGCAGGAAATGCCAGTGTGATGTTGTTGTGTTCCTGTCTTCGTCAACCCATCACCAGCAATACTCTGAGGCAGAGGCTGAGAATGTGAGGAGCTGGCGCTGACAACAAGTGTAGTAAAAGGTAGTGTTAGGGTGGAAGTGTCTCCCAGTTTCCTTGATTCTCAAGATGAATCCAAAGGAGGTGCTATGGGGAACATGGCAGCTTTCAGCGCTCTGCCTGGCCTTCATCCATCCTCGCTACCACAGCTTCCCAGTTTCTCTCCCGAATTCTTACACATTCCCAGAGTTTGGGCTGGTCATTGGCCCTAGCCTCACGGCATGCACCCTCTATCACCCCAACTCTGCACTTTCCTGTGGCCACAGCAGTCAGTACTGTAAAGGTGAGTGGATTCCTTTTCTCTCCAAACTCTAATGCCTTAGACAGACCTACGGGCCCTGGAATAAAAGAATACAAACTCCTTACTGGGGCCCTAGCCAGGCCTCTCAGATGATCCAGGAGATGACTTGGGGCATTTTAAATGTCTTCAACACCAAATGATGACCTCTTCTTGCTTTTCAGAGTGTATGTCTAATCATTTGCTGAGGGTTTCTGCCCTCTTTTTCCTTCATAAAGGACCATAAACTTACTCCCTCAATCATGTGGAGTAGAAGAAGCACAACTGGTTGTCTTTGAGTAAAAAGTGACAAGGAACGGAAGGGTGCTGAAGGGCTTGGAAGCCTGTTGCAATAGTTCAGGGCAGGTGGTGCAGCCTGAATAGGCACAAGGGACTGGCAGCAGAAAGGAGAGAAGTATTTCTGGGCTGCTCTGGTCTGAATGTTTGTGTGCCCCCGAAATTCATAGGTTGAAATCCTCACCCCCAGGGTGATGGGATTAGGAAGAGGGGCTTTGGGGAGTCATTAGGTCAGGAGGGAGGATCCTTTATGAATGGGATTAGCACCTTTTAAAATAAATAGGCATCAGGGTGTTTATTTACCCCTTCCAACATGTGAGGACACAGACAGTAGGCACCATCTATGAAACAGAAAGCGGCTGTGGCCAGGTACTGAATCTGACAGCACTTTGATCTCGAACTTCTCGGCCCCCAGAACTGTGAGAAATAAATCTCTGTTGTTCATTTTATGGTATTTTGTTATAGCAACCCAAAAGGACTAAGACCTGCGCATAAAAAGCACTTCTTCCAGAATGGCTTCCCTGAGCATCCGGGCTCCCTGAGCCGGCCCTCATCTCCACGCTCTGCCACAGGAGCCTGAGAGGACCTGATTGCAGCACACCACGATGTGTTCCTGGGCCCGTTTCTGCATTCTGCCCAACTGCATCACAGCAGCAGCCGTGCTTTACACGTCTCTGTTTCTCTTGCGCTTAGCGTGGTGACAGACACATCTGGCTGGGAAATAATGAACTAGAGCCTGTAAATTTATTCAAATGATCGTATACCACATTATTTTCTTTTTTCTGCTCTAATTCCTAGACTTTAACCCCAGTTTCTTACTGATACATTAAATGAACATTAGCAGTAAAGCCGGGCCTTACGTTTGGAGGATGAGATGTTATACTTGGACTGTTCTGGGAGTTGTTCTGAGCTATCACTGGAGTGAGTTCAGCATATGCCCAAACAAGAAAGGAGAAAAGGAAGAACAAAATGACATCTTAAAATAAAACCAAGAAGGTACCAAACTTTTTGGATCCTGTCTTCAGTTTTATTCACCTCCTAGGCCTCTTCAAGGGATTTATTTAAAGTATATGTAAGCAAACATAAAGCTAACTTAATTTTAGTTCTTTGAGAAAGCAATGAATTAAAATCCCTGCCAGAGATAAAAAAATCAAGATGAGCTGAGTCGCTGTTTTGGCTTTGAAGCAGGGCAAGGCAGTTTCTCCCCATGGACACGAGTGCATTTAAGAACTGAAGCTTGCACACCACTTCCATGATCTCCAAAGGACCTTGGTTCCCACACGACCCAGAGCTGTGTCAGCCAGCAAAGGGCGGCAACCACAAATACCAAAATTAAAAACACAATGAAAAGAAGAAGAAAAAGGAAAAGCATTAAACACAGAAACCATCTGTGCCTCTGCTCCATGCGAGCTTATTTTTCCAATACCTCACATACTTCAAATACTTCAGTACGACTCCTACGTTTGAGTAGAAGAAAAGAAAAATAACAAAATTCAATATTTTATTAAGCAGATTATCTATATTGACATGAAAACTTGGATCCTCTTTTTGAAAGACAAATATATCTTATGTTTGTTTTTGGAAGCTTCTTGTGTCTGCCTCTTTGGCCAGAGGACTGTCTTTCCCACATTATTCTTCTGAGCTGAGAGGGAACGTGCATCCGCCCTCAGGTAGCCTAGTGGGGGTTCTTCCACGCCGTCTATGTCACGGGCTGTCCTAGTACATCTCAGCTGTGGTAACAAAATACCATAAAGCCAGGAGCTTATAAATAATGCAAATGTGCTTCTGACAGTTCTAAAGGCTGGAAAGTTCAAAGATCAAGGCAGATTCGGTGTCTGGTGAGGGCCTGGTTTCTGGCTCACGGACCACATCTTCTTGCTGTGCTTTCACATAGCAGAAGGGGTGAGAGAGAGCTCCCCAAGCTCCACCCTCATGACCTAATCACCTCCCAAAGACCCCACCTTGTAATCCTGTTGCCTTGGGGGTTAGGATTTCAACATATGAATTTTGAGGACACATAAACACTCAGATCTTAGCACAGGGTAAGACTGAAAAAAGGAAAAGAAATGAAGCAAAATTGCTAGTAGGCCTTTTAAAAAAATTCTTTTACAGCACATATAAGTCATAGTGCTGACAAGGAATTTTAAATAGATGCCAGGTATCTATTTTCCTCCTTAAAAGTAATCCCTGTCTCTAAATGCCTCATTTGTTGAGTATACTTTTTAAATTTAAATAATCTTTAGTACAATTTTTCCCTTGATTGCAGGGTTTGAAGATGAGAAATTCAGCAGGTTGATGCAGGTGGAACTTAGCAGAGAGACCATTATTTCCTTGTATAAACTCATGTCATCAACTCTTCAATCAGAAAGTAGTTGCAGAGGCATTGAATAGATTTTAGAATTAGGAGTTTTATTTCATGGGGTGTAAGGTTTTGTAAAACTTTCAAGAGACTCTTTTACACCCTTACTCTTCATTAAAATGAGTTTTTCTAGGAAATTTTATTTGAAAACATGTGTTTCTAAGTAGATGCTTGTACTGTGCAAACAATTATGACCTTCATTCAAAAGCAATCCTTGACCTTCTTGTACAACTACCAGACAAGTAAAATAAGATAAACATTGCCAATGCAGTACAAACTTTCTGTTTATCTGGAAGCAAATGGAACTAAGAGAGTGTGTGTTTAAAGTTTAGTTCTACACTTTTGGAAGCCCTGATCTTTGAAGTTGTTCTGTATTGCTTCCTCGGAAACCTTCAGTCACTTGAGTGAACATAATATAGCTTCCTCCACACAGGAACCTTCCCGAAGAGAAGTGGCAGAAAAGTCTTACCGGATCTCCCAAAATAGATTTCTTTCTCCTTACTCACAAGAACTCACTGTGCGATTCAACTCTGTATCATATAGTGTTTTACATGGGGGTACAGTGTTGAGAACTAAAGATACTTGTATGCTTAAGCTGTGTGCTCTTATGATGCTCCGTCTTGGGATTAAAGACAGTAGCTGTTGCCATCACATACCTGCCACTGTTGGCTTTTCCATGCATTTCTCTCAGGAGCTCTTCAAAACCTTGTATATACGTGGGCCATGGTGTCTGCAGCTTCTAAGGACCTGCTGGTTGCTCCTCTTCTTGAAGTTCCATTCCCATACCCATGGCTCTAGAGCGTGGCTTCCAAGTGTCCTAATGATTTTTCTTTTCTTTTCGGAATAGTTTTCACGATTCAACTTATTGAAATAAACAAACAGAAAGCTACTTGACAAAAACTTCCCATTCTGAAGGTACAGAGAGCGTTTCTCCACTGCTGTTTGAGCAATGTTGCATCTTGTCATCCATCTCATGATGACTTAGAAGTCACCACTGCTGATTCCAGTACAAAAAAAAAAAAAAAGAATAACCTAAATGTGAAGAAAACCTATAGCTACTGAATTTGCACTTATATCATGTGAATGGAACATATTATTCAGCAAGCCTGAGTTCTCCGCATAAACATAGTTCTTTTTAGTTCATGTTCTGAGTACTTCTGCAAACACTGTATTTGAATGCTTAGTGTTTCTTAAGCTACAAAATGTTTTACTCTCTTTGTTCTTTTTGTTCAACTCTTATATGCTACCTGCTCAGAGTTAACCTACACGATCCTTGTATTCTGACCTGTAACTGTAAGAGACAAAGAAAAGAGTAGTGATTTCGGCTTCTCGGAATGTTAGATTCGTATTTAATTAGCTTTCGATAAAGCGTGCTGATAACTGGGATTTGTGCTTCACTTGTAGATGTTATCCTTCTTTAGTAGCAATAGCTGTTTAGCATTGTCATATGTGAAAGAAATGATCTAACATCATCAAGCATGTGGAAGGAGGTAGCAAGTGGCAGAGAGTTTGCAAGGACGAGTGTCATTGGTTGTGACAGGATGCTGGAGTTTTTGCTAAGTTTAGAATCCCCTTAGGCGTACTGAGGTTCAAGTACCATTAACTCTTGGCAAAATTCTCCTTCCTAATTCGAAGAAGAAAGGATTACTAAAGCTCATAAAAAGGCTTCTCAAATTTCAAATAGCTTTTAAAAAACATTTAATGAGTTAATAGTAATTGAATCAGAAACACATGGATGAAATTTTTCTTGAAATTCATAAGGGTTTAATATTAAGAGAGAGGTAATTCAGTAAAACCACCAAAGACTAGTCAATCTCAGTTTTTTAAGATCAACTTGTAACACCTATAAATCTTCATCATCACTCACTTTTCTTTGTCCAAAGAGTTTTGTGGTTTGGGTAGTATTGTGTTGTCTATAATTCTACCGATTCTATTACTCAATGGAAGAATTCATTACAGCCGCTGCATATATCACAAGATTGATCTACTTATCTATATGCAATTTAACTATGTATTACCTTCTCTAGAACTGGTTTTTCAACCTGTTCAACCAATATGGACATTTTAAAACAAATCTAATCACACGCAGATTCACAATATAGTTGGATGGGGAGCAGGAAAAATAGGGTCTTCGTTCCTATCTACAGTGGCTCTTAAGCTACCCCTTAAGCACCTCTGTAGAATTATGGAATACAATTTACATGTATTTGATCTAGAATTTAGTCAAGAATAAGGAAACATACAAAATAAAGGGGAGGGGCTGACTTCTAAGAAGCTAAAATGAACATTACAGAGTCTGTGAAATTATTTTAAATTTCCTTGATCAGAACCTTTATGTTCTTGCTTTATGAATAATTCTCACAAGCTTTGATATTTAGTCTTTATATCCACAGAAGCTTGGCAGTAACAAATTGGGAGAAATACAATATAGGAAGGATTGACAAAAGGAGAGAGGAAAAGAAAAATCTAGACAATTTTTTAAATGTTTAGCAAGTCTCTCTTTTTAGCTTTGGGAGAAATATCTGATTACCTCGTATATTTTCAGAATATCAGTGCCTCAGATGCAATATATTAAGTGGCATGCATAATTAAGACCTAATATTTATATTCATTAATACCCTAGAGCCATAGCAACTGGCATTGCACCATTAGCTTTTATTAAAAGTGGACAAAGCCTTTGTTATAGGCTCCCAAGAAACAGTAAGTATGCAATGATGCAACCTGTGCCATTGCTACGGGCCCCCTCTACCTCTTTTGTGCACGTTTCTTCTAAAGCTCAGTTAACATAAAGTGGCTGGGAGGCCTAGTCAGCAGGGACAGAAATCCCTGGCTCTCTGTGGTTCTGTGAGGCCGTGGTAAGAGCCAGTACAGTTTTGGGACAGCATTCATTCCAATAACTAGGTAATCCACAGACAATCCACAGAACTCAATTACATCTATGTTTTCAGACACAGTGAATTCTTTTTGGAAATGTGGCAGCGATGTGTTAGGCTCATTCCTGGCTGGAGTCCGATGCAAGAGTCAGAGTGACAGGAAATGTGAATACAGAAAGAAATACCAAATTCCCTCGGGAAAAAAAAAAAAGCGGGTATATTATCTCAGCACAGAATCAGGTCTAGGTGGAACCTTCAAAGACGTGTGGAAGCGACTAACAGTAACAACTTGGACTTGTACAGATTAAACCTCAGAAACCACAATACAGTCCATGCCTTGCTTCCTAACACCACAAGAAAGGATTCTTGTTAGTGAGAAAAAATATAAAATGATATTTAGGATTCTTTTATTTAGATGTGTGGAAAAGAGATTCCCAGAGCCTAATTTAAATAAAAACATTTGTTAGAGGCCGGACATGGTGGCTCACACCTGTAATCCCAGCTCTTTGGGAGGCTGAAGTGGGCGGATCACGAGGTCAAGAGATTGAGACCATCCTGGCCAACAGGGTGAAATCCCATCTCTACTAATATTTTTACAAATACAAAATACAAAATATATACAAATACAAAAATTAGCTGGGCATGGTAGTGTGCGCCTGCAGTCCCCGCTACTCTGGAGGCTGAGGCAGCAGAACTGCTTGAACCCGGGAAGTAGAGGTTGCAGTGAGCTAAGATCGCGCCATTGCACTCCAGCCAGGTGACAGAGTGAGACCCCATATTTAAAAAAAAAAAAAATTCTTTTTAGAATATTAGAATTCTGATGATGAATGTTACCAAGAAAGGCTCTCTATGTTAGAAAGAAGTTCCAAGCAATCAAAGGGCTCTGAAAATTATTCACCCAGGGCTTGACCTCTTACAATCATTTAAAATTGAACCCTAAAAAACAGAAGCCAAAATGAGAAAAAAATGGAAAAACCAAATACAAGGGCACAAATGAAAAAGTGATGCCAAGGTAATTCATTCCTTGTCCAAAACTCATTTTGTAGCAGAAATAGAGCTATTTCTACGGATTTGAAGATTTTGCAGAATAACTGTTGCAAATTTAATGTTACTATTTCATTCCCTTAAAACCCTCACACCTATCAAAGAGCCCTGCCAGTTTCCATCCAAGCACAACAACGACCTAACTCTCCTTGAAGCTAAGCCAAGATCTGGTCTTCTGAGTTGAACGTCCACGTCAGCAGTGCTGCCAAATGTCTTGAGCCCTGGAACCTCCTGCAGATGCGTCTTGACTGCTCCTGGATGGGGTTCTGCAGTCCCGTTCCACGGGAAGAAGCATATTCTTCTGGGGCCTCAAGCACCATTCCCCTCCACCCTTTAGAGAGCTGGGTGTACAAAACATGTTATTTTGCTCCACTGTACCTTCAGCTTGGCAATAATAGGAGAAAAGCTGTGATTCTGATGTTGAAAAGCAAAAGGTTGATTTGTGACTCACGCAATACAAAAGAAAGAATGCTGAAGGAAAATGGCTTTGAAGACACGATGTACTGACATATTGAACTACCATGGGGAGGGTGAGCAAGAGGTTTTGTGCAGTTTAAAAAAAAAAAAAAAACATTTATTTTTCTGTAGTTTTCAATTTCAACAAGGTCTTGAGAAAAATGCCAGATACTCATAGTGGAGATTTTCACATGAGCAACCAGCAGTTCACTCTCTCATGGTTGAGTGCTGTACTATGCATATTGACAAAGGTTTTTAAACATTCAACATGTTGCTTTGGTGGGAGTAAAATGGTAGACTGCAAGACAATTTTCAAATAAAAAATATATATCCTTTTTTTTTTAATTGTGTTAAGCTAAATCTTTATGTAATAGAAAAACTCATGTTCTAATATTCTGAAAGCCCCAATAACTTTTTATGAGGAAACCTGAGAACAGCATGCTGAAGTAAAGCGCTTGGGTACAAGTCACAAGCACTCTCTGTGCGCTGGCCTGAAGAGGAGAACGTTTGCCTCCCGTGCCTCCCGTGACAGTCAGAGACGGAACAGACCGAAGGCAGCATCATTTTCTGTCTGTTTCAAAACCCTCTAGCCTCCAGGTAGAAGCCCATCCATTCCGTATTGAGGCCCCATCTACAGACTGTGTGCAGACCCCACCCACATTTGAAAAAATCATTCAGCATCCCTCAGAACCACAGCCAGAGCCGTGTGTGTGTGTGTGTGTGTGCGCGTGCGCGCATGCATTTTTACTAATGTGTGCTCATATTTAAAAATAAAATAGTACTTAGCACTTAAAATTGAAAACAAGAATGTCCTGCTTCATGCATACCCCACCCAGCTCCACTTCCAAATAGGCAACCACTATTCACTAGCTTGGCAGTCTCCCATGGCAGTGACTCCATTTCTCTGAAAATATGAATTTTTATCCCTCAATCTTCATTAATGCATTATACCCATTACCTGTTGGCTCACTTTAATGGCCCGAGAGAATTTAACTTAACTAAGCTCCTAACAGACTTCTACTTCTATTTTAATTTCCCTGTCTTTGTAACTTTAGATAACACATGTGTGCCTCTTTTCTTTCTTTTTTTTTTTTTTCTAAGTCTCTCTGTGGTTCACTTTAAGCAATTACTTGAACCCCTAACAACTGAACGGTAAATAAAGGCTGCAGTCTCTCTAGGTGTGAAGCCGTTCAAAAGTGAGGCCCAGGCAGTGTGGATCTGTTTTCTGAATCATATAAGCCCTGCAATGCATAGCAAATAAACTCATTATGTGGCTGCCAACCTTTAATTTGTAAAGAGAATAAATTATTTTGTGACAAGCCACACCTTACTGCCAAGGGACAGGGCGACGTGCTCTCCACCTGGGCAGCCAGGTGCCTAGCTTTTTAAAAGCCATGGCGTCTATTCATGGAAGAACGGAGCAGCGACAAGTCTTTGCCACTTTCCCTTCCCGCTCTCTTGAGTCACCTTAGACCATCTATAGACACTTCTCCATGTCAGAAAATTCTTACTTATATTCTTAAAGAAAAGCAAAGAGAGCTCTCCATCAGCTCTGTGTGGTTCTTTTGATTTCAGCTAATCACAACAAGTGGTATTCTTCTTTCCATGACAGCTTTATTTGATAACAACATTATGCTCTCTCGTCCTCACGAGGTTCTCTGGTTCTTTAAGCGTGAGTCATTTGGAAATGATCTATGCTGCCCAAGTCATCCCTGTTGCTGTCCTCCGGACAGATCTCGTCTGTCTGCTCCTCTTTAATAAGTGTGCGGGTTATGAAATGGCTTCTGGGCAAAACCTTGGCATTAACCAATTGTATGGTCTTGGCACGTCACTTAAGCTCTCTGATCTGTGGTTTCTTTGTTTCTAATATGATTGCTTTTTTAATGTCCAACAGCAACATGAAAATCGGAGAACTATAGAATCTTAAATGGGAAAAAAAATATCAAAAGTCTTAAAATTCCATCTCTTTCCAAATGCATAAATCCTTTTCCAGTATCCCTGGAATGTGTCAGCCGGTTCCTGAACTCACGTAGCAACGAAACTGAAAATGATGCTTCAAGTGTGGTCTGACTTCAGCAAAGAACAGTGGCATTCTTAACACCCTTGACCTTGACACTGTCTTATTAAAATTAATAAAAAAGTTTGTACTACATTCATATGTATTTTTTGGCTAACATATCATACTTTGGCTCATTTGGTACTCGTGGTCACAGATAATAATGACAATTATGCACAAACACACACACACATACACACACCGTTTCTACCACATTCTGAACTTAATCTGTTTTTCTCCAAATGCAACTGCCTGATTTTTGTTTTCTAAATGGTTTGTTGCTTTTGTTGATGTTTTTCTCTGATCAAACAAGTAATTCAGGCCTATTGAAAAAAAATTTGAAAGGTCAAATATGATTCAAAAAGTTAACTATCATTGTAACCCAGAACATTGTTACATTCTGTTGGATGTCACTTCAGACTTTTTTTCTCTATGTCTGTAGGTCTCTCTCTATCTGCCAATGCTCACACATTTACACACACATGCACACCAAATCATGGTACATTTGATTTGGGTAAGAGAAAAGCCCACTAAAATCAATTGATCTGAATGACTAAGCGGATTGGGGGTCTGTGTCAATCTGAGGCCACAGGCAGGGTAGGTTAAAGGTTTACTGATGCCGCGGCTTAGCGATGCCAAGTTTCCCTGCTCTATTCTATTTCCTATGGTATCGGCTTCATCCAAGCCTGTCTGTTTTTTTTTTTTTAATGGTATCAGGATTGGTCCTGAGCACTGGTGGGGCACACTCATGCTCAAGGAGAGGAACTGAGAGTCACTTATGGCAGTTATCTTAGGAGAGCAAGAATTGTCATTACCACAAGTTCTTAGCAAGCATATTTCCTCATCCTACTCCTTGAAAGGACTTACTTGTTCACCTCTGAATCCACAGTTGTAGCCACGTGATGGGGTTACACTGATATCAGTTTAGGCCTTAATCAGTCACCCACCCCTGAGACCAGAGGTGGAGTTAGCTCCTTCTAAAACTCACAGGCTTGAGTGGACCATCTATAAATTGCTAGACAAAATTTACTATATATATATATATATATATATATATAATATATATATGACATATATATGAGACATACATATATATATGAGAGCTATATATATACACGAGACATTGTGGTTGCTACACCAGGATCTATTTTCCTTCCCTTAGTAAATTTAAAGGGTGATATATATACACACACATATATACACACACATATATACATACATATACATATATACATACATATTCATATATGTATGTGTGTGTATATATAACACACATATATGTGTGTATATATAACACACATATATGTGTGTATATATAACACATATATACACCTACATATGCATATGTGTATGCATATGTATGTGTATATATATGTGTGTGTATGTGTGTGTGTATATATATGTATGTGTATATAGATATATGTCACCCTTTAAAATACATAGGGGGATGATGGGTGAGAGGAAAGGTGAATGGATGGAAGAACAAATAGGCAAATGAACAGACGTGGATAGATTGGCACAGAAGATCAAATTAAACCATATTGCTCTACAACCTGCTTTTTAGTAACCGTATTCCATAAATACTTTGTATGTTAATCCTCATCCTTATATCATTTTAAATGATAAATAATATCCTGATATAATGACTAATGATTTGAATCATTTCCTATTATTTAACAATAAATGTTTAAAGTGATGGATATGGTGATTACCCTGATCTGATCATTAAGTATCATGTACATGCATTGAAACATCACACTGTACCTCATAAATAGGTACAATTATAATATGTCAACTATAAATATTCAAATTCATTAATTTAAAAAATTTCAGCCAAGCAGGCTCTATGCAGATCATGAATAAACAATACAGAGCAAAATAAACATGGTCCCCTCTCTACACACACCACATAGCTTAGTAGAGGGAGACAGATCATAAACAGATGGACAAATAGGTAATTACAGACTTAGAAATATGCTATAAAGGCCATGCTTAGGTAAAACATTAATGAAGGGCTGTGCATGGATCCTATTTAGGTGAAATATCAGGGGAAGCACATGTGAAGGACAAGGGGCAAGGTATCCCAGGTAGAAAGAACACCATATGCAAGCTCTAAGTCAGGAAAAGTTGGTCAAGAGTCTGCAAAGGTCAGTGTAGTGAGGATAGAGGATAAAGTGTGGGAATGAAGGGGTAAGCCGAGGCAAGTGTAGAAGAATAAGCAAGACATCATAAGCAACAGTCTGAGATGAGATTTAACTCCAGGAAAATGCAGTTAGTGCAGCACTTGAAGTCAGAGAATGGTAGAATGATATTTAATCAAGAAAAGTTTGGCTCCACGTGGTATATTGACCTTGAATGGGGTTAGGGGTCAGGCCAAGAGAAAAGAAGACATCTGATAATAATGGCTCAGATTTAGGTAGAAGCACTGAATATAGAAAATGTAGAGTGGGTTCAAAGTATGTTCAGAAGACTCACTATGCAGAATTTACCATAAGCTGAATGTGAAAGTTGAAGATCGTGACATCATTTAAACAGACAAGAAAGACTCTCTCAGTTAAATCTCATCTCAGACTGTGGCTTACGATGTCTTGCTTATTCTTGCAACAGGATTGGAAGGGTGGGATGGGAAGCTCAGTTTTGAGGGTGTCAAGGTAGATGAGACACGATTGCTCATAGAAGAAAATCCTGGACTTAACGCACCAATATGGAGCTCTCAGCAGGCAGAGGGTATCAGAGCCAAGAGGGGGAGTGCAGACATCCAGCTGAAGTCTGGGAAAGAAAGTAATGGGGACACAGACAATCCTGGGGAATCTGATTTTTATTAGAAACCCAAAGGAAAAGCTCCTGAGAAGCACTCAGTGGAGCTCAGAGGTAAGGCTAACAAAGGCGGGGAAAGCCATGGTGTCATGAAAGCCAGTATTCTGAGGAAGAGCATAACCACCTGTGTGGGATGCTGAGAAGTGAGGCAGTGGGAGGAGGACCAGGGCGCCCATTGGATGGGCCACTGGAAGGTAACAGGCAACCTTGACAATGGCAAGTCAGTGGGGTGAAGGACGACTTGGGAGAAGTTCCTAAAACCACCAGAGCTCTGCCTGTAACGCTTTTGGGTATAGACAATTTAGAGAACGGATGATCCAGGGCAAGTATTACTGAGCATGCTCTCAGGTCAAACAAACAAGAATCACAGATTTGTGGTTTTGTATTTAGACAGACTTGTGTGTCACTTCCTTTGTGGATGTGTAAAGCAGTAGGTGATGGTGGAAAGAACATTGGCTTTGGGGTCAAAGGATGAACCACGCCAGAGCCACACAAGAGCCCATGATTGTGTTAAACTTTGATTTGGGAGCAAGGAATGAGTCTGAAGCCCACAACTATTTTCATGAGATATTTTGTGAGATCCTGAACACAGGCCGACCCACCTTGGGACACAGGCAACCACATGCCACCTCTGCTCAGAAACTCCCATCCCATTCTCACATCCTGATGAACATGGCTTTGTGGCTCTTAGGAGATGCCAACATGGTGTGAGTGCACCATTGCTAGTGGCAGCAGTGATGCTTCTGTTAAAACTAAAGCAGGAGAGAATAACCAGGGCATATATTGCATAGTGCTGCAGTCGGCAGAATGGCCCCTGAGCTACACGCTGATCCTCTCTTTGGAGAGTCCAGAAATTGTTGGAAGTGGGAGGAATGGAACTAGATTGGAGGATTGGAAGGCCTGTTTGAGAACATTTTAAGTTGTTACACAAGCTGATGAGGCATGCCTGCCTTTTATTCATTTTAACTATTGAAATGCCAAAGTAAGGGGCAGAGCAAAATTTTGACATTCACACACGTCTTAGTTCATTCTGGCTACTGTAATGACATAAAGTAGGTGGCTTATAACAACATAAATTTATTTGTCATGGTTCTGCAGGCTTGCACGTCCAAGATCAAGGTGCCAGCCTGAGTAAATGAAAAGGTAAAGATAGGCTACCCAGGCAAAAGGAACTTGCTAGGCAATGGCACAAAGACATGGCCAAATGTAGAATGTTCTGGGAAAGGTTAGTTGTTCAGTGTTGCTGAAATTGAAGGTGCACAGAAGGGAAGAAAGAGAAGGAGATGACTCTGGAGCAGCAGGCTTGAGCCCCACAGCAAAAGGCTTTGTGAAGCATTTGTTCAAAGTAGTGAGAGTCATAGGAAGTTTGTTTTGTTTCTCCTAAGCCAGAGGGGTGATAACATCTTACATGAACTTTAGGAAGATCTCTCTGCAGCTGTGTGGGGGATGGGTCAGCTTTTCCCTAGTCTAGAATGAGACAGTGAGGTTATGTGTTCCAGGAGGGACATGGGCTATGGAGTCACTAAACAGTGCACCTATTTGTCAGGTGCACCAGCATTATTTCCTAAATATATTTCCAAATATTTAACAGGAAACTTTTATCTCTAAAGAATGTTTGCCCATCACACACCATAGAGGGATGATAAAGCTATAGGTCATGGACCTGGTGGGACTTGGTGGGAGCTGACTGAATCATGGGGGGCAGATTCCCCCACAGTGTTCTCATGATAGTGAGTAAGTTATCACTAGATCTGATGGTTTTATAAGCAGTGGTTTCCCCTGCTTTTCTCTCTCCTGCCGCCTTGTGAAGAAGGTGACTGCTTCCCCTTCCACCATGACTGTAAGTTTCCTGAGGCCTCCCCAGCCACGCGGAACTGTGAGTCAATTAAACCTCTTTCCTTTATAAATGACATAGTCTCAGGTAGTTCTTTATAGCAATGTGAAAACAGATTAATACGGTAAATTGGTACCACAGAGAGTGGGGTACTGCTATAAAGATAACCTGAAAATGTGGAAGTCACTGTGGAACTGGGTAATGGGCAGAGATTGGAATAGTTTGGAGGGCTCAGAAGAAGACAGGAAGATGTGGGAAAGTATGGAACTTCCTGGAAAATTGTTGCATGGTTTTGACCAAAATGCTGGTAATGATGTGAACAATGACATCCAGAATGAGGTGGTCTCAGATGGAGATGAGGAACTTCTTGGGAACTGGAGCAAAGGTTGCTCTTGCTATGCTTTAGCAAAGAGACTGGTGGCATTTTGGCCCTGACCTAGAGATCTGTGGAACTCTGAACTCGGGAGAGGTCATCTGAAATAGAAACTTATGTTTAAAAGAGAAGCAGCCATAAAGGTTTGGAAAATTTGCAGCCTGACAATGTGATAGAAAAGAAAAACTCATTTTCTGAGAAGAAATTCAAGCCACTGCAGAAATCTGTATCAGTAATGAGGAACCAAATGCTAATCACCAAGACGATGGGAAAAAATGTCTTCAGGGCATGTCAGAGATCTTGGCAGCAGCCCCTCCCATCACAGGCCTAGAGGCCCAGGAGGAAAAAATAGTTTTGTGGGCCTGGCCCAGGGTCCCGCTGCTCTGTTCAGCCTCAGGACTTGGTGCTCCGTGTCCCAGACGCTCCAGCTACAGCCGTGACGGAAAGGGGCCAAGGTTCAGCTTGGGCCATTGCTTCAGAGGGTGCAAGGCCCCAAGCCTTGGCAACTTCCACACAGTGTTGGGCCTGTTCCACCAGCCGGCTCCTTCTGTTCTCACCATTCATTTGTGTATTCGATGATCGCCAGCTGATTACCTGCCGTGTGCTGTACAGAGGGCCTGGAATTCCCTTAAGGTGTGAGACACTTGGGTGATGACTGCATGGCTGAGTTGTACATACACTGGCCTATAAAGACAAGAAGGCCTTGCGTTTTTCAAGAGCAGGCCTTCACCAGAAGTGACCAAGGGTTCAGGCTGAAGCTAAGTGGTCAACCAGATCAGCACAGTGAAGTTACTGGGGACAGGGGTGGGCAGCAGGAAGGAAAGAAAGGCTGAAGAGGCTTCCCAGGGAGAGGGAGTGGTCTGTGCAGGCAGAGGGTCCCCAACCAGACCATGGTTTGCTCAGACAACTTTAAATATTTGATACATCTGAAAGAAGGCCTGTATATGTGGGTGGAGCAAAGGCAGTGCTAAGAGATAAGAACAGACACATCACATCATCAACACCTCCCGGTTACGCTGAGAGACTAATGCATTACACTGACATGATAGACAGTGCCTGCGGAATCTAAGCGGCCAAAGGCTTGATCAGCTTTGGGTCTTGTAAGCATCACTTTGATGGCTGTGGAGGAGACTGGCCTCGGGGAGGGAGACATTGGACATAGAGATGCAAAGAGAAATTTATTGAAGCCACTCTTGCTTCAAGAATCAATGACAAAGGGAATGAAGATGAGGCGGCAAGTTTGCAGACATACTTAGGAAGCCAAATAATTGAAAGAATGGATCAAATATGTTTACTGTGTCTGTTCAACTAATGACAAATTTTAAAAGGCAGGGATAAGCTCAATAATGGCATAAAATGTGCTTCAGGTAAATTGCCATCTTTCTTGATGTCTGCATGTTATATTTTTTGCAACTGCCTTACCTCCTCCTACTTCAACACACCCAGTAAAAATCTGCAATTACACACACACACACACACATACACACACACACACACACACACAATTACTTAGCCCTTTACCAACAAATACTCAGCAAACAGGAATAGTGAAGCCTTGGTTAGTAGTTCCCAATTGGACAAGTCATCAAAAAATACAGAAGCTCCAGCCCCCTCAAAGGTTCTGGTTCAGTCTATCTGCAGCAGCTCTCTACCTTCAGCACAGCCAGCAGTGACGCCCTAAATGCTGGCATATGCTCTGGCATATCCCAGTGACAGCAGCGGCTGAGATATCCCAGTGACAGCAGCGGCTGAGGCACTGAAGCAGGGACCCTCAGCACCCTTGCACCTGCATCCTGTGTCAGGCATCTGTTGCCACTGAATTTTGGGGAGGGATGGGTGATGCAGGGCCTGGGAGAGGAGGGGGAGCATCCAGTCACATCGAGGCTCAGAATAGTGGCTGGTTACCAACCACGATGGAGGGACTGTGATATTTAAGCATCACTCTGCACCAAGGAATGTGGCCCGATTACCTGTGTTCAGCACTTCTGTGGAGTAAGAAGCTGTCACGAGTAACAGCGACTCACATCAACAGTATTCCCTATGTGGGGGGTTTGAACACCCACTGTTTGGGAGAGAGTATAGCATTATTTCCAAGAGCATGTGCAGGGAGTATAAGGCACTCTAAATGATCCTGATCTCTCTCCACCAAACCTCACCTGCTGCCAACCCTCCAGAGTACAGTAAGGACATCCAGCTCTGCAAACAACTGTCCCCTTGAGTGTGGACACACGCCCTTTAATCTCTGCAGATCTGTCCAACATTCTGAAAAGTGCTTGAATCCATGCATTTTCAGGCCATATACTTCCTAATAAAAGAGGATCCGGCAATCAAACCTGATAAGGTTAATTTGCCAGGACAGAATCACCCTTCATGTGAGAGGACAAACTCGGACAGGGGCCAGCAAAGAGGCACACTCATGTCAAGAGAGTTCAAGATGTCATGGCTAGCAGAGGTAGCCTGAGACCAGAAGGCAGGTACACAGACGTCACATCAGATGCCGAGCAGGCTGGAGCCCCTGCTGGTGAGGAGGGAGCTGGTGATTCATCCCCTGCAGCTGCTTCCTGACCTTGCTTAACCTTCAGGCTGGTTCAGTGGGCAGAGACCCTGACTCAGAGAGATTCCATTTTAGGGTTTCACCTTGGGTTGCCATGCCTTCTGCAGATGGTGGTGGCTTTAGTACTTGACAGCAACAACCTGGAATTTTCTAAATGTTCGTTGTTTGTCTAAGTGTGGACAAAAGATGATATGTCTCTCCTGCTTTCACTATATTTTTATGACCAGCACCATGATGTCACTGCATACTCATCAACAGCAAGCGATGATTTTAAAAACAAGTCTCACATAAAAAACCAGCCCCTTTCTCTGGGGAGAGTAGATGTGTATTCCATTCGGGATGGAAGTAATTTCAGTGCAATCATTACAGGAACAGGCACCCCAGCTCCGGCAGCCGATTCAGGGTTCCTCCTGTGAAATCCCACTTCCCTGCTTGCTGTGTACAAGCCAAATGCCCTCTCAGAGCCACAGTACCTTTCAGACTCAGGCACCCCGGACGGTAAGAGGCCCTACTCTCACAGACGGACGAAGGAAGAATGGAGCTTTCACTCCCTTCACCTTTGCCATCCAAGGACCTCCCTTTCCTTCCTCCCTTCTCACCTTTGTCATAAAGGGGACAGCAGAGAGGCTACCAGAGGGAATTCTAAGTTTCTACCTTTTTTAGAATAAATATTTTATTTAGAATAGTTACAAATTTACCAAAAAAGTTGCAAAATTAATACCAAGAGTTCCCACCTGCCCCGTGCCCAGTTTTCCCTATTGTTAACACCTTATATACTACTACGGTATTTTGGTCACAACCAACGAATCAATACAGATCCTTATGATTAACTAAAGTCCATACCTTATTCAGATGTCCTTGGTTTTCACCCAATGTCCTTTTCCTGCTCATGGATGGTATTCAGGATACTATATGACATTTATTCATCTCATCTTAGGCTCCTCTGGGCTGTGGCAGTTGCTGGGTCTGTCCATCTTTTTGGTGACCTTGACAGTTCTGAGGCGTGCTGATCAGGCACTTTGCACTCTGTGCCTCAGTTTGGGGTTTTCTGATAGTTTTCTCATTATTAGAATGGGGTTATGGGTTTGGGGGAGGAAATGCTCTTCTCATCACCACATCATGTGAGTATATGCCACCAACGTAATGTGTCACTGTTCATGCTGCCCTTGGCCGTGGGGCTGAGGTAGAGTTTCTCAACTGTATCCGCTGTGGTTGCTTTCCTCGCCTTTCCACATGCACTCCTCAGCAGAACGGCACTCTGTATAGCTCACACTTACAGCAGGGTGAGATGTGATGCTCCACTTCCTGGAGGGAGAAGAGAATGTAAATTATACATTAAATGGAATGATTCTGCACAGGATTTGCATCTCTTCTTTCTCAGGTATTTATTTATTCAACCATTAATTGATAACAATATGGACACGTGGATATGGGTAATCAACTCTGGGTTATGATCCAATCCTGTGTTAGTTTTCGGTTGCTCAAATTGCTGTGTATGTGGCAATTTGGGCTCTTTCAGTTGGCTCTTGTGTCCCTTGGACATAACCCCCATCATCGTCAGGTGGGTTTTTGGGGTGTTTTGTTTGTTTTAAATGCTGCCTTACTTACTGACACTACAAGATGCCCCAGGCTCATCCTCCTTTTTCTGCCTTAGCCCTAGAATCACCTATTTCTGCAAGGGGCTTAGGCTTCCTTTGTTGGAGAATAGTATTAGAAGCCATGATCTGGGCAGGAGCTGTGCTAATTGCTACTGGAGTGTTATTGCTTCTGGGTCCTCTCAGCTGACAGAGAAAGGAAATACATTCTCACCTATATACACTTTATTACATTGTATGTCCTTAATAACTATCAAATTTCCTCCAGGCTGAGAAGAATGGCCTGGGATGAGGTACAAAGTATATGGGCCAATAAACTAGTAACTGATAAATACTTCTACTAAACAGAGCCCACATATTGCTTTGTAAAGCAACTGTAGAGGTCCTCAGAAGTTTCAAGACTTGAAGTATTTAATATGGAACCTTTGCATAAGTGACATGTCCTAAGAAGCATTCATCTTCTGAATTTTGTCCCAAAGCTAACTGTTAGCTGCTGACTTCTATAGCTCTCTGTGCAAATGCGAGCTAGGTTATAATCCAGCTATATTTTAACGGTTTCTTTTTTTATGTTTTCTTCATCCATGTGGTTGTTAATGAATGAAAGTCAGACTTTAGGTGTATAACTTGTATTCTGAGCAGCTGGATCAAGTGCCTGATGCATTCTAAATAATCAATGGACATTAGGTGAATAAATGAGTGCATAAGTAAATGAATTGCTGAGTGAGTTATCATATCTAAACCAAGTAGGATATGTCATGAATAGAGTACTCTAGTTAATGGTACTTGGAAGTATGACTGTCACTTATAAATACCCTCAGAAACTTATGCACCATGGTTTTAGAAGGCCTGGAGAAGGTCCCAAATTATGGTTTTCCAGCCTTGGAGCTCACTTAGGGGCATATGAAAAACAGATGACATTGCCATGCCAGTGCTACCTTTCTCCAGATTGCTTCCAGGGCCACTCTTTCAGAGCCTGAGGGCTCTGACGATGGGAAAGCACTGGCGTCTCATCCTCTCCATGCTGTCTTCCAAAGCTGTTCCTATTCTTTCATGACTGATGATGCATGCAGTCACATGAACTCTTCCCATCATAATTCTTCGGTTCATATTGCAAATGCCAACATCCAATTTATATTTTATTTAAGAACCAAAGTAGTTTTGCAAGATTATATTACTTTCAAAGGCAATGGAATCACTTTGTTTTCCCATGTTTTCAAAGTTATCTTAAGTAGTGTAATGGATCGACTCACACAGTGCCTTTCATCCTATTCCAGGTAACAGTGGATGGCAAATTATTTACCAGGGCTTTGAAACTGGGCTCCACAGTGAAGCAGCTTAACATGTGGTTCATTCATCTTCCTCCGATTCTATCGCTAGCCCCCTCCTAGCCAGTGTGGCTCTTTCTGCTTCTTAGCACCAGGCATTGAAAGTTTTCTCAGGCAGATGAAGGAGTGATGGGCTCTTTGTGGATGCTTGCAGTTCCAGCAGGCAGCTTTATGGCTTGTGGTCTGAGACGCTTGGATGGATTCTTTCTCTTTCCCCTGGGCCCACTGGTTACCGTATAATACATTGCTTTATTCCCTGTCCCAGCAGTCAAAATGTGGGGCTTTGGAGAAAAGCCAATCGTGCATGCTCTTATGACACTAATCCAAATATGTGTTTATTCAAGGGTGCAGTTGTGCAACCTTTGTGCCCTGAGGCTCCCTGGACAATTGTGGCAGGCTAAAAATGGTCTGATTGGCCTGCATTTCTCACTGGAGAGCTAGGCGACAGTTCGTTTTGCTCATTACCGGCCTCTCTCCCAACCCAGTCTGTAGCCCTCCGTAGGGCTGGGTTGCAGCTGCAAACAGTGTTTTTGTCTACAGTGCCCTCTCTGAAAATAGTTGTCTTTGTTGTGACTGAGATATTTAGGTCTTTTTTCAGTAGCACCCTTATTTGATTGACTGATGGGCCTGTAAGTTATTTTTGAATTTGGGTTATTTCTATTTCTGATATAAGTTGCTACAGGCTGCATAATTGCTCAACCCATCCTTTTTATTTGATAATCTATACTAAAAAAGTAAACTGTTTTGTTGTAAAGTCTGTTTTTTTTTTTTTTTTCAGAAATATTGATGGTCAGAACCCAACACTGGGCGTTTCCCCCAAACATAAATTACGTTGCTTAGAGGCATAACATGTCAACATCTTTGTGTCTAGTGCTTTCACAAGAATCTTTTTTAGGATTCTTTTTCTGGAGGAAAAAATAAACAAAAACATATCAAATTCTCCTGTGTAAATTATCTGTGAGGTCCACAAAAATGAAGGGATGCTGTCTGTCAATGAAGATGTTATCGGGAGGAATTGAAATTAATAACTACATCGAATATGGAGAATTGGTTGTCTCAATGACAAGAGTTTGATAAATTGAATTATTCACACTACACAGAAATTTAATTAGAGATGGTATCTTAGGCATAATCTACAAAAAGAAGGTCATGAGAGTTTGGAGACAAGTGACTATAGAGCTAGGACAGAAAATATCAGATTTGTGCAAATTCAGCCAGGCAGTTTGCACGTGTAGTAAAAATTATAAATATTTTCTGTGTTTTTAAATGTCAAATGTGTATTGTAAATTCAAGTAGTTTTATAATCTTTATTGAAATAGCATTTTTAAGTTATAAAAATGAACAAAAATCTAACTGGACAAGGAAGTGATCTAATGATTTACTAATTATTAAAGTAAGTGATTAGACTAAGAACAATGGTGCTGAAATTCTTAGTCACAAAATTGTCATCCCAATTGTCATTACAGTTGAGTGACTAATTCAAAACAATGCTGTTTTAGTAAACAATAAATAAGTAAATAAGTAATCAACTTAGATTTTGCTCTTGGAATATACTATACATTTATAAAAGACAAACGGAATTTTTACCAAAAACTTTATTCATTCTACATAGGAAAGTATACTATGAAGCGAGGTGATACGGTGAGATAAATAATTGCCAGGCTAGAAGCAGCATCTAGGTAGGACTCTACTAAAAATGTTTGCAAACTTAACATACTTCAATAAATTTTTCCTCAACCCAAGTATCACTTTTATCTAATTGCCTACATACTCAGGGTATGAAGAATATTTCATGAAATTATAGGTTAAATTTAGAGTAAAAATATAATTTTGTTTGGCTTTGGTCTTGTATAGTTTATATTTATATAATTTATTCAGAGTTACTGACAATTAGTAAATGACTACTTCAACCTGTAATGAGAAACTCACTTTAGTCTTGCAACTAGCTGTTCAGAAATTTAAGTTACGTTATATGTACTGGGAATAGGGAAAACTGGCATAATATGTCATTATCTTACACAGTGAAAGCAAACATTTTTAAAACAAACTTTTAAAAAACTTCAGAATATTCTTAGCTGACAACAAAGTTGCAAAGACAGTACGCAGCCCTCATATATATACCTTGCATCCAGTTTTTCCCTATAATTAACATCATTCATTACTAGGGTATGCTTGTCACAGCTACTGAAACAATATTCATATGTTATTATTAACCAAAGTTATGCTTTATTCATATAGCCTTGATTTTTCACCGAATGTCGTCCTTCTGCCCCAGGATCCCATCCAGGATACTGTGTGACATTTAGTTGTTATGTCTCTGTAGGCCCCAGTACAATGTGACACTTTCTCAGACATCGCTTGTTTTTGATGACCTTGACATATTCTAGGAGTCCTGGTGTTTTGTACTATGCCCATTCTGGGGGGTTTGTCTCATCTTTTTCTTATGCTAAGACTGGGGCCATGTATTTTGGGAAGAAGACTGCAGAAGTAAAGTGCCCTTCTCCTTATATCAGATCAATAGTACATGCTGTCAATATGAATTATCACTGGCAAGGCTGACTCTGATCATCCGGCTCAGGTGGTATTTGTCAGATTTTTTCCACTGAAGGTTTACTCTTTCACTATTTCCATACTGTACTCATTGAAAAAATGATTTCACTCTGCACAGCCCACATTTCAGGAATAGGGAGATACAGTCTGCTTCTTTAAGGGTATCTGTATAAAGTATTTGAGATTCTTCTGCGCAGGATACTTGTCCACTTCCTATTTATTTATTCTATCATTTATTTATGAGTACGGACTCATGGATATTTATGTTTTGAGTAATAATGCAATACCGTTATTTATTTTGTCAATCAAATTGGAACCAAAGTATTTTATTTCATAGTTATTGGCTTATTTTTCTCAGTCAAAATCTTGTTTCCTAATCAGTATTCATAAATTATTATTAACATTATTATTATTATTTGAGAAGGAGTCTCACTCTGTCCCCCAGTCTGGAGTGTAGTCACAAGATCTCAGCTCACTGCAAGCTTCGCCTCCCGGGTTCACGCCATTCTCCTGCCTCAGCCTCCCGAGTAGCTGGGACTACAGGCGCCGCCACCACGCCCGGCTAAATTTTTGCATTTTTTTAGTAGAGACAGGGTTTCACCATGTTAGCCAGTCTCTATGTCCTGACCTCGTGATCCACCTGCCTCGGCCTCCCAAAGTGCTGGGATTACAGGCGTGAGCCACCAGCGCCCGGCCTTTTTTTTTTTTTTTTTTTTTTTTTTTTTGAGATGGAGTCTCACTGTTTCTCAGGCTGGAGTGCACTGGCGCAATCTCGGCTCACTGCAACCTCTGCCTCCTGGGTTCAAGCGATTCTCCAGCCTCAGCCTCCTGAGTAGCATGCCACCATGCCTGGCTAATTTTTTTTTTTTTGTATTTTTAGTAGAGACAGGGTTTCACCATGTTGGTCAGGCTGGTCTCTAACTCCTTACCTCGTGATCCACCTGCCTCGGTCTCCCAAAGTGCTGGGATTACAGGCACGAGACACCCAGCCCACAAAAAAATTTTAATGACATTTAAAAAAACTAATCAGAATTCACTGTTTATTCATTTTGTTATAGTTTTCTTCTAGAACCTATGCACAGTGCTAAGTAAAAATTACAAGATCAATTAAATTTCTTTAGTGTTAAAATCTCTACCAAAACATTTAAACATTAATTATACTAAATATTTGTAATTTATGACTCTCTTTCATGTACTTCATAATTTATTCTTAGTTGTTCAAGAAGAAGAGTATTTACCTGCAGCTTATTTATATGGGTAAAATTCTTAGGGGAAATCTCATGTTAAACTATATCTATGTACCTCTAAACAAACAAGGTTAACTCCATAAACAACAAAAAAGCTTTATAACAGATCTGTGTATTAGATAATAATCATAATGACATTACTTAGGACAAATTCCATTTTCAAGTATAACAGAATAGCTTGGGATAAGACCTATACTCCTTACAAGAAAAGCAAAATGTTAAAAATTGGATGAAATACACACAGATAAATCTGTGTAAAGCCTTGGAAGAGCTACTAAATCAGACATCACCGGGGATTAAGATCCCAGGGACGTGACGCTGCTGGGGTGCTGGATGACGGACGTTCTGCAACATTTTTACTCTGGAGGCATTAGCTTTATCTAGACGAAGGGAAGGAGGTAAAAATGCAGGGTTTTCCCTGCCAGAGGACTGCCACTGAGTACACAGGAACCTGCAGAGACTCTGGTAGTCTGATGGAGCTCAGCTGGAAAGACAAATTTAGAAACCTGAAAGGCCAGTATGTCAGTGGGAAGGAGAGTAAAAAACTAAGCCTGCTACTGTTTTGGGGTTTTAAAAAATATATACTTTATTTTTAAGAGCAATTTTAGGTTCACAGCAAAACTGAGCAGAAGATACATACGTTTTCCATATATTCCCTGTGTATTTTTTTTCCCTAAAGACATTTGAGGAATTCTGAAGCAGCAAGTTTGAGCAGAAGAGAACCTCTGAAAGGCAGAACAGTGCAGGTCTAGGAATTGCAGTAGAGACCTCACCAGGAGAAGAGGCCCCAGGAAATTCTCCAGGCTCTGAGTTGGAAGTCTTCAGCAGGTTCTGCCAAGAGTATGATCACATCAAAAGCAGACGAAAACTTAGGAGTCTGCAGTCCAGTTGAGAGTCAGTTTAATCTCAAATTGAGTTAAATTAAAATGATCTTTCCCTCCTTCAATTACCTTGCCAAGGAAACAGTGACTGTTCTCTGCAGGATGTAAAATAATTAGGAGACTATAAATATTTGTAAAGACACTGATATTTAACCAAAAATTTCTAGAAAATTTAAGAAAGGGAACCTTAGAACAAAATCTAAGGGGAAAATTAATGGAAACAAATAGACCTACAGGTGATCTAAATATCGGAGTTGGAAACAAAGTTTTGCAAATATTTCTGGTTTTTAAAATAAAGGAAATAAAGAGAAAGATGGAGAAATAGATAAAGAATATAATAAAGGTTGCAATTTTAACAGAATATTGCTATCTGTAATAAGAATTGAGTAGAAATACTAGAGATGAAAAGAAACAAAATAACCGAAATCAATAAATTGATAGCTTGGTTTATAAGAGAAAAGAGGATTCTGTAAGACAGATCAATAGAAAATTGATCTGAATCATAGAGAGGAGCTGAATCAGAAAAACTGAATCAAAGAGAAGACCAAAAAAATTAAAAATGAACAAAATAAAAGAGATGCATGAAATTTAATGAAATGTTTTAATACGCATACAGTTTCAGAAAGAGCAAAAGGAGAAAAATGAGACAAAAATAATATAAAAGCAGATAAACTGAGAATGTTGCCGAAGTGATTTATGACATCAACTTTCAGATTCAAGAAGTGTAGGCAACCTGTATAGAAGAAATAGTAAGAAAGATACTATAAGGCAGATCTTCGTGAACACACTAGAAACCTAAGACAAAGTGGAAAAAGTTTTACAGCAGTCAGAAAAAAAGACACAACTTTTTTTACAGAAGCAACTAAAACTGCAAAAAGACTTCCATTTCATCGTGTAAACACAGTCAGTTATCTTTAAGTGCTGAAACAGCTTCTAATCTAGAATTCTATATCCATCAAAAATCGTTCAGAAATAGACACAAAATAAAGACATTTTAAGAAAAGCCATAATGGAGAAAGGACAACTGCACTCAGATAATAAAATGAGTTTTTCAGGAAAAAGAAAAATGGCCTCAGATGGGAACATGGAAATGCAAGAAAGAATAAGGAATAATGAGAGAGTAACTACGAGGGTAAATATAAATACCTGTGACCTATACAACAGTAATAAATGATAAGTCTTCTGGGGCTTAAAAAATAATAGAGTTAAAACACAAGATAACAATAATGCAAAAGGGTCAGATAAAGGGAGAAGTTCCTAAACCCTGTTAGGTGGTAAAATGTCAGGGATCGCATGTCTCAGGGAATAGTAAGCTTGGAGAATCATAGGTAACCACTTAATAAAGGGGAAAAGGAAAATTAATAAGTAGTTGATTCACACACTTGAAAAAGAGAAAAAGGAATAGCAATAGGCAGATGGGTCACACAGAAAAATGAAAAGTAAGATGATGCACATAAACCCAAATATATCAGCAACTGGATTAATTGTGAGTAGACTAAATATTACAATTAAAAATCTAAGATTCTTAGAGTGGATAAAATAAACAATATCTAGCTATATTTGCTTATAGGAGAATCATTGTAATAGATGCATGCAAAAGTTTGCAAGTAAAGGAATAGAAAAAGGGTATACTATACAATCACTAACTAAAGGAAAGCTTGTGTCACAATATAGTATCAGGCAAAGTAGAAAAATTACTGCTTTTTTAAGGCAAAAAGCAGTAATAGTGCATAAACAGATAGAGAAGGATAGTTTATTATGATAAACAGGAAAGTACAACAAATATTAATGTCTATGTACCAGTTAATATTTTAAATATATAGAATATAAATAATATAAATAGGCTATAAATTGTGTAAATAAAATGAATCATACAATAAATAAATATGAGGTAAAGACAGACGGAAGTAAGAGAAAGATCTATAATCATAGAGAGAATTTAACATCTGTCTCTTAATAAGTAATAAAAGAAGGCAACCAAAAGACTGGCTAATATTAAATGACTCATTCTAATTGTAATATACAGAATACTACCAGAATACTACAACTAACAATAATGGAATAAAACTTCATTTCAATAACATGTATAAATTTACCAAAACTGATATTAATACATTTTGAAATATTCAGATAAATCAGAATATATGCTCTTCCCACATTGTAATTAAAATAGAAGTAAATAATGAAATGCTAAATATAATATATCCAACTATTCAGAGAGTAAGCTGAAAGCTTCCAAATAGCTCCTCTGTCAAGGTAGAATTAAAAATGAAAATTAGAAAATATTTTAACTGATGCAATATCTATCAAAATATGGAGTATACAGATAAAGCAAGCACTACTTAGAAGGAAGTATATAGAAGGAATACAGAAGAAAAAGAATAAAGACAGAAAATCAATAACCTAAGTTCCCATTTGAAGGTTAGGAAAGAGAATGCTGGCCAGGTGTGGTGGCTCAGGCCTGTAATCCCAGCACTTCGAGAGGTTGAGGCAGGCAGATCACCTGAGGTCAGGAGTTTGAGACCAGCCTGGCCAATATGGTGAAACCCCATATTGTACTAAATTTGTACTAAAATTTGTACATATTGTACTAAATTTGTACTAAAAATAAAAAATTAGCTGGGTGTGGTGGCAGGTGCCTGTAATCCCAGCTACTTGGGAGGCTGAGGCAGGAGAATCGCTTGAACCCAGGCAGTGAGCCGAGATTGCGCCACTGCACTCCAGCCGGGGCGACAGTGCCAGACTCCGTCTCAAAAAACAAAAGAGAATGCTAAATCAGTTCCAAAGAAAACGAAAGGAAAGGAACCATAGATGTAAGTGAAGAAGTCAATCGGTAGAAAACAAACATAATGGAGAAAATCCTCAGAACCAATTGTTTTTAAAAATAAATCATAAAAATAGATAAACCCTAGTGAAAGAAACTTCATTTAAAAAGAGAGAGAGCAAACAACACGAGGAATGAAAAACAAGACATCACTACAGATTCCAAAGATATTGTAATGATAAGAGGATTTGAGGGGAAATGGATAAATTCCTTAACAAAACACAATGAATCAAAATGATTGCAAGAATTAAGAAATCTGAAGACTCCTAAATAAATGAAATTAGTTTTTGAAAACCTTCCCTTCAAGAAAACTCCTAACACATTACCTTAAGTGAAAAAAAGCCAGACATAGAAACGAATAATGCACGATCTCACTTATCTATGGAATCTAAACAAGTCGAATCCATAGAAAGAGAATAGAATGGTGGTTAACAGGGGCTGGGAGAGGGAGAAATGGGGAGAAGTTAGTTCACAGGTACAAATATTCAGTTTAAGATGATGAGTTCTGGAATTTAATGTACAGTCTTGTGACTATAGTTAACGATAATGTATTGCATACTTGAAATTTGCTTAGAGAATAGAGCTTAATGCCAGGTGTGGTGGCTCATGCCTGTAATCCCAGCACTTTGGGAGGCTGAGGCGGGCGGATCACGAGGTCAGGAGATCGAGATCATCCTGGCTAACACGGTGAAACCCCGTCTCTACTAAAAATACAAAAAAAAATTAGCCGGGCGAGGTGGCGGCACCTGTGGTCCTAGCTCCTGGGGAGGCTGAGGCAGGAGAATGGCATGAACCCGGGAGGCGGAGCTTGCAGTGAGCTGAGATCGTGCCACTCACTCCAGCCTGGGCCACAGAGAGACTTCGTCTCTAAGTAAGTAAGTAAGTAAATAAATAAATAAATACTTAAGAAAAAACCTAGCAAACGATGTGGAGGACCTCTACAATGAAACGAGAAAACATTATTAAGAGCACTTGTAAATGATGTCAATGTATCTGGAAGGGTACAGCATGTTTGTGAACAGGAAGGCTCACTGTTGGAAATACGTTCATTCTCTCTATATTAATACGTAGATTCAGGTCAATTCCAATCTATATCACAGCAGATTTTGTGAAAATTTGCAACCTTAATCATAAAATTTACATGGAAATGCAAAGGCTAAGGATAACCAAGGCAGTTTTGAGGGAGAAAAACGAAACTGAAGGACTTACATGGTTAAAATGAAAAAAAGCCAGTGACAAGTGCTGACAAGAATTTAAATAATAGGAACTCATACTCTGTTGATGGGAGTGCAAATTGTAATAGCTTCTTTGCAAAACTGTTTGGCGGTATGTATTAAGTCTGAATATATATATATATATTTATGTGTGTATATATATATAAATAAAAAGATATCATTATTCAGAGTTAAGACGATTATATATACAGAATATCCTCCCAAAATCTATAGCTAAATATTTTAATTAAATAAAGTAAATTTGGCAAAATTACTGGATAAATTGCCAGCATATTTTAATAAAAATAATTTTTTTTATATCTCAAGAATAAATAGAAAATGAAATTTAAAAATATTATTTACTACAGTATAAAAATAAATACTTGGCTGGGCGTGGTGGGTCATGCCTGTAATCCCAGCACTTTGGGAGGCCGAGGCGGGCACATCACGAGGTCATGAGATCGAGACCATCCTGGTTAACACGGTGAAACCCTATCTCTACTAAAAATACACATCCTCAATAAAAATGTTATTTAAAAAACAACATATATATGTTATTGAATATATATATATTCCTGAATATATATGTATAAAGAAAACTCCTAAGACATTATGTTAAGTGAAAAAAAGCCAGACACAGAAAGACAGATAATACATTATCTCACTTATATATGGAATCTAAACAAGTTGAATTCATAGAAAGAATAGAATGGTGGTTAGTAGGGGCTGGGAGTGGGAGAAATGGGGAGAAGTTGGTCAACAGGTACAGGAATTCAAGTTCTAGGATATGTTTTAGACTATGAATAACTGAAAGGCATACACATATTCATCAAAAGATATTTAAAAATTCATAGTGGCACTATCCATAATAGCCTAGACTTGAAATCCCAATGCCCACCAATAGACTATCAGATAGATAAATTGCGATATATTGATGGAATAAATACTACATAGCAATGAGTATGAATAAAGTATTGCCACATGTCAAAACATGTCTGGATCTAAGAATATAATGTTGAAACAAAAGAGTCTATAATATAAAATTCTATTCTACCAAGTTATAAGACAGGTAAATTAATACATGTTATTATAAACCATGATAGTGGTTACTTTCAGGAGTAGACAGAGGAATGGAGCATGAGGAGGGCTTCTTGTGTGCAACTAATGTCTATTTTATGTATTGATCTGACCATTGGTACATAAACATTTATTTTCTAAAGCTTAATCTAGCTCTACACATCCTCAATGAAAATGTTATTTAAAAAATTATACATGGTAAATGGGACAGAAAAATCTGTCCTGCAGTAAAATGGACAATTTTGAATTAAAATACTGTGAAAAACATAAGCATCATGAGTGAATGCAATTAAAAGCATCGTTCTCGTTGACCAAGTCCAACTCCATCCAGCCGTAATAAATGATTCAGTAGCAGAGGTTGACCATAATAAGTACTTTTGCAGGCACAAAGCCAAACCCAGATAAGCCTCAGTAGGACTTTGTCCAAATTCTTAATTCAAAAATGCAGTATTCATTTTAAAAGCTAATTTTAGTCATCCTGTTAAATCTTTGTTACACTGGGCTGCTCTATTCACTTTTCTCAGTATTTACTAATCCTTCAAAATAATTGAAAGCAATTTTATAGAAGCATGAAATGAGTTTTCATGGATTTTAATCTACATGAACTGGCCTTCAAAATTATATTTGATCCTGAGTAGATTATCTGTTTGGTTTTTTTCACTCTCTCCTATTACCTTAACTTTGCTGAGTCTCATATGTTGTTCACAAGAAGAGTTTTATTAATTGTTAAACTAACAACATAAGTGAGAACATACAATTTTTTGTCACCAACTTCACTAAAAAGTACGTTAAAATGCTTATCCTGAAAAACTACTTCCATTTCTTGATAGACTAACATATGCCACTAATTTGTACAGAACTTGTTATTTGGATTACATAAAAATGGATGAATATATTATTCATGCCAAGATTCATATAATACAGAAACATTATATATACACACGTCCATATATACATGTGATACACATACACATGTAATAATGCCCCCCCCCCCCTCAAATCTAATTTCAGTTTCCTCTCCCTGTGTCTTTCTTTGGGCTGACTGACTACATTGTATCATTGCTGAAATGACTTGTCTTTAAAAATTTGCACAGTCCTTAAACCCAGAGTAGTATTTGACATACCAATTTCTATTTCTTATATGAAAAATAAAGCTTCTATTTTAAAATGTCCTGTTTTCCAGGGGCCTCAAAGTGGCGGTAGTAATAAGGAGCATTTAGTGTTTGTCCATAAGGACAATGTACTAAGCACTTTCAAAAGCCATCTCGCTTTATCCTCCGAACATCCTGTGTTTTCAGTATGTACTGTGTCCAATACGGAAACACCCCCTGGAGCAGGGAGTAAATACCCAGAATCACAGTTATTCAGTTCACATCTGATGCCCAGTATGGTGGCTCACACTTGTAATTCCAGCACTTTGGGAGGCCATGGCAGGTGGACTGCTTGAGCTCAGGAGATCGAGACCAGGCTGGGCAACACGAGAAAACCCCATCTCTACTAAAAATACAAAAACTTAGCTGGGTGTGGTGGCACACGCCTGTAGTCCCAGCTACTTGGGAGGCTGAGGTGAGAGGATCACTGGAGCCCGGGAGGGAGGTCGAGGCTGCAGTGAGACGAGATGACACCACTGCACTCCAGCCTGGGGTCTCAAAAACAGAAAAACACCTGAACTTTGAGTTCATGAAATCTGACTCCAAAATCTCAATTAATCCATGGAACCATTAACTAGTTCTTACCTGAGCCTCAACGAATCTCTCACTGGAACATAATACTGAGAGGGTATTAGGTGGTCAGATGGTACCTGTGAAGCACCGGGGACAATCAGCTATCTCAAAGTCACAAAGGTACCAGCATCTTTCCCAATATGTTTACCAAGCAGTTGATTGCAATTTAGAAAAAGTTGTCTAAAGAAGTCATGACTTACACTTTGCTATGATAAAGTTAACAAAATAAACTGTGAGAGCCTGAGTATATCTGGCTTTAGCCTCTGTGGTAATTATGGATAGCATTCCCAGTTATCACACATCTCTCCATTCTCCTCGCACTGCTCCAACTATCCATACTTAGAACACCGTTTAAAATGAGGCATAACAACCTGACTTGCTTTGGCTAATGAGATGTGAGCAATGCAATGTGTGCAGCCGCTGAGCATCTCCTGGGGCTCTGTTTACCACGGTCCAACCTGAAGTTTCCTGCAACGACTCCAGCATCGTGGGGTGACAGGACGTCCTCCACCCGAGGGACCACGTGTGCAGCTAAGTTGGTCCCAGCCCCTGCCAGGCCAGCTTGGCTATAAGTGGTGAACCAGAAATAAAACACAACCAAATATTTTACACCCAAAATCTATTTCTTTGATATATTTTGAAATGCTCCTGCAAAGTTGTCTCTTGTGGGGAAAATTTGCATTCTGTAGGGAATCCCCTTCCCTTACCAGGTCTTTTCCTGAGAGTCTGACACCTTTTAAGGTCCAACGAGTGACATTTACCATCTATTCTCTGAACTTTGGCTTCCACAACCTCCTTTTATCTTAACTACAGCATTTCTGTCTTCACCTGTAACTTTTGTCCCCTTAAAATGTATAAAACAAAGCTATAGCCCAACTACCTTGGGTTCTCAGAACCTCCTAAACCTCCAGAGGCCTGTGTCACAGACCACGGTCCTCAGATGTGGCTCAAAATAAAACTCTTCAAATATTTTAATTAAAAAATAATAAATAAAATGAATGAATCTTGCTTTCATAGAGGTGGTATATGTTATATCTTATTTACTCACAATTTCATGTTGGATGTTACCCATAATCTTCTTTAATAGTCATGGCTGAGGCTGAGCATGGTGGCTCACGCCTATAATCCCAGCACTTTGAGAGACCAAGGTGGTCAAATCACCTGAGGTCGGGAGTTCAAGACCAGGCTGAGCAACATGGAGAAACCCAGTCTCTACTAAAAATACAAAAAATTAGCCAGGCGTGGCGGCACATGCCTGTAATCCCAGCTACTCGGGAGGCTGAGTCAGGAGAATTGCTCGAACCCAGGAGGTGGCGGTTGCAGTGAGCTGAGATCACGCCATTGCACTTCAGCCTGGGGAACAGGAACGAAACTCCATCTCAAAGAATAAAAAAGGATAATGGCTGAAACATAAATAGCACTTACTATACACCAGGCCCAAGTCTAGTCTTCTCAATAACTCTAAGGAAGTAGGTGATACTATTTTTTTTTCCATTTTGCCAATGAGAAAACATGTTCTAAATCATACAGCTAACAAACAGTAGAGGTAGGTAGGACTTGAACCCAGGCTCTCTGCTTACACAGACATGTGAGAATGTCTTTAAGAAAAATGTGCCCCAGATAAATTAAAAGAACACACAGCTATACAGGGACTGTAGAAAGGCTTGACTGGAGGATCTGACTTCAGGTTCTCTGAGGTTTTGTGAAACTCCAGTATAAAAGGGACCTCCTTAAGTGTTGGTAAGCACCCGCAGAAATAAATTTAGAGGAAGTTAATTATTTCTCCCCTTGCCTTCTCTCTCACTCTCTTTCTCTCTTTCCCTCTCTACTCTCTCTTTTTTTCCATGGGTGGAGGGGGGGCCTCAGGAATTAATCTTCAAACCTGAGATTTTAGTTTTCCTTTTGTTTGAACTGGCTAATAAATACTAACAATAAAAAATGTTACTAGCAAAATGACATAGCTAGTGATATGATGATGCAACGGGTAACTTTTAGAAGACATACTTAACCCTCTCTAATTTGTTGCCTGGTTCTAGAAACAACTAAAACTCTGCAAAATCCTCAGTTAATAGTACTTCCTCCTATGCAGCAAAAAATCAGAAGAGTTAAAATTATTAGTTGTAGTTTGTTTTTACTTTTCTCTCAATATATATAGAATTACACAGCTGAAAAAAAACCTAGTCTTTTCTTGATAGATAGTATAACATCTAAATCCATCTAGACTGTTATCCAGCCTTTTAAGAATATATAACCCACATAAAAACCAACTCAACAATCGATTTCTTTTCTTTCTCTACTATTTCCAACATGAATTTCTTCACATAAAGATTTCTAGGTTTCTACTTCCTGCATTTGTTCAGGTTATTTTTGTCCACAACGTCACCTTTGTAATTTCCTTTCTGTCTGCAAAAATTCTCCTGTTCTTAGTGTCCAGTGTGACTTCTGGTTCTCCTTAAACTACTTCGTCTCCGTTAGTTTAATTCATATGATCAATTCTGTCCTGCTATTCCCAGAAACAGTAGGTGCTGCTTTATATATTCAACTGCTTTTATGTTTGCTTTCTGTGCTCAGATTATCTTTTCATGTGTTTTCCTTCATAAGTTTTAAGCTCCTTAAAGAACTAACTTGTTCACGCCTGTAATCCCAGCACTTTGGGAGGCGGAGGCGGGTGGATCACGAGGTCAGGAGATCGAGACCATCCTGGCTAACACGGTGAAACCCCGTCTCTACTAAAAATACAAAAAATCAGCCGGGCGAGGTGGCGGCGCCTGTGGTCCCAGCTACTCGGGAGGCTGAGGCAGGAGAATGGCGGGAACCCGGGGGCGGAGCTTGCAGTGAACCAAGATGGCGCCGCTCACTCCAGCCTGGGTTACAGATGGTGACTCCGCCTCAAAAAAAAAAAAAAAAAAAAAAAAAAAAAAGACTTGTGCTTTCATATATAGGAAAGAATCTAGTGCAGGACTGTGAACGCAATGTGTACATGAATGCTTTTTGAGTCAACTCTACACAGTGATACCTTATAATCAAAAGTTGCTTCTAAGTGATTATTGTATACCATAAAATATTACAGCGTTGATTCAAGCAAACAACTGACCCTTTGTTAACCATTGATGATATCACCAATGCTTCTTTTATGGCTTTTTTAATATGAAAATCCTGAGATGTAGGACATGCTTTACCTTTTCTCCTACCAGGAAATCAAAAGTTCCCCCGTTCCTTTCTCAGTATGGATCCCTCTACCCTCTGAAGGGGCCACCATCCCTACTTTTTTAATGATTAGTTTTTTCTCTTGCCATTTTGTAACCTATATTTCCATTTTGAAACATGTTCGGTATTATTTCAATCTTATAAACTTTGTAGAAGTTTGATTTATATATTCAGTTTTGAAAAAATGTTCCATGTTCATTTAAAAGAATATTTTTTTCGGTAGTAGTTGGGCACCATATCATTTACATGCCATTTATATATACTCAACCAAGATTGTGAATCATAATTTTTGTCTGAAGTTTCTATCAATTACTTAGGGAGATAGGTTAAAAATCTTTTGCCATCATTATGATCATGGGTTTATCTTTGTCTGTTTCTTCTTTCAGTGGTCTCTCTCTCTCTCTCTTCCCCCCGTTTCCCCTCTTCTGTCTTTTTTTTTCTTTTTTTTTCCCCTTTTTTCTCTCTTGGCCAAACTCGTTAATGGCAATTTTTCTTTGAAGACTCTATATATTACCCAAATAGATTGGTTAAAAATCTGCCACTATAATCATGATTGTGAATAAAAGGGAAAAAACAATTTTGAAATACAGAGCATGTACCGCAAATTATGTAACCTGTGGAGAAGGGTCAGAGCAGCATCCTGTATTGAAACACATTAATATTCTACAGCAAAGCCACCACTATTCATGTGAAATGAAATAAAGACTATAAATGACCTTACATAATTTCAGCTCAGGTTTTGGCAGCAAATTTGCAAGTCTTTCAATTTTCAGAGCTTTGTGAATTTCATCATTGTGGATGAGAGATTTTGTATGTGTATTCTGAGGGAATGCTACATGCAGGATGAATGATGTTAACTTTCAGCAAGTGGGTCATACAGTTCTGTACTTCATCTCAAGGAATGTCCCTCTGAAGTATAATTTTCTAATATCAATATAGCTTATATCAATGTATATTGTCATTGCAGCAGCAAATCAATGTGTATGTGATAGTCCACTCATATAAAGACTATTGATAGTCTATAAAATTTTAGTTGGTATTTACATGGTACATGTTATATTTTATATATATTTTAGATATGTCTTCTATAACAGTATATAATTAAATTTTTAAAAGTCTAGTCTGGAAATACTTGCGTTATAGTACTCAGTTCCTTTATATTTAATGTAATTGACATATGGCATTTAATAAAATAACTGTTTAAATATATTATTATGTCTTGTATTTTTGTATTAATTTCCTATTTTTTATGTTTTCTCTCTATTCTTAACATTTTTGATTAATTTGTATCCTTTTGTGCTTTCTCTTTCTTAATTTGGAAGTTATTTCCTTCCCTATTACTTGTTACCTAAGGAATATATTGACTTGTCAAAATCTAAAATTTATTAATACTTTTAATCTCCAACTAGATAACAATAAGAACCTTAAAACAATGTACCTCCATGCATCCCCTTGGTTTATATGTTATTTTGGCTGTCATTGTTTCTATCTTTTCTAAAACAACTTGGGACATGATGATTTTTGCAGTTTTATAGTCACTGTTCAGATTCCCCCACGTGCTCACCACTCTTTGTTTATTCTCTTCAGCATTTTGTATGTTTAATCTTTTTATTTCTAAAAGTTCCATTTGGCTCCTTTTCAAATCTGTTACATTGCTTTATACAGCTTTCTGTTTCCCTGAAGTTTCTTTAAATCCTTAAAGCCTAGCACTCTTTAAAATATAGAAATATAGTCGATTTATAATGTGCCTAATAATTTTAACGTATAAAGTCTTTGTTCTATTTTTTTTTTCAAAAAAAATTTCTCTTACATTGCCTTGTATTCTTGCATGTTTATTGTTGACTCTTCTGCCTTTTTTTCCAGGAAATTCGTGGAATTTATTTAAGACCTTGAATAAAGGTACACTCCTACAGATGAGTTTTACTTTTGATTTTAAAAGGCATTTAGGAAAAATGTCTAAAATGCCTTAAAATTGATGTTAAGGTTGAGTACACTCGGACTCTCCGGGCATGTGAAAGGCCAGTCTGGGTCTCAAGGTCTGTAGAGTGTTCTTTAACTCTGGCAGCAAGGCAGCCTCTGGGCAGCCCCCGAAACGTGGCCACTTGGGGTGCATTTACTTTGAGTTCACCTTTTCCCTGAAGCTCTGGCTTTGGGGAAATCCTCCCTTCAGGGGAGCCATTTTTCCTATTAGAGTGACCATGATGGTAGGCTCTTGGTTTAGACTCCTTCCCTTTGTCCCAAGAGACCTTCAAAACAAAAACGTAGTCTCAGCTATATTAGCAAATACTCTCGGGTTAAGGCTGTTTCAGCACTTGGCTTGCTTCTTTAGGGCTTTGCATTCACTTAAATTATAAACCTGATAAATTTTAACAAATCTATCAGCTCCTAAGTATCTTAAAAATATATTTCTAAAATTGCATATACATTTTGAGTATGACTCCTCATGACTTTTACAACCATATATTTAATGAGAATGTGTATTCATTTATTAACAAATTTGTATAAGCATTTACTGGTATGGGACAGATATGCTTAAACTTACTAATAAGATTTAAAAAAACAATGTTTGTGAATATACTGGGGATGTCATTTTGCTGTTTAATAAAGGTATTTTTTGGTAGGTCAACGGGAAAATCGAATGCCAAGGAAATGGTTTGTTCCACATCTTTCCAGAGCACGATCATGTGTCTTCAAGACTCCACATGTTCCATGATAAATCTATTACCACATAAAAATACTCCAACACTTTCATCCTGGTGAACTAGTCAATAAGGGTTCCTTTCTTTTAGTATTCAGAACTCCCCTCCTCCTTTGCAAGAGATCTACGAAGCTTGCCCTGTAGGCAAAGGAGCCATGCTGACCTTTGCTGTTGGTCAAGGTCCTCCAGGGACTACTGCATTCTCAGGGCCTTGTCTCCCTTGAGTCAATGAGGTCCCTAAAACTTGGGTTTAAGAAGACACAGAGCCACTGTCACAAAAAAATAAGGCCAGACTGCAACAGTTCTCCAAAGAGCTTCTGAAAACCTGTGAATACTATATGAAAAGCACAATTCAGAGAAGAAAAAAAAATCTTTTTCAGGCATCACTTTTTCCAAAATCCAATAAAAGACCAATTCCCAGGTAATTCCCCCATAGGCTACCCCCTCATTAGCTCAGAAGTGTTGGGACTGTTCTTCTTCTAACCTGAGTCCGCTCTCTCATCTCATTTCCCAGAGTCTCATAGCCTCAACTTCCTTCTACTGGTCCCATTATATAAAGATATAAAATAAATTATATAACATTATCATAATTTATCTGGAGCCACTGCTTTACTAACCTTCAAAACAGCCTTTTATAATATTATTTTTTTAAAAAACAGTATAGCCATTGTCAAAAGAAAACCTTCAGACAAATTAAATTTAACAAAGTTTTTTTGAGCAAAGAATAATTCGTGAACCAGGTAGCACTCAGAACCAGAAGGGGTTTAGAGAACTCCCCTCTGCAACAGTGACGTATTTACAGACAGAGTAAGGATGTAAAGTACAAAAATAACTTGATTGGCTACAGCCATGCATTTGCCTTACTTGGAAATGATCTGATTAGTTGGCTGCCTGTGATTGGCTGAAGCTTGGCTGCTCACGATTGGTCAAGACTTGGCTGTTTTTTATACTCCTGAGATAGATTTTCAGTTTGTGTATCCACTAAGTTAGGTTGTAGTTTGTAACGTAGGCACTCAAAGTGCAAAGACAGCCTCAGGCCCATGGCCTCCTGCTTGTGTAATTTACCATTATTTTGTCTCAGCCTCTCCTTTCATGAGTAGACTTAGTGCCTTAATTTTACACAAAGAAGGGCCCTCTAAACTGCCCCCACTGCACCAAATAAAAAGACAAGTCTTCACAAAAAGGTCAGTTATTGCCATCCCACAAAGCACAAACTATACAATCTATTGGCAATACTGCCCATCCAGTGTGGCCCTGACTTTGGCTACTTACATTTCTGTACATTAGAGAAATGTCTAACCCACTGCCAAAGCGTTACATGCACCAGTTCACTTCCTTTGCCCTGGCCCTCACTCTTCCTCTGCTTTTATGTTTTGTTATATCACTTATTGCTATCTGATGTCCTTATTTATCAAAGGCCTCTCCCCACTAGCTTGTAAATGCTTCCATGATGAGGTGTTATGGAGAGAATTGTGTTCTGGGCAGAAATTCATATTTTGAAGTCCTAATCCTCAGTATATCAGAATGGGACCGCTCGATATAGACACTACAGAGGGAAGATGATGTGAAGATTCGGGGAGAAGATGGCCATCTACTAGCCAAGGAAACAGGCCTGGAACTGTCCTTTCCTTTCAATCTTCAGAAAGAACCAAGAGGCTGACATCTTGATCTCAGACTTGAGAATTGGGAAGTAACACATTTCTCTCCTTTAAGCCACGCAGTCATTGGCACTTTTTTACAGCAACCTTAGCAAACTAATACACAGAAGATTTTTGTTTTGTTTATTTCAGCATCCTCGTGGTTTGGAAAAAAAGAAATAAAGGGAAAAATGAAAATAAGTAAAAAGAAAACAATAAAGATGAGGTAGAAATCAATGAAATTTAATTTAATGATTAAATACCAATAAATGTTTATTATGACAGTTCAAACAAGTCAAGTTTATGGTGAAATTGATGAATAAAAGAGAGAATAAAAAAATCAGAGAGGCTATGAATGGTTGGATGATAACAGTGTTCTACTAACTAAACACAATGAATGTAAAACATCCTGTAAAACTATCCCCTTTGGTGTCTTCGTTGCTGACTACTATTTTAATTCATATAGACCTAATGACACAGGAAAATTTACAAGACTTTAAAATTTCAAACCCTAAATGCAAACATTTATGCAAAAGATTAAAGAATACATCCCTTAAAAGTTTTTTTCTTACAGAGTAACATTTTGAATAATTTCTTCAAGTTTTCTGCAATAAGCATGAATCTATCTTAGGATGAGAAAAAACTCATAAAATATACTTTAAAAAATAAACACATAAAATGCATAGAAAGAGATTCTGCAAAATCAGAGTGCAGAAGTAGATTAGAACATCCTTTCTACAAAATATTTATGAGGTCATGTGGTAGGTAAATAACTTTTTTGAATTAAAAAATTTGGACATTGACGAATCATTATCACAAAAGTAAATGCAAGACTTAGAAAGTTTATGAAGTACTGAACACACAGGTAGCAGTGTACTGTGCTTTTTGGCTTATCTGGAAATTATTTTTCAGAAATTCAGTATTGAAGAATAGTTAATAACATTTAACATGTGAGAATATTTACTATTTCTAACCAAAATTTTTCTATTTCTGTAAAAAAAAGTTATATGTTTTAGTCAACTCCTTGGAAATTAGCTTTTCTGTAATATCATCTATTGAGTTAATAAGATAAGTGAGAAATATTCCACTTAAATTATCCCCAAAAAGTCTAGTGACCATATACTCAGTGAGAGAGAAGGGTATGACAAAAAACTATATTTTATATCCACATATCTGAAAAAATACCTGGCAGTCCTCAACATCATTTAAGTACAAAATGGCTTGATTGTCTTATACTGTGAGTAAGTATCAGTACTGAAAGAAAAATGTATGATGGGAAACTGCATTGGTAAATACATCACATAGGTCTGAAAGACCCAATGAGTAAATGAAACTTAGAAGGGAAGAAGTATTTGCTCAACTGACATTAAAACATCTTCCATATGAGAATAACAATTTTCTCCAAATACTTTCCAAATGAGATTTTGCCACCACTCTCAAGTTTGGCTGAAGAAATTAAAGTCATGAGGTCACATGAGATCAAACAAAATGAAAAGTTTAATTAATCATTTTATGAATTAAATCAATGAAGAAAACCAAACTGGAAGACAAATTGTCTTCTGTTTTTGCCAGTAGCAGGTTCAAAAGAGCCTGAATAATTCAGGTGATAGCCTGACATGTTTTATTAATTTTTTACCTTTTTATTATATGATATATCGATCATCATTAGATATCATCACAAGTTTCCCTCTTCTCTCCTCTCACATTCTCCTGTCCTTTCTATTTTTTGAAAGCACTAAACACTGGCATGTTATGTATCTTAGTACTTTACTATCTTCCCCCACTAGAATACGAGTTCTATGTGAGAACAAAAGCTAGAATATAGAAGTATGTGTAATTATTGGAAAAACGTTCTCAATTAAAGATGTGTTTTAGGAAAAGTTAGTGCCTAAATCCAATAGAGTAGAGGAATTTTAGAACTGATTAAAAGTACTATGGAATCCCCACATTTTACAAGTGCCATTAAAAAGGCAAAGATATTAGTTTTAAAATAACAACTTCTTTAAAAAGTGGGCAAAGGACATGAACAGACACTTTTCAAAGGAAGACATTTATGTGGCCAATAAACATATGAACAAAAGCTCAACATCACTGATCCTTAGAGAAATGCAAATCAAAACCACAGTGAATTACCATCTCATGCCAGTCAGAATGGCTATTATTCAAAAGTCAAGAAACAACAGATGCTGGCGGGGCTGTGGAGAAACAGGAATGCTTTTACACTGCTGGTGGGAATGTAAATTTGTTCAACCATTGTGGAAGACAGTGTGGTGATTCCTCAAAGACCTAGATCCGGAAATGCCGTCTGCCCAACAATCCCATTACCGGGCATATACCCAAAGGAATAGAAATCATTCTATTATAAAGACATGTGTGTTCGTTATAGCACTATTCACAATAGTAAAGACATGGAGTCAACCCAAATGCCCATCAATGATAGACTGAATAAAGAAAATGTGGTACATACACACTATGGAATACTATGCAGCCATAAAAAGGAAGATTATGTCCTTTGCAGGGACATGGATGGAGCTGGAAGCCATTATCCTCAGCAAACTAACGTGGGAACAGAAAACCAAATACCGTATGCTCTTGCTTATAAGTGGGGGCTGAACAATGAGAACACATGGATACAGGGCGGGGAACAACACACACTGGGGGCTGTTGGGAATATTGGGGTTGGGGGGAGAGAGAGCATCGGGATAAATAGCTAATGCATGCTGGGCTTAATACCTAGGTAATATGTTAATAGGTGCAGCAGACCACTCTGGCACACGTTTACCTATATAAATCCTGCACATGTATCCCAGAACTTAAAATAAAATACCATATATTTCAATATTTAAAATTTCATATTGTCCTAACATAATGACAACAAAAGAACCTCTAGATGATATTGTTAACTGTGTTGCTTATTTAATCTAACCAAAAATTAAGTTTTGAAATGGGAATAATATAGATTGACATTTTTACTTGCAATAGCAAGACTTTTTTGAGGGCCCATCTCCTAAGTCTGTAATGCAGGTACCTGCAGATCCCAAGATAGGAGCCCATTGAGAACCTAGAACGAATTTTTTAAAGCACATAACAATACCCTTTGGAAAATGTTTAGACACACCTCTGGTCCTGGCATTGCAAAAGACTTTGCTTTCCCTGGAAGCAACTTCCTTTTATTTGCATGATTCTTTTGAGAGATTTTCTTGCTTTAATTGACTAATTAAGTTAAAGGCCACAGTATAGTGCTGGAAGTACTTTCCTTCTAAAAACAGCACTTTGGCCTTTAAGTGTTCCAAAGAATGGCCTCCTTCACCGCAAGTGCCATAGGGCTTGGCACCTCTGTCCACATGCATACGGTTTCTTTGAGTCTAAAAGCGGAGAGGGAGATAGAAAGCCAGAATCTGCCAGTCTTTCCTGCCTCCCAACTTACTCATTTCCAACGAATGCCTTAGTGACCGGCTGCTAAGTGGGCGAATCCCAGCAAACCACATTCTGCTATGAGTGGAAACGGTTCAAAAGTTTCAGTTGTTCCTTCCAACCAGTGGATCGTCTTTTCCTGTAAACGTGGCCCAAAGACGTTTATACGAAGTTATAGGTGGACTTGACCTTAGTCAGGCTTAGAGGAAAAGGCAGTCTTCCAAGAATTCTAGAACTCAGTGCTTCACATCCAGTCAGAAAGAACCCATAAACAGCTGTACAGAGGCCATGTGGCCCTCTCCCAGCTGAAAACCCTTAAAAACAGCAAACTAAGTAAATCGCTGTGGTATTTATTTATGCTGTTTATCACTCTGGTAGAATGTGGACTAGGATAGTAGCCTGGGAGATTATCTTGTGGTGATGATGCAATTCTAGCCCAGTGCTGCACAGCTGATAAGGCGACCTGCAATGTCCTCCCTGAGGCGAGGGGTTTTGACATTGCAGAAGCCAGCCTGTTCTGATCACTGCTGCCTACTGTAATGGGAAAGACCCTCAGCCACTATCGCCGATGCATGGCAGTTCTCTGCTCGTGCCTTTTCTTGCTTAACACTAGTGTTTTAATGTTTTGATGGGTGTGACCTTTGTAGACAGTAAGTAAGGTCTTTCTCGTGCTGTGACTGGTACTTGTTCAGGAAAGTTGCAGAGGCCACAGGACAGAAGCTGAAGCCAGGAGTCCGTGGCCAAAGCATCCGTGAGCTCCCTCTGACTATGGCTGGCCTATCGCCGAGCATCTCTCTTTGCTCTACTTGACCCTTTTGGAAAATCAAACTCACTATCACTGTCTTCCAAGAAGGCTTGAACAGAAACTTATTTCTAAATCTTTGATGGTAAAACTAAGCAATGAAAGATTTCTCCAAGCAACTGTTACAAATGCTTGACTCTGTATTTTTCATTGTTTCCTGATTCTTTCCCTACCATCAGTGACAAATTATGATAGCTCCACTCATACCTCTCTCCTCTTTTCCATTTTTACTGCCATCGTCCTTACTCAGAGCCTCACTATCTATTGCTTAAAATCACTGCAGTAGTTTAGTCAATTTTCCTTCCAGTTCATGCTAAACACCACAGCAAGATTCATTTTCCTAAAGCATACTACTGATCTAAAGAAAAAAAAAACCAACTGATAGATGTCTGTTGCCTATCAAATTGAGTGAGATGCCTTAGTTGTGTACTAAACACTTCAACGCATCAACCCTTTGAGCCCCAACTTTTTATATATCCATTATCCTTTCTTCAATATTTCAGCCTTAACTCCAGTTTTGGGGAGATGCCTGTGCTTTGGGTTCAGCTTAGATTAGATCATCAGGTTTTAGAAAACAGCTGAAGGCTTTGAGCAAGAGAATGATGTGGTCATAGAAATGTTTCGGGTGGGTCTGGATTATGGCTTTGGAGGGTGACTGAGCAGGGTGAAAGCTACTGCCTATGTCTGGGCAGGCGAGGATGAGGGCTTACAACAGACAGCTGAAGGAGGTATGCAGAAGCAAGCGATGAGATCAGGCACCCAAAGAAAGGATTTCTAGAAAGGACAATATTTGATAAGGTGGAATGAATTGAAAATAAGACAAAAAGACAACTTTCAGATTCCACATTCAATTTGAGCTATCGTTTAAGACTGTCTCTATAACAGGCCTTATAAGTGAAGCATGATGCCGTAAGTCAATGACTGTCCGTTTAAAATGGCATGTGTATTATTTCAAACACCACTCAGATTAACATGACTCGTTTTTCCACTAATTCCCTACCCCCAGCATTTTCATCTTTTTAACCACAGGCCTATCAAATAATCGGATTGTCTTCCTCAGAATATTTTTAGTACCTCTGTCAGTATACAGCAAATCATCAACACGGTGAGTTTGCAGTTCACCATTATTCTAATTGCTACGTACTTTCTGACTGTGGAGCACAGGCAAAATCATATTCGCTCTGAGGTCATTTAAAGCAACATTTTAACACACAATTCCTTTAAACAGACGCTGAATGATCGGCGATATCTGCAGGAACACTAAACACGGTATAGCTATGCCATGTTACATGATTAGCAGCACTGGCTGCACCCGTGCTCAACAAACGTTTGTTGACGTTTTCTTCAAATTCTAATATATTCTTCAATGTTATAAAGTTGAACATACAATGGTACCATTAGAGAAAAACAGGTACAATAGTTACCACTTCCACCCCAGAAAGGGAAATTGATAAAGCACTTTCTAACTTGTTCGGCTCATTGCTTTATTTATAAAAATAGATGTGGGTAGTTTGTTGTTAAATTCTTTGAAACCTTTATTTAGAAAAAAAAATGACATAAAAGCATTTTTACTTGTTGGGAAACAGAAGGGTTAGGAAAATGTTAGGCTGTGACTTTCTCCTTGAGTGAACGTGGTTCTCATTAACTCACAGGAATCAGAAAGTAAAGAACACCAGAGGCCAGGAACTCTACAGTGAAAATGCTAAATATCTGATGAAATGTGTCTTGCAAATTAAATCTCAGACTCTTTTCAGAGCTCTTAATACACTCTCAGGGGTGAAATGTGTTTGTTTTTAGCAAAGTAGATTAGCTTACATCTTGTGATGGGAAAAGTCTGTGTAATGCTCGTGTCCTTTAGCTCTCATTTTGAAGCAGTTCGTTCGGGTTGTATCTTTTGGCCATAGTTGTGGATCTCAATTTTCTACCCTGTCTGAGTGTTAAATCATTTTCTGTCTGCTGTCAAGCCATCTCTTTTGGTTCCCATGCCCCCCTCCTCTTTTTGTAAGGTACTTACTTATTTCTAAGGTCAGGTGGAATTGAACTTTAGTTTTCTTTCTTTATCAGGCACTTCAAAATCTAGCATTGCTTCATATACCTGACTGCCAAATATGGCCAGTTTTAACCAGAATATAAATTACTGGACTCTAAACATTTGTACAAATTTTGTACAAATCACATGTTCAGTGGGCCTGGTTTTTTTAGAGTCCAAAGAAGGTGGAATAGGCATTTGAGCAACAGACAGGTTTTGAACAATAACTATTCCCAGTCGTTGAATGATTTGGAGGACAAGTCAACATGAACCACCACCATTGTCTGTACCATCTTTTACAATACTTCTACGCTTTCAAAACCCTGGAGGGAAGTTCCATTCCCAAGCCAGCAGGCCACCTCCATCAACCCTCCTAGATTGATTCCCCCACTAAGCTGGGGCGACCAGGCCTTCTTTTATTCTTTCTCATGGCAAATAGTCCAACAGATGTTTCCTAGAGGGCTGTGGTGGCAGGGAGATTGATTTCTTGGCTTTCTGGGGTGTTAACATAGTATCTTGAAAATTATGTCATGTGGACTGCAGTCCTTATGCTTGTCTAAAAGAAACTTTACACGTGTTTGGAAGAGGATACATGTCTATATGGAATTACTTTGGCAATGGCCTTTATTTCTGCTTCCAAATCAAGGAGGGCAACTTCAAATACCGAAAGACAGCTTCAGCATGATTCAGAACCCAAGTGCAAGATCTCCATCACAAAGCAACGTTATGCAGCTCATATCTCCATCACAAAGCAATGTTATGCAGCTCATCACAGATATGTACTATAATGAATTCTGGCAGGCACACTATGATTGTCTCCTGATGAAAAGTATGACAGTTTATCAAGACTATTTTGCATTCTAATCCTGTTCTCCAACCAGCTTGCCTAGCTTCCACATGTTGGTAATAATAGCTAACACTGATATAGCAATTTATGCTATACCAGGCACACTTAAAAACAGTTTACATATATCAATTAATTTGTTTCTCACAACCACCTTATGATGTAAATATTATTATGATTTCGCGTTAAAGATGGGGAACTGATGCACAGAGGAGTTAAGTAACTTGTCCCATGTCTAATAGCCAGTGAGTGCTGGAGTCAGGATTTGAATCCATTAGTCTCAATCTGAGACGTAACTACTTCATTCCCTTCTTCAGCCCCATTCAAAATTGATAAGTCATTAAAGTAAAATCTTTAAAAAACAAACAGTTACAGAATTAACTCCAATGAAACAGTCATGATTTTTACTTCATTCACTCACGGTTATTAAGCAGTGAAGTCAAATTAAGATTTTTTTGCTAAGGCCATCTATGGGGGAAATGTCACAGAGTGGGACTCTGAGGAGCACAAGACCAGAGCCAGACAGGCCATCTGGGGAGCTACTGCAATGGAGATAAGAGTTGTAAGGGCCTGGAGCTGGGCAGCAGGACTGCAGTGGGAAAATTCGTAATACGGTCAGGAGTTACAACCAGCATTTCGTGCTTCATCTCTGCTTCACCACCTATCAGCATGGTGTTCCTGGGAAAGCGACTCAGCTTCTGTGCCTCGATGTCTTTATCTGTGAAATGGTAATAAGAGTCATATCTAGCTGATAGAATAATTTTGAGAATTAAATGAATTAACACAGAGAACACTTAGAACAGTGCCTGGCATGTTGTAGTCACTCTGTGACCGAATATAATTACCACTACTATTATTAAGTAGATATGGGCATGAAAGATAAAAACAGGCAAAATTCCTCCCAATTTCTAACTTGAATGACTCTGGAAATAATGGCATCAATGACTGAAAATAAGAATAGATTTTAAAAAAAAAGAGGCAGGAGAAAACATTAACCATATAGTAGAAAAGATGCCTACCTGATGGAACAAGATCCTAAAAGAAACCAGAGAGAATAGGGTCAAGAGGAGGAGAGCTTCGTCTTGAGATGACAAGGAGTAAAGGAGATAATAACGGATGCAGCTATAACTACCTTCGCTTCAGAGAAAGGGGAGCTTGGAATTGTTCATGTCATCAGGCCTCAGTTCCCTGGATGAATGTTCCTGAATGGGATACAATGAAATGGCAAGAATGCAAGAGAGTTCAGTGAGGAAGCATCCGACCACCAGCTGTACTCAGTCAAGAAGAAAGAAAGTAAATGAGGCTCGGTGTATATGCACAGACTAATAGAGCAGGGATAATTGAGGAATCAAGGAACTGAAGGACTCCAAGTGACAGTGAGCAGGTATAGTGAACCTTAAAATAGGAGAAAGATAGGAGGATGAGCAGTAGTGATGGGAGAGTTTAAATTTTTTGTGGTATTGAGTCAGAGTAGGAAGTTGAAGTATGCTGAAGGTCAACAGACCTGACAGTGTCAAAAAACCTTGAGGCCGAAGTGTTGGCTACATTGGCCCCGTGTGTTGAAATTGTTCAGTCTGAAGGCACAACATGGACTGTAGGGGATGACTGTGAGCTGCGTGCTAAGGTCATCAGTACTTGCAGGAGAACCATCACAATATGGGTTGTTTCATCCTAACAATAAGAAGGGCTATAGATGAGAACATTGGGTGGCATGAACCAAGAAGGAAAGCAGCTCGGCATCAAGACACAAGAAAAATTCTTTGTAAGTGGCATCAAATAGTCCAAGGAAGACCAATCCCTCTTCTAGGCTTTGAGTAGACCAGAAAAACCTTCCTTTCAGAGAGGAACAGAAAAGGAAAAATTTCAGCATAGAGCCAGGAGTTCTTTAAGAGCTGGAGGGAACATTGGTGAAAGGTTGGTGGTGTAAGAGAGGAATTTATACCACCTCTGAAAGGGAGCACTCAGAGGACACAGGTGATGGATAAAAAATTAGGAAGAGTGGAGAGGGGAGATGAAAAGAATCAAAGAAGCGTGAGGAAAAAACGTAGCTGAACATTGAGTCATTGAGTGGGGCGTGGGGGAGCAGAGGGAGTACCATGGCCAAGAGTCAGAGTGTGCACGTCATGTTCAAAAGCTTCCAGAGCTGCACTCTGGCCTCAGCACAAGGCCAGAGCAGCAGGAGAAGATGATACGGCTACAGAGTTTATTAATTAATCTGAATATCTAGATTGCTTGCAGCTGAGTAGAAAGGCAAAGCAAGCGCATGAGACAGGTTACAGGTTAGTATCACCTATAATCAAAGTACAGCAGCTCTTCATTAAACAAAAAAGGGAATCGGAGGCCCAGTTATCAAGTGTGTTCAAATATACCATGGCATTATTAAGAACCAATTAGATTAATTTTGCAGCTCATTGCCAACATCTGGTAGCCACATTCTAATGTGGTGTCAAGAAGCCTTGGAACACTGGAGTAGAAGTAATGGTAAAACAATTTAAGTCATTGGACTTGGAGTCAGAACCTGAACAAGTCAGCTAGAGATAATGGAAATTGATAATAAAATCTTGGTGGAAAAGAAACAAGAAATGCATTACTTTGCCTTTTCAAATAGTTTGCATGGACACTGTTTATTTTTCTCCCTAATTTTCCATTTGGCATGGTCTAATGCATAAATTAGAAATTAGTCTGTTATTAATTACAGTTTTAATTGGAAAAAGTACTTTGGCTTTGCAATTTCTTAGCATGAAAAAAAATACTCATGGTTTTTAATGATGTTTAAATACTAAACTTCCAGTCTCATCGTTTTATTTTATCAGCAAAAAATACCTAAACCGCCACTTTTCTTCAGGAAAATATTTTTTTTCACAGCTCAAAAACACTTGCTGCATGTATGTAAAAAGCTGTTTGAATCAGTCATAAAGTTAAAACTTCATACCTCAAATTCCACTCTAGCCATATCAAAATATATTTAGAATCATTTTTACACAGTTCAACAGTAGAGCTATCATTTTTTCATGAAGGTCTCCTCAATAGTGTAATAGTCATCATATCATGAGAGTTGAGAATGAGAAATAACTATGCCTAGAATTGAGGCTTACATGAAACAACGTTTTACAGGATTAAAATGCAATACGTTAAGGGAAATGAACAAAGAAAAAAGAGACTAGGGATTTTATAGTTGGCTGCTATGATCAGAAAAGGGATCTGGTAACATTTTTTCTTTGCTTTTACCACTAAATCCCTGAAAGAAGTATTTGATGCTTTGGATTTGTAGACATGATCTCAATTTTAAACTATTCTAGAACCCATTCTGCTGATCATAAACTACATGGGTAAGCAGTATTCATGTTTACCTAGGAATAGGAGAATTTATCTTCAAATTATTGTGGGATTGAGAAATGGAGATTTTTGCCACTCTGTGACCCTGTGTGGTATTTTGTGGGCCACCGGGGATGAAACAAAATAAACAGTATCTTTTCCCCAATGTCTTAAGACTATTACTACCTTTCTTTAATCTTTAAAGGGAGAGAAGACAGAGATAACCAGCTTATACAACACACACTTGGACCAAATAAAATCATTTTTAAAGAACATTATAATTTAAATGTCACAAAGTTAACTGGGAACCTTGATGTAAAAATAGCAAAACAACACGTTACTATCTTTACTCTTTTTTCTGATAGGCAACAGGATCATTGTCTAAAATGAAAAATTTCCACTGGAATTTGGTATGGGGGTGAGGGGAAGTGGCAGATTTTTGAATTTGAAAGTAGGGTAAACTGGAAAGTTTTAGGTCAAAGATTGACCCAAACTGTTTCATTATATATGAAGGATAAATATGGTTTTAGAAATTGTTGCACTAGATTCCAAGGCACATTTTGAAATATGAATATAATGAGGAAAAAGCGTATCTCTCTCACCAAAAGATGATTTTGATACATAAATGAAAGAGAGTTTGTCTGCTGTTACCAACTTTCTCCAAAAAACTTGAGTCCAATTGCCCAGTTTACTGAATGTTCCCCCCTCTGATTTGCTCTCAGTTGAGCTCACCATTTCCTTGTTTTCCCAGGCACCATACTCTTGTCTTCCTGGATGCCTCTCTCCCAGGCCTTCCCTCCTAGCTTGGCAAACTCATCTATAACCAGTCATTTGTTTTGAATACTTCATTCTGTTTTTCGTAGTCCCCCATTTCCCCATACTGGTATTCTCAAAAGTGAATTTCCATTCATCTCACCATGCCCATGTTTTTAAGAGTACCAGTATCCTAGCAGTAGGAAAAATAAATCTCTAAAAATGCTGTGCATTATATAGGAATATTCTAGATTTTTTTTTTTTTGAGACATAGCTCACTCTGTCACCCAGGCTGGAGTGCAGTGGCATGATCTCGGCTCACTGCAACCTCCACCTACAAGATTCAAGTGATTCTCCTGCCTCAGCCTCCCAAGTAGCGGGGATTACAGGCGTGCACCACCATGCCAAGCTAATTTTTGTATTTTTAGTAGAGACAAGGTTTCACCATGTTGACCAGGCTCATCTTGAAATCCTGACCTCAGATGATCCTCCTGCCTTGGCCTCCCAAAGTGCTGGGATTACAGGTGTGAGCCACCGCACCAGGCCTATTATAGATTTAGATATACTCAAAATGTTTGCAGGATTGTAGTCCCTTCAATTGTCACCCCTCCTCAAAATGTGTGGGCACTGTGCCCACTGAGTCACCATCACTCCAGGCCAAGCAATCTCAGACTGAAGATGCTAAGGCTTTCTTCAACCTCAAGGTAAATAAGCCAAGACCTCTGTCCACTATTCTGCATCCAGCAATCTCCAATAGACCATTAGGACAAAATCCATGAGGGTCTGCATCCCTCTTCATGAGTCCATTCTGTAATGTCCTGCACTTCCTGACTTGTGACTTAGACCTCCAGTCCTCACTGCCCAAACACTTTGAATACAGCTATGGGAACTGCCTTTGGAGAACCAATGATCTACCGTCCATATGCACACTCTTAGAGATTTCCTTGATCTCCTGGACTTAACTAACTTCAGCTTTTCACTGAGGAAAGTATTTCTCTATACCTCTCCTCTAGTACATCAGCTCATTCTCCCACAACTCAATATTCTAAGAAAAGAAGGTCAAGTAGGTATTCTTTTTGCCTCTCACTGATGCTTCCAACTGTTTTCCCACTAACCACAATCTTTGGGCATTTGTACCACCTTACTCTACCACTCTCCTTCCCCTCCTCACAAATGCTACTTCCCAAACTCTGAGCCTTTCCTTTACTTCACCTGAGACACTGGAAAATGTCTCGTAGCCTTACTCTCCGTCCTAAATCCTGCTACTATGCTGTGTGAGATTACAGTATCCCCTTCATAGCTCATCAAACATTTCTTTCATGGATGGTGAACGTTTCTCCTCTTTGCTAGATTCGTTAGCTACTCTACTACGAGCCTTCTTTAAATACAGTACACAGTCATCCCGAATTGAATGAGGTAATCTAATAGTTTAGTTGAAAGTATAGATTGTGTAGGAAGAGAGATTTGGTTTGGAATCCTGGCATAACCATGATTCCCTGTTATCATTTGGAAAAATTACCTAACCCTCCTCATTTTTCTCCACTTCTAAATTGGAGAGAGTATTACCTACCTAAAACGAGTGACAGATGATTGAATGAGAAAATACATAAAACTTCTTGACATGTCATTCGTTCGTTCACTTCTTCAATACCCCCCGATTTGTTGAATACTGAGTATATATTGCACTGGGCAGAAGAAAATCCCCAGGCAGCAAATACAAGGAAGGCCCTTCACTAAACAGTATATTGAATAATGTATATATATTCATTAATCACATAATTGCTTTAAGAAATGTGCAATTAAAAACTATTTAAGGACTCTAAAGAAAAGGAAAGATGGGCTTAATAGGCAGGTGGCAAGGAAGCTGACCTAGACTGGTTATTCACAAGGGCTTTACCAAACAGAAGACATGTGAGCCAATCTGGAGATGTAATAGGCACTAGATAAAGAGCTTTAGTTTTTGTTTTAAAAATGATTTTACTTTTTAGAGCATATTTAGGTTAACAGCAACATTGAGAGAAGGTACAGAGATTTCCCGTATACTCCCTGCCCCTATCAGACTACCCCATTATCAACCTCCTCCATCAGAGTGGTACGTTTGTTACAATTGATGAAACAAGCATCACTGACACCTCATAATCACCCAAAGTCCATAGTTTACATTGTTTCACTCTTGGTGGTGTACATTCTGTGTATGAGTTCGGAAAAATGTGTAATGACATGTACCCATCTTTATAGTATCCTACAGAGTAGTTTCACTGCCCTAAAAATTCTCTGTGTTTTGCCTATTCATCCTTCTCCTCCAGCTCCCAAACCCTGACAGCCACTAATCTTTTTACTGTCTCCATAGTTTGGACTTTTACAGATGTCATTATAGTTGGAATCATACAGTATATAGCCTCTACAAACTGGATCCTTTCACTTAGTAATATGCATCAAAGTTCCTTCATGTCTCTTCATGGTTTGGTAGCTCATTTCTTTTCAGTGCTGAATGATATGCCATTTTTTTGGATGTAGACACCTAACTAAAGGGCATCTGGTGGCTTCCAAGTTTTTGGCAATTGTGAATAAGGCTGCTATAAATACCCTTGTATGAGTTTTTGTGTGAACAAAAGTTTTCAACTCTTTGGGTAAATATCAGGAGCACAACTGCTGAATCCTTTGGTAAAGAATATGTTTAGTTTTATAAAAAACTGACAAATTGTCTTCTAAAGTGACTTTATCATTTTGCATTTCTATCAGCATTGAAGGGAGTTCCTGTTGCTTCACATCATCACCAGTACTTGACATTTTCAATGTTCTGAATTTTGACCATTCTAATAGGTATCTTATTGTTGTTGTAATTTGCCTTTCCCTGATGACATACGATATGGAACATCTTTTCATATGCTTATTTGCCATCTGTCTATCTTCTTTCATAATGGGTCTTTTAAGGTCTCTGGTCCAAGTTTTAACGAGGTTGTTTTCTTGTTGATGAATTTTAAGAGTTCTTAGTACATTTTGGGTAATAGTCCCTTATGAGATATATCATTTGCAAATATTGTTTTCTGGTCCACGACTTGTCTTTTCATTATCTTGATATTGTTTTTTTGCAAGTCTTGATATTGTTTTTTGCAAGTCAAAAGTTCCAAAATTTAATTTCAATAACGTCCACATTATCAATTATTTATCTCATGGAGTATGCCTCTGGTGTTGTATTGAAAAAGTCATCGTCATATACAAGGATATCTAGGTTTTCTCCTATGTCACCTTCCAGAAGTTTTATAGTTTTGTGTTTTACATTTAGGTCTATGATTCATTTTGAGTTAATAGTTGTGAACAGTGTAAGATCCATTTCTAGATTTTTGTACATGGATGTCCAGCTGTTTCAGCACCGTTTGTTGAAAAGACTATCTTTGTTCCATTGTATTTTTTGCCTTTACTCGTTTATCGAAAATCAGTTAACTATATTTATGTAGGCATACTTATGGGACCTCTATTTTGTTCCATTCAGCTATTGGTCTGTCCTTTTGATATTACCACACTGTCTTGATTACTGTAGCTTTATAGTAAGTCTTAGGTTGAGTAATGTAATGTCAATCTTCCAACTTTGTTTTAACACTGTATTGGCTATCTGCTTTAACACTGTATTGGCTATTTTGGGTCTCTGCCTCTTAATATAGACTGTAGAATCAGGTTTTCAATATCCACAAACTATTTTGCTAGGATGTTTATTGGAAGTGCATTGAATCTATTGATGAGGTTGGGAAGAACTGTTATCTTGACAATATTGAGTCTTCCTATTAATGACCATGGAATATCTCTTCATTTTTTAACTTCTTTGATTTCCTTTATCAGTGTTTTGTAGCTTTCCTCATATATATCTTATTTTTTGCAATTTTGTGTGATCTTATTTTTGAATGTATTTTGTTAACAACTGACTTTTGTATATTAACACTGTATTCTGAAGCCTTACTATAATAGTGTATTAGTTCCAAAAGGTTTTTGGCTTATTCTTTTATATATTCTACATACACGACCACATTATATGTGAACAAACACAATTTTAGTTATTTCTTCCCAATCTATATAACCTTTGGTTTCTATTTCTTGTCATATTGAATTACCTAGAATTTTCAGTATGATGTCAAAAAGGAGTCATGAGAGGGGACCTCTTTGCATTTTTCCTGATCTTAGTGGGAAAGTTTTTAGTTTCTCATCATTACAAATGGTGTTAGTTATAAGTTTTTTTGTAGATATTTGTTATCCAGTTGAGAAAGTTGTCATTGATTCCTAGTTTTCTGAGAGTTTTTGTCATGAATAGGTACTTGATTTTGTCATCTTTAAATTTATGGATATTATCATGATTTTTCCTTTTTATCCTATTGTTGTGATTGATTACATTAACTAATTTTTGAGGGCTGAGCCAGCCTTGCACACCTGGAATAAACCCATTTGGTCACGGTGGATAAATCTTTTCTTTATTTTATTCTTTTTTGAGACGGAGTCTCACTCTGTCGCCCAGGCTGGAGGGCAGTGGTGCGATCTCAGCCAACTGCAACCTCCACCTCCCGGTTCCACACCATTCTCCTGCTTCAGCCTCCCAAGTAGCTGGGACTACAGGCGCCTGCCACCAGGCCCGGCTAACTTTTTGTATTTTTTGTAGAGCCAGTGTTTCACCATGTTAGCCAGGATGGTCTCAATCTCCTGACCTTGTGATCCGCCTGCCTCGGCCTCCCAAAGTGCTGGGATTACAAGCGTGATTCACCGCGCCTGGCCCATGGTGGATAAATCTTTTATACATTTTTGGATCAAATTTGCTAATATCTTATAGATTTTTGTATGAATATTCCTGAGAGATCTTGTTCTGTAGTTTTTGCTTCTTGTAATGTCTTTTGCTGGTTTTGGTATTAGGTTAAGGCTGGCTTCATAGAATGAGTTACGAATTACTCCCTCTGCTTTTATTTCTAGAAGAGAGTGTAGAAGAATGGTATAATTTCTTCTTTAAATATTTAGTAGAATTCATCAGGGAACCCATCTAAGCCTGGTGCTTTCTATTTTGAAAAGTAATAATTATTGATTCAATTTATTTAATGGATATAGACCTATTCAAATTGACTATTTCTTCTTGTGTAAGATTTGGCAGATTGTGTCCTCAAGGAATTGGTCTATTTTACCTATTATTTAACTCGCAGACATAGAATTGTTCATAGTGTCCTTTTTTATTCTTTTAATGTCCATGGGATCTGTGGTGATGCTCCGTCTTTCACTTATGATATTAGTGATTTGTATCCTTTCTCTCATTTTTCAAATTAGCCTGGCTAGGGGATGTCAATTTTATTATTCTTTTCAAATAATCAGCCTTTAGTTTTGTTGGTTTTCTCTATTGATTTTTCTCTTCTTTACTTTATTGATTGCTGCTCTAATTCATCTACTTATTATATATTTTTCTGCTTGCTTTGAATTAAATTTTTACTTCTTTTTTAAGTTTCTTAAGGTGGAAACTTAAATTATTGATTTCAGACATTTCTTGTCATCTAATATATGCATTCACATGCTATAAAATTCCTTCCAAGCACTATCTCTGCAGCATTCCACAAATTTTGACATGTGTTCTTCTCTTCATTTAGTTCAAAATATTTTTAAAATTTTTTTAAATATTTCTTCTTTTAACCATGTGTTATTCAGAAGTAGATTGTATTTTTCCTCCCTGTTTTAGGTAGAACAGAACGGTTGGGGTTGGACAGATTGGGTATTTTCCTTCTCCTACATGGAATGCTAGAGTTGGCTAAAGTTGGGTATTTTTCTCCCATCATCTAAGCTCAGACACTACTCCAGCAAGTCAGGCTCTTGTTAACAAGTTTCTCCTGAGACCAGGTATTGTTATGAAGAACAGGTGCTCTAACATATTTCAAGATGGTTGTTTATTTTCCTCCCCCTGCTGGAAGCATGAAGCGATTTTTTTTTTTCTCAGATATTTACCATAAGAACCTGGTTGAGCTCCTGGAGGTAAAATTCACAAAAGTGTGAGTGGGCTCTATGACTGAGTCCCGCTGGACTTTTTAACTGTCAGACTTGCCCACATCTAGCCTCCAGTAATTCTTCAATTACACATCAGTTATTTTTGACCCCAGCACTGGTTTCCACTCATGACTGCCTATTCTGGTATGCCACAATTTCATATATTTCCCTATCTCGCCAATGTTAGGCTCAGAGGTTTGCTGTGTGTCCTCATGTTTTTTGGATCCACAAAAAGTTACTGACTTTTTTCAGTCTGTTTAGCTTTTTATTTGTTAGGATGCAGTGGTGAGTTCCAATCTCCTTACCTGCAAAATTGAAAATCAGAAGTCTTCTTTTGTTTGGTTTTGTGGCAGGAGAGGGAGAAAAAATTTCAGGCACAGGAAGTAGTATGTGCGAAGACCTTATTATGGAAATAATTGTGTTGGATTTTGAGGATGGAAAGCATGACAGTGTAGCTCAGATAGTGAGGAGAAGATCAGGGACAGATGTGATAAGAGAAGATAATAGAAACCAGAGCACTGAGGCACTTTTACACTGTATTAAAGATTTCTGTTATTATTCTGAGAACATCTGGAAGATAATGAAATGTTTTAGGGAGACAAGTGTCACCACGTTTTTATTTTTAAAAATTTACTTTATGGAGAAATCAACTACACTTATCTACCTTTGCAATAAATAATCTAAAAGTGAAATTAACATAGTTCTGTTTACGATAATATGAAAAAAATACTTAAGAACAAATTTGGCAAATACAGTAGAACACTCATACTCTGCAAACTTCAAAACATAGTTGTAAGAAATTAAAGAAGACCTAAATAAGTGGAAAGAAATCCCACGTTCATGGATCAGAAGATGTAATACTGTTAACATAGCAATAGTTCCCAAATGACATAAAGACTCAACACAATTTCTATCAAAGTCCCAGCTGGTTTAGTTGCAGAAATGGAAAAGCTGGTACTAAAATTCACATGGAAATTCATGGTAATACTCAAAATCATCATGAAAAAAGAAAAACAAAGTTATAGGACTGACACCAGTTTCAAAAATTATTACAACGCTACAGTAATCAAGCTAGTAGTAAAGACTGGCATAAAGACAGTCATATAGATTAATGGAATAAAAATAAGAGTCCAGAAATAAAACTCTTGAGTGACATCAGTGAAAATGGTGAAGGAGTGAATTCCAGTTCTGCTCCTCCACAAAACTAATAAATAAACCAGAATAAACTGTCAGAATCGAATTTTTCAGAATTTAAAAAAAAAAATCAAAGCTTACAGCATCCATAATTTGGCTTCATTAAGAAAACCCAGTGAACCTTGTGAGAGAGTTTTGTGGTGTTTTAAATTACTCTGGTTTCATCCTACACTCCCCAGCTCAGCAGCAGTTTTGGAGAAATCAGTCTGCATCACTCATACGGTTACCTTGTATCACAGAGAACAGAACAGATCTTATTTTCAGAGAACTATAGTTGCTTGTTTCACTCATAACTCTCCAATGACTGAAGTGATTACCACAGGGGCACTTCAATATTTAAAATCAAATGTATTAGTTACTTCCACCTGAGACAAAGGAAAACAGTTTAACAATAACTAAAATGCTTTGTAGGAAAAAATAGGACAGACTCTGATTTTCATAGTTGCCATATTATACAATTGAAATGTACTTTCTCCAAAAAAATTACAAGACATGCAAACAAACAATAAGCCATGGCCTATATGCAAGAAATAAAAGAAATTAATAGAAACTGTTTTTGAGGAATTAAGACAATAACTTTACATTAACCATTTAAAATATTCTAAAAGAGCTGAAAGATACCATTTAAAGATAAAGGAACACTGAAAATCATATCTTACCAAACAAAGACTATAAATAAAGGAACAGAAATGACAAACAGGAACCAAATAGAAATGCTAGTGTTGAAAAGTACCACAATTGAAATGAAAAATTTACAGAGAATGCAATGGCTAGTTCAGCAGGCAGAAGAATGAATCAGCAAACTTGAATTAGATAAATTGAGATGATCAGTCTGAAGAAAAGAAAAACAATGTATGAAAATAAATTAACAATCTCAGAGGCTTGTGAATCACCTTCAAACACACCAACATATACACAATGAGAGTCTCAGAAGAAGAAAAGAAAACAAAGAATGTTTGATAAAAGCACAGCTGAAAAGTTCCAAAATGGTGTAAAACACATTAATGTACACATCCAAGAAACTCATTGAACTCAAAGTAGTATAAATAAAAGATATTAACAACAACACATAGAACCAAACTGTAGAATTCCAAAGACAAAATAGCAAAAGAGAAGTGACCTATCATGTATACAAGACCCTCAATAAGATTGACAGCTAATTTCTCATCAGAAACCATAAAGGTCAGAAGGTGGTGGAATTAGGTATTTAAAGTGCTGAATCAGTAAAAAAAAATTGTCAATCAAAAATTCTATATCCAGCAAAACTATCCTTCAAAAACTAAAGATAAATTATGTCAATCCAGAATTCTATATCCAGCAAAACTATCTTCAAAAATTAAGGAGAAATTAATGCATTCCCAGGTAAACAAAAACTGAGTGAGAGATTTGTAGAGTTTTCTTCAAGGGCTACCAGACCTTCCCTAGAAGAAATTCCAATGAGAGTTTTTCTGGTGTAAACAGAAGGAAAAGAGTAACTCTAATCCACATGAAGAAATTAAAAATACCAGTAAAGATAACTACATAGGTAAATGTAATAGTCAATATTAATACATTTTTTTGTTTATCCCTTGTCATTTTGCTATATTATTTAAGACACAAATGTGTTAAACAATAATTACAAATCTATGTTGATGGGCATACAATTCATAAAGATATAATTTGTAACAATTACAGCATAAGACGGGAGTGGTATCAGAGCTATATAAAACCAAAGTTTCAGGAAAATATGGAATCTAATTTGGTGTTAATTTAAACTAGATTAGTATATGTTAAGATGTTATTATTAAGAAAATAATTAAAAATGGATACTAAATGAAACAAGAAGGGAATCAAATGGAACACTAGAAAATACCTATTTAACATAAAAGAAACCAATCATGGAAGAATTGAGGAATAAAAAAGGCATGAGACATATAGAAAACAAATAGCAAAATCACAGAAGTAAATTGTTGATTTTCACCATTTACATTAAATGTGAATGTAGTGAAGTCTCCAGTAAAGAGACAGAGATTGGAAGAATGAATTAAAAAGTGATCAAACTGTATGCTATCTATAAGAGACTCACTTCAGATCCAAAGACACAAGTAGATTGCCATTAAAGGATGAAAAGACATATCAATCTTAAATATTTATGGTCAATTTATTTTTGACAATGTTTCTGGGATAATTTATTGGGAAAAATTAGAGTCTTTGCAATAAATGGTGCTGAGATAACTGAACATCCACTTGCAAAAATATAAAGTTTAATCCCCACCTTACACCATAAATTAAAATTCTCTACAAATTTATCAAATTTGCTTGAGCCCAGGAGATAAAGGCTGCAGTGAGCCATGATTGTGTCAATGCATTCCAGTCTAGGTAACAGAGTGAGAATTTGTCTCAAAGGAAAAAAAAAAGAGTAATTCTAGGGGTAAAATCACAAACGTTTAGGATGATGGATTGGATATAATTGTGTAGGAAGCAAAATGTCCACAGAGTATAAGCTCTATGAAGGAAACACTTTGATGTATGTTGTTCACTACTATAACCCTTTACACAGAACAATTCATAGTTGACAGAAAGTACTCAATAAATATTTTTAAAATAAATGCATAAATGGCTTATATATTTCTTCAGTGCTCAACTGCATAGATAGTGGTGCAATTCCAAAAATTTCCAGCTGAATTTATAAGAAAAGATACATATCGAATACCAAAAACCTTTGAATTGGCATGTACCATGTATAGTGTATGTAGGGCAGTGTCTTTCTACTGAGAACAGTGAACAGCACTGGCTTCAAGTATGGGGTTGAACATGGTTTTCTTTGACATACTGAATTTTAGATGCCTCTGAGATATCCGAAAAGAAATCTTCAGTATACAGTTGGAAATATTGGTTTCAAACAAATGAATGTCCAAGGCTGGCTATTCAAATTTGATAATCAATATTGTGCATGCTTAAGTCCAAAAGATATGTACATATAAAGAAGTAAACAATACCCAGGACTGGACCAAGATAAATTCTAAACATTTGGCTTCCAGAAGAACAGAATGAGATGGTGAAGAAAAAAATTAGAAGTGATCAGAGAAGTGGAAGATTAACAAATTATAACATCACAAAGGACAAGAGACAAACATTTCTGAAGATTTGAGAGTTGGTCAAGTGTTATGCTGCTAAGAGATTAAGCAAAAAGAATTTTTAAAATATACCATTAGATTTAGTAGTGTATAGGTTATTAACGTTTGTAGAACTGTATAGATATGATGATGAGGAAAGAAGCTAGCCCTAAGTAGATTATAGAATAAGCATGAGGAAAAAAACTAGAGAATACAATAGACAGCTTTCTTAAGAAGATTTGTTGCATTAAAGTTAGTGCTTATTACATGATAATTGCAACATATGAGAAAATATCTGAAATAATCAGTGGATTTATTTCAGATGCAGAGTCTCTGCCCTGATGCAGCTTACATATAAATGTGGATGTTTATGTGTATACGAATGTGCAATCTTAAATTGCAGGGCAATACTTTTATTTTCTAAAATATATTAAGTGATGGAATAATATTAACTACTACTACTAATAACTTAATAGTTATTAAGTTATTCCATCACTTCATACATTTTAGAAAATAAAATATAATTTATTTAAAATTTTACTTACGTTTTATCATTTTAAAAGCCTACACATTTATATTATAGTAAATCTTTGGGACAAGGAAGATAAATTGATGAAAGGAAGATAATAGACAAGAATGGCACTGTCGAAGAGTCCAGGGAGAGCAAAAGGAAATGTAGTTTGTAGATGGGAGACCTGTGGTCAAAGGGTTACAACTTTGAAGGTAAACTTAACCATGTACTTGTTAATTCTTTTCACTGACATCCAGGTGTTTAGAATTAATCCTTGGACATCAATATAACTTTTCTTACATATATTTTTTCCATTTTTATTTTGCTTTATTTTTAAATGTTTAAAAAATTTTAATAGCTTTTGGGGTACAAGTGGTTTTTGGTTACATGGACAAATTATATACTGGTGAGATCTGAGATTTCAGTGCACCCTTCACCAGGGTACTATATACCATACCCAATATGTCATTTTTTTAATCCATTATCCACTTCCCATCCTCCCCACTCTAAGTCTCCAAGGTCTACTATACCACTCTGTATGCCTCTGCATACGCATAGCTTAGCTCCCTCTTATAAGTGAGAATATACAGTATTTGGTTTTCCATTCCTGAGTTACTTCACTTAGAACACTGGTCTCCAGCTCTATCCAAGTTGCAGGAAAGCATGTTATCTCAGTTTTTGTTGGCTGAGCAGTATTCCATGGTGTATATATATAATATTTTCTTTATACACTCTTTGGTCAATGGGCACTTATGCTGGGTCCGTATCTTTGCAATTGTCAATTGGACTGTAATAAGCAATATGCATGCAGATGTCTTTTTCATATAGTGATATCTTTTCCTTTGGGTTAGATACGCAGTAGTGAGATTGCCGGATTGAATGGTAGACCTATTTTTAGTTCTTTAAGAAATCTCTATGCTGTTTTCATTGTGGTTTCAATTTGCATTTCCCTAACGAAGTGGTGTTGGACTTTTTTTCATGTTTCTTGGTCATTTGTATAACTTCTTTTGAAAAATGTTTATGTCATTTTCCCACTCTTTAATGGTTATTATTTTTTCTTGCTGACTTATTTCAGTTTCCTCTAGATTCTGAGTATTAGTCCATTGTTGGGTGCATAGTTTGCAAATATTTTCTTCCATTCTGTGGGTGGTCTGTTTACCCTAATAATTATTTCTTTTGCTTATATGAAGCTTTTTAGTTGAATTAAGTCTCACTTATTTATTTTTCTTTCTGTTGCACTTGGTTTTGGGGCCTTCATCACACATTCTTTGCTTAGGCCAATGTCCAGAAGAGTTTTTCCTAGGTTTTCTTGCTGGCCTATGCTGGGACTTTCTTTGAAGGAGGAAAGCAACAATTATCCTAGATTTTAGTAAACATAGGCATTTGTTTTCTGAAAAATACTTTATTTCTCTTTCATTTATGAAACAGTTTTCCTGGATACAAAATTGCTGGCAGACAGTTATTCTGTTTAAGATAGGACCCCTATCCCTTCCGGCTAATAAGGTTTCTACTAAAGATAGGACCCAAATCCCTTCTGGCTTGTAAGTTTTCTGCTAAGGTTAGATAATATTTTTATATAGAATTCACATACTGTCTAAAACTCCAACAGCACTTTGCATGATAGTGCTCTGCAGATCAAGCACGGTAAATTTGAGTTTCTAAACTCCAAAGTCTTCAGGGCCTTGGACTATAAAACACTAGGGTTGCTGGTACCAGAGACAGCATGTTCACCTAAAAGCATTCAAACTCAAAGCTTTTAAAAGTACTTTATTAGCTCAAGAAAACATGGCTGCCAGTTTTCAAACACTAGTTTAGAGACTCCTGTCTTCTGAAGAAATATTAGTAGAATCTGAACCAAAGAATTGACCCTCTCTTTGTATTCTTTCAATATCCTAATACTACTACCCGCTCATTCCACCTTTCCCCACTGCTTTGCTCCTCATAGATAATGCACTATGTTCCTAAATGACTTTGCCCTCTCTTTTCTTCCCCAGGAAACTCTCAGTCCCTCAGTGCAATAATGTAAATTAACTATTAAAGATAAATGTGAGTTAATGAAATAAAAACCTAGGATATTGGTAATTATCTATAACCCATAATTTTCCCAGGAGGTTTTTCATTAAAATGCATAGAAGTTACATCAAAATGTAACTTCTATGACTCCTTATGGGGACTTTCCTTAAGGAATTAGCTCCATTGAGGGTGCATTAAGCATCCGTTACTTTGGCTTTGATAAGTTGATTCCTGCATGTAATGATAAAACTGGATGTCCTTATGGTTCTCATTTCATGAACAAAATTACACATAAAATACTCAATTGCCAAATAAACCATTATAATAGGTGGAACTTACACAAAAATGCCTCAGGACAAACTTTTGAATGCTGATCTGTTGGATAGTTTATCACAAAACTGAAGTGCTTTGGTTGTCAATATAGGAAGAACAAAATCACAGAATTGAAACAGAGTGAAATGTCCTAGAGATACAGCAGTTCTCCCTGAGTCTTCCGAGACAGCCCTCACTAACCTGGGGTTATATAATGAGTTCAAATAAGTCCAAACATGTCTGCTTTACACGGTAAGTTGTTCATGGAAAAGTGAGCAAGTACAGAATGACATGAGACATTCAGATCATGGCTGCCATTGAAACAAATATCTGTCAGTCATTGGCAATGACTTTTAAAAACAAGCTGCATTTTACATGTCTCGGTGTATTAAAGATCACATCACAGCCAACATATTATCAAAGCTCAAAAACAAAGAAATGTACAGCACTCTTGCCAAGACCTTTTCTCAGATTTTATTATTGCTGACAATACAGCCAGTGTTGTGTGAAGCATGTTAGTTAGCCAATTCACACATACCGTGCTTTGTTCTCTGTCTAAACCTGCTCCTGCATGACTTCAGGACTAATGCTATTTATTTTTGTTGTTATTATTCAACATAATTTGGCAGAAATGCACAAATTCTGTAATCATTTAGTCTCTGAAATGCTTGTGAAATTCTTCCAGAATGGCAAGAAAAAATAACATTTCTGTGCAAAGATTAAAACACCTAAGTGACACATAGTTGACCTTGACAGTTTCTATTGTGAAGAAAGTTGTTGCGGATGAATCAGAGACATAAGGTCTTACCTAGACGCAGGTACATGAGTAAACAAAGGAGTATGAGATGCTGGAGGTCAGGAAATTCTCATGATAGAATTAATTAAATTCCCTCACAAATTATTGTTTGAGCAATCACTGTGTCTGATGTTCTGTGTTTGATTCTGAGTACACTTACAAAGATCTATGAACAAAAGACCTTTCCTGAGAGAATTACACTAGCAAGGGATGAGTCAAATTTAGACCTTGCGCAAAAGGAGGACAGATAGAGTGGAATCCAGTTCACTTAGGGTCTGGTTCAGACTCTGACTCTAATTTGTGATCTTGCATGAGCCTCTTTAATTGATACCTCCATTCCTCACCTTTAGTACCTTTAAAACCAAATTAGCCAGTAATCTTTAAATTAAGTTGAATGGTGAACTGAGGTTCCCTTATGTGAAAGAACCTGGCTCAGTTAGGTCCAAGATTCCATTACCAGTCTTCCGAGTGACCCAGTTTCATTTTAATCTGCCAGGGATGTCAAATATTTATGTAGAGTTTCCAGCTGTCTAATTATAAAACTTAGGTTATGGTAGCTTTTATTCAAGCATATAGCATTTGATGGATAAAACTGCTTTCCAAATAAATCTAGTTTTCAAAATTTCTTCAAATAGTGTGATAAATGATCTCTCTGCAGCAAGACCTTAAGGCCTCATAGCTAATTTTCCATCAAAAATGTCTTGTAATTATTCCATTTAAGGTTGCAGAAAAATTACTATATCGTGGCACTCAAAATCTGGAAAAAGTACTCAGTAAACTCTACAGGTAATGATCCACACTATCTGACATCCATTTGGGTGCAACACCAAAGCTTCTACTCCATTTGCATGACTGGACCATCTAGTTCAGAGAGGCATGACATCAGCTGGAAACGTGATCTAGGAATACAGGTTAGGTGTGATTAGCAGCTGTGCTCTCAACTTCCCAGCAAAGCAGCTTGAAAGACACACTGCAAATATACATTTCTAACATCTCTCACTGTAAATGAGGGCCAACAATCAAATGGTGTGCCAGAATCTAAGAGACATTCTCAACTACTAAAATATAGAGGGTGCTAACATGCCTTCCTGCCAGAAACCAGGGGAATCATGCTGCCAGAATGTAGCCTGTCAACCCCATGGTTCAGAAATGTGAGAGAGGTACTGCGATTCTCACCTTGCTGTGGGTTGTAAATCTGGGCGAGGGGAGGCATGGGAGGCCTCCAGAGTATCAAAATTCTTCCACTTGCACCAGTACTTTTCCTCCTATATTCATTCAAGTCTCTGGCTTAGAGAAAGCAACTGAAGGCAGAGGAAATGGATTCGTAATGAGGCACTGCATTCGGGAAGGTGTTGTCCCTAACAAAATATTACAAACACGAAGACAGAAAAATCTCTAACAGCAGTGCATTCTATCTCGGCCTTTACAGAAAGTTTCCCGACTCCAAGTGTACATTATTATCGACTGAGATTTGAGAAGAGTCCTCTACAGAATGAGATAATGAGGCAGGGAGAGTGAAGAAAAAGCAGGGCAGGAGCAAACTGGGAGATTTAGGACCCCAGTGACAGCAAAAGCAAACATCATCTGCTCCGTAATTTCGCCAAAACCCAATTCGCAAACATACATCACCTGATCTTTTGTTTATAGTCCTTCTAATGCCTTTTCCTGATTCACCTTCATTTAAAGATATAAAATAATGCAGCGTTGTTCTAGTCTCCAAAATGCAGCAATCTTTATTTCTCTTTTTTTTTGAGTTGGTGGTCTAGGCAAGAGTCCTCATGCAAATGATAGATGGGAGGAACACTCAGATCGCCATAGTTCCCCTTCAGTTTCAAGTAACAATCCAGAGAAAGTATGTCAGACCAACCAATGCAAACCCTACAGGGGAACAGTGCTATTTGTATATCTGTTTTTCTCTTTAGTTGAAACAAAGATCACTAACAATTCTTTTCCAACATGAGTGAGATTTTTTCTAATAATCAGGCCATGCTAAAAAAAAATGATTTTGAGATAAATAAAATAGTTAAGCCATAAGGTTGGATTGTCAAACAGCATCACCAAGATAAAAGAAAAGGCCTGTTTATATAGAAAACAGACTGGGTATTTTTCAATGAGAAAAAGACAACAGCATTCAAGAGGATTTTAATATGCCTCCAAAGGCAATGTACCAAAAAATGTATTTTTTTTTAATCCTTTCATGTACTCTTCTCAACATCCAAGCCCTAGGCTCCCAAAGGTCGCATGCAATCTGATTAAGTGGAAACAAAGAAAGGGAAAAGGTCACCTACAGAGTTCACAGAAAGTTTCTATGCTAAACGGACCACTGAACAGGGAAGACTTGTTAAAAAGGCTGCCCAGTTTGGGTCCTTTTCTAGGTGCTTAATTTGAAATCTCAAAATCTATTAGCCCCATTAAAATCACCACGTGTTCAAGGATCTTTGTAGCAGGACTCGCTGATGCAAAACGAGCACAAGAGTCAAGGAATCAACCCTTTCAATGGGGTAGTAATGAGGCTGCTTTGGGTGTTGGTGCCTCACATTCAGAAATCTTGATGGGGAGTTAGGTGAGTTCACAGCCAGCTGAAATACTCTTAGCAATCATGGGAAGACATCACAGAAGTGAAAGATGAAAAGATGATAGTGATTTTCAAACTTTATTTTAAAAAATAAAATATACAGAACAGCATTTATTCACCATTCATTCCAACAAATGTTTACTGAGCATCTACTCTGCACAAAGAACAAAGAACAGGGTGGTACATCAGTAAGGTTCCTGTCTTCTGGAAATTTATATCCAAACAAGCGAGTTATTGTGAAATAAAGAGAAGTGGGAGATCTCCTTACCAGCTCTGATTCCAAGACAGACTTTAAAATATATTTGAGCAACCCCTGGGTTTCATGTCCCACTTCAAAAAATATGTCTAGAGCATAAATGCTACTAGACCACTGCTAAAATAAAATTTTTAAAAAGTGACTACTAATGGTAAGAGAGTACTATCATGAGCACAGAAAAAGGAGAACATGTTCTTAATATTTGTAATTATGTACATGTACTTCTTCTACAGATAGAAACTTGGAGGTTAATTGAAGACCCAGCAACAATAATGAACTGAGAGAAGCCAGTGACGTAGCAAATGGTGCAGGGCATTTTTGATGTTTTACCACATGGATGGTATTTCCTTTACAATTCACTCTGGCTTAAGCTTAAAAGCCTACTGTGTTTTTAAAATGTTCAAGACAGTCAGTGAAGGTGTTGGACTGAATTCCAACTCTTACATACCAGTAACTTTTGTGATCTGTATTCCTGGTTTCCATGATCCAAGTAGGCAAGACAGGTTTTTATTTGCGTTCATCTGGACAATGTGTGTGCTTTAAAATTTCCATACCTCAAGCACTGCTTGTGAACTGTGAAGTGTCTGGAAGCTCAAACAGTACCTGTATCTACAGAAGATCTGTGCTTCTAGTTGGAAATGAAGAAACGCTTCCAATAAAGATCAGAGGGTAAATTGGGTGATTTTGAAACTTAACAGGTCTTCTTATTGCAAATTCCTTGGGAAAGGAAGGAGCTGAGAAATGGAGAAATGGGGGAAGGGCAAAATTAGGAAAGAGAAGGAGGTAGAAAGTAAACCTCTTCGAATTCTGCAAGATCAGAATATACAAAGTGAACCTAGTCACCACAGGCGTTGCTCAAATTCCATTCTGAGACTTAGTCACTAATATTCAGCATTTTTTGTGATTATTTTATAGACATGATGTCATTGTTTCAGTGTTTTACTAATCACCAATGACACAATTGCCAGAGAGCACAGTTATAATGTCATGATGTTATGAGTGGAAAATGTTGAAGTGTGGTGGACGGGGAGGGGAGAGGTTCAGATGACGGTCACAGTATGTGGCGTGGACTGTCCTGGTGAACCAAATCTAGACTTTTGGGAGGTTCTATGTCCTAGAACCATATTTAAGAACTCACTGTTGTATTGCTTTAAAAATACTCATAAAATTTAAAGATTCTGAAATGGGAATCTTGGGGAACATGAATAAAACCCCAGACATTCCAACAAAAACAACCTTCTTCTTTTTGACAAGTCCAGGTTTAGACATTCCTGGAGTTTATTACCACAAAGCAGACCAAGCTGGCAAATGCACCAACAGGCCCCTCGGTCCTTCTATGCAGTGTCCTCTCACAGCTGCTCCCACAAACACACTTCCCCAGGGATGATGAATGTGCCCTCTGCCAGGGCAAGACCCAGTCAGATGCAGACGTGTCTCCATGAAGAGGCGACATGCGCTATGCATTTGTGATCTGGGCTCAAAGTGCAGCTGCCAGTGTGGCATGATGCATGGAGTCAGACTCCATGAGTATTCTTGGCTGGGCCATCAGGAAGGGGACCAAGGGACCAGGGGTATATAAACTTTAAGCCCTTAGTGTGGATTTTTGCTTAATCTTTACTCTTTTCTCCTCCTTTGCTCCACACCCCAGTTCTGTTTTCAACTTATCGTCCTCACCTTATTTCATCTTCTGCCTTAGCTGAGCTAATTATGAGCTTGATCAAGGACAGATGTTTACTCCTCTCTGGGAGAAACAATTCAGACTCACTTCTCTGCGAATTTCCAAATGGGACTTATTTAAATTAATTTAAATTTGGAACAGTAGGGAAACTAACAACAAATCATAGACCCTAAAGAAAAATAAATACCTTGGGCCGGGCGCGGTGGCTCACGCCTGTAATCCCAGCACTTTGGGAGGCCGAGGCAGGCAGATCACAAGGTCAGGAGATTGAGACCATCCTGGCTAACACGGTGAAACCCCGTCTCTACTGAAAATACAAAAAATGAGCTGGCCGTGGTGGCGGCGCCTGTAGTCCCAGCTACTCGGGAGGCTGAGGCAGGAGAATGGCGTGAACCTGGGAGGTGGAGGTTGCAGTGAGCCGAGATCCGGCCACTGCACTCCAGCCCGGGTGACAGAGCAAGACTCCGTCTCAAAAAAAAAAAAAAAAAAGAGAAGAAAAAAAAGGATACCGTGAACTGTTACATGAAAAGAACCACATAGAGCCATCTACCAGTTTTCTGTTCCTTCCAGTTTTTCTCAATCCTAGCACTGGAGATCATGAGGATATTTAATTCTACTGCACATCCTGTGACTTCTTCCGCAGTAAGGGACAGAGTAAATGAGAGTACTGTGGACTGAAGGGGTTACGTGACTGAGAAATAAGCTGTTCCAATAAACTGAGTATTGTCTTTACTGGAGAAAGGTAAGTAGTGATTACTCAAAGATATTCTCTGAAATAAGATGAACTACTTCTAGAGAGAGATTTATGCCTCGGGAAACTCCTCCCTTCAGATGTGCATAATTGGGACAGCAGGTACATGGTGTTACATTTGGTGTGATGTGTACTTGGAAATAAAAGTATTTAAAACCCTCTCAGCCTGGTAATCATACCACCAACCAAACCTGTGAAGAATTATACAAATACAGTGAAAAGTCTCTGATAACTAACTAAGCAGAATATATAGTAATAATACAATTCACTCCTTAAACTTCACACAGCTAACAAGAAAAAGGCTTTAGATACATCACAGAAATCTTAGACACAGACACTTCTTTTAAAAGAAAGAAGACAATTAACAAATTTCCCTTTATTGGCATTTCCCAATCTCCCTTTTATACTCAATAAAGGTGTCCAAAAACAACAAACCAATAAAAACGGCTTATCCAAGACACACGAGTTCCTATCCAATCTAGACCTTGAGATAGCTCCAGAAGGGAGAAATTAAGAGGTATTTTTAAACAAATATGATTTTTAAAAGTCAAGATGTGATTCTGAAAATTATTTGAGCCATTGGAAAATCATAGTTAAGGGGATAGTGTATATATAACAGTCGCTTTTGATAAAAATATCAACCTCACATTTCAAAATAATCTCTTAAGGAAAAATAATTTGAATTAATAGGCTACTTCAGAATAAAAATTATTTTATCATTTAAAAGCACAGAAGTAGAATGGGCATAGAACCTGTTCAAAAGTAACAGCTGAATGCAAATGTAACCATGGCTAAAGCGTTAGCTAGAGACTTGGATGGCACCACTATTCTCCCAGAATCCAAAATGGTTTTGGGATAAATGTTTTTTCTTTTCTTTTTCTCTAGCAGCTTCTAGCCGATGAGTTTAATTTCTGTATAGAGAGACTGTCCTAGCTTTTATCTACCGTATTCCTGTTTCTACAGGGGTTTATCATACTACTTAACAGAGACATGGTAGGGTAAGACAAGCGAGGCATTTGCTGCTAGCACAGAATTTAAGAGGTGTCAGTAAATTCGGTAATCAAAACGCATAGTATTTAATGCAACATTTACAAGAATCAAATGCAAAAAAAAAAAAGTTTATGATGAAGAAAATGCTCCACTTTTAAATAAAGATTGGATCTGCCCCTGTACTGACAGACTCAGCCTCACAGTTCTCTGCTCACTCAGGCCCTGCTTGTTAGGAATATGGTTGCCTGCTGTCAGTTGGCCAGGTCATCACTAATACTATCATCAGGTTTTTGCATCCTGTAAGAATGTCTGTGATATGTGGAATTAGAAGGAAGACGTGAAGGAGGAAAGGAAGGAAAGATGGAAGAGATTAAAAGACATTAAAAATGTGTTTTAGGCGGGGCGCAGTGGCTCACGCCTGTCATCCCAGCACTTCGGGAGGCTGAGGCTGGCGGATCACAAGGTCAGGAGATCAAGACCATCCTGGCTAACACGGTGAAACCCCATCTCTACTAAAAACACAAAAAAATTAGCCGGGCGTGGTGGCGGCACCTATGGTCCCGGCTACTCGCTGAGGCAGGAGAATGGCAGGAACCTGGAAAGTGGAGTTTGCAGTGAGCTGAGATCATACCACTACACTCCAGCCTGGGCGACAGAGCGAGACTCGGTCTCAAAAAAAAAAATGTGTTTTAAAAGAAAGAAAACAATGAACAAATTTCCCTTTATTGGCATTTCCCAGTCTCCCTTTTATATTCAATAAAGACGTCCAAAAAACAACAAACCAATAAAAATGCTTTATCCAAGACATATGAGTTCCCATCCAATCTAGACCCCGAGACAGCGCCAGGAGGGAAGCATACCAAACGAGAATGAAAACTGAGGACAAAGTGGCTCTTTTGAAACTTAATGCCCTTCTCGGTGAGTTTCATGTATTAAATAGCCTCGTTCTAATGGAACTTGATCATCATCTACACTGCTCTGACAGCAACGAACTTGGAAATCAATTTCTTTCGTAATAATTTCCATTTCAGAATCAGGATACCCAGAAAATGTGAATGCAAACAGCTCAGCATATTCACAAGTAGCTGTGGAAAATTTCTCATCTGGTAATAATGCTATGAACTTCAGAGGCCTTCAACTGGCCAATCGTTAACTTTCAAACACTACAGTTTCACAAATGTTTACAACTCAGACCCACGAAGTTATAAGCAGGGCAAATTGTTTGATTAATGATAGGTTGCTGAGGGAAGGTCCAAGTGATGTCAACCAAAAACAAAAGTCATCTCAGCATTTGAAAACACACATTGGCTGGCTGGCTTTTATCAGATCCTCAAAAACCATCTGCTCTTTTCCTGTGCCTCCCAGGCCTACGTTATATCCCTAGCTTTGTGTGCAGCCTGTGGAATGAGTTCTCCAAAGCTGGTTCAGATGAAGGATCATTTTTCAAATACCATGTGCATTTGAAACATGTGTAGCAAATACCAGCTCCATCAGCAGAGATCAGCAAGAGATGGCATTCTGCACTTCGGACACAGATCAGGCGATTGAAGAAGAGCAGAGCCTTATACATGAGCTTCTCTTCTAAGAATCCCATTAGGCTCAGATGGTACAGGTAATTGGAAGACGTCTTTGCTGGTTAGTCCAAGGTGCCCGTTAACAGGTGAAAGCTAATGCCACCTGTGGCTATATTTTTTGCTCTGGTGCATAGCTCTGGATGATTGATTTTATGAAAATGCATACGTTGGTAGGCAGGAAAACTGCGATGATTATTCTGAAAGCTCATCATCCTCCCCAGATTGTCTCTCTTAGGGGTTTGCATGTCATCAGTGAGAACCTCAGATACAGTGGAAAATTTTGAAATTACAGTCTTAAAACTCTTAAGTACAGTACTTACTAGATGTCTGACCACGGACAAATTGTTGCAACTCCCCGAACCTTTTCTCCCTCTTAAAAACAAACAAACAAACAAAAAATAAAAACTCTTGCAATATTTTGCCTAAGCACAACTGAGATGATAATGCAAAATTGCATAGTTCAGTTCTGTCTTTGCTGTGAGGTGTTCTTATCTATTTCAATAAGTTAAAGTTCTGGAAAGAGGCTGGGCCTTTAGTTGTTTCATCCTCATAGTAAAAATAGAATTATTACTATAGAAATGGCAGTGCTGATATTTATAAAAAGCGACTAACAATTAACAAAGAATGTCCACTATGCATATTGAAAATATTTTATCTCATTTTGTAAACAAGAAATGTTAAAGAAATTCATGAAGAAATCTATTTTTTCACTCGTAAAATTAGAGTTCTATTTCTAACATGTTATCTAATGCTGATGGGTGTATGTGAAATAGAAATCTTATGTATGCGTTGCTGAGGCAATATATGTCCCAAACTTCTGAAAAGAGTCTGGAAATAGTTATGTAAGCAACTTAAAATTTTCTTACCCTTTCTCCCTGTTCAATAAGGCAATCATCTGCAGTAAAAATCTGAATTTATGCCTGTAATCCCAGCACTTCGGGAGGCCGAGGCAGGCGGATCACGAGGTCAGGAGATCGAGACCATCCTGGCTAACATGGTGAAACCCCGTCTCTACTAACAATACAAAAAATTAGCTGGGCATGGTGGCGGGCACCTGTAGTCCCAGCTACTTGGGAGGCTGAGGCAGGAGAATGGTGTGAACCCGGGAGGTGGAGGTTGCAGTAAGCTGAGATCGTGCCACTGCACTCCAGCCTGGGCAACACAGCAAGACTCCATCTCAAAAAAAAAAAAAATTTACAACATATATTCAGATTAAAAATAATCTAAAATATAAAACAGCTTTATGTGAAAAAAGGGAAGACATAAACCTATTCTATGTTCAGTGTTGACAAACTAATTAAGTAAATTGTTTTCTCTTCTTATTGGGAATATATGGCATTAATTATAAACTGAAAATTTATGAACCAATTTATCCGACTTCAGTACCTAAAATTCAATATTTGCAATGATTTTACATATGTAAAACAAATATATAAAGAAATACACCAAAATAGTTGTTCTCTTTGGGTGGCAAATATGTGAAAGGCATTTCTGTTTTCCATGATTATAAAAGATATAATCAAGAAAAACTTATAATTTTAAAAGAATGGTAAGAAAACATAGAAATCCAAAGATACAACAATTATATCCAAATAGAATAGAAGCAAAATACTTTTATATAAGACTAGTAAAAAATAGAAAAATAAAAATACTATTCTTATTTTGCATTTCTTCCTGAAATGTGGATAAATTAAGGTATAGGACAGTATATGATGATGGATGACAACCAAATTTCACACTAGTCTTTCGATTCATGTTAAGATTATGAAAATACAATTTTAGTACTCTCAAAAAGCACAATTTCAACAAGTTTAGTTTAAAAATCTGTCTTTTATTCACAATTCATGAATTGAGCAGCATTCCAGCTGTGGATCCACAGGCACTCTGATGAGCTGAGCAACGGGGACAGGCTCTGTAAGCTGTAAAGTACTGAAGAAAGCAGAAAGAGGCAACCGAAGTGGATTGGCTGTTTCCAAGTGACATTCCTTACAGAGATACAACAAAGGGACTTCCGTATCATGCCAGCTCAGGAAGACTAGGCCCTTCTGATCAGTTGCTGTGAATCTACTGTTTTGGGAAGAACAGGCCTGTTTCAAAGTTCAGTTTGATGATGTGACACCTGGCATGAGTGACTTTATTCTGGTTTGGTCTGGTCTGCTGGGGCTGAGTCCAGAAGCTCAGGCCAAGCAATGGCCTCCCACAAATTCGATTTGACCATTCCACCAACTCATGCTAAGGAAAGCAAAATCCTAATGGGGCCCTTCCGATCTGTCCCCAGATAAGCTCCAACTGACCCTGGAGAGTTCCAGGCCTTAATGTGCCTAACATACATTCCATTTGGCATTGATGCTGTTTCTATCATTTGTACAGAAAACTACTTAGGAGGTAAGAACCATGTCATCTCCTTTGGATTTGAATTCCATAGGCTCTCAACCATTCAATAGATGTGTATTTTGTCTTCCACGGGTAACGAGAAGGTGAGAACCAGAGGTATAATCACAAGGAATGGGAAGACTCAGAAATATCTGTATAATCTCGACTTTGAAGGAGACCACAGTCTACTGCCTGAGATCTCTGGCCTCTGTTCTCTTGGTCTCTATTTCTTACTCTTTATCACAAACTCCTTTAAGTCTTCTCCTGGGCATCTTGCTATAATCACGTTTTTCCATATCAAGAAAGGTTTCAAAACATGGGCACATTATTCTTCCATACCTACTTTGTAATAAGTCCTTGGTATGTGGTATTTTTAAAGATACATATTATCATAAGTTTAGGTTATCAATATAAAATTAGTTTAAATATCTGGAATAAATTTTCTCCCCTCAAAATTTACATACAGATACTTATTTTTAGTATCTGATAAATCTACACCATAGTCTTAATCTAATTGTATAGGAGTTTTTCTGCTTGAAGACACACCAGGTGCTGGGTTACAAATCCTGAGGGCAGGAGCCAGGGTTTAAACTTTTCTCATGTGCCCACCCTCCCCTTGGTCTCAGCAAGATAGAGACAGTCACCAATCAGCCATCCAACCTCTCCTGGGTACCATCTAGGTGATGCTCTAGGTGCCGAGGGAAACAGTGAGAAACAAGAGAATGTTTGTGCTTTGTGGAGCTTGTACTTTTATAAAAGGAGATTTATTTTTAAATATAGGCAGGAAACATAGTAGTAGATATTTCTTAGGGCTATGCTGAGAGTTAAAGTACATTGGTGTGAGAAAGGCACTGTGTGGCTGACTGCACTAGATTAGAAAGAATTATTGGAGGAGGCGATATTTACAGTAGAATCAAAATGAAAGGAAGGGGCCACCAATATGTTGATCATCATGAAAAGATTATCGGGCAGAGGGGAGAGTTAATGCAGAGTTCTTAGGATGAGGAAGAGCTTGGAGTATTTGATAAAGATAAATAAAGCCATTATGCTTACAGCTTAGTGGGGAAAGAGAAAAGTGGTATGAGACGAGGTCAGAGGGATAAGTAAGACACAGCTCATTCAGAGCCACCTAAATGTCTTTCTCCAACATGAACTTGCTCTTGGACTTGGAGACATCGTTCTGCTTTATGAGACTCAATTTTCCCATCTTGAAACTAGTAATACATATCTCACATAATTTTGCAGCTTCAATGATACAAAACATGAGTCTCACACGGTCTCTTACACTTACCAGAAGTTAGATAATTTAACCTGAATATACATTTTTCTTTGCATTACAGTAAGAAATAGGATGAACATAATATAAGAAGAAAAATGGAAAACATGCATTCAAAGAGGAACTACATAACTTTGAAATACGTGACATAATGATAAAAGTAGAGCAAGGGGCAGACCTATTGAGCTTGGAACACTAGGAAATGGGGTGAGGAAATTTTCTTTCTCCACTTAAGTAAGAGCTGCAAGTGGCAATAAACCAAAGCTCATTTGTGTGCACAATCAAGTATTTTTTTTTCAAATTGTCCATCAGCAGAATGATCCAGAAAGTTGCAATCCTTTGTGATTTTAAACTATATTCTTATGTAAATATATTCATCTCTGACAACTATTTTTATGAACAAATAACCTCTTTCATGAATAAAGAGTATAAATATAAATTACTACCTTCCAAATTTCAATTCTCTTTTGCATGGGGCAGCGAATATTCTTAAAGCATGTAGCAGTGACTAGTCGGGCTTCAGCCTGTATTTTTCTTGCTTCTCAGGAGTTCATGTGTTAGTGAAGAAAAACAAGTACTCAGCAAACCAGATGGCCACTGAGCGTCCAGGCCTGGCCCAGCCCAGTGAGCCCCTCAAAGCTGTGCAGCCCAGGCTGCCACAGAGACCTTAACACTCCGTTGCCATCACGCATCTTTATGGAGCCTTTTGATCTGGGCATAAAAGGTCTTTACTCCTCTGGAACTGCATTCCTAGGAGTAGAGGTGTAGTATTTTAACACTGAGGTCTACAGCAACTTAGACATTAAGAAGACACAGAAGGGCAGCCTCTCCAGCTCTCCCACAGGCTTAGTAATGGCCTTCACTGTGTGAAATAACTGCCAGGGAAATTCTAGAAAGGATGAAGAGACTCGACTATCCAGATAGTAAACTATATTGTAAAGCTAGAGAAGTTAAAACATCTTCATCTCGTTGTTCAGCAGCAGACTAACATGGCACAAGTATACATATGTAACAAACCTGCATGTTATGCACATGTACCCTACAACTTAAAGTATAATAATAATAAATAAATTAAAAAAAAAAAAAAAAACAAAAAAAAAACAAAAAAAACATCTTCATCCTCAGTGAGTATTTCTCGTCTCTAGACCTTTCTCATTTGCAAAATGAAGAGTTAGGTTATGCCTTCCCTGAAAATCCTTCCACCTCTGGATCCTTCATTGATATGAAATGAGGCAGAGATACACGGAAAGGTCCTGCCATGTGTAGCCTGTGAAGTTCATTTCTATGCTTGTTTAGAACTTAAGGGGAACAAAAGAGCATCCACAACATGTATATAAAACTTTTTAAGAAGGTTGTGCTACAAACACAACTACTGTTGTTATCATCAAAATGGAAAATACTCTAAGTAATTTCTAAAAATATTTCAGTGTGTTTCTTCTGATTTCAAAAGATATTTTTTTAAATGTCTCACAGTACACCATTTTAGTTATCTTATAATGAATAGGTCCTATATAATTGATGTGTAATATTATGGCAATAGGAAACTCTTATTTATTTTGATGGTTGTTGACTTAACGTTTAATACATTTATAATGCAGTATGTATCACGCCAAAGACCTTTTTAAGCTACCCTGATATTAGAAATATCAGCGAGATGCTTTCTCTAATTATAAAAAGCAATTTTTAAAACCTCATAGTTTCATAGCTTATAAGTATTCATATTTTACACATTTGAAGTGAATATATTATATATATGAGAAATACAAGAAAAACATCAAAATATTTCTTATTTTTCATACAGTTAGACAGGGAGAGAAAGATACGTATTTTCATCCAACTGAAGTTACAGGAATTGGAAGTTTGGCCGATATCATTTCAGACGTTTTCTATTCTGTACGCACATTCGCATGCACTCACAATTCATTTTATAAACGTGTTACTATATTGCCATGTAACTTGCTTTTTGAACTTAAAAATATATCTTGAAAATTTTGCCTTGATCCATGGCCCTTTTTAATGCTGCATAGAACTACATTGTATAGATTTACCACATTAACTTATAACTTCATTAAGTGTATTTAGATTGTCTCCATTTGACCTCATGAATAGTACTGACTGGACACCCTTGTGTATGTATCATTATACACATGAATAGATATTTCTGCATAATTTTAGTCAAGAACTAAAATTGCTGAATAATAGGATCGTTCATTTTTTATTCCTCCAAAGAAGTTATGCCAAAAAATAGTGCCACCAATACTATCTTATACTCTGTTTCTCCATACCCTTGACAAACAGGCATGTTACAGTCACTCTGTTTATTTGTTAGTTTTGGAAATGTAGTGAATAAAAATGGTATCCCATTATTTTAATTTGCCTTTGTCTGCAATTGGCATTTTATAGCTTATTACATTTTGTATTTTTTTTTCTTTTTTGAATTAGTTTCATGTTCTTATCTTGTTCCTTTTTCTATTGAGCAATTTATCTTTCTCATTGATTTGTGGTTGCCATTTGAGTATTAGGAATATGAATCATATGTATATCCTGTGTTGCAAATACTTTTTTCACAATGCCTCTTAAGTTTTTTTTTTTCTTTTTTTCTTTTTTTTTTTTTGAGATGGAGTTTCACTCTTGTTGCCCAGGCTGGGGTGCAATGGCATCATCTTGGCTCATGGCTCACTGCAACTTCCACCTCCTGGTTTAAGCCGTTCTCCTGCCTCAGCCTCTTAAGAAGCTGGCATTACAGGCATGCACTACCACGCCTGGCTAATTTTGTCTTTTTACTAGAGATGTGGTTTCTCCATGTTGGTCAGCCTGGTGTCAAACTCCTAACCTCAGGTGATCCGCCCACCTCAGCCTCCCAAAGTGCTGGGATTACAGGTATGAGCCACCGCGCCCGGCCAGTGACTCTTAAGTTTTAATGTTATTAATGGTATTTCTTCCCAACAATAAGTTTTTGCATTTGATGTAGATAATTCTTTCTTTTTCTTGAAGTCTTCTTATTATTAAGCCTGTCTTCACAAAGTTTTCCATAGCCCAGAACCGTAAACACATTCTCCTGTATTTTCTTCTGTCCTATTTTGAAAATCAAGTGAATCCAGTTCCCTCTGTAGTACTCCTAAAACCTGGAATCCTCGTCTCTGGATTCTGTTTGAACAACCGCACCTCTGCACATAACCTCAGGATTCTGTTTGAACAACCGCACCTCTGCACATAACCTCAATATCCCCCAGCTGACGCTGCCAAAATAAGCGAGATGGAGACGCCTTCCAGGCAGCTCCTCCACTTGGTGGAGCCCACGTATGTCTTTGGGAATCTGCTCCAGGATTGTCGGCCCCACTCCCAGGGTGGCATCTAACCAACCCCCATTTGGCCTGGGTGCAGAGCAAAGGAATTGGCTGGGAAACCTGGTAGTGAGGATTGATAAATGCTGGCATACATTACCAAGGTCAAGGATGGAATCTTTTTCCATAGTGGATCCAGAGATTGTGATCGCTCTGTCATCAATTACCATCTCCCTCACCCTGCCTAACGACACATAAGAGAGAAGATGTCAGAGCCAAATTATACAGTAAAGGTGGAATAACTGAGCTCATGTAGATGGGGCATGAGTATCTTTATCCAAAAGAGTTTACAAAGAGAAAGAGTAGTTCCATTCTCAAAATGTATTTGCAATTGCACCTACTTTCAGTAATAACAGAAGCACAATTGTGACTGTAACTAGAAAGGAGGTGAAATGTGCAACATTGTTTTCTGGTGGATTTTCGCTCTAATAGGTCATAAATGCCATTAAATTATGTGAATACTGTGCTTTATGATTTTTTTTCTCTATTATGTATTTGCCCCCCTGGGTAGTTGCTCAGCACCATACACTATTGTTAGTAAGCTAGTCAAGTTTCAGAGTCTCCATTCAGTTTTGAGACGAATTCAAAGTTCCACTAGATCTGCTGCAGCTGTCAAAGGAAATGCCCTAGTTGCTATTCTGGGGCCGTCTTTGGTGTTTCTCTTCAATCCTTATTATCTGGAAAATCTCTAAATAAGTTCTATAAATGTAACTTTCAGCTGCTTTTACCAAAAGTGACTTGGATTATAAGGTCTAAAGGTCACAAATTTTTATTTGGAGCTAACTCACGCTACAACTCATATGACTTCAGCATCATATATCACCTATTTAAAAAGCAAAGGAGAGAGCTCAACAGTCTATCTTCTGAATATTACAATGTATCATAATGTGCAGAAGGTAAAATGTTGAGGTTTCTTCCTATTTCTTCCTTTCTTCCTTATATATAAATTTATAGATGAATATATACACACATACACACCTGTGTGGGTTTATATGCAGGTATATATAGCTATGTATATATGTACATATGTGTGTGTACATCTATTCTTTTTGTGCATTTATCTCTCCCAATCTTATAGATTCACATTCATTTCTGTTGAGTAGGTATTTAGAGCAGGCTGAAAAAAAGACTAATAACCTCCTCGCTCCTCTTACTTTTTGTTCCCCTTAGAACATTATTGTTTTTAATCTACTAATTTGGAAGAAACACAGAGTTGTTAAGATGTTTTATTTTAGTTGATGATAAAAACAACACAAAAAATAATGCCACTGAGTGCCTAATATATGCCAGGTGTTATACTAGTTATTAGCCCATTTGTTTTCATTTAATGATAACTCTAATATTTTCTAGCTACCATTATATTACCCTGTTTTCCGATGAGGAAAGTAAGGTATAGAAAGCTAGTTACGTAACCAAGAGTGCACAGTTTTAAGTGGAGGAGCTGTCTGACTCCAGAGCCCAGGCCTATAACCTCTCTGAAAGCCATCCTTCATGGTAGAGACACTAGAGGTCTAAATAATGTGGATGGTCCGTGTCCACCACAGGGCTTTGTGACCAGCAGGGAACCTAAGAGTTCAAGGAAAAGCAAGACAAGCAGGAGTCCTATGACACAGAGATCCTAGACACAGCTACCAATGCAGAGCAAGTAACTAATGAGGTTCTCAGTAAGAGAAAACAGGGGTACGTTTAGGACGATAGAGAAAGCACAAAGCCAGGAAATGCGGCAATTAGCTATAGGCAAAAAGCTAAAGGAAAGATGGTTGATCACGGAACCTCTCTGGGAAGAACCCAACAGTTGGTCTGAGGACAGCAACAGATAATTCATGCGAGATGAAATCGAGCACGGACATTAGCTTGTGGTGTTTGAAGTCATGGCCATCGGCCCAATCCGTGTTTGGAGACAAGAAAACCGTTGTGGTATTCCCGGTAAATAATCAGAACAGGGGCTGAGCTGGGGGAGCAGGTGGGCGTAGGAGGAAGACAAGCTGGGAACCTAGTTCCCATAGTAATAATAAAAACACAAGAGTTTATTTAGCTCTAGAGTTTATAAAACTTTTTGCATCAGTATTACAGTTGATCCTCGTCTTATCTCTGTGAGGCAGGGGTTATGACTCGCTTTCTACAAATGAGGAAATTAAATCTCAGAGAGGTTAAGCCAACTTTCCCCAAAGCACACAGCTTGTAAATGGTAAAGTTGAGACGCAAAACCAAGGTTTCTGAATCATCTATCTTAAATTATCTTTGTGTTCATTCTTTCATCTTCCCTATTAAAAATATTTTAAGGTCAAATTTTGTTACGTTTATTCTGAATAGTACCTGATGTAAGGCAAGGGGTATCCAAATAAAAAAACCACTGCTTCCCTCCCTATGTGGTAGGGAACCAGCTCAGTCAGTCAAATGGAGATTAAAAATACCACTTTCACTGCTGGTACAGTCTAAGTGAAACAGTGTGTCTTTGGAGCTGTTAACTGAGTGAGCTGGCTATATTGTTCCTCTGAACTGAATTTGCCCACCTCATTACCACCCTGAATAATCACAGTCTTTCTCAATAGGATAAACAGGGTGCACAGAAGAGAACAAAATTGAGTCAGGCAATCTGGTAAGTCACTTGATTGAAACTAGGAGAAAGAGGAGAGGGTCATACATTACTCAGATGGGATCCCCTCTTCATGACAGCACAAAGAGGATGAAAAGGGGATTCTCTCTCCAGAAAAGCACCTGGTGTTTAATCAGCACTTAGTTTCTTGGCCACATCATGAATGATGAATAGAGGAATGCTGCTCACCTACGCTTTATGATCAGTTTACATTACAGTATATCAGCCGCAAGTTTCTTGATTTTATCCTAGTTTTGATGCTTTCACCCCAAATCCTCTTTACTGCATACCCCTTTACTTTGAAATTTTATTACTTTGAAGCTCTGTTCTCATAATCAGGAATAAGAAAACAAGTGGGAGGTCACAGATAACAGGTACCATTGGGTATATTGGAAGGGAAATGTGGAATGGTCAATGACTTGAGACCGTTAAGAAAACAACCACCATTTTTCTTTTACTGTTTACAAGGAATATTCAACTTTTGATAACCTAATTCAACTTGTACGATCATTTTAGATATTTGTTTTTCTTTGCAGATAGAGAGGGAACTTGACCCCTGAGTGATTAGGAGACCTGGACAACCACTAGTTAATGGAAAATCTAGGACATTAAACTTCTGTCCTGTGGCCTGTAACCTGGTGTGCAATCACACCAGGCAGCATATACAAAGGTTTCCATAAAACAATCTGTAAATGCACCAACCTCAGCTGTTCCATTTCTCCTCTGACAAAACGAGAATTATTCAGCATAAGCATCTATGGATTCCCCACCACCACCACCAGTGAAGCCGCCTGGATGGGCTCTACCTGTCCTTCCCGACTAGCAGAAAAACAACGGCAGGATTTTGCATAAATCAAATCTTATGAGAAACCGATTAAAGCAAAGGGCAGAGGAAGTGGGTAACCCGGAAGTCCAGTGCGGGAAGGAGACAGTGTAGAAGTGCTGTGTGTGCTGCAGAAGAGTTGAAGTAGCACATGGAAGAAGCTGAGTTGGGAAGGAGAGGTGAGATGAGGGATAGGGTGGGATGAAAGGAAAGAGGCTGCATCAATGAGAATTTTATTTTTTTCTTCCCTGCCTTAGGAGAATGACGTTGGGGGCGAAATAATGGGAAGATCAAGGAAAAGTGAGTAACGAGTTTTGAGTTTTCAAGGACTGCTTAATTTGACCCCCCAAAATACTCGAAGACAACACGAGAAAAGACTGGAATTTGACCTTGGCGTGCGTTTCTTTAACTATCACTGCTCCAGGACTGGCCTGCATGGGTCACTGCTCTATGAGCCCTTCACCGTCTCTCCCCCCAACCTCCACGGTCATTTTAGCGAATTCCCAGATCAAAAGTCACACTGCCCAGTATATCATCTTTTCCTTATGTTGTCCCATCATCTTCACATACTTCATTGACTCTTTTCATCACGTGGTATCAGCTCTACTATCTTAAGCATGCCTTTATTTCTCATGTTTAGCTGCCTGGATGGGCTCTACCTTCAACACATGCACAGAGAGAGACAGAGAAAAAGAGACAGAGAGAGAGAGAGAGACAGAGAGAGAAACAGAGAGAGAGAGAGAGAACTGCTGGGCAACATGACTCTCTCATTCCGTGTTTAGCTGAGTGTATTTTCAGGAACAGCCATTTGTTATATCCTCCAGGTTCAAGCCAGCTCTCTCTGTGATACCAGGGACGCTTCTTCCAGTAACTCCACGGGGAGCTCTCTTTCTGATTAGTACTCAGACAAGGCGAACTGGACAAAGAAACCACATGATGCCTAGTGCCTCACCACCGTATTAAAATATTTTTATATACTTCCTTTATGAAACTTTCCACTCTTTCAAATTCATTGCATTTCTTTAATCATTTCATTAGAACATTTCTTCAGATACCCAACTGCATGGCAAAAAGTATGAATACTCCCATTGGCAACTGCCTTGACTCCTACTTACTTGGGCAAATAAAGTTGTGGTGACACTTTTCATAAGCTCATGGATCAACTTTTTATACTCAAAGAAATGCCAGCATGCTTATTAACAATGGTGAAGTTTAATAAAATGCCTCATACGAGTTTATTTTGTTAAGTTTTTAGGTAGTAGTTTTTAAAAGAAAATATTAGGAAACTCCAGCAAAGGTTCGTATGCCCATCCCATCACATATGGAAGCAGATTTTATTATCAGTAATCAAGCTGAGTTGAACCCATTTGAAGAAGCAAGCAGTAGTTTTAATTTGCAGCTATAATCATGAATTATTTACCAACAAATGCACTACAAAATATTACTTATTGCACTAGTAAGCCGAGATGACTTCAAACCACTGACTCTGGGTAAGAAGAAAACTCCACAGCTCCAACATCCTACCTGGACAGGAAAACATTCTATTTTATTCTAGAGAAATAGCCACTCAGGTCTGTTTGATGGAGAAGCACTAAGACTTTGAAATGTCCATTTCATGTTAAGCCAGTTTGCTCTTCTGTGACTTTTGACAATTGTTCATAGTTCTGCCTTCCAAGAGTGCAAAACAAGTCTATGACATCTTCAGCATGACAGGACTTCAGCTACATAAAAGGCAGTGAGCATCTTCCCCAGGGGTCTCCTCCTATCCTGTCTAAATATCCCCAGCTATATGACGTGTCCCCTATATGGTGTTTGTAATTTTCACATCCCTTACACTCATTTTGTAAACAGCTCTTTGAAATGGTGCTGGCCAGATTGAACACTGTGTCCCAGATCTGACCAGGGCTGAAAACAGTGCCATGACACCTTCCTTGATGTAGCCTTCACAGCCTATTAGCACAGTCAGAGACTGTTACTACAGTTAAAAGAAATGTCACTGTTTTCATTTTTTTTAAGTTCATGGGTAACCAAAAATAGAAGCCAATGCTTTACTATCCTCCTCCTTCAACACACACACACACACACACACACACACACAGAGAGAGAGAGAGACAGGCAGAGAAAGAGAGAGAGGAGAGAGAAGAACTGCTGGGCAACATGACTGTCTCATTCCGTTAATAAATAAGATTTGAAAGCTCAATTCAAGACTTTAATCCTGCTTATTATCTCATTCCAGAATTCTGCTCTTTGGTATACTTGATTCCATCCCTATGGATTAGCTACTACGGTAATAGCTGCTTCCCTCAGCTTATATAAACTACGTAAGATATTCCTTATATATATTCACAGGCATCACAGATGAACATGGATATGACTACAAATGGAGCCACCATAAAGGACACTCCGATTAACATGTTCTGGGGACATGGTTTCAACAGATGCAGCTCTGTAAGGAGGCTCTGTCAAATACCTGTTCCTAAGATTTCAAAAACACAGAAACTATAGCAACATCTCTAAAACTTGAGACCAGTAAGACAAGTAAGTTTTTAAGTGAGATCCACCATTTTATTAGGTTCCTTTTATCATATCAGCACAGACGACATTATTTCATACTTTCCACTGTTGCATAAAATGGGTCTTTTTTCACTGATATTTCTCCCCTGTCCCTTCAACCCTTGTTCACAGTTTTCTTGAGAGACTTCTAGCTTCTATCGGCCCCCTGGTTTCTAAAACAACACTACACACTTTGGATTTCTGGTATGGCAGCACGCCACTTTGGGGTACCAATTTCTGTTTCTATTATCTAATGCTGTAGATCAAACTATCCAAAACCTAATGGTTGAAACAATGATCATTCTATTCTGTCTCATGATTATATGGGTTGGCTGGGGACTAGCTGATGGGGTCTTCTGCTGGTCTCCTTGGCATCTGTCACATGATTACATTTAAGTGAATGGACATTGTAATATTCAAGATGGATCTCTCATCTACATGCATGGCCCCTCAGTATTCCCCCAAGCAGTCTCTCTCTTCATGTGTCTCATTCCCCAAGGCCTCCCCACATGGCTTCTTTCTCTAGCAGGCTCATCTGAACTATTTATGTGTCAGAACTCCAGGAAGGTCACAGAGGATGCCTTCAAACCTGTTTAAGAATTAGGCCTGAAATTGACACAGCATGGCATCACATCCACCACGTTCTGTTGGTGAAATCAAGTCACAGGGCAAGTCCGGGGTCAAAGTAGAGGGAATTGTGCAAGGACATGGGAACCCATAGACATACATTTATTTATTGTATTATGCAGAGATGCCTTTATAGTTTGCAGTAAGCTTATCCAGCAGCAATGAGAGAGCAAGAGAATAATAAATACCTAATAACTGTTTTTAAGGTACTGCATTTTTTTTTCTCAGAAAGAGGGTGATCAACATTTAACTTGCATAAAATATTCACTGGCATTTAAAGTTTACTCTGGGAGCAGTACAGTTTCAACGACCACACAAATAGCAGAAGACATGAAACATCAGCTTCTGCTTCAAAATTCATAGTCATTTTTAGAAACACTTTGTCACAAATGACCATTTTCCCCAGCAGCTGTGTTCACACATGATTTTATAAAACAAATCTTGCCATTTAGACCAAATTGTTGCTCTCCTTAATAGCTTTCTAATGTAATTTTTCTGTGACTATGTAGAAAGTGAGCTGATCATTGATCAGGTGTTGACTCTTAGCAGAAGGATCTCATAAATAGTTCGATGATGCAAGGATTCTATTAATGTCATCTAGTGATGCAAACAGAATATCAAATAGAATATTCAAATAGAATATCAAACATATTTCAACACTAATTCTTCTCCAATTTTGTTATCCTGGCATTTGTACTTTTCATTTTTTTCACTATTGCAAAACATCTCACTAGATTTAGTTAAAGATTTCCATTCTGTATTTCTACTGAAGCCCCTCTGCTGTGTCAATATTTGCGGCCAAATTCCGGGTTGTGTATTTTTTTGGTCCAGCCTCCAAACTCTTAGTCATTCCCTCTGTCAGGTGTACCTTCCTGGCCATTGCCATTGCGGGCTCCTTCCTCATATCCACACCGCAGTTCTCCTTCTAAGTGCAGCCTTCATTCACCACTCTAAGGCTATCCACGATCCTAAGAACTTAAACCCATAATGATTTCTTATTTTTTCTTGACACATACTGCCGGCTAATATTTTTCCTTTCTTTGTAACTTATTATCTGTCTCCAACCACCATAAAACTAGAACATACTAGTGTGGATGCCGTCTTTGACCTCTTCATCACCTATCGCCAGGGCATAAAAATATGCTTGGCACAAAATAGATACTCAAAAAGTATTAGTTTTAAAAATAAGCTGTATGCTGCAATGAACAATCTTAAGCCATTAATTCATATTATTAAAGTTGGGGCACAAATACATCATAACCACAACAATGGAAAACAGCAAATGTAATAACTATAAATAGCAGGGAACACCATCAAGATATTGGTGACCACATCAACCTAATTCCCTGATAACTGAATAACCTGCTGGGTATGTGTGTGTATATATGCGTGTGTATATTTAAATACATACAATTACATTATATATATATACTCATACACATACATATGTATATATGTATACATATGTAAAACTTTTAGTGCCATAATGTTTTTAGAAATAAATGAGATTTATGTGAAAATCATAATTGATCTGACCTTTTACATTTGTAAAATATAGGAAGCAAAAATTAAAACTCATTTACTTGCTTCCATTCTCCAACTGTCTAAGGACTACTTCGCAGAAAACCAACCACCACCAGTGGGCTACAGAAACACGGACTTCGAGGGTCTGACATAAAGACGTATTTATCCCTTTTTCGTTTATAAGAAAATTTGTGCTTCGTGCATGTTTCTCTCTGTTGTCCTTGTTAAATGCGTGACTTCACTTTGCTCCTCCATGCCAATTTACCTTTCTCTCTCCTGTGTTTAATGTTAAATTACATTCTTCTTTTTGTTTTTTGAGACGGAGTTTCACTCTTGTTTCCCAGGCTGGAGTGCAATAGTATGATCACGGCTCACCACAACCTCCGCCTCCCGGGTTCAAACGATTCTCCTGCCTCAGCCTCCTGAGTAGCTGGGATAATGGGCATGCGCCACCACGCCCGGCTAATTTTGTATTTTTAGTAGAGATGGGGTTTCTCCATGTTGGTCAGGCTGTTTTCGAACTCCTGACCTCAGGTGATCGCCTGCCTGGGCCTCCCAAAGTGCTGGAATTACAGGTGTTAGCCTTCTATTCTAACTGAAATTCGATTCTGAACAGATAACCCAAAACGCCCAATACTTCTGTTCCTTAGAAACGAGACCAGCAATGATATCGAGCACACATACTGTGCTTAGGGCTACACGTCTGACCTGCCACATCGAAATAGAACACAGATTCTTACAAGTGACTTTACCTGCCTCTCCTTCCACATTCTTTCCCAGAAACCAGCCTTGGAATTCCTGAGTGTCGATAGTAATACCTTTGACTCTGCTTTCCCAAATGCAATTCTAATTCATCCCCTTACCACGTGTTATCACAGTTTACAATAAACTCAGTTTGCATTTCTTTGTGACCTAGTATTTCTGCAAGTGTCCATGGTGACTAGAAGGCCCGATTGAACTGGAGTCTCTCAGGATGGCCATAGGAATTTTTTCCTGCAAACATTCAGATGAAGTCCCAGATGGCCATTACAAAGAGTGCTTTGAATGACATTTTCTCTTTCTTTCTTCTTCCATCGGCAGAACATGATGCCAGCTACAAATTGAGAAAAAAAGTCTCCCAGAGAGCCTCCTGCCCTGCTTAGATGTTGGCTTAAGAAGAAATTTGAAAGAAATTACATGTTTCGTTGTGCTAGAAACTTTCCTCTTTTGTCAACTGTAGCATGGAAAGAAGAACTTCTCATCCTCCTCTTCAGTGTTTTAAGGCTGGCATCTTTTGTTGAGAGAGTACGAAAGGTAAGCTATAGGAATTCTAACCCATAATTTTGTGTAACATAATGGGAATGGAACATGTGGCCACAGAATAACTGCATGTTTCAGCAGATTACTTCATAATTTTTTTTAATTATCAAGTTACTTGAAACATAATTACCACATTACCTGACATTCTCAGATCTCCTTATAGCTCTCCAGAAAACAAAATAATGCAATTTTTTTGTCATTACAATTCATTTGTTATTGTGTAGGTATCTGGCAGAGAGCTCGAGTGTATTAGTATGCCAACTGTGTTATCTACAGCCCCATCAGGAAACAGCATGCACTTACACTATAATTAATGGGTAAATTCCTGTGTGGTAACTAAATTTTTGAGAACGAAAAACATGTTCATCATGAAACAATTCCATGAAACCTTCACAGTATTAGACTTTACCCCTGCAGGGTAGAGTTTCACCTAGAAAATACCACTCTCCCATACGCTGTTGTGTCTGTCACCTGTCTGTTAAAACTCTCTCACGTTCAAAAAGAGCCTCACAAGAATATTATATGATGAATAAGGTTCCCAAATGGAGAACTGGTTTGTCAAAATCACCTCGTTTTTCTACATGTGATTACAAAGCAGAATTTAGCATAAAGGATTTAGGGGTTCTACTCAAATTATTAAAGTCAGCAATGATTACTGTCATCCTACTTCACCTATATTGTGGGCCCATAATACATCTCCTAGTATAGCATTACTTTAAGACAAAGAGCACATTTTCTTTCTGTGAAAGCCTACATAAAATTTGACAGCTCAAATTTTATTTTATTTTTGTTTGTATCAAAGAGTAGCCATTGTTCCTTCTTGAGGAAAGTGTATGACCACAGTGGAGAGTTTCTAGATGTTTGGGTCCAACTGCTTACTTCTCGTTGGCTGGCTCGGTTGATGGGAGGATGGGATTAACAAGATAGAGCCTTTTGCACAAACCATATCTGAATTTTCAAGATCCTTGCTGCTACATGGCCACCGATGGCACTGGCTGCAGCCAGCAATCTCATGCTGATGTACATGGTTGTCAGAACTGAGAAAATGAGACAGATCAACACAAACTTATCACCTGTACCGGGGAAAAAGCTCTGCTCTGCTTAATCATGTCAGGACATAGGTATCATCTATCTAGGCAAATGGCATTATCAAGATGTGGAATAATGTAAAGATGAGGTATGTCTCCAGGGTGAAGTCAATATTTCACCACTCCTACCTGACAGCAGTAATAACTCTGCCAGACTTCATACAGTTGTGTATCTAAAGAAAAGAAGCCAGAATTATAATAAATAGTGGTTGCTGAGATGTGCATATAAACTGAAAAATTCTCTTAGGAAACCTCTGTCACCGTTTTTGATTAGTATCAGTCATTATTACTACTGAAGGCTAGGCAAAGATCCCTCTTGAGAGAAAGAGGTTGATTGAAAGCAAGGCAGATGCCTTTCTAGAAACTCTTGAAAGCAGGTGTGCATGGGGATTTCATCTCTCTCCATATTGCCATTGTAATGGCTTCCCGATGAAGATTATACTATTCTCCAGGGCCAGCAAAGCTGTGAAGTAGGCACCTGTCTTAGCCCATTTTGTGCTAGCATGACTGGATACCACAGACAAGGTAATTTACAAAGAAAAGAAATGTATTTCTCGTAGTCCTAGAGCCTGGGAAGTCCAAGATTACGAAGCTGCATCTGGTGAGGGCTTTCTTACTACCTCATAACATAGGAGGAGATGTCACATGGTGAGAGAGTATGCCTGAGAGAGAAAACCAGACTCATCCGGTTATCAGGAAACCACTCCTGTGATAATGGCATTAATCCATTCACAACGACAGAGCCATCATGACTTACCAACCCTTACAGACCCCACCTCTCACCACTGTTGCATCGGGGATTAAGCTTCAACACATGAACTCTGCAGGACACATTCAAACCACAGCAGAGACCAGCTGGATTGTTTCAGTGACATCTACGTGTTCAGTCTTTGGTGTTTCTCAGGGAATGTAGCTTTGTTTAGCCCAGGGGCCCCTTGCAGTGGTTTTGGTAGGACTCCCTTCCTCTAGATTCTTGGCCACACCAAGCTATTAAACTCTACTAATTGCCAGCCAATTGCTCTGCTGTTTTCAACACTGCTCTGGGACACAAACTGCCCCACAAACTAATTTAATCAAATTCTGGCTCCCTGGAAGAACTGGTTTCTCTGTCAGTGTTTGTTCTTTCTTTTGGTTCCAGCAGAACCCCTCCCAGTTGTTTCAGTCCCTAGTTCCTCCTGCAAACTCACAGACCTCCAGTTTCACCAGGATCTTGAGCCTCCTCTCAATTACCTTTTGGCCAAAATCTCAACTGTTCTTGAGAGTACCTTTAGGGTTGAGTACCTGTTTTAATCTCTGATGCAACTGAAGTCAGTCCCTTTCAGAAGAAATGAGGAGGTGTTTTACGGCTTCTTTCTACCCCCAGGCAAACATCTCTGTTCTACTAGCTGAGCATTTTTTAGGGGAAAAACAGAAGACTGGGATCCTCTCTGTTTCCCTCTCCTGGCATAGAACCCACTGCCTCACAAGTCTGGACATGAGTGATCAGGGTTCCATTATCCTCAACACACTGCATACAAGATAGAATCCCTATTTTATTAGTGGGTTATAAGAGCTGGGTGGAAGCAGAGGATCCCCACCTCTCAACTACACTACCCCAGCACTTAGCCTCCACAATAGGTAGCTGGGAGCTTTTGTAATTTTCATCTGTTTTAATTCTTTATTCTGGATTTTTTTCTACATTCTACATGTGATTACATACCTTCAGCAATTGACTTTTTAATTTTAAATGTTGGATTTTCAATTCTACAATATTCTATTTAATTCTTTTTTTTTTTTTTTTTGGATCTCAATTCCTCATTAAAATTCTGTCTTTCATTTTCTTAAATTTTTCTGTTTTCGTTCACATATTTATGAAGTTCTTATTTGCTTATTCCCTCATTTGAATCATCTTCATTTACAGTCTTTTGTATTATCAGTCATATTTATCTGCCTCATTTCTTTTTTTTTTTTTAATACTTTAAGTTCTAGGGTACATGTGCACAACGTGCAGGTTGGTTACATATGTATACATATGCCATGTTGGTGTGCTGCACCCATTAACTCATCATTTACATTAGGTATATCTCCTAATGCTGTCCCCCACCCCCTCCCCATAATAGGACCCGGTGTGTGATGATCTCCTTCCTGTGTCCAAGTGATCTCATTGTTCAGTTCCCACCTATGAGTGAGAACATGCGGTATTTGGTTTTCTGTTCTTGCGATAGTTTGCTGAGAATGATGGGTTCCAGCTTCATCCATGTCCCTACAAAGGACACTAACTCTCATCCTTTTTTATGGCTGCATAGTATTCCATGGTGTATATGTGCCACATTTTCTTTTTTTTTTTTTTTTTTTTTTTTTTTTTTTGAGACAGAGTCTTGCTCTGTCGCCCAGGCTGGAATGCAGTGGCGCGATCTCGGCTCACTGCAAGCTCCGCCTCCCGGGTTCACGCCATTCTGCCTCAGCCTCCCGAGTAGCTGGGACTACAGGCGCCCACAACCGCGCCTGGCTAATTTTTTGTATTTTTAGTAGAGACGGGGTTTCACCGTGGTCTCGATCTCCTGACCTTGTGATCCGCCCGCCTCGGCCTCCCAAAGTGCTGGGATTACAGGCGTGAGCCACCGCGCCCGGCCCACATTTTCTTAATCCAGTCTGTCACAGATGGACATTTGGGTTGATTCCAACTCTTTGCTATTGTGAATAGTGCTGCAATAAACATACGTGTGCATGTGTCTTTATAGCAGCATGACTTATAATCCTTTGGGTATATCCCCAGTAGTGGGATGTATCTGCCTCATTTCATATCTGCTTTTAATGTCTGTATTTTCTCTTGATTGCCAGTCACATGTTCTTTTCCCTTTGCAAGTGTCAATTTTTATTATATCTTGGACAACTTTGTGGATAAAATAAGTGTAGAGGCTGAAAGTGATGTTGTTCTTTTCCTAGGGACGGAAACGATGTTGGTTTTCTCCCTCCCTCTGTCAGGCAGATAATGTGAAGGGATGATCACCAGTCACAAGTCCCTCAGAATTTAAGTTGGGACAGGGCTGGGTTTCACCTTTAATTAAAACCTTGACCACTTTTTTCAAATGTTTTACATTCAAGATCCATCAATTTCTCTCTTCCATTTGGGACTGGCCCTCCCATATCTTTGTTTAGGAGTCAGATGGTTCTGTCTCTCTTCCACCATGAAATTACTGCCCTTTGGAAATTGAGACTTTAGTTGTTTGGCATTCTGCTCCACACAGATTTGAAATATAGCAGCTATTATAAGGGGAAACTGAACTGTATACTTGTTACTTATCGCTTCCTGTAGCATGACTGTCTCCTAAGCCCTGACAGGCTTCAGTTGATTTCAGTCCTGAGGCTTTCTGACTCAGCCCCTACACTCTTAGGCTATCTCAAAATCCAGCAAATGCCCATACAAGAAACTAGGCATGTGTTTGGAGTTTATCTAGTTTTGATTGGTCAGTGTCAGCCTATATGGCTGTCAAGGTCTCCACTGGTTTCTCTTTGTCCTAATGGAGTCCTACTTTCTATGGCAAGAATCAGCACCTGTGCCTAGAAGAAAAGTAGTATCCAATCACGGCTCACATAGGAAGAACTCGACCTTCTCGGAAATTTGTATCTATTTACTTAGTCCTTTTTATTTTCATGCCTCTCCGTTGTGTTTCAAAATACGATCTTGATCATTTATATTCTTCCATTTGTTGGACTATGAATGATAGCTTTTCACTATCTACTATGCCCTCCTTAAAAGAGAAGTCACAAAAAGTTGAATATTAATAAGTTAGAAAGCCATATCAAGAAATCACTTGAATAAGAAGCCATTTGAAAATAGAGAAAACTGTCTTGTTGCTTCTTAATTCATCCTATATACTTTTTTGGAAAAAATGCTAGTCTTAATATTACCTTAAGATATACCTACACACACACTCTCTCTCTCTCTCTCTAAAGGAATTCTGGTAAAGTTCATGCTGAAGATTTCATTGGGATGCTTCAGAATAAGTAAAAAGTTACTTCCTTCATTTAGTTAAGATATTTAAGCACCCACTTTACTCACACACTCAGATTCATGTTTGTTCTTTAAACATTGATGGATGCATACTTCTGTTACTCTTATATGCAGAGGAGTTGCCAGAACTGGAAACTGTCTTCCTACAGAGACGAATGGCAAAGACACGTGGTGTCCAGTTAGGATTCACTCAGAGAAAAGTGTGCTTTAGCTAAGTGGGAGTCCTTGAGCTACTTGAAGTTTTGAGTGTGCTTTCAACATTTTTGGTAGAAAGAATCTATTTATTAATAATTTCTAAACACCTTATGGCAATTAATACTGTAATTAATTTAGAAAATCCTAATTTTAGAAGAGAATATTTTGATAGTATATGACAGCAAAGAATGTGTAATGATAGGAAAACTAGTGGAAAAGAACAGTTTATAGAGGAGTATTAAATGAATGGTTATAGAATGTCTTCTCTGATTGCATTTAGACAACCATTATAAGATATAAGTTTCATTCAAACCGAAAATTTTAAAGCATTAACACACATTTATCAGTACTCCTTTTAGAAATATAGTACTCACCTAAAAAGAAATTCTATTTATAGTATATATCTTACATTAGAAATAGGCTTCAAAATTATACACAAATGTTTCTCAAAGTCATTCTCTCATTCTTAGTTATTATCCTTAGATGCAGCTATAATTTTTAGATTCTACTGATCCCATCAACTGGCTAAAAGGAAGCAAACATTTTCTTTCAAATATGGAAACCTGTATCAGACAGAAGAAATGAAAGAAAACCAAACATAAACAATACATAATTTGCTGTCAATCTATCAAATATCCCATATTCTCTTTAAGCTCTATCCAAACATATTTAGTCTCTTTTTCAAACTGGATATTAAATTCACATTTAGTAGATTACATTTTGAAAGGCTATGGTGTGATATTATATAACTTTAATTTTTAATTTTTCTTCCAATTTTATTTTTTTCCTAATTTAGACCTTATTATTTTTGCTATGTTGATTCCAAAACTAGAATCTATACTAATCACTAAATTTCTGCAAAACCCTAGAGCATAAGTAATATATACAATAGTTCCTAATCTAAAGGAATTATAATCTAGCCAACAAGACAAAGATCTAACAAGGTAACGATATAAAGTAATGCATTGTCATTGTGAAATGGGAGGTGTCTTGTATATACACAAGCGTATTTTTTTTTTTTTTTTTTTTTTGAGGCGGAGTCTCACTCTGTCACCCAGGCTGGAGTGCAGTGGCCGGATCTCGGCTCCCTGCAAGCTCCGCCTCCCAGGTTCACGCCATTCTCCTGCCTCAGCCTCCTGCGTAGCTGAGACTACAGGCGCCGCCACCTCGCCCGGCTAATTTTTTGTATTTTTTAGTAGAGACGGGGTTTTACCGTGTTAGCCAGGATGGTCTCGATCTCCTGACCTCGTAATCCACCCGCCTCGGCCTCCCAAAGTGCTGGGATTACAGGCGTGAGCCACCGCGCCTGGCCTCACAAGCATATTTTTAAGAAAACAGTTTAGTAATTAAGAGTTTGAAAAAATAGGAGACACAACTCTTAACTTCCAATTGGATTATAACCACTTCCACTTAAAGACCTCTGGAGAAGCCCCCTATTAAGAAGTATAAGGCTAGCAGTGGTCAGACTGGCAGGTTTTATGCTCCCAGCCATCTAATGAGGAGACCCAACCACCAAGACCAAGACCACAGCAGCTGCAGGCATTATTCTTCAAAAAGCTATTCATCTCATCTGGACTCTTCACCTTACTCGAGGCTGCCCTGATGGATTCATGGAGCATACGTCATCAAAACACTTTTCCAAGCAGTCCTGGTTTTCCTATAAGAAACCCAAGCTTGCATTTAAATAGCCTTATTCTATGCTTAAGAGGAACTGTACTCATCACATAGATGCAGGCCCAGATTTGTGAGCCAACTCCTCGTATCCAATTCAGGAGGATTTCCCCAGACATATTTACCATCACAAAATATCATAGAAATTGTAGAAATTAAGTAGTTAAAAATGAAACATACATCAGATCTCACTGTATTGTATCATGTATTATGTGAGACATGACACAATTTGGGCAGTTTGTTAATCTCTCTGCTCTGCCACTATTGTTAGAAGTATGAGTGGCAGATGCTGGAATGTTTGAGAACTTTATTAGAATGTTTTCTTTAATTAAATCGAGTGGTCACCATGCCACTTTCTGGATAGTCTAAGATTGTGACCAGACACAGAATTCAAGGGAGAAGAGAAATAATTCCTTTGTGCGATAATTTTGGCAATTGGGTATAATCCTGTGCCAGTGCACAGACTGCTTCTTTGAAAATAATTGATTAGATAATCCAACTGGGGCCCTTCTTTTTGCACCTTATGCCACTCTGATTTGGGAGTGCATAGACATAGTTATCAAAAATCTGGGTCTCGTCTTATAAGCTAAGACTTTTAAAAGTTGATGAGCAATAGCAAAATAAGAAAAATGGTAAGACTGGAAGCCTTGTATTAAATAATAATACACATATATGTGCATGTCTCCCCATGTAATTCATTCCATTTGAGATACGTATCTCTAGTTTCTTTTTAAAGCTGAGTCATTCTTGTAAATATATCAAGACAGCAAAAAGAAATTGCTAGTTTTATATTGGCTAACCCCTCTAACAAACCCAATATCACAGTGGCTTATCATAGTAATTGTTTAATTTTTTATTCATACAACATCTAGTGCAGGTGTTCCAGTGTGAGTGGCATCCTTTGACAACACCCACCATGAAATGATGCAGGGATTCAGGATACTTTTATGTATGCTTTTGCCACCTCCTAAAATCTGGGAGTCCTGCAAGGATGTGGATTCTTCCTCTAGATGTTTCCAGGAGAGGCAAGCCCTGGAAATGCATACATTACAATTGCCCACGTTTCACTGGTCAGAACTCAGTTACATGGTCCCATGTAACCACAATGAGACTAGAAATGTAGTTTGGCTATGTGTCCAGGAGGAAAAGAAAGGACCTGGTGAGCACATAGCTTTGATTTTAGCACTAGTAATTTAACACTGTTCTTTAACAAATGAAAATATTTTCAGTGCTACTTTTCTAAATAGGTGCTGTTTTTATCAGCTTCTTATGTGTTCATCTACCTGATGTTCTTTCCAAAAATTAAATTAAGCTTAAGAGAAGAATGGAGTTAGTTTTTTAGTGCTATACCCATGAGCTTTAAAAGCAAAGGGAAACTACTTTGGAATGTAAAAGTCAGTCATAAAATATTATCTATTGGCCCCCAAAAAGTTGTTTGATATGAAAAAAACAATTTGTGTGAGGACTAGTTCTATGCATGTCTCCCCATGTCATTTCAATATCAACATATTCCTGATGTTGGAACTCTCCCCTGTAGGGTTAAACCTGCAACTCCTTTCTGGCCACTTTGTGTGTTAATTCAGATTTCTCCTATTTTTAAAATATGCTCACTTACTTTTGTTGCTTAATATAAACAGATAAAAGCAATATAAAATATTATTTAATAATTTAAAAATACTTAGAAGATTGAACATTTTCATAATAAACTGGCAACTCTGGTGACATATTATTTTAGACATTACATTTGACATGGTTTGGCTGTTTCCCCACCCAAATCTCATCTTGAATTGTAGATCCCATAATTCCCACATGTTGTGGGAGGGACCCTGTGGGAGATAACTGAATCACGGGGGTGATTTCCCCCATACTGTTCTTGTGGTAGTGAAGTCCCATGAGATCTGATGGTTTTGTAAGGGAAAATCCCTTTCACTTGGTTCTTATTCTCTCCTGTCTGCCGACATGTAAATGTGTCTTTCACCTTCCGGCATGATGGTGAGACCTCCCTGTTCATGGAAATGTGAGTTCATTAAGCCTCTTCTTCTTTATAAATTACCTAGTCTCAGGTATGTCCTTATCAGCAGCATGAAAACAGACTAAAACCGTAAATTGGTACAGTAGAGAGGGGTGCTGCTGTAAAGATACCCCAAAAGTGTGGAAGTGACTTTGGAACTGTATAACAGGCAGAGGTTGGAAGAGTTTGGAGGGCTCAGAAGAAGTCAGGAAAATGTAGGAAAGTTCAGAACTTCCTAGAGAGTTGTTGAATGACTTTGACCAAAATGCTGATAATGATATAGACAATGAAATCCAGGCTAAGGTGGTCTCAGATGGAGATGAGGAACTTGTTGAGAACTCCTTTTTCTGTAAGTTCATCTTTCCTAGATCTGGATAAGGTGACTTAAGAGAAAGCCTCTGTTTTTATCTGTTTTTATCTCCTGTTTGTTTTACTAACATAGATAAACATAATTTTTTTTTTTTTTACAAAGTAATAGCTTTTCAAAACTATTCAGCTTCTCTGAATAAACAACTTGAAATATACCAAAAAAGTATACTTCGAGGAGGTATATTTTGGATTCCAACAAATGCAATAGCAAGGAAGTATTTTCTGACCTAGAACTTGTTTTTGTCTTTCTTAGGTCTACCATTCAGAGTGCTGGGGCTCAGAAAACAATACCCCAAAATGAAGGCTGCTGCAATACCTTCAGAAGCAAAAGGTGTTTTTCTCTGACCTCTTCCTGTCCTCCTTTCTCTCAGTCCCATTCTTCCCCAAGGCTAGCCATAGAAATGAGAAACACTCTTCTCCAAGGCAGGTCACAGAAACCAGAACTCCTTTCCTCCAAAGACAACCACAAAACTAAAAATATTAATCTAACTTTGTAGCAGGACGAGCAGCAGACAAAACTCCTCAGACACCAAGTTAAAGAAGGAAGGGGTTTATTTGGCCGGGGGCAGCGGCAAGACTCCTGTCTCAAGAGCCAAGCTCCGTGAGTGAGCAATTCCTGTCCCTTTTAAGGGCTCACAATTCTAAGGGGCTGCACGTAAGAGGGTTGTAATCAACTGAGCAAGCAGCAGGTACGTGACTGGGGGCTGCATGCACCGGTAATTAGATCAGAACAAAACAGGACAAGGATTTTCACAGTGCTTTTCTATATAATGTCTGTAATCTATAGATAACGTAACTGATTAGGTCAGGGGTCGACCTTTAACTACCAGGCCCAGGGTGTGGTGCTGGGCTGTCTGCTTGTGCATTTCATTTCTGCCTTGTAGTTTTTACTTTTTCTTTCTTTGCAGAATTGGGCATAAGAAAATATGAGGGGTGGTCTCCTCCCTTAACCTTCCCTTCGCCCTATCTATGTAAAAATGGCCAGAAAGAAATTCTCTGACCTACCTTGTTTGATGATAGGTTATAAGACTCCCATTCCAGAGAGGTTCCTGCCCCGCACCCAGAGGGAAGTAACACTGCTTAGAGCAGCCAACAGGAATCTAGATGGACACACCTTGCTGGGATCCTCCACTCAGACTATTAGTATCAGATCACACACTTTTTGTCCAGTCATATTTCTACATGGCTGTCCATATTTTGTTGAACCAAAGCAAAAACTAGACACTTTCCCCTGTGTCTTTGGGTCTTCATTCTGAGGGCTCCTGTGTACACATGTTAAATAAATTTGTATGCCTTTTCTTCTATTCATCTGCCTTTTGTGAATTTATTTTTCAGCAAACCTTCAGAGGACCAGGAGGAAGGCTCTCCTGTGGCCCTTGCAAAGGGAAAAGTGGTGATAAAGAGTAAATTTTACTGAATAGTCCTGTTTTATTTTGTTTGGCACCTATCAGATTTGCAGGGGCCAAGTAGAGTTTTCATGATAATAGTATGATTTCTATCCAGAGTTCTTGAAAGTCACCCTTTCCAGCCTAATATGCTGCCTTCACCATCTCAAAATGAATAAAAGAAATGAAACAAAACAAATGAAAACAAAACAAAACGCAAACATCATGCACAAAGCTCTGAGCTCTGGCTCCTTTAAAGACCCTACAGGTTTGTACACACAGCAGCAGACCTTTGGAAATCGCTTCACAGACTTACTCCAATTAGTTTCAATATGGGAATCAGGACTGTCTTTTTCTCTTTCCTTGAATGTCTCCTTCACTAATAATGTCTACGTTATCAGTCAAAGGGAGTTATTCATTACATATTTTTTAGACATGTCTTTTATCTCTCATCACTATTCATGGTCTCTTTTTGACATGCTGATTCTACTTCTTTTTTTCTTGTTCTTTGGTCTTTCTAAAAAATATTTTCTCCATTATTTCTTATAAAGAGATCTGGATTTCACGTGATGTTAGAGCAGCTTCTGCTACTCAAACATTTGAGTGAACCTCACTCTAACATGAAAAGCTGTATTGGGAATAAGATGGGATTTGTGTAGAAATCTATGGAGATAGGAGAAGCAGCATATTTTTATATTTTCATCTACTTATAGATGTTTTCTTGACATTTTTGTGAACAAAAAGGAGAAAGATGAAATATAATACCTTCAAGATAAAATAGCACTGAGGTTAACAAGAGCTCATTCTTCTTTTGGCTTTGGCTATAATATTTGAAGTAAGCTGGAATTTTAACAGTGGCTTATCTCATACTGTTTTCATTGCAAGACCTCACCAGTGATTTTTCATTTACTAACTAGAATAAGAACGTAGTCCTTTAAGTATTTATCAGACAGTAACTAGATAAAAAGTTGATATAATTTTCTCAATAGCATTCATTGTACATTAGTTATTTTCTGCTTTAAATAATGCATTACATGAAAAGATAATTTGGTTTATTTAGACACTTGCAATTTTAATTACATACACACACACACAGACAATATGCAATGAGATAGTTAACTGACATTTCTGAGAAACTGAAGTACAAATATATAAAATTCAAGACCAGTTCACAAACTTGCCAAGGTACAAGTCTTACAAATCCAAGAGGAAGACTTTTTGAGAGGATTTATTAGAGAAGAGGTATTTTCCTCCTGCAACTTAAATCAAGAGAAAACAGCTTCAGTGGCACTTTGCAGGAAGATTTTCTGTGATCCTTACAGCTATGAGACAGGGTGATCCCCACCTGGCCCTGACTGGAAACTCCAGATACAAAGAACTAGGTGAACCCAGGTGTAGGCAACAGGGCAGGGCCTGGCCTCGGCTGCACTTGGTCAGGTTGGGACAAAGAACACATTTCCTTGTGCACTGTCTTAAGTCCTTTCCAAAAAACATCTGGAAAAGAGATGTAATCTCAACAGAAGCTGGAGGTGGACTTCAGATTCCCAGGATCTTCATGTAAATAAGCCCAGCCAGAAGCAGCACTCACTGAAATCAGGAGATTGCATACCAGAGTCCCAGAGATCAGAGGTCCTCAAAGAACACATGAGGGAGTCCACGACCTCCTTCTAAACTCTACTGGCTCTGAGGGCACAAAACCAGGCAGGACAGTTCTAGACAAAGCCAAGACAAGGCAGAGATGCTCCCTATGGACTTCTGCCCCTCATCCCCCTAGAAGAGCTGCAAACAGCAGCCAGGCACGGAGAAGGAAATGAGAAAGAAAGAGGGAAAACCAATACTCCTGCCTCAAGGCAGGTTTCCCCTAAAGGATGAGGGAGTAATCTTACCTTTAAATGGAGTTGTAAGCGTAATTATTATATATAATACGTAATAATATATGCCCTACATATAGAGAGAGCTTACATGTGATGTACGATTATGTAAGACAACCAAGTAGATATTGTGACAATGTGACAATATTACTAACAATATTACGTTAGGAAATAACAGAAAAGTCACACATTAGGGATTGAAGGAGAAGTTATCTTACCTAATATATTTTTTATCTAATGTATTACATAAATGTAATATTTATGGGATACTGTGTAATATTTTAATACAATATGAAATGATGAAATCAGGGTAATTACCATATCCATCACCTCAAACATTTATCACTTGCGTTAAAAACCATTCAAAATCTTCCCTTCCAGCTATTTGAACATATATAATAAACTATTGTAACTGTAGTTACCCTACAGTGCTATACAACCAATCTATTTCCATCTTTTCCTCCCCCTAACCTCTCCCACCTCTGGTATCTAGTATTCTACTTTCTACTTCTGTGATCAAATTTTATGAGGTTCCACATATGACTGAGAACATGTGGTATTTATCTTTCTGTGTCTGATTTATTTCACTTAACATAACATCCTCTAGGCTTACTCATGTTGCCACAAATGACCAGATTTCATTTTTTAATAGCTGAAAAGTATTCCATTGTGTATATATACCACATTTTCTTTATCCATTCATCCATTGATAGAATAGGCTGATTACACATCTTAGTTATTGTGAATAGTGCTGCAATAAACATAGGAGTACAAATATTTCTTTGACATACTGATTTCCTTTTCTGTGGATTTGTATCCAGCAGTGGGATTGCTGAATCATATGATAGTCATACTTTTGATTTTTTGAGGAAACACCATACTGTTTTCCATAACGGTGGTACTAATTTGTATCTGCACCAACACCACATAAGAGTCCCTTTTTCTTTGCATCATTGCCATCATTTGTTATTTTTTATCATTTTGATAATATCCCTTCTAACTAGGGTGACATGGTATCTCACTGTGGTTTTCATTTGCATTTTCTTGATGATCAGCAATGTTGAGCATTTAATATATTTGTCGGCCACTGTATGTCTTCTTTTGAAAAATGTCTATTCAGATCATCTGCACATCTATTAACTAGATTTTTTTTTCATTTTTGTTGAGTTGCTTGAGGTCCTTGTATATTCTGGGTATTAATCCTTTATCAGATAAACAGTTTGAAAATATTTTCTCCCTTTTGTGAGGTGTCTCTTCACTTTGGTTTTTTTTTTTTTGTTTGTTTGTTTGTTTGTTTTTGCATTGCTATACAGAAGCTTTGTAATTTGGTGTAATCCCATTTGTGTATTTTTGCTTTGGTTGCTTAAGCTTCTGAGGTCTTATTCATAAAATATTTGCCCAGACTAATGTCCTGAAGTGTTTCTCATATGTATTCTTCTAGTTGTTTAATAGTTTTATGACTTACATTTAAGTCTTTAACCCATTTTGAGTTGATTTTTGTATATGGCTAGAGATACGAGTTTAGTTTCATTCTTCTGCATATGAATATCAATTTTCCTAGCACTATTTATTGAAGAGGCTTGTCTTTTTCCCAGTTTACATTCTGGGCATCTTTATCAAAAATCAGTTAGCAGTAAATACAGTAAGTCCTCACAGTGTTGTCAATGGGTCTCAAAAACTGTGACTTTAAGTGAAACAACATGCTGCAGGTCCTTGGAAAATGTTGTTTGATTCAATGTCATTTTCTTATAACACTGATGAGAGAAAAAATGATTTTCTTACAGTCACAGTTTCCAAGAATGAATTATCGATGTTAAGTGAGGACTTACTGTACACAGATTTATGGGTTCTCCATTCTGTTCCACTGGTTTATCTGTCAGTCTTTATGAAAGTGTCATACTGTTTTAGTTACTATACCTTTGTAGTATAACTTGAAGTTAAGTAATGTGATCCCTCCGGTTTTTTTTGGGGGGGGGGGATGTTTTTGGCTATTTGGGGCCTTCTGTGGTTCCACACAAATTTTAGGATTTTTTTTCTATATCTGTAAAGAATGTCATTGATATTTTGGCAGGATTGTATTGAATCTACAGATTTTGGGGGGGTAGTATGGTAATTTTAACATTTATTCTTCTAATTCATGAACATAGGATGTCTTTCCATATTTGTATGGGTCTGCACAATTTCTTTTATCAATATTTTAATAGTTTTCATTATAGAGATTTTTTACCTCCTTTGTTGAATTTATTCCTAGGTGCCTTTTGTAGTTATTGTAAATCAGATTGTTTTCTTTACTTCTTTGTCAGATAGTACAGTATTAGCATATAGAAACACTACTGATATTCTTTTTTTAACTTTTAAATTCAGAGGTACATGTGTAGGTTTGTGATACAGGTAAACTTGTGTCATGGAGGTTTTTGTACAGATTATTTCATCACCCAGGTATTAGGCCTAGTACCTGTTAGTTATTTTTTCTGATCCTCTTCCTCCTCCCACCCCTCCACAGTACAGTAGGCTCCAGTGTCTGTTGTTCCCTTCTATGTGTCCATGTGTTCTCATCTTTTAGCTCCCGCTTATTAACAATGAGAGCAAGTGGTATTTGGTTTTCTGTTCTTGCATTAGTTTACTAAGGAAAATGGCCTCCAGCTCCACCCATGTTCCTGCAAAGGACATGATCTTATTCTTTTTTATGGCTGCATAGTATTCCATGGTGTATATGTACCACATTTTCTTTATCCAGTCTCACTGATGGGCATTTAGCTTGATTCTGTGTCTTTGCTATTGTGAACAGTGCTGCAGTGAACATACATGTGCATGTGTCTTTGTGACAGAACAATTTATATTCTTTTGGGTGCATACCCAGTAATGGGATGCCTGATTCAAATGGTATTTCTGTCTTTAGGTCTTTGAGGAATTGCCACACTGTTTCCCACAATGGTTGAACTAATTTACATGCCCAAGTGTGGGACTGTAAATTTCTCCAAAACCTCACTAGCTTCTGTTATTCTTTTGACTTCTTAGTAATAGCCATTCTGACTGGTGTGAGATGGTATCTCATTGTAATTTTGATTTGCATTTCTCTAATTATAAGTAATGTTGAGCTTTTTTTCAGCTGCCTATTGGCCACATATATGTCTTCTTTTGAAAAGTGTCCATTCATGTCTTTTCCCAACTTTTTAATGGGGTTATTTGTATTTTCTTTTAAAATTGTTTACGTTCCTTACAGATGCTGGATATTAGAACTTTGTCATATGCATACTTTTCACAAATTGTCTCCTGTTCTGTAGGATGTCTGTTTACTCTGTTGATAGTTTCTTTTGCTGTGCAGAAGTGCTTTAGTTTAGTCAGATCCCATGTGCCAATTTCTGCTTTTGTTGCAATTGCTTTTGGCATTTTTGCCATGAAATCTCTGCTCAGTCCTATGTTCAGAATTTTATTGGCTAGGCTGTCCTCTAGAGTTTTCATAGTTTTAGGTTTTACATTTAAGTTTTTAATCCATCTTGAGTTATTTTTTTGTATATGATCGTGTAAGGAAGCTTCAGTTTTAATCTTCTGCATATGGCTAGCTAGTTGTGCCAGCACCATTTATTCTACAGAGACTTATTTCTCTATTGCTTAGTTTTGTCAGCTCTGTGGAAGATCAGGTAGTTATATATTTGTGGTCTTATTTCTGGGCTCTTTATTCTGTTTCATTCATCTATGTGTCTGTTTTTGTACCAGTACCATGCTGTTTTGATTACTATAGTTTTGTAGTATAGATTGAAGTTGGGTAGCATGATATTTTCAGCTTTGTTCTTTTTGCTTAGGATTATCATGGCTATTCAGGCTCTTCTTTGGCTCCATGTGAATTTTAAAATAGTTTTTTTCTAGTTTTGTGAAGAATGTCATTAGTAATTTTACAGGAATAAGACTGAACCTATTAATTGCTTTCAGCAGCATGACCATTTTAACTATATTGACTCTTCCTATCCATGAGCATGGAATGCTTTTCCATTTGTTTGTATCATCTCTGATTTCTTTGAGCAGTATTTTGTAGTTCTCTTTGTAGAGAACTTTTAAACCCCTATTTAGCTATATTCCTAGGTAATTTATTCTTTTTGTGGCAATTGTGAATGGGACTTCATTTCTGATTTGGCCGTCAGCTTGACTGCTGTTGGTGTATGGTAATGCTAGCGATTTTTGTATGTTGATTTTTTTATCCTGAGATTTTCCTGAAGTTGTTTATCAGCTTAAGAAGCTTTTGGGCTGAGACTATGGGGTTTTCCAGATAGGATTATGTAATCAGCAAACAGGGATAATTTGACTTCCTCTCTTCCAATTTGAACACCTTTTGTTTCTTTCTCTTGCCTGATTGCTCTGGCCAGGACTTCCAATACTATGGTGAATAGTAGTGACAGAGTGCATCCTTGTCTTGTGATAGTTTTCAAGGGGAATGCTTCCAGCTTTTGCCCAGGCAGTATGATGGTTTGCTGTGGGTTTGTCATAGATGGTTCTTATTATTTTAAGGTACATTCTTTCAATACCTAGTTTATTGAGTTTTTAACATGAAAGGGTATGAAATTTTATCAAAGCCTTTCCTGCATCTATTGAGATAATCATATGGTTTTTGTCTTTAGTTTGGTTAATGTGATGAATCACATTTATTGATTTGCATATGTTGAATCAGCATTGTATCCCAGGAATAAAGTCTACTTGATCATGGTGAATAAGGTTTTGATGTGCTGCTAATTTCAATTTGCCAGTATTCTGTTGATAATTTTTGAATCAATGTTCATCAAGGGTATTAACCTAAAGTTTTCTTTTTTTATTGTGTTTCTGCCAGGTTTTGGTATCAGGAGGATGCTGGCCTCATAGAATGAGTTAAGAAGGAGTCCCTCCTCCTCGATTTTTTGGAGTAGTTTCATTGGGAATGCTACCAGCTCTTCTTTGCATATCTGGTAGAATTCAGCTGTGAATCTGTCTGTTCCTCAGTATTTTTTTTTTTTTTTGGTTGGTAGGCTATTTATTACTGATTGAATTTCAGAGCTCTTTAATGGTCCATTTAGGGATTCAATGTCTTCCTGGCTCAGTCCAGGAATGTATCTATCTATATTTAAAGAACACTAATTCTATTCAATTATTCCAAAAAATCAAGGATAAAGAAATACTTCCAAACTTATTCTACAAGGTTAATGTTATCTTGTTATCAAAATCAGGCAAAGACACACCAAAAAAGAAAACTACAGGTCAATGTATCTGATGAATACAGATGCAAAAATCCTCAACAACAACAACAACAAAAATAGCAAACCAGATTCAACTATACATCAAAAAGATCGTTCATCATGGTCAAGAGGAAACTATCCTTGAGATGTAAGTGTGGTTCAACATATGCAAATCCATACATGTAATACATCACATCAATAAAATGAAGGACAAAAATCATATCATAACTTCAACTGGTGCTGAAAAAATATTCCATAAAATTTAACATATCTTCATGATAAAAACTCTCTAAACAACTGTATAGAAGGAACTCTCCTCAACACAATAAAAGCCATATACAATAAACCCACGGCTAGTATCATACCGAACAGGGAAAACCCGAAGCCTTTTCTCTATGATCTGGAAGACTAAACGGATGCTCACTTTCACCACTTTTCTTCAACATGTACTGGCCAGAGCAAACAGACAAAAGAAAGAAATAAAGAGCATCCAGATTAGAAAGGAAGACGCCAAATTATCCTTGTTTGGAGATGATATGGTCTTATATTTTAAAAAACCTAGACTCCACCAAGAGACTTTTAAAACTTATAAAACAAATTTAGTAAAGCTGCAGGATACAGAATCAATATACAAAAATCAGTAGCATTTTATACATCAACAGCAAACAATTTGAAGAAGAAAACAAGAAACTAATTCCATTTATAATAGCCACAAATAAAATAAAATACATAGGAATAGACTTAACTAAAGAAATGAAAGATTTCAAAAACGAAAATTCTAAAATGATCTCTAAAATAAAACATTACAGAAAGCAATTGAAGCAATTACAGAAGAATGGAAAGATAGTTCATGTTTATGAATGGAAAGAATCAGTATTGTTAAAATGACCATACTGCCTAAAAACAATCTACAGATTCAATGCAATTCCTATCAAAATACCCATGGCATTCCTCACAGAAATAGAAAAAATAATCCTAAAATTTATATGAAACCAGAAAGAAAAACCAGAATAACCAATGCCATGCTGCACATTTGGAAGAAAACTGGAGAAATCACATTATTTGACTCAAAAATATACTACAGAGTTATAGTAACCAAAACAGCATGATACTGGCATAAAAACAGACAAATAGACAAATTGGACAGAATAGAGAACCCAGAAATAAATCCACACATTTATAGTCAACATATTTTGATGAAGGTGCCAATAACATACAGTAAGAAAAGGACAATCTCTTCAATAAATAGTACTGGCTGTGGAAACTAGATATCCATATCTAGAAGAATGAAACTAGCTTCCTTTCTCTTATCATATATAAAAATCAAATCAAAATAGATAAAAGACTTAAATCCATGACCTCAATCTATGAAACTACCAGAAAAAAACTGTAAAGAAACACTCTAGTACACTGGTCTTGACAATGATTTTTTGAGTAAGATCTCAAAAACACAGGAACCAAAGCAAAAATGGACAAATGGGATAATATCAAACTAAAAAGTTTCTGCACAACAAAGAAAAAAAAATCAACAGAGTGAAGGGGCAACCCACAGAACGGAAGAAAATATTTGCAAACTACTCATCTCACAAGAGATTAATAACCAGAATATATAAGGAGCTCAAACAACTCAATAAAAAATTTTTAAAGTAAACACACAAATAATCCAATTAAAAACGGACAAGTGAGCTGAATAGACCTTTTTCAAAAGAAGACATACAAATGGCCAACAGGTATAAGTAAAACAGATGAACATCACTAATCTTCAGAGAAATGCAAATTAAAACTATGATGAGATACCTTCTCACCTCAGTTGAAACAGGTTTTATCCAAAAGACAGACAATAATAAGTATTAGCTAGGATGTGAAGAAAGGAACCCTTGTTCATTGTTTGGAGGAATATAAATTAGTAAAGCCAGTATGGAGAACAGAATAAAGGTTCCCCAAAAAGCAAAAAATATACTATACTACTATATGATCCAGCAATCCCCTTGCTGAGTATATACTCACATGAAAGGAAATCAGTTTATTGAAGAGGTAGCTGCATTCCCACATTTATTGCAACACTATTCATAATAGCAAAGATATGGGATCAACCTATGTGCCTATCAATGAATAAATGATTACAAAATGAGACACACACACACACACACACACACACACACACAGCTGAATATCATTCAGCTAGAAAAAGAATAAAATCCTGCCATTTGCAACATCATGGATGGAACTGGAGGCCATTATATTGAGTGAAATAAGCCAGAGACAGAAAGGCAAATATCCCATGTTCTCACTCACACGTGGGAGTTTTAATTTAAAAAGAACTCTTGGAGATAGAGAGCGGAATGATGGTTGCCAGAATGTGGAAATGGCAGCAGGGTGGGAGTGGGGGGAGGTGGGATAAAATGGGGATGGTTAATGGGTAAAAAGTACAGTTAGATAGAAGGAATTGGTAGCACAATAATGTGACTATAGTTAACAATAATTTATTACATATTTTAAAATAAGTAGAACAGTGAAATTGGGATGTTCCAAACACAAATAAATAATAAAGGCTTGAGGTGATAATGGGTGCTCCAATGACCCTGACTGGATGCTCCAATAACCTTGATTATTACACATTGTATGCTTGTATCAAACATCACACGTTCCTCTTAAATATATGCAACCATTATGTACCATAATAAATAATTTTGTTTTTGAGATGGAGTTTCACTCATTGCCCAGGTTGGAGTGCAATGGTGCGATCTTGGCTCACTGCAACCTCCGCCTCCCAGGTTCAAGTGATTCTCCTGCCTCAGCCTCCCAAGTAGCTGGGATTACAGGCATGAGCCACCACGCCTGGCTAATTTTATATTTTTAGTAGAGACGGGGTTTCTCCATGTTGGTCAGGCTGGTCTCGAACTCCCAACCTCAAGCGATCCTCCCACCTTGGCCTCCCAAAGTGCTAGGATTACAGGCATGAGCCACTGTGCCCATCCAATAAATAAAAATTTTTAACAAAAAAAAGTAAAACTTTTAAAGACAAAAAGTGAAATAAAAATGACTTTCTTATAGTCATAAATTGGTAAACACCCTGCTCCCCGCACAATATATATAGTCTTTAGCCTTAGAAAATGTGTTTCAAAAATGACTCTGACATCTTAATAAGGCTTAGGGTTTACCATTATTTTACATTTATTTACAATTTGTTATTCTTTATATGAAAGAACATAGGCCACTGATGATATCTCTTGCTTTCTCTATCTGAATTGAAATGGTAAAATCTAGATGATCCCAGGTATGTTCAGGAAATGCTTTACCACCAGGGCCTCATGAAATTTAGTAACATATTTAGTCATCGTTCAAATATTGAATGAATTATCCAAATTTATCAAAAGTTTACCTTAAAGCTACAGCTCTGATAACCTCAACCCTAGTGAGGAAAAAATTGACCAAGCTTTTATATCATGTTTTAAAATTCTTTTCTACTTTTGAAATAAATTATATAACACTTCTATTAAAAGTTAATTTAGGATGTTTAAAACAGCTATTCTTAACCTTGGCTGCAGTGCTCCTACTCCGAGAGATTCTGATGACTGGATCTGGTGGTAGCTACTTTATGCAGCCAAGGTCAAGAACCATTTATGTAAAAACGAAACTTAGCACTAATTTTGCCTCTTCTTCAGGCAAATAGAATGCCTTGGGAATTAAAGTCAAGCTCTGTCTTCTCTCTAGAACTATTAAAGTTCTCTTTTCAATACATTTATTTTAAAAGTTATATGCAGTGCATTTTTTTTTATTTTTCCCAAAAGTGGTCATGTGACTATACTTAATAAGACTTGAAATATTATTTTATCTACTTTACCTCATTCATCTTAGCTATGTGATACCTAGGATTTCTAGAGTCAAACCACACTTTAGGTAAACATTGTTTTTCTCTGACCTATTCCAGAAAAAAATTCTTAATTAAGTTATTCTTTAAAATTTATTCTATCTGGACAGAAATCATCACTTTAATTTTTCCAACAACTTTTAGCTGTGGGTTGAGCTACAGCTACCCAAATATTTCTTGGAGTTAGGGGGATATGTCACTAGGCCATTTCAACAGAATAAACTGGAAACTTATATAATTTTTAAAAATATTATTCTAAAAGCGGTACTACAAAACAGTATTTTCCCATAGAGCATTTAAAAAATAAAAAAGGATAAAATCTCCCTACCCACATCCTACAGTTTAAAGACTCCTCCTAGTTAATCGAGTTGAGTCACTGTCATACTGGTTCTGTGGTTCAAAGTTTCTGGAACACTCCTGACTCACAGGCCCAATATAGCCACACTTCATCAACAGATACCAGTTTCTGTGCTCTTGTTGCCTGCATCTGAAACAAACCACAGTGGTTTCCCCAGCCACCTCCTTCATAAAGAAGAGAAAGAACTGACGATCCCCCTTGAGTGCCTCCTTCTCCTGCAGGGCCTTGACTGTTGAGCACACCCAGTTGTCTCAGCTTCAGCAGACACCCTCCCTTACCCTTCCTGATGGTTATTCTGCCTCAGATGCTTTAGAAGAAGAACAAAATTACTAAACCTGGTCGTTAGTCAAAAGGTAATGCTAAAATAACTAATTCCCTAGAATGAAAACTGTACAGGTAGGGAAATGAAGAGGTGTTGGTCAAAGGGTACCAAATACAGGTAAAGGATGAATGTTCTGGGGATCCAATACACAGCATGACTGTAGTTAACAATACTGTACTGTATACTTGAAATTTGCTAAGACAGTAGATCTGGAATGTTCTCACCACACACACAAGTAACTATACGAGGTGATGGATGTGTTAACTAACCTGATTGTGCTAATCATTCCACTATATATACATATGCATGCATATCAATATGTGTACATGTACACATATATGCAATGTGTGTGTACGTACACATATATGCAATGTGTGTGTACGTACACATATATGCAATGTGTGTATATATACATATATACAATATGTGTATATATGCATGCATATCAAATACTCATGTTGCACACCTCAAATATGTACAATTTTGTCAACCATACCTCGATAAAGCTGGGGGAGAGAGAAAAAGCAAAGTTGCTTCACTTAAGAAACAAAAAGAAATCTGTATCATCCTCTTGATTAAAAAATTTCCCTTTTAGTAGACTGAGAAAACACTTTTCAAATTTTTGACCAACTACTCTTATAATAAAATATATTTTATTTCACAACCATAGGCATGGCCTAATTCCTAAAACATGTTGACATACATGTAGAGAAAAAGAAGTTTCACAGTACAATACTAAACCTTGGTTATTAGTCAGTTTTGTTGTAATAATCCTGCATAACAAGCTTCAAATCTTAATGCTTACAGTAACAATGAATTCTTTCTCAAACATGACTGTGTTATCAGCTGTGACTCTGCTGGGATTGGATAGAATCTACTGAGTCAGGTTCCAGACTGAGAGCTGGAATCAGGTTTATTTAACTGATTTTCTCATTCTTAGACCAGGGTCTTCTCTTGTGGAAGTACATGGGTATCCAAGAGCGTATGTGGTGACAAATAATGCTCTTAAATCTTCTGCGAAAAACTGCATACTAGTACTTCTTTCTATGTATTGTTAGTCACAACAAAGTATATAGCCAAGCTCAAAGTCAAAAGACAAAGTCAACAGGAGAGTGGGAAAAGAAGAAAGAATTATGAAAAAATACCCTCCACCACAACTTGCCATCATCTGTGATTTATATTTTTCTCTATATTTTCTCTCATTAAAAAAACTGATATTTACAACCTCCCAAACTAATTCTACAACCTATAAATAAGTCATGGTCATGCCTTACAAAACACTGGACCAGAGCATCTTTGAAATACGATACCAAATTATAACCAATTAATGGAAATTTGTGTGAGTAAAGTCACTGTCTGGGAAGTTCCAGACCTGAATCCACCATTAACTATTTATGAAGCTGTAAGTAAAGTATTTTTCATCTAAGACTTCAGACTGCTTTAAAATAAATGGTATCAATAGTGCTTTAAAGAAGTGCTATTAATTTTTCATTATTTATGGAAATAAATGTTTATCACTCTATTATTATTTAACAAATATACAGAAGCTTGTGTTGAAGTAAGTATGGCAATATCTATTGCAAAAATCAGGACTCTTTTAAATGGTGGAAGAAATTAGGACTTGTACATTCATTGCGTTGTAAATTACTTTTCCAGTTTTCCATAAAATGAAGAGAGTATGTGATGGGGCCGTCAGAATGAGACTCAATAAGGAAAACTAATGGTATTATTGGATTTTAGCATATGCTCTACCCAAGAGAATGTTCCAGGTGTACTTGAAAAGTATGTGTATTCTGCTATTACTTAGTGGAGCATTCTATAAGTGACAATCAGATCAAGGTAACTGAAAGTGTTCAAATCTTCTATACCCTTAATTTGTTCTGCCCAATTCTCCTGTTAACTATGAGAAAGCTGGATTCATATCTCCATATTGAAGGTTGAGTTGTCAATTTCTCTTTTAATTCTAAAAATTTCTACTTCATGTAATTTGAGGCTCTGTTGTTAAGTGCATATGCATAGGTACTTGTTATTACATTACTGATATATTAACTCTTTCATCATTGTGAATGTCTCTCTTTTTCTCTAGTAACACTGAAGTTGGCCCAATTTTAAACTTGCATCTTTTCTCAGAAAACTGACCATCAGACCTCCCAGATGATTTCAGGGAGGTAAGGATTTCTGGATCACTGCACCTGGACAATAAGAAGAATCATTGCCTGTTGATCAATTCCTTTCTCCTCCCTCCCTAATTCTGTCTTTCCGCATGTGGTTATAGTGCTATGCTGGATCACTGCTGCCTGTTGATCAACTCCTCTTCCTTGTCCCTCCTATTTTCCTTCTTAGATATATAAAAACCTAACTTTGGTCAGAGACGGAAGGCGGATTTGAGGTTTTGCTCCCTTCTCTCTGGCTGACATCACCCATAAAATAGTAAAGCCTTCTTCCCTGGCAATACTTGCCATCTCAGTGATTGGCTTTCTGTGCCGCAAGCAATGGGACCCGGACCAAACCTCTGATGACAACACTTCTCATATTAAAGTCTATTTTGTCTGATGATAATATAGCTGGTCCAGCTCCCGTATAGTTCTGGTTAGCCTGTTATAACTTTCCATCCTTTTACATTCAAAGTTCTGTTACTTTGAACCTAAAGTTTTCTCTTATTGAAAGCATATAATTAAACCTTGATTTATCATCAAGTCTGACACTGTCTCTTAAAATATATACATATTATATAAGATTATATATGCATATGCAGTCCAGCCCTTGTGGACACTAAGCCTGCTATAAAAATGTACCTTAGACTAGGTAATTTACAAAAAATAGAAATTTACTGCTAACAGTTCTAAAACCTGAAAATTTCAAGATCAAGGTGAAAGTGCGAGCAAATTCAGCGTCTGGTGTGGGCTCACCCCCTGCATCAAGACGGCACCTTTTTAGCTATGTCCTCACATGACAGAAGGGTGAAGGTGTCTCACTCAGCCTCTTCTATAAGGACACTGATTCCACTTACAATGTTGAAGATCTCTTGACTTAATCATTTCTCAAAGCCTTCACTTCTTAATACTATCACATTGTGTGCTAGGTCATAACATATGAATTTGGAAGAGACATCAACATTCAGACCACAGAAATACAGTTTTTGATATTTAGTAAGAAGTGATATAGAATAAACTATACATATGTAACATGTACAACTTGATAAGTTTGACAAACACACATGAAACTTTGAATTCACCAACACGATCAAGTTAACAAATATAATCCCCACAACATTCCTTACGGCTACTCTATAATCTCTATTTCCTCCCCCTCCCACAACCACATCCCTGGGCAACTACTAATCTGTAGTTTACTATGCATTGCTTTCTAGACTTTTATAAAAACAGAGTCATACAAAATATCTTCTTCTCAGTGTATTTTCTGAAGATAATTTTTGAGACTCATATCGTTGTGTACACAAATAGTTCATTCCTTTTTGTTTGGCTAAGTAATATTCAATTGTACTTTCATAGCAGAGTTTGTATACTTGTTGATGGGTATTAGGTTTGTTTTAAAATTTTAGCTGTTACAAATAAAGCTGCTTGAATGCTCATGTCTTTGCTATTGTGAATAGTGCCGCAATGAACATACACATGTATGTGTCTTTGTGACAGAACTTTGGGTATATACGCAGTAATAGGACTGCTGGGTGAAATGATAGTTCTATTTTTAGGTGTTTGAGAAATTGCCACACTGTTTTCCACAATGGTTGAACTAATTTACACTCCTACCAAGTGTATAAGCATTCCTTTTTCTCCTACAAAAAAAATATAAAAATTGTCTGGGTATGGTGGTGCACGCCTATAGTCCCACCTATTTGGGAGGTTGGGGTAGGAGGATAGCTTGAGCCTGGGAGGCAAAGGTTTCAATGATCCAAGATGGAGCCACTGCACTCCAGCCTGGGCAATAAAATGAGACCCTGTGTTAAAAATAAAAAATGAAAAATAAACCACAACCTGGCCAGTGTTTCTTAGTTTTTGACTTTTTAATAATAGCCATTCTGACTGGTGTGAGATGCCTATTGTGGTTTTGATTTGCATTTCCCTAATTATCAGTGATGTTGAGCTTTTTTTCATATGCTTGTTGACCACGTGTGTGTCTTTTGAAAAGTGTCTGTTCATGTCCTTTGCCCGCTTTTTAATGTGGTTGGTTGTTTTTTCTTGTAGATTTGTTGAAGTTCTTTATAGATGCTGGATATAAGCCCTTGTCAGATGCATAGTTTGCAAAAAGTCTTTCCTGTTCAAAAGGATGTCTGTTTACCCTGTTAGTTTATTTTGCTGTTCCGAAGCTCTTTAGTTTAATTACATCCCATTTGTCAATTTTTGCTTTTGTTGCCATTGCTGTTGGCATCTTTGCAATGAAATACTTGCCCGTGCTTATTCCCTGAATGGTATTCCCTAGGTTGTCTTCCAGGGTTTTCATAGTTCTGGGTTTTACTATTAAGTCTTTAATCCATTTTGAGTTAATTTTCGCATATGACGTAGGGAAAGGGTCAAGTTTCAATTTTACACATATGACTAGCCAGTTATTCCAACACCATTTATAAATAGGGAATCCTTTCCCTGTTGCTTGTTTTTGTCAGGTTTGTCAAAGACCAGAAGGTTATAGGTGTGTGGTCTTATTTCTGATTTCTGTATTCTGTTCCACTGGTCTATGTGTCTGTTCTTGTATCAGTACTACGCTGTCTTGGTAGCTGTACCCCCATCGTATAGCTCAAAGTTGGCTAGCATGATTCCTCCAGGTTTTTTTTTTCCTTAAGATTGCCTTGGCTATTCAGGCTCCTTTTTGGTTCCACATGAATTTTTAAATACTTTTCTCTACTTATGTGAAGAATGGGAATGACAGTTTAATGGGAATAGCATTGAATCTATAAATTGCTTTAGGCCGTATGACCATGTTAACAAAATTTATTCTTTCTATCCATGAGCATGGAATGCTTTTCCATTTGTTTGTATCACCCTTGATTTATTTGAGCAATGGATTCTAGTCCTCCTTGTAGAGATATTTCACCTCCCATGTAAGCCTTATTCCTAGGTATTTTATTCCTTTTGTCGAAATTGTAAATGGGAGTTTGTTTGTGATTTGGCTCTCAGTTTGCCTGTGGTTGGTGTACAGGAATGATTTTTGCACATTTATTTTGTATGCTGATACTTTGATGAAGTTGCTTATTAGCTTAAGAGGATTTGGGGCTGAGAGTATGGAGTTTTTTAGATATAAAATCACGTCATCTGCAAACAGGGATAGTTTGACTTCCTCTCTTCCTATTTGAATGCATTTTATTTATTTATCTTGCTTGATTCACATGAGCAGAAGTTCCAATACTATGTTAAATGGGAGTGGTGAGAGAGGACATCCTCATCTTGTGCTGGTTTTCAAGGGGAATGCTTCTAGCTTTTGCCCATTCAGTATTTGTTGGCTATGGGTTTGTCAAAGATGGCTCTTATTATTTTAAGGTATGTTCCTTCAATAACTAGCTTATCGAGAGTTTTTAACATGAAGGAATGTTGAATTTTATCAAAAGTCTTTTCTGCATCTACTAAGATAATCATGTGGTTTTTGTATTTAGTTCCGTTTATGTGATGAATCACATTTGTTGATTTGCGTACATTGAACCAAACTTGCATCCTGGGGATGAAACTGACTTCATCTTGATGGATAAGATTCTTTACGTGCTGCTGGATTCTGTTTGCCAGTATTTTGTTGAGGATTTTTGCATCAATGATCATCATGGATATTGGCCTGAAGTTTTCTTTTTTTGTTGTATCTCTGCCAGTTTTTGGTATCAGGATGATGCTGGCCTTGCAGAATGAGTTAGCAAGGAGTCTCTCCTTTTCCATGTTTTAGAATAGTTTCAGTAGGAATGGTACCAGCTCTTCTTTGTACATCCGGTAGAATTCAGCTGTGAATTCATCTATGGACCTGGAGTTTTCTCTATGGAAAAGTTTTTAAGTGAAGTTCAACTCTTTTACACCCACACACACACACCCCCCCCCCCACAGTTGACTTCATTAAGTTACTTTAAGGGTGAAAGACTGGATACTTTCTACCCAAAATCAGGAAGAACATAAGGATTCCTGTTCTTACCACATTTATTAATAGTTGGAGAGGAAGCTCTGAACAGGACAACTAGGCAAGAAATATTTTTTAAAAAGGCATTCAAATTGTAAAGAAAGAAGTAAAATAAATTATCACGATTTATCTATATCATGATGATGTATACAGAAAATCAAAAGGAATCCACCAAAAGTTTATTGATACTAATAAACAATTTCACCAATGTTGCAGGATACAACACGAATATATAAATATGAATTGTAGTTCTATACTCCAGTAATGAACAATTCAAAAATGAAATTAAGAATACAGTTATATTGATAATAGCATTAAAAAGAATAAAATACTTAGGGAAAATTTAACAGAATTACTACAAAATTTTCACACTGAAAGCTACAAAATATTCTTGAAAGAACTTAAAGAAAACCTAAATATATGAAAATACATGTCACGGTCATTAATCAGAAGACTTAATATTGTTAAGATGATAATACTCCTGTATTAGTCTGTTCTCACATTGCTATAATGTAAGAACATAACCTGAGACTTGGTAATTTATAAAAAAATAAGACATTTAATTTGCTCACAGTTCTGTGGGCTATACAGGAAGTATGCCTGGGGAGTCTTCAAGAAACTTATAATCAAGTGAGAAGGCAAGGGGAAAGCTGGCACATCCTACATGGCAGGATCAGGAGGAAGAGAGAGTGAGGGGGGTTACTACACAGTTTTAAACAACCAGATCTTATGAGAACTCTATCTTTAGACAGCACTAGGGGAACAGTACTAAACCATGAGAAACCATCCCCATGATCCAATCACCTCCCACCAGACCCCACCTCAAAGACTCGATCACAATTCAACACGAGATTTGAGTGGAGACACAGAGCCAAACCATATTATTCTTCCACCCCTGACTCTTCCCAAATCTCACAACCTTCTTCCATTTAAAAACATAATCATGCCTTCTCAACAGTTCTCCAAGTCTTAACTCATTTGCATTAACTCAAAAGTCCAAGTCCAAAATCTCATCTGAGACGAGGCAAGTCCCTTTCACCTATGAGCCTGTAAAATCAGAAAGAAGTCAATTACTTCCAACATACAATGGGGGTACAAGAATTGAGTAAATGCTCCAGTTCCAAAAGAAAAAAAATGCCCAAAACAAATGGGCTACAGGCCCCATGCACGTCCAAAACCCAGCAGGGCAGTCAATAATCTTAAAGCTCTAAAATAATTTCCTTTGATTCCATGTCTTAGATCCAGGCCACACTGATGCAAGGGGTGGGATCCCAAGTCTTTGGGCAGCTCTGTTTTCACAGACTGGCATTGAGTGTCTATGGCTTTTCCAGGCACGCAGTGCAAGCTGTTTGTGGATCTACCATTCTGGGGTCTGGAGGACTGTGACCGTCTTCTCACAACTTCACTAGGCAGTGATCCAGTGAGGACTCTGTGTGGGGGCTCCAACCATATATTTCCCCTCCACACTGTCCTACTAGAGGTTCTCCATGAGGGCTCTGCCCCTGCAGGAGACTTCTGCCTGAATGTCTAGGCATTTACACACATCTTCTGGAATCTAGGTGGGGGCTCCCAAACCTCAAAACTCTTGCTCTCTGTGTACCTGCAGGCTTAACACTAGGTGGAGGCAGCCAAGGCTCCCATCCTCTGGAGCAGTGACCTGAGACATATCTGGGGACCGTTTAGCCATGGATTCAGTTGGAGTGACTAGAACACATGGTGCCATGTCCCAAGGATGCACAGAGCAGTTGGGCCCTGGGCCTGGCACACAAATCGACTCTTCCATTCTAGGCGCACAGGCCTGTGAAGGGAGGGGCTGCTCTGAAGGTCTCTCAAACACCTTGGAGGAATTTTCCCATTGTCTTGGCTATTAACATTTGGCTCCTCTTTCGTTATGCAAAATTTCTGCAGCTGGCTTGAATTTCTCCAGAGAAAATGAGTTTTTCTTTTCTTCCACATAGCCAGGCTACAAATTTTCCAAACTTTTATGTTCTGATTCTCTTTTAAATATAAGTTTCAGTTTCAGGTCATTTCTTTATTTATGCAAATGAATGTAGGCTTTTAGAAGCAGCCAGGCCACCTCTTGAATGCTTTGCTGCTTAGAAATTTCTTCTGCCAGATACCTTAGATCCTCTCTCTCAAGTCCAAAGTTCCTCAGATCTCTACAGCAGGGGCAGAATGCCTCCAGTCTCTTTGCTAAGCCATAGTAAGAGCGGCCTTTAGTCCAGTTCCCAGTAAATTCACCATCTCCATCTGAGACCTCATCAGCCTGGACTTCACTGTCCGTATCATTACCAGGATTTTGGTCAAAACCATTCAACAAGTCTCTAGGGAGTTATAAACTTTCCTTCATCTTCCTGTCTTCTTCTGAACCCCCTAAACTGTTCCAACCTCTTCCCGTTACCCGGTTTCAAAGTCACTTTCACGTTTTCAGGTATCTTTATAGCAATGCCACACTCCCGGTACCAAATTTCCATATTAGTCCATTCTTACATTGCTATTAATAACTACCTGAGACTGGGTAATTTATAAAGAAAAGAAGTTTAATTGGCTCACAGTTCCACAGGCCATAGAGGAAGCATGGCTAGGGAGGCCTCAGAAAATTTACAATCATGATAGAAGCCTAAGGGGAAGCCAGCATATTCCACATGGCCAGAGCAGGAGAAAGAGTGTGGCAGGTGGGTGTGAGAGGTGCTCCATACTTTTAAACAAGTAGATATCATGAGAACTCTATCATGAGAGAGCACTAGGGTGATAATGCTAAACCATTAGAAACCACCCCCATGATCCAATCACCTCCCACCAGGCCCCACCTCCAACACCTGGGATCACAATTCAACACGAGGTTTGGGTGGGGACACAGAGTCAGAACTCCCTAAATTGATCTTCAAATTCAATGCATTCCCTACCAAAATCTCTCTGGATTTTTTTTTTTTTTTAATTTGACAAGTTGAATCTAGAATTTGTATGGAAAAGCAAGTGTCATATTGTTTTTCCTTTCTAATTTGGTTTTGAAGTCTCTTTCAAGAGATCAGCACTACGCTCTAGCCCTGCCCTGATGGGGCTCCAGGGAATCTTGTCATGGATACTTACAGTGTGCCTTTTATGTGATGCTTCTTCATCCTGGCAGATGGCCTGTGCCTAAGTGGCTGACCCATGACCAGGTGTCCCTCTCACAGGAAACTTGCTCACATTGGCAGGCACACTGTGTCTCTTGTCTGACCTGTGTTCAGTTTATTCCCACTCTTTAGGAGAGCCCTTAGCAGAGAAAAATCTATGTTTCAGTATGTCTGTCAGGTGAAACAAAGAGGAGGCAAAGCAACAAAACACAAGAAATAACAGAAGCAGATTATTCCCTACAGATCCCAGAGAGAAGAGAGCAGCAGCCCTCACAGGGCCAATGGGAAGGGGAGAGCTATCTGGGATACACACTCAACCAGAAGAGGAGGGGCAAGAAAGAGAGAGGCAGGTACCTCTGGGCCAATGCCTTAATTGCAGTGCAAGGTGTTACATATGCAGATTTCCCATAAGGATTTCTAACTGGTAGGTTTAGATCAAGCAGGCACGAGTTATGTGGAATCATACTGTGACTGAGAGGTGATCACTGCAGCATATCTATGCAGTTCATACGGGGGTGGGGGCCATGCAGTGAGTAAGTAGGTAGTACCTAGCTGTTTCCTCCTGTGTAAGATAGATATTTAGATTGGCCACATTGAGGAAGTGAGAGGAGGTGGAGAAGGAAAACTGTGTCAAAGATGACTATGGCCTGCTTCTGGTATGGGAGTCTAATTTATATTCAAAATGAATGCCGAGGCAAGATAAAATTATAGAAATTCAGCAAAGGACCAAGAATTGTCAAAAGAATCTTGAAGAAAAAAAAGCAAATTTAGAGGACTCACATTTTCCAATTTTAAAACTTATAAAGCTACAATAATCAGTATAGTGTACAGGGATAGAGGTGAATACAAAGATGAGTGGAATATGATAAAGAGTCCACTAAAAAAACCCTCATATTTATGGTCAATTAATATTTTTTGCAGGGGAGGCCGAATCTAGCTCTATCTCCCAGGCTGGAGTGCAGTGGTGCGATCTCAGCTGACTGCAACCTCCATGCCCCTCCCAGGTTCAAGCAATTCTACTGCCTCAGCCTCCTGAGTAGCTGGGATTACAGATGTCTGCCACCACACCCAGCAAAGTTTCGTATTTTTAGTAGAGACAGGGTTTTTCCATGTTGGCTGGGCTGGTCTCGAACTCCTGACCTCAGGTGATCTGCCTGCCTCAGCCTCCCAAAGTGCTGGGATTACAGGTGTGAAGGTGTGAGCCATCACACCCAGCCTGGTCAATTGTTGACAAGTGTGCCAAAAATGATTTAATGATCAGGAATGGTCTCAACAAATGATGTTGGGACAACTGGGTATTCATGTGCAAAATAAAAACGAAGTTGGACCCCCACCTCACAACATATGTAAAACAACTCAAAATTCATAATAGACCTAAATGTAAAAGCTAAAACTATAAAATTCTTAGGAAAAAATATAGAAGTAAATCTTTGTGGCCTGGGACTAGGTAATGGCTTCTCTGATGGGAGTACAAAAGAAAAATTGTCAACATGATAAAAATAGATAAATTGGACTCCATTTAAAATTTTAAAAAATTGTGATTCAAAGAACGCCATCAAGAAAGTGAAGAGACAATCATAAAATGGGATAAAATATTTTCAAATCACATATCTGATAATAGACTTGTATTCAAGATACAGAAAGAACTCCCAGGACTCAATAATTGAAAGATAATTTATTTTAAAATGAGGAAAGAATCTGAATAAACATTTTTTTCAAATAAGATATAAAAATGACCAACAAGCATAAGGAAAATTGTTTGATGTTTTATCCATTAGGGAATTGCAATCAAAATTGCAATATGATACTACTTCACACCCAGTAGGATGGCCAAAATAAAAAAAGGCAGAGAAGAACAAGTTTTGACAAGGATGTGGAGAAACTAGAACCATCATGAATTGCTAGTGGAGATTTAAAATAGTAGCTACTTTGGAAAACAGTATGAAATGTCCTCAAACTGTTAAACATAGAGTTACCATATGACCTAGCAATTCTATTCCTAAGAATATACTCTAGAGAAATAAAAAATATGTAAAACTAAGTGTCCGTATCAAAACTTATACATGAATATTCATAGCTGCATTATTCATAGTAGCCAAAAAGTAGAAACAAACCAAATTTCCATCAACAAGAGCCACCTAAGACCATATTTTATAACTCCTTATAGAAAAAAGTCCAGAATAAGAAAATCTATAGAATAAAGAAAAGTGGATTTCTTTTTTCAGATTTGCAGTTGCTTCAGTCTAGGAGTTGGGAGGGAAATGGAAAATGACTGCTAATGAGGTTAGGGTTTATTTCTAAAGTGACAAAAATGTTTTAAAATTAATTATGATTATGCAACTCTATGAATATTCTGGAAAATCTTGATTTTTATGCTTAAATATGCAAATTGTATAGAATATAAATTATATCTCAAGCTATGTAAAAATGACTTTTAAAATACAGGGCAATTCAGTTTATCTATTTTCACTTTAGTCACCTTTGGTAGTTTGTCTCTTGCAAAATAAAAAAATTGTCCATCCATTTAATCTAAACATTTAAATTAATTGGCAGAATATTGTTTATAATCTTTTATTTTCCTGAATCTGTAGAATCTGTAGTGAGATAAGCACTCTTTTTCCTGATATTGACAATTTGTACCTTCTCTCTTTTTTCTCTTTTTATCTTGATAAATTTGACTGTTAGTTTTTTCGTTGTATTGGTCTTCACAAAAAATGAGTTTTTAGTTTCATTGATTTATTGTTGCTTTGTTTACTATTTAGTTAATTTCACTCATTTATTTCCTTTAGTTCTTCATTGTTTGGGATTCATATGATCTACTTTTTCTAGTTTCTTAAGGTGGTAACTTTAGCCATTTAGCAGACCTATCATAAGGTCTTTTTCAACATAATATTTCACTACTGTGAAAAGTACTGTATGCTCTTTTAGTACCATTTCACAAAATTTTATACTCTTAGGTTTTCACTTTCATTTGGTTCAAAACAGATTTTTTAAAGTATCTTTTCATTTCTTTTCTGATCCATTGATTATTTATGTTAATGATTTACTTTCAAAATATTTAGGGATTTTCTAGAGGTCTTTGTTGTTGATTTCCAATATAATTCTATTACATGGTCAGAGAATATACTCTGTATAAAAAGAATTATTTAAAAGTTGTCCAAACTTATTTTGTGACCCAGAATACAGTTCGTCTGGTAAATATTTCCTGTTCCTTTGTATATACGATATATTCTGCTGTTATTAGATAACATAGTTATAAATGCTAATAGGTCAAATTTGTTTATAGTGTTTTTATGATTTTGCTAATTTCTAATTCTCATATCCATTTTTAGAGAGGGCTATTAAGATATTCAATTATGTTGGCAGCAAGTCCCCCAAAATCTAGCCATAAACTGGCCCCAAAACTGGCCATAAATAAAATTTCTACGGCACTGTGATGTGTCCATAATGGCCCTAACACCCAAGCTGGAAGGTTGTGGGTTTACGGGAATGAGGGCAAGGAACACCTGGCCCGCCCAGGGCGGAGAACCGCTAAAAGGCCTTCTTAAGCCACAAACAAAAGCATGAGCGATCTGTGTCTTAAGGGCGTGTTCCTGCTGCAGTTAATCCGGCCCATCCCTTCGTTTCCCATAAGGGATACTTTTAGTTAATTTAACATCTGCAGAAACAATACTAATGACTGGTTTGCTGTTAATAAATATGTGGGTAAATCTCTGCTCAGGTCTCTCAGCTCTGAAGGCTGTGAGACCCCTGATTCCCCAATTCACACTTCTATATTTCTGAGAGTGTGTCTTTAATTCCTCTAGCGCCTCTGGGTGAGGGTCTCCCCAACCGAGCTGGTCTCGACAAGTGGCGTCCATTCGTGGGGGCTCGAATCCAGGTCGAAGGGTGGCCAGAATGATGGTTGGAATGGAAAACTAGCTGCAATCCCCATGGTGAGTAAGAAGGGGAGCTTGGAAGCGTCAGGGTAACAATGGGACAGGTGTGGGGTCTGGTTCCTTTCACCTTGAAACTTTTTCACACTGATGACAAGGAGGAACAAGAATATAGCAAAGTAACAGAAGAGGTTACAGAGCAGGTTTATATGCCAGCCGAAGCTAAAGTGTCAAAGGAAGGAGAGGTTCATCCCTACCCTTCTGCACCCCCTCATTATTATTTTGAAGAAAATGACCCCCCAGATCTTTCTGTTCTGGACGACACTGGGCGAAAAGTAGTTGCCCCAGTGACTGTTCGAGTGGCGCCTCGAGTGACCACTCTTAGTTCTATTCAGGCAGGAATTCAGCAAGCTAGACGAGAGGGCGATTTAGAGGCTTGGCAGTTTCCTGTTAAAATACACTCCCCAGATCAACAGGGAAATATTACAGCTACATTTGAGCCTTCTCCTTTTAAATTACTCAAAGAATTAAAATAAGCAATAAATGAGTATGGACCAGGTTCTCCTTTTGTAATGGGACTGTTAAAGAATGTTACTCTTTCCAGTCGGGTGATTGCTACTGACTGGGACGCTCTTACTTGAGCTTGTCTAACTCCTGCTCAGTTCTTACAGTTTAAAACTTGGTGGGCAGATGAAGCTTCCATTCAGGCTGCTCACAATGCCCAGGCCCAACCTCAAATTAATATAACTGCAGACCAACTTTTGGGGGTTGGCAGCTGGGCTGGTTTAGATGCACAACTGGTCATGCAGGATGAGGCCATAGAACAGCTTAGAGGAGTGTGCATTAGAGCTTGGGAAAAAATCACTTCAGGTGGGGAAAAATACCCTTCCTTTACTGCTATAAAACAGAGACCCAGAGAACCATATGTTGATTTTATAGCTCCGTTACAGGAGTCTCTTAAAAAGATGATTGCAGATTTGGCTGCTCAGGATATAGTGTTGCAGTCACTAGCTTTCAACAATGCTAATCCCGATTGCCAGGCTGCTCTGTGACCTATCAGAGGGAAAGCACATTTAGTTGATTATATCAAGGCCTGTGATGATATCAGAGGCAATCTACATAAAGCTACCTTGTTGGCACAGGCAATGGCAGGACTGAGAGTGGATAAAGGAATACTCCATTTTCTGGAGCTTGTTTTAACTGTGGGAAGCATGGTCATACTAAAAAAGAATGCAGAAAAAATCAGCGAGTCAGGCCGCCAGATAGGGGAGAAAAGAAAACTGCTGATCCTGAAATATGTCCAAAATGTAAAAAAGGAAAACATTGGGGTGATCACCGTCACTCTAGGTTTGATGGGAACCTGATTTTGGGAAACGTCATGAGGGGCCCATCCCGGGGCATTTCCAGCTCGGCCATTCCCTCACCCCTGTACAACATCTGTCCCCCACCAGAGTCAGTAGGGACAATAGGATTACTTTTAGGAAGGTCTAGTGTAAGTTTAAAAGGTGTACAAATACATACAGGAGTCATTGATTCAGATTACAATGGGGAAATTCAAATTGTTATATCCACTTCTGTTCCATGGAAAGCAGAGCCAGGAGAGCACATAGGACAGCTCCTGATTGTGCCATATGTGGGAATGGGAAAAAGGGAAATTAAACGAACAGGAGGATTTGGAAGCACAAATAAACAAGGCAAAGCAGTTTACTGGGTAAATCAAATTACTGATAAACTCCCTACCTGTGAAATAACTATTCAAGGAAAGAAATTTAAAGGTTTGGTACCCTTCAATCATTTCTCTACAGGACGGGCTGTCCACGTGGCCAGTTCAACCCGCTCAGTTTAACGTAGTTGGAGTCGGTAAAGCCGCTGAAGTATATCAAAGTGGTTATATTTTGCATTGTGAGGGGCCCAAAGGACAACCTGGCACTATTCAACCAATTATAACTTCTGTACCTATGAATTTACGGGGAAGAGATTTATTATAACAATGGGGAGCACACGGTCTAATCTCAGAATAAGTGGAAAAACAAAGTTCCTGCCAAAGATTAGGAAGTAATTTTTGATGGTGGCCATTGTTAAGCCTCCAGAAGCTATACCTTTAAAATGCTTAACAGATAAGCCAATTGGGATAGAACAATGGCCGCTACATAAAGAGCAACTGGAGGCTTTAGAGAAATTAGTTGCTGAACAATTAGAAAATGGGCACATAGCTCCAACATTTTCTCTTTGGAATTCTCCAGTTTTCGTAATTAAGAAAAAACTCAGGAAAATGGAGAATGTTAACTGACTTAAGAGCCATCAATTCAGTTATACAACCTATGGGAGCATTACAGCCAGGATTGCCTTCTCCTGCTATAATTCCAAAAAATTGGCCTGTAATAGTTATAGATTTAAAAGATTGTTTATTTGCTATCCCTTTACCTCAGCAAGACTGTGAACGGTTTGCATTTACGATTCCTGCGGTAAACAACCTGCAGCCTGCTAAGCGTTACCATTGGAAAGTGTTGCCACAGGGCATGTTAAACAGTCCGACTACTTGCCAGACGTATGTGGGGCAAGCAATTGAACCTACTCGTAAAAAATTTTCACAGTGTTACATTATTCACTATATGGACGATATACTTTGTGCTGTCTCCACTCGAGAAATATTACTCCAATGTTATGATCACTTGCAAAATTCAATTTCTCGCACTGGTTTAATTATAGCTGCTGACAAAATTCAACCTACTACTCCCTACTCCTACTTCGGGACCTTAGTAAATGACACTACCATTGTGCCATAGAAAGTAACCATACATAGGGATAAATTAAAATCATTAAATGACTTTCAAAAATTACTAGGGGATGTTAATTGGATACGACCTGCTCTAGGCATTCCTACCTATGCCATGAGTAATCTGTTTTCTATCCTTAGAGGAAATCCTAGTTGCACTAGCCCTCAGCAATTAACAAAGGAGGCGGAGGCAGAGTTACAACTGATTGAGAAGCAAGTATATAAAGCTCAGAAAAATAGAATAGATCCAGAGAAGACTCTAGATTTGCTAATTTTTTCAACTCAGCATTCAGCTACTGGTGTTGTTGTCCAAGAACAGGACTTAGTAGAGTGGCTTTTTCTTCCACATACTAATTCACGGACTCTAACTCCTTATTTAGATCAAATCGCTACTATGACAGGGATTGGGAGAACTCGGATTGTTTAATTACATGGATATGATTCTGGAAAAATTATTGTCCCTCTCACGAAGGCACAAATACAGCAAGCTTTTATAAATAGTCTTACTTGGCAAACCCATTTAGCTGACTTTGTGGGTATTCTCGATAATCGTTTTCCTAAAACAAAGCTGTTTCAGCTTTTGAAATTAACTAATTGGATTCTCCCTAAAATAACTAAATTTAAACCAATTGAAGGTGCCGAGAATGTTTTTACAGATGGGTCTAGTAATGGTAAAGCTTCTTATTTTGGCTCAAAAAGTAACGTTTTTCAGAGGCCCTATACTTTAGCTCAAAAAGTGGAGCTTGCAGCGGTAACTGAGGTATCGACTGCTTTTGATGTGCCTATTAATGTGACTTCTGATTCTTCATACATAGTTCATTCCACACAGTAAATTGAAAATGCTCAGTTACGGTTTCATACAGAACAACAACTGATGACAAAAACAAAAAAGGAGGAGAAATGGGGATGACAGGACAGCCCATACGCAATTGAATCTAGCATCATTTGGTGAAAAGATCCAATAACAAGAAGTTGGGAAATAGGTAAAATAATAACTTGGGGTAGAGGTTATGCTTCTATTTCTCCAGGCCAAAATCAACAGCCGATTTGGACACCATCAAGACACCTGAAACCTTATCATGAGCCAGATGCCAAAGAAGAGATTCCAGGAGGTTCCCGAGGACCCCCCGGTTGCAGCCATGTCAAGGCTGACGGTGAGGAGGACCCCAATTGTCACAAGCAACACCCGTCGAACACAACATCAAGAAGCTGTCACAGATGGTGGAAGAAAACCTGAGGAAAGCGGGACAACCAGTCACAATGAATAATTCAATGGTAGCTATGATAGCGGTGATCACCACTGACGTGAATATTCCTTCAATAAGGGCTGGTAATAATGCCTGGATGCAATCACTCTGACACAGTTACACATGCTTTCTGATCTCAGTATTTACCGTAATAAATCTGCTCCTATAATTGAGGCATACTGCCCTCAAAAACCTATTTGTAAACAGGATTTGACCCAGTTAGCGAAAATGAATGTACTTGTTTAGGAAGATTGCTTTGCAGAACAGGCAGAGGCACTGCACGATGATTCCTATGGAACCATTATTGATCGGTCCCCTAAGAGGATGTTTAGCTTGAATTGCACCTCTCAGTCTGTGTGCCACAGCCACACTATGTTCAGATGATCTGAACAAGATAGTCACATGGTAGAAATGCTTAGAAGTACAGCAAAGTTCCTATTATCTGGAACCATAGCAGTATGGTGGCACCTCAACCTCAAATGATATGGCCCACTCTAGGAGCTAAACACAAGGATTTGTGGAAACTATAAAATGCTCTTAAAAAGATCAAACTTTGGGAAAGAATAAAAAAGCATCTAGAAGGACACTCTACAAACTTGTCTTTGGATATAGCAAAATTAAAACAACAAACATTTAAAGCATCCCAGGCACACCTGACCGTACTGCCAGGAACTGGAGTGCTTGAAGGAGCTGCAGACAAATTAGCAGCTAGTAACCCATTAAAATGGATAAAAACACTTGGAAGCTCTGTGATTTCAATGATGACTGTGCTTTAATCTATGTTGTTTGTCTTTGTATAGTCTGCAGATGCGGATCCTGGATCCTGACTCCTGCGAGAAGTAGCTCACCATGACAAAGCTGCCCTTGCTTTTATCTCTTCGCAAATCAAAGAAGGGGAGACGTGTTGAGAGCAAGCCCCCCAAAATCTGGCCATAAACTGGCCCCAAAACTGGCCATAAATAAAATCTCTGCGGCACTGTGACGTGTCCATAATGGCCCTATCACCCAAGCTGGAAGGTTGTGGGTTTACGGGAATGAGGGCAAGGAACACCTCGCCCGCCCAGGGCGGAAAACTGCTTAAAGGCCTTCTTAAGCCACAAACAAAAGCATAAGCGATCTGTGTCTTAAGGGCGTGTTCCTGCTGCAATCAATCCGGCCCATCCCTTCATTTCCCATAAGGGATACTTTTAGTTAATTTAACATCTACAGAAACAATGCAATGACTGGTTTGCTGTTAATAAATATGTGGGTAAATCTCTGTTCAGGGCTCTCAGCTCTGAAGGCTGTGAGACCCCTGATTCCCCACTTCACACTTCTATATTTCTGAGTGTGTGTCTTTAATTCCTCTAGCGCCACTGGGTTAGGGTCTCCCCAACTGAGCTGGTCTTGGCACAATTACAGTTGTGGATTTTTCTATTTCTGTTGGCAGTTCTATCAATTTTTAGCCTTATGGGTTTGCACTGTATGCATACAAAGATTCATATTCAGTCAAAGACTAATAGGGACCCCTATACAGATTTCTCAGATGCCTTTCTTCTTCTCTCAGGTGGTCTTCTCATATGTTCTACATGTCTTAGCCTCTCCCAACTCCTCCTTCTGTCTCCTGTACTCCAGACATCACTGGGCACTCTGGGATGCCCTTCCCAGGGCTGCAGTCTGAAAATTGCTTCCAGGCAGAAAGCATGGCAAATTTTAAACTCTTCCCTTATTTGATGTTCTCCTCAGGGGTCATAGTTCTACACTGCCTATAGGCTGATGCCTGAAAATAGTTTTCTTTTATTTCTATACTTCACACAGTTTTCTCATTTTCTTGCTTGTCATAGCAGGAGTTTAGTTACAAGTGGTTGTTACTATCAATGATCTGAAAAGATTGATCTTTACTGCTTCTATGTAATGCCCATATCTCTCTCTCTCTCTCTCTCTCTCATTTATTTATTTGAGATGGAGTCTGTCACCCAGGCTGAAGTGCAGTGGCGCAATCTCAGCTCACTACAACCTCCGCCTCCCGAGTTCAAGTGATTCTCCTGTCTCAGTCTCCTGCATAGCTGGGATTACAGGCATGCACCACCACGCTTGGCTAATTTTTTATAATTTTAGTAGAGATAGGATTTCACCATGTTGGCCAGGCTGGTCTTGCACTCTTGACCTCAGGTGATGCGCCCGCCTCGGCCTCCCAAAGTGTGTCTCTCTCTTTAAACAATGGTGGCTACTTTGAGGTCACCTTGAGGTTGGGGCAACCTTCTTAGTATGATCTATGCTAGTGCATTGCTTCCAATTGTTTGGCAAGGAGGCTTCAATATGATGCCCTTGAGAAGAGCTCAGAGCTCAGGGCCAAAATCTTATCTATTGTAAGGAGGCTTTATTACAAAAGATCAACATCCTGAGCTAATTTCTCGCAGGGAATTTCGCTACAAATTTTAAATAGCAACTTATATCTACCAACATGCTTTGATTTTCCAACCAGTTACATGAAACTGAAAGGTATTCTCAACACATTTCATCTCTCCTTCAAGGCGCAATTCTCACCAAATATTTTGCCACAGTAACGTGTTTTCTCTGCCTGTACCCAACCATTGAGTTAATCGGTTAGCTGTTAAGGCAATATTCCTCTTCCATTACCAAATGGTGATCAAGTTACTATGACAAAGCCCAAGGTAATAAAAACTTTTAAAAGACAGACACTCCTCCCTCATACACAGACCAGGACTGATACTGCAGTTCCACACTCTTGGCATTATAGACTCTACCTTGTTGCTCTGCTTTCTGAAATCTGGGATTTCGTCTCATAGTATAAAATGGCTGCTTCACTTGTGACAACTGTGTCCGCAGCCTAGCAATTGAGGACAAGATAAGGAAGAAAAGAAGAGTACATTCCCTTACATTTAAAAACACACGCTAAAAGTTCTACATATTATAGTAACTCACATCCCATTCACCAGAATCTATTACATAGTACACCTAGCTGAAATAGTAACTGGGAATTTTCATGTTTAGTTGAGCAACTCTGTAACCAGATAAAATTTCTACCAATGAAGATATTAGAAATAACAGATTCTTGGTGTGGGAAAAAGAGTGGTCAACTAGCTGTCTTGGCCATCATATCTTACTTTCTTATTTTGTTATCTCTAATCCTTGAAGGTATGATTTAAAAAACACCTCAAAGATGGTGTCTAGGGCATGGTGTCTTTTGGAGTGGAGACTATGATAATTGATTCAATGTTTTAATGGTTATTGATTTTGTAAGGCTTTGTATTTCATCTTAAGTTTATGTAAGTAAAAATGATTGGAAAAAATTTCCACTTTCTTTCATTCTTTAATTATTATTGCTAAAAGAATATTTATATTTTTCTTCAAAGCACAGATTTTCGCTGTTTTTCTTTATTGCTTTCAACTCTGGTTTCTAAAATTTTTCTTATTACCTGTGTCATTTAATCTCTCCTTCACCTTGATCATGATTATTGCTTTGCCTTCTCCAGACTTACTCTATTCTCTTTATATTCTTGAGTTCAAAATCTAACTCATTATGTTCATCCTGATATGTAACATCAATTAACTTCAAGTTACAACTTTTCTTCTAAGGAGCACTTGATACCTTTCCTCCCTTTGGCTTGCAGCCTGCACATTGATCTGAACAGATGACTTCAAACAACTCTTTGCTTTATGGATTCCAGTTGAGCTGGCCAATGTCAGGCTTTGGAAGAGACCAGAGGCAGGGCAGGAAGGAGAGTAAGTTCAGGGGATTTACACCACTGGTTCCTTTCTTGCAAGATTCCGTTATGCTGGTGTGTCACCCCGCTGAACACACGGACCTCCCAAAGCAGGCTTTTCAATGACTTCCTCTCAACAGAGTCTAGAAATTGCTCTCTCTCCTGGTCCCTTCTGTTCTAGGCATGGTGACAAGTTTACTGCTCTTAGCTAGGGGTATGTCCAAGGATCTCTGAAGATTTCACCTAAACCCACCCCTTTATAAATAGTGCCTTTGTAAACTGCCATCCTCAGATTATCCAATTGTACTCTGACGTTTGTTTTCTGTGAGAACTCGAAGCTGTATTCTACTATTTTAAAAAATTTTTGTTCAAACTAAACATATAGAAATAGTGATGATGATTTCTCCATTAAGCATTAGATACACATATCAGTTTTCTGATAGACATGCGATGTGTAGATCTGATGGTTTCTCCTGATAATTCTGCGAACTTTGAATACTAGATGCTTTCTACCAGAATATAAGATCCAGAAGGGCAGGGAGCTTTCTCTCTTTTGATTATTTCTATATTCCTAGCCCAGCACATAGCAGCATATAAATATTTGTTCAACAAGTAATTTTTATAACTTATCAGTGATTTGGGCTTTTCTATTATTAGATATTTTACCTTTCCTTTATTTTCAATCTTTATGGTTTTTTTTTTCTTTATTGTAAGACTGTCTCTTATAAACAGCATATACCTGTATTTTATTTTCTCCAATTGCATAATCTTATTCATTTTACTCATATTGGTGTTTTTGATATAATTTATACTATTATTTTTTCTTGGTCAGTTTATAGTAGTCTTCTTCTATTTTTCTCCTTTACTGGCTTTTTATTCCATTATAATTTCTTATCATATAGATGATAAATTTTGCCCTTTAAAAATCACAGTAAATAATACATCTTTTAGAAAATAGTTGACTATAATCTCTTGCTTACCACAGGTTTCATTTGGACCTTCTTCCTGCTGAACTAGTCCTTCATATCTTAAAATATAAAAGTTTTTCTCATTATAGAATGAGTTGTTTTATTCATTCTAATTTGCAGTTTAGCCTCTGTACTTTTCAATTTGATTTTTACTGAATCATCTGTTATTTACCTATTTTTTCTTTGTAAAAACATCTATTTTCTGATAACTATTAAGCTTTTCCCCAGAATGTCGATATTCTGGGAGTTCACTGTGATGTAACTATGTATTGCGGTATCTTTATCTATTCTACTTGTGAATTAGCACGGGCTTTTGATCTGAGCATTCTTTCTTTCCTCATTTCTGCAAAATACTGAGTATTAATCATTTGAATTTTAAATATTTTTCAGTCTTCATTCACACTTTTTCATCACATTGCTTCCAGGGATTTTTTTCTGCAGTGTTAACAATGTCTTCTTCATAATCACTATTATGATCACCTTGGACTCAGATTTCAGCTGTTTCACCATTCGTTCATGAGTGAACATACAGAATTTCTATTTGGTTATAAAAGAATGTTTTAATCTATTCCCTTTGTCTACTATTGTTTCTTTAAAAAAAAAAAAATGCTTGTGTTGTTTTCCTGTGCTGAATTTGAGTGAAAGACTTCACAATCTCTTTCAGTTCATTAACTCTGTTTTCTAAAGTATAGATAAAGTATAGCTTGGGACCAGAAATGTCTCAGATTTTAGATTTGTTTGGGTTTTGGAATATTTGCATAGACATAATGAGATATCTTGAGGATAGGACTCAAGTCTAAACATAAAATTATTTATGTGTTACATACATCTTATCCATATAGCCTGAAGGAAATTTTGTCTGACATTTTTCATGTGGATTTTCACCTTTTGTTGAAGTCTGAAGATGACGCATTATTGGAGAGTGTGTTGAGGACAGTGTGGGTATGATAGACAGGAGCTTCGGGGAAAAATGTAATCTTGGAATGGCCTTGAGAGCCATTCAATTTATCAGCAGTTCTGGAGGAAACCTACAGTTTACCATTTCATTGATTTTAGTTGTACCACAGGCACAATAAACTCCCCCAAATATGGATAACTTCTAGGAAAAACTTGTCCAATTTGCACCCTGGGAAGGCTCTGAACGCGGCCCAACATAAATTAATAAACTTTCTTAAAACATTGTGAGTTTCTTTCTGATTTTTTTTAGCTCTTTGGCTATCATTACTGTTAGTGTATTTTATGTGTGGCCCATGACAATTTTTTTTCTTCCAATGTGGCCCAGGGAAGCCAACGGATTGGACACCCCTGTCCTAAAACTCACATTCAGCCAAGAATTTTAAAAGGGTTTCATGCTTTTTTTTTTTTTTTTTGGATAGAGTTTCACTCTTGTTGCCCAGGTTGGAGTGCCATGGCGCAATCTTGGCTCACTGCAACCTCTGCCTCCCGGGTTCAAGCAATTCTCCTGCCTCAGCCTCCCAAGTAGCTGGGATTACAGGTGCTCCCCACCACGCCCAGCTAATTTTTTGTTTTTAGTAGAGACGGGGTTTCAACATGTTGGCCAGGCTGGTCTTGAACTCCTGACCTCCACCTGCCTCGGCCTCCCAAAGTGTTGGGATTACAGGTGTGAGCCACCGCACCCAGCCGAGTCTCACACTTCTTAATGAGCCAATTATGAAATATACATGGCAGGTCTCTCAAGTCCTATATTAAAGAACCACAATAACTTGCACTATAAAATGTTCCTGTACAGGAAATAAATAATTATTTTTGAAAGTTTTAATGACATTATGAGGAACATAGTTTAATTCATATCAAATTACATTTTCCTGTAACACCTTTCTGGAAAAAGACATGGTGGAAGGATATTTTAAGTATTATTAATTTAATCATTCTTAAAACAGTTGAAGGTAGAGAATTTGTCACCAACTGGCTTCCAACTTTGGTTATAAAACACCTCGGTGAATACCTCGAGTCTGAGGAGCTCATCTACTAAACACTGGATAACATAGAGAAAAAGCAAACCCGGTCTGATCTTCAACGAAGGCATCAAAAAAAGCCATCTTTGCTCTGCATCAAGGAGTCTGAGTGTGCAGACGTGCAGATGTGACTGATTTACAGTCCAGTGGTCTAGACTTCTGCTCCTCCACTCCCACATGCTGGAGGAGGCCTGCCCTCCGGAGAGTCAGGGCCAGTCTTGCGTTTCTGACAAGGGCCACTCACATGTGAGGCTGAGGAAGCAGAAGCCCTGCCTTACACAGCCTGGTGTGAAGCCGTCTGGAACACTTTTGGCAGTTCTAATCCCCACTGGATAAAAAGGATATGGGAAAATCTAAAAAATATTCAAGTAGAATTTTAAAAAGTGACATAGAGCTTAGAATATTAAAGCTATAAGATGGTTAATATGGAAATTAATAGCATATTGGTAGGGGAACAAATTCTAAAAAGTGTTTTCAGGCTCCTGTGCCTTCTAATGGAAAGCAAATGGTGCAAGAAAAGGTAAAGCACCTCCAAAACAGCTGGCCTTGAAAATGTCCCACTTTTAGCCCTGAAGCAATAGCAGATGGTAGTATCTGCTTGTTGTTGCTGGTATTGTTTTTATTGTTATCATGCGTTAATAATCAAATGCTGACAGCACACTTGGAGCTGCTCGAACTTCAAAAGCAAAGCAGCTTCAAATCCTTTGGGCTTATCACCTAAATGAAACAAAACTTTAAAATAATCAAGGAAAGGGAAAGAAATCATGTAAATCAAAGATGATTGCCTATTCTGATTGCATATTTCCTTCAAGTTTTCTTCTCATCCTCCCGACCAGGTGCCCTCAGATTGGGAGGCAAGCTGCCATAGCTAGTCTACTTGCTGAAGAAAGCTGCTAGAATAAAGCAATTAGAAAGACAGAAGGCGGCTAGTTTGGAGGCTTACCAGGAGAAAAGTAACTTCAAGCAAAATGGAAAAATAGTCACAAAGGAAGAGCAGAGGATTGGGGCAGATAAAGACCCTGAGGCTAGACCCATCACAACAGAGCATGGTTGTAGCTGCCTAGTAAGGGGAGGTAAAGGAAGAGCCAACCAGGTGAGAAGGAGGCCTCTGTAAGTGTCAGTCAAATATAAGCAGAAGAATGTTTGTATTACTGCGACTAAAACAGCCATTGGATTGAGGCATAGTATTTGTAATTCTCTGGAAAGGTAGCATGACACACAGGTCATCAGGATAAGGCAGGGATTATGCTAGAAGGCTTCTAGATGTGGAACTTATGCAAAAATTGGATCTTTGACTAGGGACAGGTGAACCATGATATAATTGCTCCCCAATCCGGCTATCAAAGTATCGCTGGGGTATGAATCATCCTTATTCCATAATTCTACATGGAGTAGCAGAAACAATTAAGGGTGGTTACTTCAGTCCAACCTGAGTCTGGCTCACTCAAATGCTGACTGACTCAGACTGAGCAATTAGACTTGTTGAACTACGTAGCTCTTAAGAACTTCATTTTCCTCCTCAACAAATTCGGTGATACTACTGTGTAAGAGTAAACATTTAATGAAGACAGTGTTAGGCAACTGTGCTAAGACTATATTCTCTCATTTATTCTTTCCAAATATACAATAAGGTAGGGAACTACTAAGGTAGATTGAGGCCAAGAAAATAGAAAGTTTTGTAGGCTAGTAGACTTTAGACTTTTTTTCAAGGAACAATAAAGAGCCATTGAAAGTTACTGGTCAATAAATTTTTTTAGGTAAGAAAATATAGCGTTATTGTGCTAGATATATTAAGAAAGAAATAATAAGCAGAAATAAGTAGTTAGGAGATTATTATAATAGCCCAGGCATCAGATATAAAAGAGATACCACTTGGTATAAAAGAGATACCACTTGACACTAGGAAGGCTGAAATTGAGAAAATAGGAGAATAATAAGTGTTGGCAAGGATGTGAAGTTGGAACCCCGTACATTGCTGGTGGGAATGTAAAATGTTGCAGCTGCTCTGTTGCTTCTTTGCCTGTCAAAAATACTAAGTGAAGAATGTTATATTACCCAGCAATTCCACTCCTAGGTATATATCCAAAGGAACTGAAAGTAGGCACTTGAACAGACACTGGACACCATGTTCACTGGAGCATTATTTACAATCACCAAGAGATGGAAACAACCCAAGCTATCCATCAACAGATAAAGGAATAGACAAAATGTGGTATATGCATACAATGGAATACTCAGCCATAAAAAGGAATAACATTCTGATACATTCTACAATATGACTGAACCTTGAAAATATGCTACATGAAATAAAGTAGACAACAAGGACAAATATTACATTATTCCATTTACATGGGCGTACCTAGAATAGGTAAGATCATAGAAAGTAGATTATAGGTCACCAGTGTCTGGTGAGAGTGGGAAAGGGGGGAGTTATTACTTAATAGCCACAGAGTGTCTGTTTGGGATGGTTAAAAACCTGAAATACATGGCTATGATGGTTGCATGACATAATCAATGTAGCTAATGCCACTGAATTGCATACTTAAAGTGATCAAAATGGCACATTTTATGTTATATGCATTTTGCCACAACTGTGAAAATTAATGATGTGATATCCTAAAAACCATTAAACTGTAACACTTTAAATGGGTGAACTATATGGTATGTGAAGTATATCTCAATAAAGCTGTTTAAAAAAAGAGATGGAAAGACGCAGGGTATGGGCAGTGGGAAAATAAAAGAAATACTAAATACTTTCCCAGACTATGAGTTGATGACTAATAAAATTTTGGAATAAAATGAATTTATAGATGCTTCCACTCCATACTTCCAGAAACAGAAGAGTTAAGAGAAGACACTGGCATGTCTGGGGAAACAAAGGTGACAGTTTAGGACCCACTGCATTAAGCAGGATGCAGACTCCAGGGAGAGAGGAATGCACGTTTATATGAGAAGAGGGGGAAGACAGGTGATAGAGAGCTGAGGTCATTTACAGAGGTCCTTGCTAAAGAGAGGAGGATGCAAGTGTGGACACCAAGGGCCCAAATGCAAACCTGTAGCGAACTCATCTTAATTGGAAAGTGGGAGAGGAAAAAGTCCTCAGAGATGAAGACAAATAATTGATGTCAGAGTCCGAGAGAGGAAAAGTGAGACAGAACTAGGAGTACGTCAAGAAGATAAGGCTTAATCATGTGGATGCTGTGGTGAGAACCCAGAAGAACTGAAAGGACCTGCTCAACAGTACAAGAAGGAGGCCTTTTATGACTTTGGTGGGGATGATTTCAATTGTGCCGTAGAGCAGAAGCTAAATTCAAAGGGAAAAAAAAAAAACAGAACAGTAAACTAATTGGAGTCAATAAGAGCCAATTGCTTTGAAAATGTTGGCTGTGCATTGAAAAGGTAAAATGTGACAATACTAGGGAGAAATGTCGCACAAAAAAATGACCTTTTCTAAGAGCCATATTTTGTTTGATTTTGGAATTTGTTTGCAAGTTTTGTTTTAGAATTTGGAAAACTTTGACAAGTTTATAGTAAAAATCATTTGAAAGGGAGAATGAAAGATTTTACAGTGGTGATGGGCAAAAGATATTGTTTTCTGAAAAAAATCGGAAAAACCAAAATGGGTTTTCAAAATGGAAGTTAGGTATGGCAAAGACAATTAGTAGTTCTCCAGAGCACGGCAAAGGAGAGATAGGAGGTGCTGTTTTCGGGAAGTGGGCTAATGAAGGAGTTCCTTCCTGGGTGTGTGCTGAAATTCGAGAAGGAACTTGAGAGCAAAATATGTTTCCAGCCATGGAAGAGCCCACAAGAACTCATGAGAAATAGACAAAAGTATTACTGAGCAATCCAGCTGTGACTAGATATTGGAATAGGAGTCCAATCACGACACAGTGCATATCTACAATACAGAGAGCTATGGTGGTCACAAGCAGTCCCAGAGCTCTAGCCACGTTTGCTCAAAGAACAGGACTCTTAGTCCACCCAAGATAGAGCCAGGGACAAAAAAGTGACCAAACTTCACCATCTTGTAAAAACGGACTTTTCCAAACTATTTCCTGCCATTGCCCACCACGAAGACTGTGCCGTGATCAAGCCAGAGTCCTCATTTTACTCCAAATATGATATCCCTTGCATGCTAGGGCTGGTGTGTTCTTCATTATCCTTTATAACTAACCATATTATACTCATACGCAAGATTCAGTTTCAGGAGCTCTTTGTGACACAAACAGACCTTTACTCAAGCTATCTGCTCCTCTCCCCTAAATTCTTTTCACATGCATTGTTTTATCATTTTTCCTCTGACAAATCTCCTTGTCTCCCCAACAGTACTGTAAGTATTCTGAACGCCACCTTCTCTGTATTGCAGACCACGTGTCAGGAGGAGTAATTCTGCATGCTCAGAAGAGGACACAGATGTTCACACCTGGAGTGCCTGGCATGGTGCTGTCCACCCTATAGATCCCCAGGACACATCCTCATATTTGAACTGAACTGCCTTGTTCCACACATGACAGTTTCCATTGCCTGCAGGAGAGGTAGAATCTCTTTTAATATTTTTTAAAAGAATATTAATCAGATGGCCAAATAGGAACAGCTCCGGTCTACAGCTCCCAGTGAGAACAACGCAGGATGCAAGTGATTTCTGCATTTCTAACTGAGGCACATGGCTCATCTCACTGGGACTGGGAAGACAGTGGGTGCAGCCCATGGAGGGTGAACTGAAGCAGGGTGGGGCATCACCTTACCCAGGAAGTACAAGGGGTCAGGAAACTCCCTCCTGTAGCCAAAGGAAGCTGTGAGGGACTGTGCCATGAGGAACAGTGCATTCTGGCCAAGACACTATGCTTTTCCCACAGTCTTCACAACCCACAGACTCGGAGATTACCTTGGATACTACACCATCAGGGCCCTGGGTTTCAAGCACAAAATTGGGTGGCTGTTTGGGCAGATACCGAGCTAGCTGGAGGAGTTTTTTTCATACCCCAGTGGCACCTGGAATGCCAGCGAGACAGAACTGTTCACTCCCCTAGAAAGAGGGCTGAAGCCAGGGAGCCCAGTGGCCTAGCTCAGCAGATCCCATCCCCACGGAGCCCAGCAAGCTAAGATCCACTGGCTTACAATTCTCACTGCCAGCACAGCAGGCTGAAGTCAACCTGGGACACTAGAGCTGAGTGGGGGGAGGGGCATCCGCCACGACTGAGGCTTGAGTAGGTGGTTTTCCCCTTACAGTGCAAACAAAGCCGTTGGGAAGTTGGAACTGGGTGGAGCCCACTGCAACCCGCAAAGCCACTGTCGCCAGACTGCCTCTCTAGACTCCTGGTCTCCTGGCAGGGCATCTCTGAAAGAAAAGCAGCAGCCCCAGTGAGGGGTTTATAGATAGAATTCCCATCTCCCTGGGACAGAGCACCTGGGGGAAAGGGCGGCTGTGGGTGCAGCTACAGCAGACCTAAACATTCCTGACTGCCAGCTCTGAAGAGAGCAGATCTCTCAGCACAACACTCAAGCTCTGCTAAGAAACAGACTGCCTCATCACCTGGGTTCCTGACACCGGTGCCTCCCGACAGGGAAACACCTCCCAGCAGGGGTCAAGAGACACATCATATAGGAGTGCTCTGGCTGGCATCTGGTGGGTGCCCCTCTGGGATGAAGCTTCCAGAGGAAGGAACAGGCAGTAATCTTTGCTGTTCTGCAGTCTCTGCTGGTGATACCCAGGCAAACAGGGTCTGGGGTGGACCTCCAGGAAACGAGAGCAGACCTGCAGCAGAGGGGCCTAACTGTTAGAAGGAAAAATAACAAACAGAAAGGAATAGCATCGATATTAACAAAAAGGACGTCCACACAAAAACCCCATCCGAAGGTCACCAGCATCAAAGACCAAAGGTAGATAAACCCATGAAGATGAGGAAAAATCAGAGCAAAAAGGTTGAAAATTCCAAAAACCAGAATGCTGCTTCTCCTCCAAAGGATCACAACTCCTCACCAGCAAGGAAACAAAACTGGACAGAGAATGAGTTTGACAAATTGGCAGAAGTAGGCTTCAGAAGGCGGGTAATAACAAACTCCTCCGAGCTAAAGGAGCCTGTTCTCACCCAATGCAAGGAAGCTAAGAACCTTGAAAAAAGGTTACACGAATTGCTAACTAAAATAACCAGTCTAGAGGAGAGTACAAATGACCTGATGGAGCTGAAAAACACAGCACAAGAACTTTGTGAAGCATACACAAGTATCAACGGGGGAATCGATCAAGTGAAAAAGGAGGCTTTCAGAGATTTAAGATCAACTTAATGAAATAAGGCATGAAGACAAGATTAGAGAAAAAAGACTGAAAAGGAATGAACAAAACCTCCAAAACATATGGGACTATGTGAAAAAAGCAAACCTATATTTGATTGGTGTACCTGAAAGTGACGGGGACAATGGAACCAAGTTGGAAAACACTCTTCAGGAAATTATCCAGGAGAAGTTCCCCAACCTAACAAGACAGGTCATTATTCAAATTCAGGAAATACAGAGAACACCACAAAGATACTCCTCGAGAAGAGCAACCCCAAGTCACATAATCATCAGATTCACCAAGGTTGAAATGAAGAAAAAAAAAATGTTAAGGGCAGCCAGAGAGAAAGGTCGGGTTACCCACAAAGGGAAGAGCCCATCAGACTAACAGTGGATCTCTCTGCAGAAACCCTGTAAGCCAAGAGAGAGCAGGGGCCAATATTAACATTCTTAAAGAATTTTCAACCCAGAATTACATATCCAGCCAAACTAAGCTTCATAAGCTAAGGAGATGTAAAATCCTTTATGGACAAGCAAATGTTGAGAGATTTTGTCACCACCAGGCCTGCCTTACAAGAGCTCCTGAAGGAAGCACTGAATATGGAAAGAAAAATCCAGTACCAGCCACTGCAAAAACATAACAAATTGTAAAGACCATCGACACTATGAAGAAACTACATCAACTAACAGGCAAAATATCAGCTGGCATCATAATGACAGGATCAAATTCACACATAACATAATAATCTTAAATGCAGATGGGCTAAATGCCCCAATTAAAAGACACAGACTGGCAAATCTGACAAAGACTCAAGGCCCATCGGTGTGCTGTATTCAGGAGACCCATCTCATGTACAAAGACACATATAGGCCCAAAATAAAGGGATGGAGGAATTTTTACCAAACAAATGGAAAGCAAAAAAAAAGCAGTGGTTGCCTCCTAGTCTCTGATAAAACAAGACTTTAAACCAACAAAGATCAAAAAAGACAGACAAGGGCATTACAAAATGGTAAAGGGATGAACGCAACAAGAGCTAACAATCTTAAATATATATGCTCCCAATACAGGAACATCCAGATTCATAAAGCAAGTTCTTAGACACCTACAAAGAGATTTAGACTCCCACACAATAATAGTGGGAGACTTTAACATCCCACTGTCAATATTAGACAGATCAATGACACCGAAAATTAACAAGGATATTCAGGACTTGAACTCAGCTCTGCACCAAGCGGACCTAATAGACATCTACAGAACTCTCCACCCCAAATCAACAGAATATACATTCTTCTCAGCACCACATCACACTTGTTCTAAAACTGACCACATAATTAGAAGTAAAACACTCCTCTGGGAGAAAATTTTTGCAATCTATCCACCTGACAAATGTTTAATGTCCAGAGTCTATAAGGAACTTAAATTTATAAGAAAAAAAACCCCATCAAAAAGTGGGGGAAGTATATGAACAGACACCTGTTAAAATAAGACATTTATGCAGCCAAGAAACCTATGAAAAAAAAAAGCTCATCATCACTGGTCATTAGAGAAATGCAAATCAAAACCACAATGAGATACCATCTCATGCCAGTTAGAATGGCAATCATTAAAAAGTCAGGAAACAACAGATGCTGGAGAGGATGTGGAGAAACAGGAACATTTTTACACTGTTGGTGGGAGTGTCAATTAGTTCAACCATTGTGGAAGACAGTGTGGCCATTCCTCAGGGATCTAGAACCAGAAATACCATTTGACCCAGCAATCCCATCACTGGGTATATACCCAAAGGATTATAAATCATTCTACTATAAAGACACATGCACATGTATGCTTATTGCAGCACTAGTCACAATAGCAAAGACCTAGAAACAACCCAAATGGCCATCAATGATAGGCTGGATAAAGAAAATGTGGCACATATACACCAGGGAATACTATGCAGCCATAAAAAAGAATGAGTTCATGTCCTTTGCAGGGACATGGATGAAGCTACAAACCATCATTCTCAGCACACTAACAGAGGAACAGAAAACCAAACACCACATGTTCTCACTCATAAGTGTGAGGTGAACAATGAGAACACAGACACAGGGAGGGGACCATCATATACCAGGGCCTGTCTGCGGATGGGAGCCTAGGGGAGGGATAGCATTAGGAGAAATACCTAACGTATCTTAACTCTATGTCCTCCCAATCCCTCTCCCCAACCCCACTTCAGAGCCATCACTAACTGACTCATGGAAAAAGGAGGGGAAACAGAACATGGAGAAAACAGAAATAATGAGGGAGAAAGGAAAGAAGCGAGGGAAGGAGAGAGGGACAAAAGCAAGGAAACAGGAGGGGAAAGAAAAAGGGAAGGAACAGAACAGAGGAAGAGGAGGAGAGAGGAAGGAAGAGGAAGAAAAAGGGAGAGAGAGAAAAGAGAGGGAGCAAGAGGAAAAGAGAAAGGGGGAGAGAAAAAGCAAGAGAAAGAGAAAAAAGAGAAAGAAGAATCATGAAAGAAAAAAGAAAGGAAAGAGAGAAAGACAGGAGAAGAGAAGAGAAACAAAACGAGAGAAACAGAAGTAAAAATATTGACTCACTTGGATAAAACACCAGAGGTCTGATGAGCAGCATGAGGCATCCCCAGAAACATCAATTACTCATGGAACCAAGACCAAAGAGCAAGGGGGGATTGGTTACACCCACCAACCTGTAACACACATGCAAGCCTCACAAACAGATGGAAAAACGATTTGTTCACACCGCAGTGAGCTGCGCTATGCCAGTGCATGGTTTGTTCCACAGCTGATGTTTTTCTCTGGTCTTCCTGCCAAGAAAGTGGAGCAGCATAAGACAGGCCTCTCCCAGTGCCAGCTGAGGCTCAGCCCCAGCCAGAAGCAGCTGGGGACACACATGGTTCCCATCCTGCAGTGCTCGGCATGCTGCGAGGTGTGGAGGGGGGATGTGCTGAGTGTCAGGCTGCCAACTCCAGCACTGTCTCCACCAGGTGAGGGCCAAGACACCTGCAGATTTTCCTGCCTTATCTCCAGCTGTTTCTCATGCTTCTCATACTGGCTGGAGCTGAGGCACTGGCCTCATAGTAAGTTTAGTGTTCAGTCTGATAATGGGTCCATAACAAACCTCCTGGGTCCCACATTTCATCTCCTCCACCCATAACAGAATTCACTTGAGTGTGGGATTCCCCTGGCAATTTCAGTCCAACAAATGATAGAGGAAAATAACTGAGAAGTCTGGACATTTTCTGAAATTTTTAAATGAAAAAGAACGTTCTTTTTCTCACCATCTTCCAGGAGACTGTCTCTCCATATTGCTGTTGGGGAAGGCGTTGTTTCCTGTAGCTGTACCTGACCTGCAACGTGGCAGACCGGCAAGGCCTGAGTCTTTGCTCCTTCGGCTTCCTGGGATCTCCCTAGAATTTCACACAGGATGGACTAGAGTCTTGAAATAAGCTGGGGTCTTAGATTTCCAAGTGTTTGCTTCCTAGGGTTTCTGTAACAAACTAGAACTAATTTGGCAGCTTAAAACAACAGAATTTTATTATCTCACAGTTCTAGAGGCCAAGTCCTAAATCCAGGTGCAGCAGGGCCACGCTCCTCCTGCAGGCCGGGGAAGAATCCTGCCTTGTCGCTTCCTGCTTCTGGTTGTTCCCAGGCCTTGCTTAGCTCGTAGACACATCACTCCAAGCTCTGCCTCCATGGCCACATGGCTTTCTCCTGTGTCTTCTCCTTTTCTGTCTCTTAGAAAGACATTCACCATTGATTTTAGGGACCATCCCAATCCAGAATGATCTCATCTTAGGATTTTTACTTTAATTATATTTACAAAGCACCTATTCCAAATAAGGCCATATTCTGAAGTTCTTGGCAGACTCTTCTTTTTTTTTTTTTTTTGCAGGGGAGGGGAACACAACTCAAACTATTACACTCTTTTACAGCAACGTGACCATGGATAAAGTATACAATTATAAGTGCTGAGGGTTCTTAACAAAAAATATAAGAATTTGAAATTAAATATTTCAAACATCAAGAAAGTAGACACACGTGTAACCGTAATCCAGACTAAAAAAAGCCAGCACGTCGTATTTATTACATTTTTTTTACTCTTTAAAAAATGAGATATTATAGATATCACAACCTCCATCTCATTCTCCTCCTACCCTCTCCAGATATAGTCACTATTCCTGAGGTATGTTTGCATGCATAGCAATTTGCTTTTACTATTTAGTATTGTATACATGATGATGCAAGTAAAACTAACTTATTTTAATTGCTACATCAGAGACTTTAGAATTGAAATTGACTTCTGTGAGCCTTAGAATCTTCCATAATATTCTTGCCCTAGCCACCCCATAACATTATAAAAACCAAAAGAAATGATTGTGGGACTGATTCACAAACTACATAGTTTACATTATTATAAGGTAGGATGTTTCTTCTTCCTCCTAAAATGGCCACTCCCTTTGTTGATGGGCTGCAATTCACTCTGCCTATTGCTGTTGTTTCCAAATCATGAAGATTATTTTAATAAATTGTCATCGTACTTTCTTTACTAGCAGAGTAGATATAAATAGCCTTTATTAAAAGCTCTTACATTAATATTGACATGGTCTTATTTTAACTTAACATGCTACAGAAACTTAGGTAACCCATTCTATCATCATATCTAACTGGCAAAACCAAAGATGTTTCTAATCTTTGACTTTCTTTTACTGGACCGTAGATGGTGGCACAGGCAATTGGCCTTTGTCATATGCTATTTCTAAACACAGGGGGCATTTTAGCAAAGCCTCTTCATCTGATCCCATGATACAACAAAACCAATGAAAGGCAGCTAACCCCTTTAAAAATAGCATCATTGTTCAGGATTTCAAGGTTGCATACTCCATGGATTCTAGTTTACATACAACATTAATTTCATTTAAACCTTGGTGTCTTTTACCATAACCATTAAGACTTCTAATACTATCTTGGACTCCTGTTGATAAAGAATAAATGTACGACGCTGCAGCACCACCGTTTATTACATATAACCTTGCCTACGTTTAGGTTACTAAATATAAATGTGTAAAAGTAAGTAAGAGTATATTAATTAGGATAAAATATAGCCAAGGAAGAGAGTAGAGGTTGAGGTGGGGTATGAAAAGAGTGGAGTAGAGAGAATTTCACCAGAAACCTTAAGTTTAAAAACATCACTTCCACTGAGCCCAAAAAATAATTCTAAGCTTCCTGGCAGCAAAAGCAAAGAGGGAATACCCTATATAATTAGAGCCATCTATTAAATGATAGCCTAATAGTTCTTGACAAGATAAACTTTTCCTTTCTTGGCACATAAATGCCCAATAAATATGTCTTGAATAAATAAGCAGCAGCTTGTTAGGTAGACTTAGAATCACCTGTGCTTTCAATAACACCAACAAAAAAGTGTTCATCTTTATTTTTTACATTGACCTTTAAGAAAAGGCAAGAACTGTTGAATAGTAGTTCTGTACAGGTTTCCCCATGGAAGTCTAAGGTAATAAACTCCAAGTAAGTGACTTTCTGATACTCTAATTGATACAATGATAGAGATTTTGCAATTTAAAAGAATGATGAGTTAACATGTCACATGATTTTCTCTTTGCATGTTCATTTTCTTAGTTGGATTTTGAGCAAAGAATAAGAAGTAGAAAGGTGACTGGAGTCTAAGTATTTTGTGCTATTGATCAAAATACAAGCCAAAGCTTGAAATGTCAGGGGTATAGATGTTTGTCCTGCAGGATTTGGTTCATACTAAAGGAAGAACACTCACCAAGTGGTACTGTGATTCTTTGATTTACAATAGCTGCTCTTCCAGACATATTACAGTTGGATATGCTTTAGGACAGGACTGTTACTTATCTTTGTATCTCTACCACCTAGCAAAGTGCCTGGAATTTATAGTATTCCATAAATATGTATTGACTCACAGGATGAAAGATTTTTTGTTTAAAAAAGAAGTGGAAAATGCTAAAAGCTGATAACACAATGTCTAGACTTCTAACTAGGTTTTTTCTGATAATTTTATGTTAAACAAATCCCAATCCATGTACGAAACTGTCATGTCGATAAGCACTCGGAGCACCTATACATGGCGTTTTAGAGAAGGAGGAGGTCTAGACTTCAGTCTAGACAAGATTAAGTCTAGACAAGACACTAGTCTTGAGTCTAAAGTACTCTGAGTTGCCTTTCAGGACACTGTCCAACTCACAAGCAGAGTCATCTTTTAGTCAACATTTTAGGTCCATTCCTCAATGTTTAACTCTGGCCAAGTGTTTCAGCCTCTCTAAATCTCATTATTTCATTTAAACAAAACAAAACAAAAAAAAAAAGAATGTGTTGAAATCAGATGTTGTCTATAATTCCTTCTAACTCTAACTTGTGTAATTCTAACTTTTCTTCTTCAGTGACTCTTCTCTTTTTACAACTCTTTCAAACTGAAGTTATTTATTCATATCTCCTATAAATTGCTTGAGTAATTTATTGTTTAATCCCATTAGAACAACACTACTTTTAAAATTTAGTCTACTAATAAAATGGCAAAATTATGTCTTCATTTATTATTTTCACACTTTTAAATTTTATTTTCATTATCTTTTATCACCATGCCATTTTGGAGAAAAACAATCTCTGCTTCTGGTGTTTCTTACTTTTATTTCACCATGAAGATCACTGTCATATTTCTGAATTATTCACTTATTCCATTTATATTATTCTCCAAAAACAGCTTTTATCACAATTGAAATATAAATGAATTCCATGAGATTACATTACTAAGTGTAATTATATTGATCACAAGGGATAAGACCACTGATTACATGTCTTTCAATATAAGAGAATATACTCAGTGTATGTTAGAAAAATGTAAACCTAAATTGAAATGTTAAACTAATAAATATCACATTTAAGATAAATCTGTGAAAGGCCATTCAAAAATCAAATTATAAAGTGATATTGACATAAATGGCAGAGAAATAATTTTGAAATTCTCTCTTTCATGAAATCAAGAGAAGACTAGCAAAAATTATCAGAATCTACTTTTTAAAAACTCCAGAAATAAGAGGCTTACAGCAATCCATGATGTGTATTCAAGAAACAAGGGTGCATCTTAGTAGGAATAGCAGACTACAAAGAACTTAAAACAAATTTACAAGAAAAAAACAAACAACCCCATCAAAGAGTGGGCAAAGGATGTGAACCCCATCAAAAAGTGGGCAAAGGACAATGAACATCTTAAAAGACATTTATGCAGCCAACAAACATATGGAAAAAAGCTCATCATAACTGGTCATTACAGAAATGTAAATCAAAACCACAATGAGATACCATTTCACGCCAATTAGAATGGCATTCATTAAAAAGTCAGGAAACAACAGATGCTGCAGAGGATGTGGAGAAATAGGAATGCTTTTACACTGTTGGTGGGAGTGTAAATTAGTTCAACCATTGTAGATATACAAAAAGAAGCTTAAACAGTCTGGTGGTTCCTCAAGGATCCAGAGCTAGAAATACCATTTGATTCAGCAATCCCATTATTATTGGGTATATACCCAAAGGATTATAAATCATTGTACTATAAAGACACATGCACACGTATGTATATTGTGGCACTGTTCACAACAGTAAAGACTTGGTACCAATCCAAATGCCCATCAATGATAGACTATGTAAAGAAAATGTGGCACATATACACTATGGAATACTATGCAGCCATAAAGAAGGATGAGTTCATGTCCTTTGCAGGGACGTGGATGAAGCTGGAAACCATTATTTTCAGCAAACTAACACAAGAACAGAAAACCAAACACTGCATGTTCTCACTCATAAGTGGGAGTTGAACAATGAGAACACATGGACACGGGGGTGGGGGCATCACACACTGGGGTCTGTTAGGGGGTGGGGTCCTGGGAGAGGGATAGCATTAGGAGAAATACCTAATGTAGATGACAGGTTGATGTGTGCAGCAAACCAACCACCATGGGACGTGTATACCTATGTAACAAACCTGCACATTCTGCACATGTACCCCAGAACTTAAAATTTAAAAAAATACCATTAATAATTGTATGTCAACAAGTTAGATAAAACAGATAAAATGAAAATATTCTTAGACACAAACTACTGAAATTGATTCAAGATAAAACACATAATTTGAATAGACCTATAGTAAGTAAGATATTTAATTAGTAATTTTAAAACATCCCACAAAGAAAAGCTCAGTATGAGATTTCTTCACTGGTGAATTTTTACCAAATATTTAAAGAAAAAAATATACTAGGTGCATTCATTCCTCCCCTCGATAATTTTTCTTTTTAGAACCTCAGAATGTGATCTTATTTGGGAAAAGAGGTGGTTTAATTGTAATTAGTTAAGAGGAGGTCATACGGGAGTAGGGTAGCCCTTAATCCAATATGACTGGTATCCTCATAAGAAGAGGAGGAGAGACAACGGATATAGAGGGAAGATGGCCACAGGCAGAGATTGCAGTTATGCTACCACAAGTAAAGGAATTCCTGGGACTATCAGAAGCTTAAACAGGCAAGGAAAGATCCTCTTCTAGAGGCTTTGGTGGAAGAATGAACCTGCCATCATGTTTATTTCAGGTATCTAAGCTCCAGAACTGTGAGAGTATAAATTTATGTTATTAAAGCCACCAATTTTGTGGGCTCAGCTCTTGTGGGCTCACCTTACTAGGGCAGCACTAAGAAACTAATACAAACAACTAACACTAATTCCTTATAAATTCTTATCAAAAAACAGAAGAGGAAACACTTCCCAATTTGTTCTAGAAGAACAGTATTTCTCTGATACCCAAACCAGACCAAGACATCTCCTCCACCTCACACATATGTAAAACCATAGATCAATATCCCTTATGAAAATAGGCACTACAAAATGTTTTAAGAAAGACTAGGAAAGTGATTACAGCAACATACAAAAGTGAGTGTACACCTTTACAAAGTGCTATTTATTCCAAGAATGCAAGGATGGCTCAACATTTAAAATCAATCAATAGAACAGATGGAATTAATGAAGCAGGAAAACTGCATGATCATATCAATAGATGCACAAAAAGAATTTGGCAAAATCCAGTAACTTTTCATCCCAACAAACTATGCATAGAAAGGACATTTCTCAACCAGATAATGGACATCAACAAAAATCTCATGAATAACATCAAGTTTAATGAGGAAAGACTGACTGCTTTACCCCAATAACAGGAACAAGATTAGCATTTCAATCTCACAGCTTCTTTTCAGAATTATACTGGAAATTCTAGTCAAAGCAATCAGGAAAGAAACAGAAATAAACGGTATCCAGATTTGAAAGGAAGAAGTAAAACTATTTTCTGATTACAAGATCTTATATGTAGAAATTCCTAAGGAATACACAGACACACACACACACACACACACACACACACACACACACTCAACCCGTAAAAGTTAACACAGGATTTCAGTAAGTTTGCAGACTACAAGGTTAATATACAAAATTAAGTTGTATCCTACTGTAACAACAAAATTTGTTTCCTATTAGATCAGATTTCTATTCCAGTTTTAATTTTTTATTTTAAAATTTGGGTTCAAACTAAGTAACACAAAGCCAAATTTGAGTCTCCTTTAAATGTATAAAAATTACAGTTGCTTTTGTGTAATCTCTTAATGTTGGAGTGATGTAGAGCTCCATCCTAGGCATTCTTCTCTTTTATATGTATAATTCAAGCCACAGTGATGTCATTCAGTGTCATAGTTTATTACTCTATCTACATCTTAGTAACTCTTAAATTTACATCACCATCTCCAATTTTTCTCCCAAGAATCATACTTGTATGAACAAATACATATTTTCATCTGCAGCTGTATTTTTAACAGGAATCTCAAATTTAACATGACTAATATACTCCCCTCACTCAAAATCTAACTTTTTTCTTTTTATCTCTGTTTATGTCAAGATCACATAGTAGCTTAAACCAAATACTGAGGAGTGTTCCCAGATCTTGGATTTTAATATTTCTCACCTCTAATGGGAACACAGCAGCTACTCTGCCTACAAAAAACCTGTATCAGGCAGTCTAACTTAAATGTAATTTCAGTCTTAGATGGAGAAAAGAAAGCTATTAGGATGAAAAACAAAAAAGTTTTTTTTGTGACAGGGTCACACTCTGTCACCCAGGCTGGAGAGTAGTGGTACAGTTATGGGTCAGTGCAGCCTCTGTCTCCCGAGGTTAAGCAATCCTCCCAGCTAGCCTCCCAAGGAGCAGAGACTACAGGTGCAAACCACCAAAACCACCTAGATTTTTCTAAAAACATTTTGTAGAGATGAGGATTCACCATGTTGCCCAGGCTGGTCTCAAAGTCCTGGACTCAAGTGATTCACCTGCCTTAGCCTCCCAAAATGCAGCGATTACAGGCATGAGCCACTGCATCCAGCTGAAGAAAAAGTTTGAAGAAACAATTGCCAAAACACTTCGAAATGCGATAAAAAATGTATAAACTAACTGATATGGTATGGCTGTGTTCCCACCAAAATCTCATCTTGAACTGTAGTTCCCATAATACCCACATGTCATGGGAGGGACCCGGTGGGAGGTAATTGAATCATGGGGGCAGTTACCTCCAGGCTGTCCTTATGGAAGTGAGTGAGTTCTCATGAGATCTCACGGTTTTGTAAAGGGCTTTCCCCACCACCATTTGCTCTGCACTTCTCCCTACTGCTGCCATGGGAAGAAAGAAGGCTTCCCCTTCTGCCATGATTGTAAGTTTCCTGAGGCCTCCACAACCCTATGGAACTGTGAGTCAATTAGATCTCTTTCCTTTATAAATTACCCAGCCTTGGGTATGTCCTTATAGCAGCATGAGAATGGACTGATACAGTAAGCTGGTATCAGTAGAGTGGACTGCTGCTGTAAAGATACCCAAAAATGTGGAAGCGACTTTGGAGCTGGGTAACAGGCAGAGGTTGGAATAGTTCAGAGGACTCAGAAGAAGACAGAAAAATGTGGGAAAGTTTGGAACTTCTTAGAGACTTGTTGAAAGGCTTTGACCAAGATGCTGATAGTGATATGGACAATAAAGTCTAGGGTAAGGTGGTCTCAGATGGAGATGAGGAACTTGTCGGGAACTGGAGTAAAGGTCACTCTTGCTATGCAAAGAGACTGGTGGGATTTTACCCCTGACCTAGATATATGTGAACTTTGAACTTGAGAGAGATAATTTAGGGTATCGGGCAGAAGAAATTTCTAAGTGGCAGAATGTTCAAAGGAAGTAGAGCATAAAAGTTTGAAAAACTGGCAGCTTGATGATGCAGTACAAAACAAAAACCCATTTTCTGGGAAGAAATTAAAGCCAGCAGCAGAAATTTGCATAAGCAACAAGGAGCCAAAAGCTAATAACCAACACAAAGGGGGAAAATGTCTCCAGGGCATGTCAGAGACCTTCACAGCAGCCCTTCCCATCACAGGCCCAGAGGCCAAGGAGGGAAAAATGGTTTCCTGGGCTGGGTCTAGGCACCCCCTACAGGGCTGGGTCTAGGCACCCCCTACTGTGTGCAGACTCAGGATTTGATGCCCTGCATCCCAGCTGCTCCAGCCATAGCTAAAATAGGCCAAGGTACAGCTCAGGCCACGGCTTCAGAGGATGCAAGCCCCAAGCCTTGGCACCTTCCATATGGTGCACAGAAGTCAAAAATTGAGGTTTGGGAACCTCCACCTAGATTTCAGAGGATGTATGGAAACACCTGGTTATCCAGGCAGAACTCTGCTGCAGGGGCAGAGCCCTCATGAGAACCTGTGCTAGGGCAGTGCAGAAGGAAAATGCCAGGTTGGAGCCCCCACACAGAGTCCCCACTGGGGCACTGCCTAGTGGGCCTGCGAGAAGAGGGCCACCATCCTCCAGATCCCAGAATGGTAGGTCCATCAACAGCTTGCACTCTGAACCTGAAAAAGCTGTGGACACTTGACACCAGCCTGTGAAAGCAACTCAGAAGGGGGCTGTACCCTGCAAAGCCACAGGGGCAGAGTTGCCCAGGGCTGTGGGAGCCTATCTCTTGCATCAGCATAATCTGGATGTAATACATGGAATCAAAAGAGATCATTTTGGAACTTTAAGGTTTAATGACTGCTCTATCAGATTTGGACTTGCAAGGGGCCTATAGCCCCTTTGTTTTGGCCAATGTCTCCCATTTGGATTGGGTGAATTTACCCAATGTCTGTACCCTCATTGTATCTAGGAAGTAACTAACTTGCTTTGGATTTTACAGGCTCATAGGTGGAAGGGAGTTGCCTTGTCTCAGATGAGACTTTGGACTTGAACTTTTGAGTTAATGCTGGAATGAGTTAAGACTTTGGGGGAGTGTTGGGAGGTCATGATTGGCTTGGAAATGTGAGGATATGAGATTTGGGAGGGGTCAAGAGTGGAATTATATGGTTTGGCTGTGTCTCCACCCAAATCTCACCTTGAACTGTAGTTCCCATAATCCCCACATGTCATGGGGGGTACCCAATGGGAAGTAATTGAATCATGAGGGCGTTTACCTCCATGCTCTTCTTGTGACAGTGAGTGAGTTGTCGTAAGATCTGATGGTTTTATAAGGATTTTTTCCCCCTTCACTCTGCATTTCTCCTTGCTGCTGCCATGTGGAAAAGGACGTGTTTGCCTTCCCTTCCACTATGATTGTAAGTTTCCTGAGGCCTTCCCAGCCCTGCAGTACTGTGAGTCAATTAAACCTCTTTCTTTTATAAATTACCCAGTCCTGACTGTGTCCTTTTAGAAAACAATGAAAATTGGCTAATACACTAACAGATCCAAAAATCTCTACAAGCCCCCAAAATGTATAAAAGCAACCAACCACATCAAGAAGCACCATAATAAAATCACTTAGAGAAAAATTTTAAAAGCTTTTTGCTAAAATATAAAGACACAATATATACAGGGGATCAAGAATAACTAGACTTCTAATCAGAAACAATGCAAACAAGAAGACAACAGTACATATTCAATACATTAAAATTAAAAAAAAAAAAACTTGTCCTAGAAGCCTACAACCAGTAAAAATATTTTCAAAACCATAAGTGATATAAAGACATTTTAGACAAACAAATCTGAGATAACTTAGGTGCAACAAATTAGCATTATATTAAACATTATAGAAAACACAGATCTAAATAAAGGGATGCAAGAAATGATAAATGTGTATTAATAAAAAGTTGTTTTCCTCACTTTAAAAATATTTCTTAAAATATAATTAGCTGCTCAAAGCAAATATAATAATATTGTAAAAGGGATATATACCATATGTAAGAGTAAAAAGTAGGACAACAATAGGAACACAAAGAAAGGAAGGAAAAACACAAGGGTATTGGGCCGGGTGCAGTAGCTCACGCCTGTAATCCCAGCACTTTTGGAGGCTGAGGCAGGTGGATCACTTGGGAGGGCAGGAGCTCAAGACCAGCCTGGACAACATGATGAAATCCCATCTCTACTAAAACTACAAAAATTAGCCAGGTGTGGTGGTGAGTGCCTGTAATCCCAGCTACTCAGGAGGCTGAGGCAGGAGAGTCACTTGAACCCGGAGGCAGAGGTTGCAGTGAGCCGAGATTGTGCTGCTGCACTCCAACCTAGGTGACAGAGTGAGACTCCATCTCAAAAAAAAAAAAAAAAAAAAAAAAAGAAATGTATTGTTGTAAAATTCTCATATATAAAGTGGTTAATAGTATTTGAAGGTAGACTGTTATAACTCAAAGATGAATATTCTTAAGGAAATGACCAAAATAATTGAAGACACTATTATAGCTAATAAGCCAGTAAACATAATAAAAATAGAATACTAAAAATACTCAATTCAAAAAAGAAAAAGAAGAGGGAAATAGACAAAACACACATGGGATAAACAGAGAACAAATAGTAGGATGATATCCTTAAAATATATAAATAATTACATTAAATGTCAAGTAAACGATCCAATCAAAAGGCAAAGATTATGAGTCTGGATTAAAAAATAAGTAAGACCTCATTGTATGCTGTCTGCAAAAATCACACTCTAAATATAAATACATAGGTTAAAAGTTAAGAAAGGAAAATGCTATACATTAATTTTATAAAACATGGAATTGATATATTAAAGTAGATTTCAACACTCTGTGTAATACCTGAGATAGTACATTTCTTAATGAAAAAAAGGGTCAGTTCATCAATTAAAAACACAACAAAATGGCACACACCCATCCTTCTTATTATTCTTCATTCTCTTATGTTACTTTATTCTTCTTCATATGGGTTTATCATCACCAGAGCTATAAAAACTGCTTGTTGATAGTCTCTATTAGAATGTAAGCTATCCAAAAGTAGACACTTGTACTCCTTTGCCTATCACTGTGTGCTCACCACCTAAACAGTGCCTGGATTATAGAATAACTCAGTAAGTATTTGTTGAATAACTGAAAAAATATCCCATTTAACCTGAAATAGGTTAAGGTTATTAGGTGTTTGGAATCAAACCACAGTTACATAATAGATTTTTCTAATACCAAAAGAACAAATTTCAATACTTAAAGTCTTTAAATATAGATTGTTAGGCATGAGACAATAATTGTTTTTACTCCCTTTTGATTCAAGTTGCTTTTATTGTTTTAAATAGTGTAGATATTTACTGGAAACACTTATAGGATTAAACAAAAGTTCTAAGCACTTGGCTATTGACTTCATAAAACTTGGGATGGATGGGTAAAAAGATGACATAAAATAATAGAACTCAGCTACTGAATTTGACTCCTATATAATCTAGAGCTGTTTAATTGAACTTTCTAGGATTATGGAAAATTCTATATTTGTGTTTTTCAATACGATAGCCATTATCCATATGTATCTATTAAACACATGAAAATGACTAGGGAAACTGAGGAAGTGAATGTTTAATTTCATTCCATTTGAATTAATTTAGATATAAACTTAAATAGCCACATGTGGCTAGCAGCTCCCATTTTGGCATAGCCAGTCCAGATATTCACATGTGCTAGATTCTCCTCACTGCACCCTTGCTTTCATGCAGGCTTGGTCATCCTTTTTTTGTCACATCTGTCATGACAGAAATAATTTAACATCTCTATTTCCTACCATTGAATGGGGCCAGCCCATAGCTTTTACCCATAGCATGATTCTATCATCTGTGCCTGGTTTACAGAAATTGCCCAAAAGCCCAAAAAATATTTGTCGTATGAATGAATCAACAAAAATATATTTCACTGCCATTTCTATGGAAGGAAAGATGACCCCGTTAGTTATGTATGTTTATCTCAATGTCATAGGTGGCTGAGTAAAAACTAAACATGGCCCAAATTTTCCCCATCTGTGTAATACAAATGACGAGTTCAGATAAGAGTTTCCAAATGTTGAGGAGCCTCTGGAGAACCTAATAAGAGAGGTCCTCCAAAAACAACCTTCTTCTTTTGTTCAGACTTCATTTGAAAATAAGGAGAGTCAAATGGAAGCAAAGTTAGGCCTTGTATTTCTAAGTATGAGACCAAGTGGTGTCATGTTAACTGAATTCCAGATTAGACAGAATTACTCACTAATTCACTGGCAATTCTACACTGAACCAGTTCTTTCACATAGGTGGGAGGCTACCTAAGTAAGACTTAGAAGGTAGACATAGAGTGGCTTGTATTCCCTGAAGATAAGTTCCTTTTCACGTAGAACAAGATGAAAGCTAGGCAGAAAATGCCCAGCTTTTATCACCAATTAAAGTAGCCAGTTTGTATATAATATAATTGAGCTAAATAAGTGTTCTCTTACTCATGTGCATTTATCTGACCACAAACAATTGTTAAAATAAATTGCAAATGAGATTATGCAATAACTAGATCTCTCTCAGTGAGTGAGCCATCTTTCCCAGAGGTTTAACATTTCTCCATCAATATCTCTGTAATACACAAAATAAAATGATTTCATAATTTCATGATAGGGTTGGCCATTTTACTGAATACAATATTTTATATTTAAGGTGCTTTTGAAAACAAGAAAAACTTTACAATCAAATAAAAATTATGGCAAAGGGAAGGGGTACATGTCACCAGGGCCTTGAAGTGAAAGTTGAATAAAATCAGTGAGATGAAGTTGGTATTGATAACAGAAAGTCAGAGGTTACTCAGAGAGGGAAAAATTGAAAGAAAAGATTTGTTCAAGAGAGTCTCCGCAGAACTCAGCAGTTCTTTGGAAAATGGAATGACATCTAAAGCCTCCATCTACCCTCTGATGCCGGCAGGAGAACTCCTCTTTGCTTCTGCCAGCTCTCTAAATGAAGACAGGGGTGCTAGAGGATTCTTTTTAATTGCTTCTTGATTGGAGTAAACCTGTCCAGAGAAGATAGGTATAAAAACCGTGAATGACGAGGGAGGAAATATATCAAGGTTACCCAGAACTCAAAGACACAAATGAATTATTCTTTAGACTAGGGAACAACTGAAGTGCTTCCTCCAGGCAAGGAGTAGCTCCAGAATACAAGTGGGATCTGGCCAAGAGACAGGATGAAAAAGAGAGAAAAGAAGAATCAAAATGAAAAAGAGAGTAAAGAGTAGTATGCCTATTGCCATAGAGTGAGCCAACTGAGAAAATGATAAGCATGGCAGCCAAGGTCTACAGCCAAAAAGACAGTGCCTCAAACTTGTGCAAGAAATCTATTTGAGATTTTTTTTAAATAATAATTTTAAAAAACGAAATCAGAATTTCAGGTTTCCTTGCCAAAATTCATTTACCATTAAAAAACAATTGCACATTTCAGGTCGGGCACAGTGGCTCACGCCTGTAATCCCAGCACTTTAGGAGGCCAAGGCGGGTAGATCACGAGGTCAGGAGATCACGACCATCCTGGCTAACACGGTGAAACCCCGTCTCTACTAAAAATACAAAAAGTATATATATATATATATATCCCAGCGCGGTGGCGGGCACCTACAGTCCCAGCTACTTGGAAAGCTGAGGCTGGAGAATGGCGTGAACCCGGGAGGCAGAGCTTGCAGTGCAGTGAGGCAAGATCACACCACTGCACTCCAGCCTGGGCAATAGAACGAGACTCTGTCTCAAAAAAAAAAAAAAAAAAAAATTGCACAATTCAGAATGCATCTAAAAATAATTTTCTGTTCCTGAATTTATGTGCTTCAAATTAAAAAATATCTAACATACAACAGTAAAAGTCCCTTCAGCCTGACTTAAAGAAAGAAATTTAGTTTTTAAATCCATTTTTTTCTCCCTTATTCTTGCCCATCTTATTTTTCTTTTCATTCCTTGTTTCAAAGCATTCTGTATACAACCTCTGCCAATAATGTGTGTTCAATAAATGGTAGTCGTGCATGTAAATGTAACTAATATCATGCATGTAAGTGTAACTAATGTAGAGGTGTATGGTACTTATCAACTTTTTAGGATAAGCAGTTTTACAATTAAATTACATATCCTCCTCTCTACCATGGTAGTGAAAGTAATAAAAAATTTGGAGTCAAAGGGATATATTTAAAGAGGACTTTTATTTTACTAAGTTTTGCTTTCTGGTGGACAATTTATCATTGATTACATGGCCCAAAGAGAAAGATGATAAAAATAAAAATAAACATGAGACTCAGAGACCTCAGGATCTGAAAGAAATATTGATGTTGCTACTCCTTGCCTTTGCTTAGTACTTCACTTGAACGAGCTCAGATGCATGAAAGTGTCTCTCCCGTGCTAGCACGGTCCTGGGAGAGGGAACTCATGCACTTCTCACGGGCTGATCACCCTTGTGAAGCTCTCTCAGGACACAGCATGCTTCCCTTTGTCAGATGTACTCAAGCACATGCTGGACGACCTTCTTCCAAAAAGAGAAGATGGGAAAGAGAGAATTCATAGGTAAATTTTCAGGGCTTTGGAATCAAAGCACTATCACCACTGAATGTATTACGATTTTGAAAGCACATTCACATAATGTGAAAGTTAGTCCAGAAATTTCTCAGGAGCAGAGGATGTTACTTTTCCATTTCAGTATCTTTTATGTCTGGCAGGAACCATAGTTTCTCAATAAATGTTTCTTGAACTAAACAACTGAGCTGCCCTAATTTGTGGGTGCCCTAATCTTCTTAAAACCCATGGACTTTAACTAATATGAATCTATGAGGTCAATAAAAAGATGAAAGACACTTGTCTTTTAATGCACAATAAGAACAAGGCTACACAAAATTTCCTTGCAGTTAATTTGGACATTCAGAGTGGTAGACAATTACAAATGATACGGGAGGATGGCACGTAATGTTCCTGTTGCCATGGATGAGGAGAATTACTGTCCTAAAACTCTGCTTCCCTCATCTGATTCAGTGTGTCTGAGCCAACTATGAGAGCTGTGTTACTCCAGGCTGGCTCACTATGATCTATTACTTCTTGAGTTCACAGTGTTATTTGGCCATCTGAGAAGAGGGATTTCCATCATGCAGTGACTACCAGAAGCTCGCAGCCCTTTGAGGCACCTGGAGTCTTTGAACAGTCTAGGTCACACCGATCCTCATTATATGTATCCCTTTGCGATAATCGTCATGTCCACTGAATCGCTGTCCTTGCATTTAATCTATGTGCAAAACCCAAATCAGAAAAACGAGGTCTGACTTAGCTCTTCCCATACAAGGACGACTAAATCCTGCTGTTTAAACAACTACAAAGCTTGGGGGATTTGTGCTACTGATAATTCATAGTCTTCAGTACTGCCCAACAATCTCTAAGGATCAATACTCAGTTATCTCTACTAATCATTTTCAAATTCCACTTTTAACTCACTGTGTCGCCAGCAGTTTTCCTTCTTATTCTTGGTAGATGATTTTTTTCTAGCTCGTTAATAGAACAAGATTCCTCTAGGCAAGGCTTCACTAAGTTTCCTCCTTCAGTACCTGCACGCCTACATGGTTATCCTCCCATCCACCTACACACACCAGTTGGATCCCATCTCCGCTGTTTCCTTTTAAACTTTGTTCCAAAACTTTGTTCCAAAAACCATCCGTTTCTTACCACGGAAGTATGTTTCCATCACTGTTTCAGAAACCAAATTTCCGTCACTATTTCAGAAATGAAGAACGCTGGAGTCAGATAGATCTGGGTTTGAATTAAGACTTTCCACATCCTAGTTATGTGTCTTCCAACAAACTACATTTATATACCCATTCAACAAATATTTTCTGCTCTTCTACTTTGTCAGCTACCAAGTCAGGCATTGTGACACGGTCCTTGCCCAGTAGGAGATAGAGAAAATAGTCACATCATTATGTGTGACAAGAAAAATGCATTAATTTATAAACACTTATTATCCTTCTCCTCATTGTCTCCAGACACCCACCCTTTTATAGTGCTGGCCTAGAATGCGAAAATTCATGGGTATTTTGATGCAAGCTGTGATATCAACGCTTGTCCAGAAAACCATAAGGGAAATGTATAGCAGGAAGCACAGAACCAATGCAGTGTGGCTAAGAGGGCTGGAGAAGGGGAAGAAAGGAAAGACCTCACACCACTGTGACTGAGAGAAGAAAGAGACTTTCATAAAAGGGGGATGAAGAGAGAGAAATGAAGGAGTGAACTTAAAGCCGAGGGAATTTGAGATAAAAGGATTATGTGTAAAGGTGATATTTAGTGAGTTTGCAGAGCAACGAGCAGGTTATCCGCCTTCTCAATCTCATGGATAACAATCTGTTAGGTCTCACTTCTTTCATAGTCAGAAATCTGCTTTGAATATTATAACCTTTAAGTCTAAGAGAGGCCAGCATCAGCCCATATGGGTTGTGAAAGTATTTAATTATAATCGTGATAAATGGTTTATAGAAAAAGTCAGAGGCACTTAAAATACAAATAACAGGAAAACAAAGTCAAAGATGTGATCCCTGAGGTTTGGGCATTTAACCTGGAAAAGAAAAGAGCAAACTCTCTAAGCCTGACCTGTAAAATGTGTGTCCTAGTCTGTTTTCTGCTGCTTTAACAGAATACCACAAACTGGGTAATTAATGAAGAAAGGAGTCTTATTTGGCTCATGGTTCTGGAGGCTTGGAAGTCCAAGATTGAGGGGCTGAATCTGGTGAGGGCTTCTTGCTGCAAAATATGGCAGAAGGCATCACATGGCGAGGAAGTGCATACTGGGAGCAAAAAAAGAAACGGGCGCCGAAGTCCTAAGATAACCGACTCCAGAGATTATTATGGTAATCCATTCATGATGCTACTATACATCTATTAGAATGGCAAAAATCCAGAACACTGACAATATCACATGCTGGTGAGGATGAGGAGCAACAGAAACAGTCATTCATCACTGGTAGGAATTGGAAATGATACCACCTCTTTTGAAGACAATTTGGCAGTTTCTTACAAAAGTAAATATACCCTTACCATGTAATTCAGCATTTCTGCTCCTTGGTACCTACCCGTAATTGAAAATGTATGTCCACATAAAACCCTGCATATGGATGTTTATGGCAGCTTTATTCATAATTGCCACATTGGTTTGGAAGCAATCAAAATAGCAGATGAATGAATAAACTTAGTACAAATGAGCTTATCAAGCCATGAAGAGAAATAGAAGAAACTTAAGTACATCTTACTAAGTAAAAGAAGCCAGTGTGAAAAGGCTACACTATTATTCCAACTTGATGATATTCTGGAAAAGGTACATCTATGGAGAGGATAAAATTATTAGTGGCTGCCAGAGGTTTAGGAGAGGGAGAGGTGAGTAGGCAGGGCACAGTGGATCTTCAGGGTGGTGAAACTACTCTGTATGATGCTGCAGTGGTATAGACATGCCATTAGATATTTGTCAAAACACATAGACTCCAACACCAAGAGGGAACACTAATGTACACTATACACTTTGGGTGTCAATCTAGGTTCATCAGTAATGACAAATTTGCCACTCTAATGGTGGATATTAAAAGAATTTGACAGTGGGGAAAGCTGTTGAGGGGAGGAAGAGAATACATGGGAACTCTGTACTTTTCACTCATTTTATCTGTAAACCTAAAGCAGATCTAAAAACTGAAAAGTTTATTAACAAAAAATTCTGTGATCAAAAATGGAGTAAGAAACGCACTTAAATTGACAGAGAATCACATTTTAGAGTACTGTGGTATCAACATTCTAATATTCATACTATACCTGAGCATTTGAAATCAGAATACCATTGCATTAAATAAAATGTAATGAATGTTTGGTACAAAACATATACCATTAACTGTTTGTAAGAAAGATGACAAATGAGTTAAAATAATTTCATTAAAGTATGTTTTACTTAAAATCATAGATTTTAAATGATGTTGAAGATATTGAAGAAAATAGAGCATAGAAAAATCCATAGAGAGGAATGACACACACAGGAGCCGGTCAGAAGGTGGAGGATGGCAGGAGAGAGAAGTTCAGGAAGAATAACTAATGGGTACAAGGCCTTATACCTGGATGACAAAATAATCTGTACCACAAATCCCCGTGACATGAGTTTACATATGTAGGAAACCTGCACTTATACCTCCAAACTTAATAAGTTTTAAAAAAGGAGGTAATACATGAAAAAATATAAAGGAAGAATGGAGAAACAAAGGAAGGAAAGACATGGTATCTACAGAAAACAAAAAGCAAAAGGCAAGCATGAATACAATGGTGTTAACACTAAAATAAATGTGAATGGATTAAACAATCCAATCCAAAAAAAAGAGAAAAGGTGTTCATTTAGTTTTCTTTTACAGAAGGAACTGAAAGTCTAAAAATGTTCTAATTTATTGACTTTGACAATACAAAAGTTATCGATTAACAGTATTTTGAAATGCAGAAAGATAACTATTACTATAAATAGCACATTATGGACTTTGTACATAACTACAGAAGATATTAGCAAACAAAATGTATTTTATATATACAGAAAGACAGAAATTAAAGGTATGAGTAAGAAAGTTAATAAAACAGGAACTAATGGCCTGCTAAAACAGTCACAATATATTTTAAATTAAAAGTGAGATACCTACTATACATACAGCACGAATGTAATTTTGTAACATATATGTATATGAAATGCATAATTATATATGTAGAAAAAGGCTGGAATGGAAATTTTAAAGAGTTAATGCTGTTATCTCTGAGTAATGGTTGATTCTAATTTTTCACTCATAATTTATTTATATGTTTTCTACATCTCCTTTAATGTTTTTATGTAATATACATAAACACAAAAATGTAAACATAAAAACTCCAATTCAAATATGAATTGAATATGGGTCATAATAATGTAATATTATGTGGCCATCACTCTTAAGCCATGAGAGCAAATAAGGGGATTAATAACAACCTAAAATCACTACCTCAGCCAAACCTGTACAAAGCAGGAGACATTGAACTAATGGGAGCCAGGAATTGATAATGCCAAGATATAACATTAAAAAGTTACTAAAAGGCCGGGCGCGGTGGCTCAAGCCTGTAATCCCAGCACTTTGGGAGGCCGAGACGGGCGGATCACGAGGTCAGGAGATCGAGACCATCCTGGCTAACACGGGGAAACCCCATCTCTACTAAAAAATACAAAAAACTAGCCGGACGAGGTGGCGGGCGCCTGTAGTCCCAGCTACTCGGGAGGCTGAGGCAGGAGAATAGCAGGAACCCGGGAGGCGGAGCTTGCAGTGAGCTGAGATCCAGCCACTGCACTCCAGGCTGGGTGACAGAGCGAGACTCCGTCTCAAAAAAAAATTTTTTTTTTAATTAAAAAAAAAAAGTTATTAAAAGCATTTCTGCCAAGTTGAAAGCCATAAATATAATACAATAACTGGAGCATAAGTCATAGAAAATATCAATTCTCCCCTATATAGAATGAGCCCAGGAAATTGCTTTCAAATCATCACGGCTTCACCAAATGCAGTCTCTTGTGTACAGATCCAGGAATGTGGTGTTGCACACAGCACTGTGGGATACTACAACTAGTTTAGTAATTAAATCTTTCTCCTTGGTTCCTCTAGTAGGTTTCAGCAAAGGAGATCAAATTCCTTTACTTTCACAGCAAACATGCATTGTACAGTCACCTTTTGATGAAGAAGTGAAGTTGGCAGCTTCCTCTTGAATATAGTGACTTTCTTAAGCATCGCTTTTTCCGGGTAGGCTCGAAGAGGACATATGGCCACCCCCTCTTTTGTCTGCTAGTCACAACATAGCCTAAGTTGGATAGGCAAGCCTGCTTGTAACTGAATTCGCTTCAACACCCTACTCCTAACTAAATTCTCTAATGTTGAAACAGGTGAGATGCAAGTAAATGTGCTTGAATGAAGTGTAGTACTGGTTAGGAAAACCCTAATGATTGTTTAAATAACATTTAAATGACATACTCAGAAAAAACATTTTTTTTTTTTTTAACCTCCTTTCTATCGTTTAGCTTCAGAAAACATCATTTGCCCCAAATTAGGCCCAAAGACTATGGCAGCCCAGCCTTCTGATTTTCCACAGTGAAAGATGGACTCAAAGGCTCCCTTCTAAGACCGTACTTTCCCCTGCAAAATCCTCAGCCTCAACCATTAATTGGAGAAAAAGATTGTCTCCAAATACCATACAGGGGGAAAAACATTCTTCTAAAATGTGACTAAGTACTTTGCCATAAGAACTAATCTAGAATATATTTTTTCTTTTTCTTTAGTCTGGACTCCATATGGCATTCCTGGCTAGTTAAACCATCCAATACACACATTTATTTTGTTCTTAAAATAATAGTAACCAAAATAGATGCAAAAATTATGTGTTAAAAAATAATGGCTAACTCAAATTTTCCCAGAACTTCAGCTACATTCAGGATGATAGTTTCCAAAGACAGTAACCCACATAAAAATGCATAATATATGAGATATGAGTGACAATTCTGTGGCTTTTAGTACATTAATAATGTTGTATAATCATATCTTTATCTAGTTTCAAAATGTTTTCCTTGCTCCAAAATAAAACGCTGTATCTATTAAGCAATTACTTCCCATTACCCAAGCTCCATGACCAATTTGTTTTCTGTGTTTATATATTTACCTGTTTTTGATATTTAATTAAAAATTGTACAATATGTAATTTTTTCATCTGGCTTCTTTTACTTAATCTTTTTCAGCTTCATGATATAGCGTGCATCAGTACTTTTTGTGTGTATTTTGTTTTTTGACTTTTTTTGAGACAGAGTTTCACTCTGTCACCCAGGCTGGAGTGCAGTGGCATGATCTAGGCTCACTGTAAGCTCCGCCTCCCAAGTCACGCCTTTCTCCCGCCTTAGCCTCCCAATCAGGTGGGACTACAGGCGCCCGCCACCAGGTCCGGCTAATTTTGTTTTTGTATTTGTAGTAGAGACGGGGTTTCACCATGTTATCCAGGATGGTCTCCATCTCCTAACCTCGTGATCCGCCCGCCTCGACCCCCCAAAGTGCTGGGATTACAGGCGTGAGCCACCACACCCGGTCAGGATTTCCTTTTTTCATAACTGAAGAATATTCCATTGTATGGATATCCGACACTTTGCTTATTCATTCATCTGTCGATGGATATTTGAGCTGTTTCCATCTTTCGGCTATTGTCAGTAGTGCTGCTATTAATATTCATGCACAGTTATTTGTCTGAATGTCTGTTTTCAATTCTCCGGGGATCATACCTGGGAGTGGAATTAGTGGGTCGTATGGTCAATTTCTTTACCTTTTGAAGGAACCACCAAACTCTTCCCCACAGTGGCTGACCCATTGACCTTTCCACCAGCAACGCACAAGGGTCCAGTGTCTCCTCATGCTAATCAACATTTGCTGTTTTCTATTTTCTTCTTTACTTCTTCTTTTTAAACTTGTAGCCATATTCATGGGTGTAAAGTGTTCTCTTTGTGGTTTTTAATGTGTGTCTCTCTAACAAGAGATAACGTTGAGCGTCTTTTCATGTGCTTATTTTTAAGCCATTTGTGCATCTTCGGTGGAGAAGTATCCGTTGCAGTCCTTTTCCCATTTCTTAATTAGTTTTTTTGGTTTTTGTTGTTAGTGTTGAGTTGTAAGATATCTTTATTTACTCTGGACATGATACCTTTTCATATGAATGATTTTCAAGTTTTCTCCCATTCTGAAAATTGCCTTTTCACTTTCCTGATAATGTGCTTTGATGTACAAAAGGTTGGAATGCAGGGGTGTTTCAACATAAGAAAATCAATCAATGTAATAAATTATATTAACAGTATGAAGGGGAGAAATTTCATGATTATCATTGAGAGAAACACACACACAAAAGTATTTCACAAAATCAAGCATTCTTTCATGCTAAAGACACACAGTAATAGAAGGGAACTTCCTCACCATGGTAAGAAGCACTTGTGACAAATGCACAGCTCGTATCACACTCAATGCTGAAGACTGACAGCTTCCCCTCTAAAATCAGGAATAAGAAAGAGATCCCCGCTTTCAGCATTGCTATTCCATTTTACTGGAAGTTCCAGCCAGAGCAATTTGGCAAGAAAAAAGGTATTCAAATTGAAAGGAAAGATGTAAAATTATCTTTATTCATGGATGGCATGATCCTATATATAGAAAATCTCAAAAATTCCACACAAAACTAAAGCTAATAAACAATTTAGCAACTTCAGGGTATCAGATCACCACATAAAACATTAGTGTCTTTTTAAACTGGTAATTAACAACCCAGAAAGGAAATTATGAAAACAATTCTACTTGTATTTTCATTCAAAAAATAGAATGTCTAGGAATACATTTAACCAAGTAGGGGAAAGATTTGCGCTTTGAAAACTATGAAATATTACTGAAAAAAATTAAAGAAGCTCTAAATAAATTGTAAAAAAAAAAAAAAAAAAAATCCCATGTTTATGGATTAGAAGAGTTAACATCATTAGAACAGCAATACTGCCCAAAACAAACCCCAGTAAAAATTTAATGCAATCCCTATCAAAATCCCAGCAGGTTTGGGGTTTTTTTTCTTTTTTTGCAGAAATGGTAAATCAGTTTTTCAAATTCACATGGAATTATAAGGAGTCTCAAGTAGCCAAAACAATCTTGAGAAAGAACAAAGTTGGAAGACTCATGCTTTCCAATTTGAAAACTTGCTACAAAGCTACAGTGTTACAAGAGTATAGTATTGGCTTAAGGATAGACAAACAGACCAAAGGAATAAGTTTCAAAGTCCAGAAATCAGCCCATACCTCTATGACTAACTGATTTTTGATGAGGGCGCCAAGACCAATCAATGAGGAAAAAACAGTCTCTTCAATCTCTTCAACTAGTGGTGCTGGGGCAACTAAATGGCCATTTTGTATTACTTAAATGACTGTGATAAAAATGTCATTGGTACACCTAAAGCAATATGCAGAGGAATCAGAATAATTAGCAACTACTTTCACTTCAAAATTACCTTGAGGAGACACAGTCAGTGCTCTGCTCACACTCCTGGCACAGCCTTTGACTGCCATTGCGGCTGGCTGCTGGGTGTCCTTCTTCCTGGCTCTGCATCTCTGTGTCTGAGGGCACTCAGTTCCTCAGCCAAGAAAGGCCGCTCTGGTCACAGAAAGGCAGGCTGGAAATGATAGAATGAACACCCCGGCAGCAGCCTTTAATTCATTCTCAGAGGTCGGTGTTTAAATAGAGCAGCGCCATTGTTTCTTGGGTGGGAAAATTCTGAGATATGTGTTCTGCAATACGCCCCAGAGTTTCTCTGTGTGATTACACTCCCACATTAGGCTACTGTGGAAGTAGACTGAATACCGCACGTTCTATTGGCTTCCTTCTCTTCTTTTTATCACTTCCTCACTCCTCTTATCATGACCTTGAACCCTCCAAAAATGCATTTAAATCTCTGTCTTAGGATCGAATTCTGTGGGAACCTAAGTCACAGTCTAAACAACAGCAACAACAACTTTTCGTTGAGTCTCATCTGATACAAGGTTTCATACTAAATATTAGAATTCAGTAATAAATGAGATACTGGTATCATTTGGCTGTGTCCCCACCCAAATCTTACCTTGAATTGAAATAATCCCCATGTACGAAGGGCGAGGCCAGGTGGAGATAACTGAATCACGGGGGCAGTTTCTCCCGTACTGTTCTCCTGGTAGTGAATAAGTCTCACGAGATCTGATGGTTTTATACATGGGAGTTCCCCTGCACAAGCTCTCTTGCCTGCCACTATGTAAGACACGCCTTTGCTCTTCCTTTGCTTTTCACCATGATTGTGAGGCCATGTGGAACTGTGAGTCCATTAAACCTCTTTCCTTTATAAATCACCCAGTCTCAGGTATGTCTTTATTAGCCACGTGAGAACAGACTACTACAGATACTCACTGATCTTGAGCTCACAGTGTCATTTAGTATTACTGCAGTCGTTTATGTTATTAAAACACTAAAATTTTAGACATGAATGGATCATATAACATTCCTGTAAGAGTGTTACATGGTGACCTCAAGCATCTAAACTTACAGATGTTAGGTAACCAATAGTGTCACATAAAAATCTCGTGTTCAGAAAATGATGTGAATCTAGCATCTTATTCCTTGTTCTAGATTCACTGGAGAAAACACCAGGCTGAAACAAACCAACTTAAGATATATGAGTGAGAAACAAGGTTTTATGTAACAGAAGAGTGAGCGCAACAGCTGTGTGGCTTAGAGAAAAGTGAGTATGCGCTTTATGTTTTCTTTGTCATGACACACTGAATTATATCACATGCCCAGAAACACAGCAGCAAGATGACAACATAGGCCAATAACTGGAGGTGTAGGCATGTAAGGAGAAGTAGTCATTTGACAGAGTTAAGTCCTTAAAACTGCCTGAGCTTGTAGGTCCAGCACTCTAGCTGCATTTTCAAGGGTCCAAGTTCAAACATGGGTGCATGGTTCCACACCACAGCCTGTCACACCTGCTCAAAAACAATTCTCAAAACCTCCAACTGCTTCCTTTTTTACAACAGTCCGAAGATGCAGAAGAAGGGGACTGGGGGAATCATAAAACCCTATGGAAAATTCCAGGAGCCTCCATTCCTGACCAGTCTGGAAAACCAGGTTCCTGCCCCGGCCCCTTGCCTTCACCATTTGACAATCCCTTTCTCCTCCGAAGAACTCAGGAAGCAAAGACATTTGTGCTTGTTTAAGGCAAGAACGGAGCAACAAAGAAAACTATACAATATGAAAGGAAGTCTAACCAAAATCTCAATTACTCTGATTTAATCAGTACACATTGTACACATGTGTCGAAGTATCGCCTGCACCCCAACAATATGTACAGTTTTAGGTATCAACATGAAAAAAGAAGAAGAAAAGTTAAATTTTAGCACACAGAAAAAAAAAAAGGTGCAAAACTCTCCAAGGCTAGGGAGGAATTCAGACGATTCCTTCAAAACTGCCGTCCTTACTTCCTTTATTCACAGAACCAGTTTCACAAGAAACAAGTTCTTTCTTCACCATCTCCCTTCACTCAACAAAACCTGTATTTTTCTTTCCCTTATAAAAGTTTGATCAGTTACACAGACAGAATCACCATAAAAAGACAATAAAGTGTTTAAATATTTCTTTGGTTTCAAACTCTGACAAAAAGAAGTAGTCCCAGAAAGTGTATATAATCGTCTTCATATGAATTCTCAGGGTATAAGAAAGCTCTGGGCCGGAGCCAAAATAAGAAGTGTTGAGCTACCCAAAAATGACTTGGCTAGTCAGGAGGGTAAGAAAGTCTGGGATTAAAGCAGTTTTCATGAAGTGTTCATTGGCTCAGTTAGAATAGTTGCCTTCCTGTTGGCAAAGAAATCATAAGGGAAACAACATGCGAAGACCCTGCTGTTTCTCCCACCCATGACTGTTTTTCTTTTGATTCGTTTATTATGTAAGAACAGCAGAAGTCTCCAGATGGGAATAAGGGACAGAGTCTAGACATCATTTATTGGCCACTGAATAGTGGAAACAAGTCTGCAACATCGACTATTTTTCCCCTTTTGGACTCCTCCCCCCACCCCAATTTACCACTTGTTTTACATTGCACACTCTGAAAAGTTAAATGATCCTGACACTGAGAATTACTCAAAAGCTAGAAAGATATTCCCAGTGGTGTCAGGAACGGCTGCTCCCTTTTCCTGAGACAGCTACACGGGCCAGTTGCTCCATCAGAAAGGCCTGCGATTGCTATCATGTCGCTGGTGTGTTTTCCTGCTACTCCTAGAAGTTGCTTGCAAATGAGTAGTAAACGAAGCAGCAGTTGATCACAGTACACCCAAGAGCAGCTTCTCCCCCCACTGGCAATGTTACTGAAAGACTCCTCCAGTCTTCAACTTCTTTCACTTCCTCTATTGCATAAAACTTGACAGAATGTTCACTCAGCACCAGGTGACAAGGTAAGCCAGAGAAATGGAGTCAACAATACAAAGCCACTTCAATGAATCTACATTCAGGTTAGTAGGACAGATAAAGAAGTGATCTGTTTCAGTTCGCTTCTGTGTGACCTGGCCACTGCTTACTGCTCTGTCCTCGTATCTCAGCACTTGTTTCTCACAGTCTGCCCCACCACACCAGGCTCCCCCAGTCCCTCCAATGCCCACGCCGCTTCGCGCTGCCAGCTAGGGACACAGGCTGCTCTCCACGTCTGTAGTGGTCTTCCTTGGCTCTTCATTTGGCAAATGTCTATGAATCTTTCAGGTCTTGGCTTAGAGGACGCCTCACCAGGAAGCCTTCCCAGAACCCAAGACTGGGCTCAGCGCTGCTCCAACATGCTCTCCCATAGAGGACGGTGTTAGACACCATGCCATAGATTCTGAGGCTCGGAGATACAGGGACTGTGCCAATCACTGTATCTCTGAGACATGACGTCATGGCTGGTACAGGGGAGATGTCCAAGAGCTATAAAGGAATTATTTTCCAATGTCTGTTTACCGTAAATCCTTACCTAAGTAGTTTTATGGAATTGTGTAGAGTTCCTCTGGTGTTAGAAATTATTTTACGGATTTGTGTGACTATTTCCAAAATGGTAGTTGGTAATAGGGTAATAAAACAAGAAGCTCCTGTGGTTAAATACATTTATGAAACTCTGGAGTAAACAAAATGAAATAGATTTCTTTATTGCAGAAAAGTCTCAGAAGCTTCAAAATACTCAGATGAAATATAAGTCTATAAAAAGTTGCTGTGTGAAGCATTGTCTAAGCTTTCTTGGGCCAAAGAACCCTTTCAGAACATACATACCCTGCCAACACTTCTCATGGGGTCCCTGTCATCAAACAAACTGGCTGTCCAGTCAGGACAGACAGACAATTTACAGCCAAACAAACACGTAATCAAATGATCAAATACAAAGAGGAGTTTAAAAATCCTTTCATCAGTGCTGCTAACAGGATAAAATAAGTAATGAAATCATGATGGGAAGGGGTGGAAGACTGATTAGGGAAGAGTGATCAGGGAAGGTCTATGCAACAGGTACATAAAGGTGAGAAGAAGGTGGTCTCAGTACCTCACGCCTATAATCCCAACACTCTGAGAGGCTGAGGTGGAAGGATCACTTGAAGCCAGGAGTGCCAGACCAGCCTGTGCGGCATATAGCTAAACTCCGTCTCTATACAATTTCTTTTTAAATCATCTGGGCACGGTGGCATACACCTGTGGTCCCAGTTACTTGGGAAGCTGGGACAGGAAGACTGCTTAAGCCCAGGAGTTCAATGTTGTGGGGAACTATGATCACATCACTGCACTTCAGCCTCGTTGACAGGCTGATACATTATGTGGGGTGAGATCCTGTCTCTAAAAAAGAAAAGAAAAAAAAATTATGAGACAGAGTCCTTAATGCAAAGATCTGAACAAAAAGTGTCCCAGGAACAGGGAGGAGCAGGTGTAAGGGCCTTGAGGTACAGCAAGCTCAGTGTATCCCAGAACAGAAAGGAAGTTCAGAGGGGGTGAAGCCTGAGGAACAAAAGGAAATTATGGTGGGAGAGTCAAGGCAGGCCAGGTAATACAGGGCCATGTGGTTCCAATTCAATATTGATTAAAACAGGAAGCCATTAAAGAATCTGGGAGCGGGGGAATGGGGGTGATCTTTTTAAAAGATCATTCTGTTACCTCCTTTTGTCGTCTTAAAATTTATAGTTAAAGGATGAAGAGAAATTTCAATTAATGAAACACAAGCAAAAATGGCAATGAAATCAACAGATACTATTCTGACATCAAGAAGCAAATTGCAGCACTGGCAATAATAAAAATTCAGATCATACAAAAGCTGTAACTCATTTAGAGGAAGAAACAAATTGCAAAAAGAAATAATAAATAACTTTTGGGACTGTACCAATGACTAAAGAGAGTAAACTGCATGAACATATTGAGAAAAGATGTAAGTTTCTCCCTGACTTTCACAAACATAGTGAAAACTCAAAATACACCACTTCCATGAGTGAATGGATATTGTAAGTTCAAAAAGTACGTAAGATTAGTCATGGACCAACAATGCCTGAAATGACTTGAACTCTTACAACTCATATATGAGAGAGAGTCAGTAGAGGATTATCCACATGTGACAACAATCCTAAAAATGTACGTGTTACCGGAGATGCGTTGTGAAGCTAACAGTAACTCTTCCAGATTATTTTAACCAACAATGCTGGAAAAAAGGCTGAATTATTTTTTTCTATTTTCCCTACAGAAACTAGTTTTACAAAATGTTTGTTATATGTCAAGGCAAAATACAAGTGGCTCCCCGAACCCCTACAAAAATAGGAGGAAAAAATATTATGAAGTTGTGTGAGGATATAAAAGAATCTTATTTTTCTGGATTTTATGTTTTTACCCTTTGTAAGCTTTTTAAAATGTATAATTTGTTATGTTGTTTCTGTCCCTCTAAACAAATATTTCCTTTGGTACTAATTATATATTTCTAAGTGTATGCTATGTTTCTTAAAGAGGACATTGCCAGCCTGGGTCTATGCTTGCATGGAGGTGTGAGACAGTCAGGGAACATGAAGAATCAGATGTGCGTGGAAGACGAGAGACTAGAGATGAATATTGGACACAGGGAAACAGAAAGGATGAAACAGAAAGTCCACACTATTAAAATTGCTGGGCAGGGTGGTGCAAGCCTGTAATCCTGGCTACTTAGGAGGCTGAGGCGGGAGGATCCCGGACCAGCCTGGGCAACGTAGTGAGGCTCCATCTCAAAAAATAATAATAATAAAATAAAAATAAATTGAAATATCCTTTTCAAGATTTAAAAGTTACGTCCAAATTAAGAAACAGGTCAGAGAAGACAACACAGCTTTGAGGGCTGAGCAGGCTATTTGAAAATAGCCACATTTCCCCATGAGGCAGAAACTTTAACTTTTCTAGACATTGTGATATTAACTTTCCTTTATAGACTCCACATAATATATCATGAGAATAGTACCATCGTATCAATTAAAAGAACATATTATACTCTAAAAGCATTTACTAAAATTTAACTAACAGCATTTAATTTCGTGTAATAAAACCTGGTAATGTAGAAAGTTATTGCCTGGGTTTTTAAAATTTTTATGTCATTTTCTCTGAAAAAAACATTAAAGAGCAAAGTAATGCCTACATACGCATAGTAGAATTAAAAGTTTCTAACAGAAAAACTTAAAAGACATCTCTGAGGATTCAAATGTAGAGACTATGATCATATTTTAAAATTTGTATTTACTTATTTTTGAGTAAACAATAATATATTTATGTATTTCATAAATCAAGGAGAATAAAACTTTTTACAATGACACTCTATCCTGTCCTTATCTCCCAGCTGCCAGTTCTCCTCTCCAGAGGAAATAAGTGTTATGATTTTTTTTACAAACCATCCCAAAGATAGTCTCTTCATTCTCAAAATGTATATACATTTTACACCTGCTTTTGCACAACTGCTCAAAGTATTCTGCACCTTGCTTTTTTCACTGAACAACACAGAATAATTTTAGATCAGTATCTGAAAATCCAGTATTTGTAATGGATGCAGACTTGTACACAACATTACTAAAACCAGCTTCCTATTCAGAGACATTTAGGCAGAAGTAGATTTACTAAATATTAAAACATATTACAAAGCTATCATGATTAAAAGTGGTACAAGAGTTGTTAAATAGATCAATGGAACAGAATAAGAAAGTCCAGAAATATAACCTTACTGTTTTTAGCACATTTCTCATTAAATTTATTCCAAGGTACTTTGTCATGTGTATGGGATTATAAATGGGGTCTTCTCTTGCTGTATAGGTTCTGTATACACTCTGCAGATCATTTTGCGTGCCCCTAATTTACAGAAGAGTTTTTCAGTTAATTGTCTAGACTATTTGAAGATATGCTACTATACAATTTGCCAATAAATAAAATTGTACCCTTCCTTTTTTCAATTTTCAGTTGTTTTTTTTTACTTTATCCTCTTGTCAACTTGCATTGGCATATAGCTCCAGAAAAGTGGTAAATACCAGAGGCAGCAACCACCCTCTTATTTTATTTTAATGGAATGTTTCTAATATTTTTTCTTGCTAGTCATACTACTATCTTTAGCATTACTGTAAATATATTTTATCGGGTCGATGAAGAATTCATCTACACTTGTTTCATAACATATTTTCTTTTTATTATGATTGGCTATTACTTATTCCTTTGTAATATCTGGGAAGATTAGCATATAAATTTTTATGCTTAAATTCATTAATGTAGATGAGAATTAATAGATTTATAAATATTAAATGGGCTTGCATTCCCGAAATAAACACATTGATCATGGTGTATTTTTTTAATGTTATGGAATCCTATATGTTAACATTGTATTTGTTTTCAAATTATTATTTATAAATCATATCGGATTCACCCATTTTTAATCGATATTGGTTTTGTGGTCAGTGTGAAGAGGACTCCCTGGCAGGGTGCTTGGCCTCCTCACTGCACCCAAGTGTCCCCAGATGGAATAAGAGGGTCCCTTCACATCTGCAGAAACAGGATCACTGCCTGGCCCTGGCCCTGGCCCTGGCCCTAGGTGTCAGCCCTTGGCATAACTCTTGTTCAATCCTTGACAGCCGGTGCTCCAGCCCACCTGGTGTTTTCAGTAGGATTCCCATTGGATCCAAGGGGAAATGGGCCTATCTGGACTGCCTTCTTTCAGGCCTGGGGTTCCCTTTCTTGTCAGATTAGATGCTTGGTTAAGACACAGGACACCGGCTCTGTGTTGTCCCTAACCCATAGGATCCCTCATCAGTCCAGCTTCCTCTTCCTTTCTCTGGGATCCTCCTTCGGTTGTCTCTTGGGTTCTTTCCAGAGTTGAAAGTTGTGTTGAGCAGGGAGGAGCAGGAAGACAGGACTTGTTCAGACCTCAAGCTCGCAGTTAACTGAATAGGTATTAGATGAAATCACAGCATTCATAATAGTGAGGTCATTAATATCAATCTCAGTGACTGCAGATTTCAGAAAAAAAACAAAACATCTTCTTTGCCTAACCCTTCAGTCCATGTATTTTTGAAGTGGGCCTCCATTTTGTAAAGCTGGCATCAACAGAACGATCAGAGACGTGTGCAGCTTCCACATGTTTCCAAACATTAGTGAATTCGGCTTCTTCTTATTTTTTTTCCTAACATCTCTGTGTCATCACAGTGAACACATTTGGCTTTTTTCTTTTCTAGTAAACAACTAAAGATTTTCCACCCCCTATTTCTTTTTCCCGTATCTCTTTTCTGCTAACATGATATCCCATAATAATTTTGATAATATGATGTCGCAATGGCCTCCTCATCTCATCGAGGCTCTAGAAACTCCATTAACCTTATATTCCTACAAATGCCAGATCCTTTGTAACAAGCTCTAAGATGTAGGCTTCGGCATCACACAAATGCTTTGATACCTCATAGTACTTAGAATAATTGGGCCACCAATTATTCTGGAAATCTGGGCATATTTTGGTACAATTTTTGAGCCATGTAGAAGGTTCACAACTGTATACATTAGGGTGAGATGTGTGAAGACAAGTGGAGTTTCCTTGTTTCTTGGGGCTGATCCAGTTTCTCAGTTTGTCATACTTAGTCTGATCCAATAATTCGAATATTTCCTTAGGGAAATTCGCGGTGTTCCATAACTTTTGCTCTTCTCCAAGGTAACTTCTAGGCCTTTTAGGTGAGCCTGCTGCAGTCTGGCTGTGGCATGAGTGCCAGAGAACAAGGCCCTACAAATGCACAGCATTCTGCAATCTCCCTTGTGCTCTAGGTGAGCTGCCCCTCTCCCTGAGCCCACAGCACTGTGGTGTGCCTAACTCCACAGCCATCCAGGCATCGTGACGGCTCTTCTTTCCAAAATCCTTGGTCTCAGCCACCTGCCTCATCCCTGAAGATTTTACAAACTGCAGCCTTGGTCTCAAGCCCAGGATTGTTGACTCCTTCATCATTTTCTGCAGGGACTTTAAAAGTCTCCTGCACACCACCCACAGGCTGTGGGACCAGGAGCCTGCCTCAGTCCTGTCTGTTTTGCCTCCTCCTTCGGCAAACCGCACATCATGCTGGATGCCACCTGAGCCCAGCTTCTCCTGGGAGAAACAGCTTTCCAACTACAGCACTTCTCCTGGAATGTCCTTGGGTTTTTGCCCTACTCTATCTACAAACCCCCCGACTCCCAACCCCACACTGGGGTTCTATCCATGAAAGGAGAGATCAGGATGCACACTGACTTTTCTACCTTAACACTTTCTTTTTTACTTCTTCCATCAGCTTCTCAGCCAGGAAAGTGGGGGACTCTCACTTCTCCTTGTGTCTCCTCAATCTCATACTCCCTCCCTTCTTCACACGGAATTCATTCTCTGGGACCCTTATTCTCTGGGACTCATTCTTGTGTCAGGAGAAGTCCCCCTATCAATAAAGGAGTACAAATCAGTGATTTTCAAAGTATTACACCTGTAATACACAAAGACACTTACTGACACTTGTCCTCTCTCTTTGAAGCACATTCTTCATCACATCTTGTTCACTAGAGAATATTACATAAGCAAAAATCTTCCACTCATGTAATATTGATTGGGGTGGATGAAGGTGTGTGTGTGCATTTCAACTTTAAGACCAGTGAAAATTAATAACCAGATAAAATTAGCAACATCGAGTCTAGTAATAATACATAGCACATTGTCATTTCCTGCCAGAGGAACACTGGAGGCATGTTCAGACATTTATCACTATTTAGTATCCAGTTTTCATGAAGTATTTTACTGTCATCCCTAATTAATTCTACCTTTCAACAAGAAGCTCGGGATTGGCTGCTATTGTTATTCTACTCTTATATGTCAGGGAACTGAAGCAGAGGTTAATTAAATGACTTACTCTTATGCCCGTAGGCTATGTTGGCAAGGCTGTGTCTTAACAGGGTTGCTGGCACAGATGGCCCAAAAGATGGAAATTTAAGTAACCCTGTTCCAGCAGGGGGCACCAGCTACATTATAAATTTGGGTACACCCTAGTATTCTGCTGGTTCAAAATCGTACAAGATGGTATACCCAAGAAAAACATAGACTCCAAGTGTTGCGAAGAGGACACCGTTCCCTAGTATCCCTCACACCGAATACAGTTCTTGGGATATAGACAGACTTTAACAAATCTGCAGTCACCTTCCTAGCATGTTTTAAAGAGTTCAAGACAGAAGCTCTTACTCCCAAAGTTCGACCCGTGATGATTTCTAGAATCTTATAATCACAGTTATACTTTCATTCCTTTTGGTCTTAAGAATTTGAAGGCCTCATTTTTAAAACCCTGTAATAAAAATCTCTGAGAAAGGCAACTCCATTAATGGAAATGCTCCCGTCAATGCTTAGGGAATTAGAGAAAGCATAAGAAGAGTGTGTGGTTACAGGATGGGCAAGACGGTCTCCAAGAAGGTGATGCAGGGACACCACCAACCAACTAACTTCCTATATCACGGTCTTATTTACAGTTATGTCTTCTAGATTTAGTGAGTTCTAAACTCTTGCCTCTTTATATCCCTTAGGTGATAGTTTAAAGAAACACGTGTAGGCAGAATTTCGTTCTAATTTTGGGTCCATTGTGAGCCACAGGAAGCACTTTAAAATTTTCATTGAAAATAAGGTGTCTTCAAACAGCCAGAAAAGTTCCTAATTTTTCATATCTGTTTGCCTAAACAGATACAATGAACTCATCCGGCGTCAAAAGCCCATGCCTGGTCAGTAATACGAGTGAAAATTATTTGAAGATCTTATGAAAATGCAGATTCTGGTTTTGTAGGCCTAGGGAGGGTCTGAGATTCCTCATTTCTCACCAGCTCCCAGGTGTGACCACTGATGTTGGTCCCTACGGAACATGTACTGAGTAGCTAGAAGCTAGATGACAAAACAGGATCCATCTTCCTCAGCTTTCAGAAACGGACTGTGCAGAAAGCAGTCTAGAATTCATCAAGATACCCTCTCCCTCTCCCCATCAAAAAGGCCATTTCAAAAAAGGGTGTCATATAAGCAAAATGCTTCAAACTCCAAGTGAAAGATGATGTCCAATGAAGGAGTCACTCCTGGTTCTTCTAGGAGATGAGGGAAGTACAAAAGTGCCTAGAGACATAAAGAGACCCTGCCTTTTAAACTTTCTATATTCTTTGCAGTAAGATCAAGATGTAAAAGTTGAGACTTCTACTTTTTTTTTTTTTAATTATTTTTTATTCTTATACTTTAAGTTCTAGGGTACATGTGCATAACCTGCAGGTTTGTTACATATGTATACTTGTGCCATGTTGCTGTGCTGCACCATCAACTCCTCATTTACATCAGGGGAGGATTCTTTTTAACCTAGAAAACAACACAGCAGTTGCTCAGCATTTTGTTTTAAAGATGTACTACTACAAACAGCCCCCAAGTATTGCATTGCACCAAACTGATGCAAGATCTACATTGAAATTTTTATGTTGCCTAATTCCTTATAAAAACAGAATTGATATGTTATTGGTCTAGAGGCAGGTGAGGGGGAAGAGGGTAGAAAAATGCTCTGGATAAGGAAGAGGAAGAAAACACTTATTAAGTGATACGTACAGCGTGTTAGACAATGTATTAAACTTGGTGCTCCTAATAGTCCGATGAGTAAATAATACTAGCTTCACTTTACAAGTAAAGAAACTGAAATTTAAGGAACTTAATCATCCAGTTCAAGTTTCCGCAACTATTAGAAGCAGTAAAGCCTGCTCCAGCATCAGCCTCGCCCTGTTACAACAGAGATGGCTAGCCCCCGTTCCCCCCACTGGAGTTTCTGATTGAGTGGGTCTTGGGTAAAGCCCAAGAACCTGACTTTTAAAGGAGCTCCCAGTGATGCAGAGGCTGCCAGTCTGGGGACCACAGTGAGAGCCACAGCTGGTTGTAGGCCAGGTGGTTCCACGGATGAGATCAAGCTTTGTGGATCTCAGGAAACACGAATGCACTTAGAAGAACAATGTAAAAACCTGGATCTAAAGAGAGTGGTCCAAGAAGAACCCAACTTCAGCCACCATGCATGGTCTTGTGTTTAAAGACACTAGTATTTGTAATACATTGTAATAGAAAACAAGGAAAGAAAAATCAGAAATTCTCTTGGGCATCATTTTCTATATTTTTACTGTTGATAACGAAGAAAGAAAAAATCAATGTTATATGATACACACATACACACACGTCTGTCTTCAGAAAAGAAACATACATATATTGGGAGGGAGCTGTAGTTTTTCATTTTTCACGTGAAAAATTGAGGATATTCTTCTCCAGCTTGATTGTTAACCATCAACTAATTTCTTACTACCCTCATACAGTACAAAAGTAACGTGGAGAATTTTTATGAGGCGTAATTTATACCAAAAACTCCCCTCCATCCCTCCTCCGGGTTGTGAATGAGACCCTACAGCGATGAAGACTCCTTTTCTATGTTTCTATATTCATTCCTGAGGCATATTTCAGAATTTGGAATCCGTCTATGTGACAAGTAGAGGCACGGCTCTCCCGCGGGGCCCCCATCCGTGGGCGTGCACGTGTTTCAGCCACGGGAGTGACAGCGGCCAGAACACGTGGCTAGACTCTCGCCAAGTCCATCAGACCGTTGTTAACAGGGCTGGAAGAGCCAAACCACAGCACCATCAATGCTGTGATTTACGCTTTGAAAATGCTCCAAGTGGAGCAAGCACACATTTATCAATACTAACGCAGGAACTGCGTCTGTGAGAAAAATAAGAAAAACAGACAAACAAAAGGGGCAGTAATAGTTACACTCTGTAAACGAAGGGTGTCCCATGGTTTAATCACCTTTTCTATCCCAACTAAATCCTAGCTCATCATCTCTTTTTAAAAAGTGGTGCCTTCTCCTGAGCAATAAGCAATCTAGACCAAAATCTCCTTGATGTTAAGAGGCTGTTTCTGATATACTTCGGTTTTCCTCCTTCCTGAACTGGCTCAGAGGCACTTACAGGTTGCAGAGACAGTGCAGAAATCAAGCACAACCTTGGATGTGTCATCACTTCTGGCTCTGCAGGCCCTCTCTGGACCAGGGTTTTCTGCTGTCCTTCCTTCTGTGCCTACTTGCAGTCCCTCTGCTGGGAACCGACTCATCCAGAGCCTTTGGATTTGCACTTGATGCCTGGGTCTGGACTCTGCTTTTGTTCCTAGGCATTGTCTCCAGTTCTCTCTCTTCCTTTCCAAATGCTATGGCCAGCTCTGCCCACTGGGGATCCATGCACGGCTCCTAGAACCCTGGTACTGGTGCAATCACTGGCTGGCCTAGTGGCCCAAATGGAAAAGTGGGTGAGGAGAGACTACAGATGCTCACACAGCACCTAATAAGTAACTGCACAACGGCGTTTCATAAGGGATGAAGGAAGGAAGGAGGACGGGAGCACAGGGTGCTATGAGAAACAGTACTCTGGCCTTCCTGGGCAGGTCACCAGCAAATGTCCCTAGAAAGCCCAGAAACAAGTGGGACCACAGGCCTCAGAGCTGATGTCCATGTGATTCCTTTATTCTCTTTTCACCACTGATCTCGAATTACATTTCCTGTGCAGATATTTAATAAACTTCTAGAAGTATGTTAATAAAATCTTCATACCCTCATACTCCCTAATATGCCTTTCATTCCATTCTATCTCAAGAAAGCCATTATGTTTTAGTAATTTTACTCAGATAGGTCCTAATGAAGATACATATTTTTCTTAATGGAAGATGTTTTTAAAAGCTTTTCTTCTCTTCTACCTCTGTTCACAGTCACTTTAGAACCAAAAAAAGAAAAGCTAAGTTGAGGAATCTCCCAGTTCTCCTATTTGCTCTTGAATGGCAAAAGCTCCCCAGTCCTTATCAGAAGAGCTCATCCGTTCACTTATTAATGATAGGAGGACCACTGAATGTCCAGATTGCTGCGGGCCTATGACACAGAAGATCCTTCTGTGAAAAAACATAAACGAACAATTTTGACTCATCATCCATTCTATAGGAAACAGCACAAACAAAAAATGTGTGTGTCCATTATGGAGAAATCCATAATTTTATTCTCAGCAATCCAACTCTGTTGAATTCTGTGGAGTATACGGAAAAAAGACAGAATCATTGGAAATGCTACAGAGAGTTTTGGAAATGAAATTTTAGCTCAGGCTTTGACACTTACCACACATGTACTTTCAAAAAGCTGCAAGACATGATGTTACAATTAAAAAGAAAACATCAAAACATGTTGTCACATGCAAATATAAAACAATGGGCCATGTCTTAGAGCATCTGCTTCAAGTTAACTGCAGATGTGAAATGTTGATAGAAATTATTATCATTGGTGGGTGTTTTGTACTTTACATTATATCACAATTTACTTAATTGGTTCAGACATATTTTAATAAATTTGATCTTAATCCAATCAGGCAGAAGTGTTCTGAAAAATTTACGTAATTGTTATTATAATACCTGAATGCTCTCAAGTAAAGTGCTTTCAACAGTGTCTAGGTATTTAGGAATTTGGAGTTTGGTTTTCAGAGAGTCTATGAAAATCCCATACACATTACAATATGAGGTTCTTTCTCCATTTGAAGAAATTTCTACTCCTTTAATGGAAAATCTCAGAGAGAATTTTGGGAAAAGACAAAAAAGGGAGACAGAAGGCCTTTGATTAACGTATTTTATATCAAGTCACATGTATTGTTCTCTTGGCTCTGCACCTAGGACCTGTCCCCATTGGATAGTGACAGAGGCAGATCACAGCAAGACAGCCTAGCTACTGAAGGCATGTGGCTGAGAGAATCCTGGTATTCTAGGTGAACGTTTCAAGAAACTGCATCTTCAGGTCACGCTGGGGTCAAAGATAGTTTCCTGTGGGGCTTAGTGGCCAACTGGAGTTCAGAAATAAATAAAAACAATAGAAATAGATAAGCATCCATGTTGATGAATATTGCACTGTACCTGGCACATAATAAACACTCAATAAAATGAAATAAAACAAAGTAAGATTAAACACCAAGAGAACATCGTGAGTTCTAACTGAAAGGAACAATAAATTTAAAATAAAGCACGCATTATCACTTGGTTATCTAGACTGAACTGTTCGATATAGTAGCCACATGTGACTATTTAAATTTTAACTAATTAAAATGTGATGAAATTTAAAAATTAGTTCCTCCATTGCACTAGACACATTTCAAGTGACTAACAGGCACTTAGGACTGTATGTACACTGTAGCAGACACAAAGATATAGAACATTTTCATCATCAAACAAGGTTCTATTTAAAAGTAGTGCTGCTCTAAACAATTGCCTGGAAGACATCTGAAGGAATAAAACACGGCTCTGAAATTTTTGATGGAGGAAATACATAGAAAGGACAGAGCAAATGGTGCTTCACAGAAAAGCTAATTCATGTGATATCCAAAACAAGGAGAAAAAAGGTCAGGCGTGGTGGCTCACGCCTGTAATCCTAGCACTTTAGAAGGCCAAGGTAGGCTGATCACCTGAGGTCAGGAGTTTGAGACCAGCCTGGCCAACATGGTGAAACCACGGCCCTACGAACAATACAAAAATTAGCCAGGCATGGTGGCACATGCCTGTAATCCCAGCTACTTGGGCGGCTGAGGCAAGAGAATAGCTTGAACCCTGGAGGAAGAGGTTGCAGTGAGTGAGACCGTGACACTGCACTCCAGCCTGGGCAGCAGAGTGAGACTCCATCTCAAAAAAAAAAAGGAGAAAAATATACATTTTTATGGGGACATACAGAATATCTGAGATTCATTTTGCAGGTAAAATCCCAGGGGAAAAACCACTCAATCATCTAAATCCATCTGCTTAGTTTTTGTGTTATAAAATACAAAGAGGGAAAAATCATTGTTTTAAATCAGGTTAATAAGACACTATTTGATGTTATTTTTAGTGTTCAATGTAGACTTACAGTCAACACATCAAAGAATGAAATGATCTGTGATACTTGGTGACAGGCAAAAGTACATGGAAATAAAAATTTATGGTATAAGGCATTATTTTAAATTTGGTTTTTCATATTTTTCTTTCAGTGGGAAGATAGCAAGTCTCATCACTGACGGCTTTTTTGTATGACTTATGATGACAACCCACCTTAGTGGTTCAATGCACCATTAAATTTTATCTTCAGTATATTCCCGACATGAAACCTAAATCTCTATTAAGCCTCAGCAATATAATGCAGTAAATTTCTCCAGAGTAGGGATAACCATTACATCTCTGTAAAAAACATCATTTTTTCCACATATGAAAATGGTTAAACTAAAAATTTAATGACTGAATCTAGAAAAGCTCCTTTAGGACATAGAAAATGAGTTTAATCTGTGAATGTGATTTATGACTGTCGGGGCACCAAACTTCATCATGCAGCCATAGCACACAATAAAATATGCTGCGATACTCGCCCTTCCTAATGATGCTTGTCTTTGTCCTATGCATGTGTTTAGTACCTTGGTGATTCTCTCTGAGCTATAAGAACATCTATATCCACCCCACTAGATGAGGCAAATGTTAACACCAGCTATCAAGATTACTGACTTGTGACTGAAATATTGCTCAGAAGTAATGTTTTTCTAGCCTTAGAACTACAGCATTCTATTTCATCCTGGAGGTAATTTGAAATATAGAGGGGGAGGGTTAAAATATTAAGATAATGAATTAAACAAGACAGCTACTTAAATTAAGTCACATCCACCCAATTAGCCAATGTATTGGGAACTACAGCCACTTACCATGTAGTTGTGTATGCAAAATTATAACACAAATTTTCACTGAATGAACCAACACTGCATATTCTCAAGGAATCTGGGGCGTTTTTATTACACAGGAAATGCTAATCAAGGTAAGTTCAAGGGACAGTGCTTTGATCAGTTATAGCTTTCTGCCAAATAACTGAGGTTTAATTTAGCCACATACTCTCATTACTTTATAATTAATCAAAATTTATGTAATTTCTTAGCCATTTAAATATGCACTTACAATTTTCATATAGTTCATTATACCAAGAATGAATAAACATGTTGAAGAAAAATATTGTTGGTACATCAAATGCTGACAAAAGTTAAAATATGCTATTTTGACATATTTTATATGAAGTTATTCAAATATTATCACTATGAATTTCCCTCAATAATATTCACACATTTCAAAGGTAAAAATTCATAAATTTTAGCATATCTTGCCATTGCCTTATTCCCTGTATTATTTATTTGCTGTGTAACAAATTAGTACTCCAAAACTTATGCCCTAAAATAACACATATTTATTGTTTAATACTCCCATGGGTCAGAAATCTGGGCACAACTTAGCTGTGTCTTCTGCTTCAGGATTTCCGACAAGGCTGTGATCCAGGTGACATTTAAGACCACAGCTATCTCGGGGCTCAAGAGAGCTAGAATCAGCTTCGCAGCTCTCTCGGTGGTTGCAGGCAGAATCCCGACCCTCAAAGACTGTTGGACTTAGGGCTTCAGCCCCTTGCTGGCTTAGCGCCATACCATCTGGCCCTGTCCATTACAGCAAGCTCGGGGTAGAGTGAAGAAGAAGAGTATACCAGTGAGATGGAAATCACAGTCTTCTATACCCTACTCCCAGAGGTGATATCCCCCTACTTTTATTTACTCTATGTGTTAGAAACAAGTCACTGGATCCAGTGTACACTCAAGAGAACGTGAATATGAACACTCAAGAAGACCGATTGACTCCAACTGCCTAGGGAAGTGAGTAAAGATCTAAAGAGCGGAGTGTTACCAACCTATGTAGGAAGTAAAGATGAAAGGATAGGTTTGAGGGAGGAGGAGATAATGAATTCAGTTCTGTTTAGTTTGAAGTCTCCATGGGATGATCGGGTGGAGGATGTCCCGTAGGCACCTGATACAGGGTCTGTGAGAGGTCAAGCTGACCGCATAGATAAGAAAGCCATTAGCACACGAGAGGTAGGTTTGGGAGCAGGGGTAGAGAAAGAAAATATGAGGACAAGGACAGAACACTAAGGAGCTCCAACATGCAGGACAAGGCAGAGAAAGAGGATCCAGAAAGGGAACTTAGAAGGAATGGTCACAAAGAGAGAGCTGTCATCGTAATAATATTACAGAAAAGACAAAAGCAGAAGTGAAGAAATAAGAAAATAAGAAAGAAAAAGCTTCTGTTTCATCGTTAAAGTAATACAAAGATAAAATAAGACAAGGAATTAAATATGTCCATGTGATCTGATAATTCAGAAGTCATTAGAGACCATTAACAAGTACATTTTCATTTGCCTTAATGGTGTGGAAGATAAATTGTAATAGGTTTAGAAGTGACTAAAAGGTGATGAAGTGATGGCAACCCATACAGGCTACACTTCAAGCTTAGTCAAGATAAGATTTTTCTTTCTCCTGTCAATTTGGTAAGGGATCCGGTCTTTGACAAGTCCCACTGTTGTACAATGGTGTAAAAATATGGTACTACCATCCATATATCTAGTCAGAAGATGGAGGACGTTACAAAGTTGAAGGCATATTCATTTCCGAACCAGGTGCAAGCAAATATTGACAGCCTCTCATAACCCCCACATTTCACACTAGGAATGTATTCCAAAGAAATCAGCAGGGACGAGGTCGGGCAGAGTGGCTTGGCTCATGCCTGTAATCCCAGTACTGTGGGAGGCTGAGGCACGTGGATCATCTGAAGTCAAGAGTTAGAGACCAGCCTGACCAGCGTGGTGAAATCCCGTCTCTACTAAAAATACAAAAAAATTAGCTGGACATGGTGGTGCATGCTTGTAATCCCAACTATTCGGGGGCTTCGAAGCCGCATGGAGAACTTGCTTAGATACCCAGGTCAGGTCGGAGGTCTGCATGTGAGTCGAGATCGCAGCAGCATTCTGCTTTTCCAACAAACGCCAAACACGTGTATTATTTCTATTCTCTCTCAATGTTTGCCTACAAACAGAAACATTTTGCCTGAGGCCATGTAATTTTCCAACGTCCATTTTGTGAGTTGAGTTGTGGAATTCCACAATTGAATTAAATTTGGAAAAGCTGTATTGAAGACCTAATCCCTGATACCTGTGCGTGTGACCTTATTTGGAATTAGGATCTTTGCAGATATAATCAAGTTAAGATAAGGTTATACTGGATTAGGGTGGGCCCTACCTCCAAGGATTGGTAACTTTATAAGGAGAGATTTAGATACACACACACACACACACACACACACACACACTGCGATGCACATGTGAAGATGGATGAAGATGATACAGGCAGAAATTAAAATGATGCAGCTCCAAGCCAAGGAGTGTGAAGGAGCGTCAACCGCCACCACCAGCAGCCAAGAGGCACAGAGGGATTACTTCCCAGAGCTTTTAAGGAGAAAGGCCCTGCCAACAACTTGATTGTGGACTTCTAGGCTTCAGAACTATGAGGGAATGAATTTCTGTTGTTTCACGGGCCCAGTTTGTGGCAGCCCTAAGAAACTAATATAGTCTGCATTCAACCAACACATCCTACAAAGATTCTATTTTCACTTTCTGCAGTTACGGCTACAGGCAAATTGACGATCTTTAAACTTATTTTTGGAGACAGTTTAACCACATGTTTTGTTACCCCGTACCCTGGGCCTCTGTCTTCCCATGCTCCCGCGCAAGGTCTTTTACTGCTCCCTGCCTGGCATCTCAAGCAATGTCAAATGTTTTAGGATATTTATTATACTAGCACTTTAAGGTACTAGTTCCTATATTAAAGTAATGCTAATCAATATAACAGATAAACTCCATATTTCAGCGGCTTAATCCCATGACATTTTGTTTCTCACTCTGTAACTCTAGCCGGCAGTTGCGGGGAGAGGGGGCCCGGGCGAGGAAGTGTTCTACTCCGGGGGGCCATTCATGACCCTACTTTGATACGGGCTCTGCCAATCCTCAACACATGGCTTCCAAGGTGACCCTGGCCATTGTGACCAGGTAAACAGATGAAAGAAGTCACAGAGCTTGGAGAATACCCACTTCTTCACTATTTTGGCCCAGAAGCAACACACACCACTTTTAATAAGCGCTTAGTCACATGGCCCTACTGGGGGGAAGGTGTCCTGGAAGGACAGCCACACCCCGGAAACAACTTTACAGAAGGGAAAAAGAGCATTGCAATGGGTTGAATGTTTGTGTTCCCATAAAATTCATATGTGAAATCCTAACCCCCAATGTGATAGCATTAGGAGGCAGGGTCTTTGGAAGATAACTAGAGTGTGAGCATGGAGCCCTCATGAACAGGGTGAGTGTCCTTAGAGAAGGGACAGGCCTCTCTGTCATGTAAGGACACAATGAGAAGTTGGGTCTGCAACCCAGGACCATTAACTAGCACAAACTTTGCATTCCAACACTATTCAAGAGTGTGAGAAACATCTCATTAAAATACTTACAATAATTACAATTACAAACTTAAAATAATTTACATTGTAAGGCATATTTCGTATTTTTACTCTACCTGTATCTAAAATAGATCATTACCAATAGGCAGCAGTACATATGCGCATATGTGGTTGGTTATATATTGATATTATCAGTGTTTGGCATGTGAGTAGGATTATTTGTAATTTTTATTTATCTTTTATACACATTTCTATGTTTTCCCAATTTATATTTCTAATTTAATACATATATACTTTTTGAGTCTGAAAAAGAATAAGTATTATATTGATCATAGAATTAAAGAAGTTTAGCATTGTACCTGGCACATAATAGCTGCTCAACAAACTTTTATTGGATTAATGAAGGACATTGGATGAGAAAGAAAAGAGAATGGATAGTAATTAGAGAGCATTTCAGGATCACAAGAGAGTTTCTGTAAGGATAGGCTATTTGAGCATGTGTACAGGTTGAGGAAAAGAACTTAGTAAAGAAGGAATAAATCTAAGATACACTATTGGAACAGAAGAAACTGAGATCAAAGGCCTGAGGGCAGACTGATCTTGGGCAGAAACAGAGACCAAAGAGGAAAGAAGCTTTGCTGAGCAGACAGGCAAATAATAAGGAAGGGAAGGAATTGTTTCATGGTTTATGTATATAACTTTACCTCTGTTCATATTTGATGTATATAACTTTATATACTGTTACCAATATGGCAGAGTTGGTGTTACTCAACCTGAAAAGTCTGTACTCTGACTTCTACAGCCTCTACACCTCTAAAATGTTCATGTAAAATAGAAAAGGTTTTCCAGAGACAGTGAAAGACCAGGCGCTAACTAGAAGGCTCCAATGGAGTTTTGGGGAGGACAGCGCAGTAATGAAGTCATTGTGTTTAAACTAGGGAGCCACGGAAGATTGAATTACTAAGTGTTCTGTAATGCAGTATTTTAGAAATTTTGTCTCAAGTTATATGCTACTTTCTGTAATTATAGAAATCTAATGTTATTTTATCTAATTTTGATCTGGGTGCAGACAGTGTCAACATCTTGGCTCTAGAATCAACAACATGTGTTCAGGTTTTATGACTGGTGATGCACCTCCTTGGAAACCAATCTCCTGCATCATTCAGGCCATTATAACAGCAGGTGAATCTTCATGATGTTTTTGTTAGTCTCTGATGGAGGAGAGACTAGTACAGTTTTGGCACATGGACTGAAAATACGTAAGATATAGTTCGCAAAGCCGACATTTAGAAAAGTTCTGCCTTTGTTAAAAACAAAATTTTATCTCAATAACTTCAAATAATTTCACACAATTTCTTATGCCCTAGTGAGTCTTGGTCTTAGGTATGCATATATGACTTACCTACTTTTTTCCTGCTATTAGCCAAGATCGGCAAACCCCCACCCATGTCAGCTACACTCAAATTTGCTAGTTTCCATACTAAGAGTTCCACCTACTCCTTTTACACTCAGGGGAAGGAACAAGTACTCCTTGTACTTTCCACTTTAAATATAGAGCACCTGCCAATGCACTTAGCACATAAAGCTTCTGCTCAGTAAGTGTTAGTTACTAATACACGGAACATACTGGTCTTTCTACACTGCTAAGAATTACCAGTAGTCCAACAATACACTTCCTAGCTCACTAATGAATGTGAGTTTAAGAAAGGGCTCAAATCAATGGAGGGAGAAATTTCTTACATTAAAGCATTAGACAAGGAGTGAATTCATTGTTCAACAATAAATGTTCTGCTGGTTATTAATCCAGGTCCTGGGGATGGTATGTAGAACTACCAAACCAGCTAACTTCCCTCAGTCATCTACAGCTATAATAGAGTTGGTGCAAGCAGAGTTATAAAGACCATAAGAAGGAAGAAATCCAAGCTGGGCCAAGGCTACCTGGAAGAGAATTATGATGGAAGTGTTTACTAAGATTCCTGATAAATGAAATACCATGCATGGGATGGCTTACTGGTGAATTTGAGCTGTTTCAGGCCAATTTTCTTATAATCCCACATGTGCTCACCAGCTGACCCATGTCATCGTATCATCTGCGGGACATTACTGAGATAGTAAGAACCACCTCCTGGGATGGGAGTAGGGATACAAATCAGTTTTCTCAAAGTAATGTCAGTATGTGTGAAATTTACCAGAACCAGGGGATTGTCAAATATATATATGTATCATTAGATAATCATTGGCTAATCTGATTTTTACAGTAAGCATGGGATGAAAAAGTTAGTGTATTCGTAACTACTATAAAAAACATTAAAATTATCTAAAAATATCATTACTAACGCTTAAATGTAAAGTTAGCACAGCAGTGAACCCGAACATTTTAGAGTTGTAGAGGCTCTAGAAGTCAGAGTCCAGAATTCTCAGGCTGACAAACACCAACTCTGCCTAATTGGACACAGTAGCGATTAAAGTAGAAGACTATTAAGTTCTATCAATATCTCTTTCAAGCAATCATGATGCAATTTTTACTGTCAACTTTGTAATCTGTATTAAAGAATAATATCTTCTTTCTTTATTGTGTTACAAGTGATGTCCTGTAGGTCATGTCAAAATTTAAAAAAAAATAAAATGAGAAATCAATTTTGTAGATAATTTAGTTCTTATTCCTATCTGCCAAGATTTTTCTCTTGTAATATTCAGATAAAGATAAGTTAGGGGACTTGAATCATACAGAGAAAGCTTCAGTGTTTTACTTTATTGTGTTTGGATGAACACAGACATATTAAAGAAAAGATAGACATAATTTCCTGCCATTCATCTAAGGACAAGTGAGACTTAATACATGGAAAAAACATTCTTTTAAACAATCATTTAAAAAGCTAAGTGCTCCTTGAAAAACATTAGTGACCTCTGTTAATCACCAGGGCTTGTATTCTCATCCTTATTTGCACTATTTGTACTGTGTACATCATCAGCCTTAGCGCATCTCCATCCTTGATGCCTGTTTGTGAACAAAAACAGAGTTAAGCAATACCTAGTAAGTTCTTCACGTGCGTGGCCCTAAGCATTCTGGCTATTAAAGGCAGCTGGATTTGAAACCCAGTAGGACCCAACTTGCAAAGATAAGGAAACTAATACAGGGTATGGCCGTAAGCATTGATCCACCTTTCTGGGTCAACAGCTGCTTGTCCGTCGGTATCTCTGATGAAAGCAGGGGAGCATGATGAAATGGCCATGAATGTATCATGCATCACTCTTTCCACCATCCCCACCCACAACACCACACCTTGATTTTTAAAGGAATAAACTGCAGCACCCAGAGGATTGTTTAATTTTACCGAGAAAGTCCAAACTTGTCACAGCAATAAAAGTCAGAGCTTTATGGTAAAGAATCAGTTTGGATTGTTCATGAAACATCTTTTATTCAAATGCCTCCAACCTGCTAAAATAAAGGAGAGGAATCCATATATTTTATAATAATCAAGAAAAGTACCATACTGCATGGTGTTTCCTAAGGGAAAGCTCTGATGGAATCACAACATGCCATCATTAATGAAGTAACATTTCACCGCATTCATTTGACGATGTTAACCCAGCTCAGTGGGATACCCCCCTTCATTTGGCCAGTTGACAGCTTCTTGTGGCTTCTTAAATGTGAAAGATGTATTAAGTTCATACCTACTGAAGACATGGGCAAATCATTCCTGACACTGTGCAGTTTCACTTGATAAATCCAGAGAATGTGTCAGCAAGCTGAGTGTAGTCATCTGTGAAAAATACTCTACTTGCAAATAGAAAAATAAAACTTGTTACACTTCTCTTTGCATCTTTAAAACTTACAGGCTTACACGTGACTATATAATTCTGCATTTCCATACCTATAAAATACATATCCCACTAGAAAATGTATTCTTGTTAGATCCTAGAATCACTAGGTTCTGGTTGCTTGAGAGAAATTTCTTAAAAAGCATTCTGGCTCAGCTTAGTATTCTCCATGGTTGTCTTTTACTGATAGACAAGGCACTTTGTGTTACTTTAACATCTTATATCCATTCACTCCACTAAATATCTGCTTTCTTCACAGTCCATAGACATAGCTGTAAGAAAGTCTAGCCACAGAAGGAAATTTTAATTTTTAAGCAGCTGATGAGATGGCAATCTGTCTTGGTTGCTGCCATAATCTTCCATTTACAGCTGACATGTTTATTCTTGGGCATTTAAACTGTGGCCCAGAAAGCCATGAAGGGAGGCCAGTTATAAATGTTAGATTTGATTGGAAATGACATTCCAAAATAAACATGCCAAAGTGCAGCAGAGTGTTCTCCTATGCATCCACGCTGCACCACACTCAGCACACAAACCCGCAGACACACAAACACACACAGAGCATTCGCCTTTGCAACTTCACCACACTCAGGCGTGCAAACACACAGAGACATGTGCATGATTTCTATCTGATTCAATAAGAGGGAAGAAAATGAAGTGGGCACCGGTCAAAACAAATGTCATTCTACTCAGCAGCAAAGCATGTAAGGAAGGCATTAAGCCTCATCTTCCAACACCAGAGAAGAATATTTTTAAAGACGCAGAAGGAAGTATTCCTCCTGAAAGATCAGCTGGGAGGTCCCCTTTCCACATCACTCAATTCTCTAATGAGAAAATAAATGAATGAGAATAATAAAGGAAGGAATCACTTTGAAAAGATATAGATGCACAATAAGTATAAACCAGACTGGGCCTTCTGCCCAGAAAATCAAGCGAACGAAGGCAAAATCTGGAGGGGGGAAAAAAAAAAACCAGATTTTTTTTTTTTTAAAGAGAATACTTGAAAGGCATATTTAGCAAACTATGGGGGAAAAAAAAGGAAGCAAGAAAAACAGCGTGAACAAGTGTGTTTACATAATGGGAAGGCCTGGGAAATGAAAGAACAGAAGGCAGAAGCAAGTAAAACACGGAAATGCGAAGCCCACCTTTCTCCATAAGGCTCTGCCTTCAGGAGCCAGCACATTATGTCAAATGTCCTGCAATGGGAGGAAACTGAGGTGGAAACCCTTAATTAGAAATCTTCAAACTCCTGGCCTGTTTTTGTTTCTTTTATTACTGTGTCTGGGTCCCAGAAGGACACATATTAATTTCCATCCCATTTATCCAATTTGCCTTTATTTTTGGACTGGGCCCCCCCCCCCAAAAAAAAAAAACAAAACAAAAACAAAAACAAACAAACAAAAAAACACCATTAGCCTGTATCTGCTAGAATTATCCCCAGGATGGTGAGAAGGAGATAATATTAGAAGATAACAAATTACCAAATGGTCAATTCAGTCGATGTGGCTGTACGTATGGAACGACGAACTGGTGAAGTTTTAAGCTGCTAAAATTTCTAGTAATGTTACACAGGCAGAATCATAAAGTTCATGCTTCTGAAGGGTAAAGAAATTTGTTTCTGCCTGGACTCAAATGTTAACCTACTCTTCCTGCCTAAAGAAACAATGTATAAATCCCACTTATCTATGTGTGGGCTGAGCTCCTGGAGTACTCAGAAAGCAAGAGTGGACCTTGTACCATTGTGAAAACTGTGAAGGATCAGGTATTTTACCCTACCTGCAAGCTAAAAGTTAGCCTGCCACCATTTCATGGTTACCCCTGAAGATACGAGACTCCTGGGCTAGAGACAAAAAATTTTATTACCCCCAGCAAAAACAGTAGTCAGTGACTGTGTAATTACATCAATTTTCCAAGCCCCAAGTCCCACAAGAGCTTAAACAGACAAATGACATCTACATTGACCATGGGTGGCTTTACAAAAGAGAAATCCTGAGTTTGGGGTATTCACTGCTTTTAGAGTAAGTGAAAGCCAGATTTCTTTTTTCTGCAGGGTGATAGTACCTCATGCCTCAAAGTTGCTCTTACTGCAAAGAAAATCCTAAGTCCAGGTAAGGATCAGTCGGGGACTTGCATTTTGGGGACATCGTAAGATATAAATGAGCACAAGACTCCCAGTGACGAGTGTCTCCCAACAGGCACCATGCACATCATGAAACCACTGTTAGGATAATCATCATTGGTGGCTGGTATTTTGAAGAAATCAAAGTCCTTTCAGAAATACAGCTAGTGGTAAAGATTGTGCTTCAAGTTTGAACTCCAGGAACTGCAAATTAAAATAATTAGTAACAGTTCTCTGAAATGTTCACTAAATTCTCTGAAATTCAGGAAAGCGTCCACATCTGCCTCAGCTCAAAGCCCAGCTGAAAGACGTTGGTGAAATTATTTAATCTCTCTGTGCGTTAGTTCCTCCTCTGCATTAAGGAAGTAATAATGATAACTAATTATTAGATCATCATGAATATTAAACTATACTTCTAAATATAACACCATATAGACGTCAGCCACTACTATCACTGCTACTATAATCATAATAGTATACTGGATGGGAATAATATGGAATGCACATTTAATAGGACCAAGACAATGAAAAAAGATAATACGTATTCGAATTACAAAAAAGTTTTCTTAAGCATTTCACTAAGTCGTGGCCAGGTTCAATTAGATGTTAATATTAGACTTCCACTTCCAAAGAGATGCAATAGAAGTACTTTTTCTCATTCCTTCTGCTAAGTACCATTTAAAACCCTGCACGTTGTGTATAAAACAAACATAAAAAGCCTCTGAAAGACAAGGGAGAAAGCTCACTGGCTGGAGATGGTAGGATCCAAGGAACAACATCATGGTGAGTTCCTGGGGGGGTTTAGTTTGGGTTTTAGAGGGAGAAGCTGACAAGTCCAAATGTCAACAGGAGCAGATAAAAGCAAGCCCCCAATAAAAATGCCTGCTCTACTTAACCAAAGAACCAGAAAGGAGCAGCTTAGCAAGACAGAAAACTTTCAGAGCATAACTGCTCTGCTCCAGCCAAAGAAAAGACAGTGGCCCCATATTCACGCCAGCAAAGACAGAGTGAGAAGCCTAGACTTCCACTTACTCCAGCGTGAACAGAGACATCTCAATCTCCCCACTGGGGTCACGTCAGAGAAGGCAGAGAAGGGAACTGGGACGTTCATCCTTGCCACATGGTAATGAGGCTGCCTCACTGCAGGGTCAGTGGAGACTTTGTGGGAAACCTGGACTTCCACCCCAACCAGTAGTAATGAGATGCCCCTCCCTCTCCTTGATATGTTGGTGTCACAGGTGGCCTAGTGCAAGGTAAGTGCACTAGGTTTTCGCCATCACTCAGTGATCATAAGATCATTCTCCATGCTGTCAGTGGGACCATGTAGGGAGCACTCATGATATACTTCTTCCTCTCCTTCCCAGGGGAATAAACAGGGGCCCAGGGGCTGGAGGATGCAGAACTCCCATCACTTTCCAGCAGTAACAGGAAACTCTCCATTTCAGGTATCAATGAGTGCCAAGGGACTGGATTTCTTGCCCTAACTGGCGATAAAGAGGCAACTCACTCCCCATTTTTCTGTCAGAGGATGTCAGAGGAAGCGAACTGATACATGTTGAAATAAGACCCAGAGAGTCTCCTAACATAATACCTAAAATGTCCTCATTTCAGTAAAAAAAATCACTCATCACAACAAGAATGAGAAAAATCTCAATTTGAATGAAAAGACAATCAATAGAGGCTAACACAAAGATAACAAAGATGTTGCAATTATCTGATAAATACTTTAAAGCAGCCACAATAAAAATACTTCAGTGAGCTATTCTGAACATATGTGAAGCAATTGAAAAATAGAATCAGCAAATAAATAGAAGATATAAAAAATCAAATGGAAATTGTAGAACTGAAAAACACAATAACAGAATATTTTTTTAAAAACTTAGTGTATGAGTTCAACAGTGGAATTAAAGGTACAAAAAGAAGAATTAGTGAGCTAAAACATAGAACAACATAAATAACCCAATATTAACAATGCAGAGTAAACAAACTGGAAAAAAAATAAACAAGGCCTCTAAGACCTATGGGACTATAGATCTAAAATTCTTACCATTGAGACCTCGGAAGGAGAGGGGAAATAGAGTGAAGCTGACAAGTACTCAAAGAAATAATGGCTGAAATGGCCCAAATTTGGCAAAAGACCTAAACCTACATATTTAAGAATCTAAGAGAAATCCAAACAGAAAAGCTCTGGACTCTGGTTGCCCAGGCTGGAGTACAATGGCGCGGTCACAGCTCAGTGTAACCCCCACCTCCCGGGTTCAAGCGATTCTCCTGCTTCCGCCTCCTGAGTAGCTGAGATTACAGCATGCACCACCACGCACAGCTAATTTTGTATTTTTGTAGAGACGGGGTTTCTCCATGTTGGTCAGACATATCTTGAACTCTCGATCGCAGGTGATCCGCCCACCTCAGCCTCCCAGACCGAACCGGGCTATGGTTTTTAAAATGGGAGTTCCTCTGCACAAGCTCTCTCTTTGCCTGCTGCCATCCATGTAAGATGCCACGTGCTCCTTCTTGCCTTCCACCATGATTGTGAGGCCTCCCCAGCCATGTGGAACTGTAAGTCCAGTAAAACTCTTTCTTTTGTAAATTGCCCAGTCTGGGATATGTCATTATCAGCAGTTTGAAAATGGGCGAATATGGTTCATAAACATGTAAATGATAGAAAAAAAAAAGAAAAACTCTTAAGAAGTCCACCCCAAGACATAGCATAGTCAAATTTCTGAACACTGAAGACAATGAAAAAGTCCTGAAAAAAGCAAGATAGAAATAAGCAATTGTCTATGTTGAAAAAAATAATTTAAATGGTGGCATATTTTTCATTGGAAATCATGGAGGCCATAAGGAAGTAATCTACTTTTCAAGTGCTGAAAGGGAACTGTCAAGGGAAGAATCTATATCCAGTGAAAAATAATCCTTCAGTAACGAACAAGAAACCAAGACATTTTCTGAGGAAGAAGAAGTAATAGAATTTGCTGCCAACAGATCTTTTAAAAAATGTTGCTAATAAAAATTCTCTAAAAAGAAATCATAACAGAAAGAATCTTGGAACATTGCAAAAGAGAAAAGAACAAAGGAAAGAGTTAAGTATAAGCAAACACATTTTCCTCTTCCTCTTAAGTTTCTAAATTATGTTTGAGGGTTTAAAAAATATAATATTCTCTAATGTAGTTCTAAATATATGGAGAGAAAATATTTACAATTTTGTTATGAATGGGAGAAGGTAAAGAAATGTAAAAAGATGTAAGGATTCTATACTTCACTTGAACTGATAAAATATCAAGGCCAGTTGGCTATAATAAATTATGTACCTATAATGTACTATCTAGAAAAACTACTAAAATTGCTATACAAAGAGATACTTAAAAACACTACAGACAAATCAAAATGTTATTCTAAAACGTGTTCAAGTGACCCACAGGAAGGTATCAAAACAGAGAAGTCAAAACAAGACAGAACGAATGGAAAACAAAAATAAAATATCAGACTTAAGCCTTAACATATCAGTAATCATATTAAATGTAAATGGTCCAAATACATCAATTCAGTAACAGAGATTGGCAGAATGAATTTGAAAACATGACCAAACTATATGTTGTGTATAATAAACTGAAGTCAAATATAATGATAGGAGTAGGCCAAAAGTAAAAAGATGGGGAAAATATATTATGCAGCCATTAATCTAAAGAAATTAAGAATAGCTATATTAACATCAAACAAAGTAGACTGTGGAGAAAAGAAAATTACCAGACAGAGAGGAGTATTCCATAATGATAAAAGGGTAAATCCACCAAAACATACAAATTCTAAATGTGTATAAATGAAACAACAAACCTGCAAAATATGTGAGGCAAAAACAGAACTAAAAGGAGAAATAGACAAACTCACAATTAAAGTTGGGAACTTCAGCATCCCTCTCTCAACAATGATAAAACAACTGGAGAGAAAATCAGCCAGGATCTGTAAGAACTGAAAACACATCACCCAGCGCAGTCTAACCAACATTCATACTTCAATCAGAAACATTTTTTTACACTTACAGAACCTTAACCCATGAGAGACCATCTCCTGGGCCATTAAACAAACCTCAACAAATTTAAAAGAACTGAAATCATACAGAGTGTTTTATGACCCCAGTGGAATCAAACTAGAAATCAATAATGGAACGATAACAGAAAAACCTCCAGACATTTGGAAGTTAAACTATATATGTTTAGATATATATAAACTATATATATCTATATAGATATATATATATAGTGACCATGGATCACAGAGGAAGCCTCAAGCAAAATTAAATATATATATATATATATATATATATATATAGAGAGAGAGAGAGAGAGAGAGAGACTTGAAGAGAAATAAAAACACAACATGTCAAAATTTATAGGACACACTTAAAGCAGTGCTGAGAGAAAACCTTAGGAAATTAAATGTCTGTAATAGTAAAGAGAAAAAATTCAAATACATAATCTAACCTCCTACATCAAGGACCTAGAAAAAGAAGAACAAGAGAAATCTGAAACAAGCAGAAGGAGAAAAATAATAAAGTTAAGAGCAGAAATCAAAGAAATTTAAAACAGAAAAAAAAATCAGGACCAAATGTTAGGTGATCTAGCTCCTAGAGCTGACGTGGATTCAGTGGCCATGAAGAGCACTATCCAATTATGATCTTTCTTCTACTTTGTAATATGAAAGATAAACAGAAGCAAAAGGAGGCCACGGTGTGCATTTCTAAGTAACTTTGATGTGAGCTAGGATTTTAGCTCTCCATATAGACAGGAGAAGTTTCCATCTACTAACACATGGAAAAATGATACATAGAAATTTATTTATTACTTTAGTGGATCTTTGAATTACATGCATCTTCTCTCAGGGTATCGTATCTGTGCATGAGCTATTGGATGGAAATAAAAAAAGAAACTCTGAAAATTAAAAGAAAAAGAAAAAAATAGAAGAACGAAGTCTGAAAACATCTTCCATCATGGAAGAATACTGTGGTAGCACGTGATGAAATAGACATGTGATTCCCTTCCCCAAAGTATATCAGAAATTGCTAGTGTTTTGATGCTTTCGGTTGGTACCATGAGGTTGCATATTCAAGTGAAGGAACAGAATTCCAAGAAAAATGAGGCATATGTAGTTGGAATAAAATTTTGTAAACTTTGCAGCATGAGGAACACCCCCTTGTGGCTGCCAGTCCGCCGTGCTGCCCCGGCTGCCAAGTTCTCCCTTATTAATGTACTGATTTTAATGATGACAGCAAAGAGAATAACAGAGAGACTTGTTTTGTTTTGATTTTGCTGTGTCAGCATTTTTAAAATATTCGTTTCACCATTCAGCTATAATATCACATTCTCCAAATTGTTCCAAAACTAATAAAATTAAAGATAGCATCATTCATGCAGCTGGTAAAAAAGGGAGCTTTTTATGTCTGAGTGGATCAATATCTACACATCAAAATTGTAGCATAAAGTTTTCAAGTTCTAATCTGATATCAGTTAAATGGGATAATTTAGACATGCCAACTTTTAATACTACATAAAATTATGTCATTTAATGAATGCTAAATTTAGACATATTAGAAGCATGGGCAAATAAACTTATAACCTAAAATAAGGAAGTAAAATCACCTTTTATTTCTAAGTATCATGGTAGTTGAGGTTGGAAGTTTTTAAGATGTATATATGATATACACCATATATATAGATACTATTTTTAAAAATTACCCAAATAATGTAAGCAGCTACACAGACACAAACCAGTGTATTATAGCCACAAAACTCAAATAGGTTCAGCTCCAACTCAGGCTATCAGTGAATCAAAAAGAAACACACATGGTGTCACAAAATCAGTTGTGCATGAATGATTTCATAATTCTAATTATCCCACTGATCCGTTTTGCCACATTTATCACAGACTGACTACACAGTCATGTCTCTCAATCTTTAAAACACCACTCTGCTGTTTTCTTTATTCCTCACCCTTCCTATTCCTGTTGTCTCAGACTTGGAGTATTATGATGGACGCCACCCAGACCCTGTTTCAAGTGCTGCCTCACCTCCGCCATGATATTCCACGATTGCTTCAATTTCCTAAATGGCAACCTCATCATTTTACCCTCTACCTGAAATATTCCAGTTGTTCCTCACCCTTTTCAGGATAGACTCCGTAATCCTTATATAACATATTAGGCCGGGTGCAGTGGCTCATGGCTGTAATTCTAACACTTTGGGAGGCCGAGGTGGGTGATCACTCAAGGTCAGGAGATCGAAATCAGTCTGGCCAACAAGTTGAAACCCCATCTCTACTAAAAATACAAAAATTAGCCGGGCATAGTGGTGCATGCCCATAATCCCAGCTACTGGCTACTCAGGGAGGCTGAGGCAGGATAACCACTTGAACCCAGGAGGCAGAGTTTGCATTGAGCCGAAATGGTGCCACTGCACTCCAGCCTGGGCAACGGTGTGGGACAAACAAACAAACAAAATCAATTCCCATATAATCTGACCTCTGCCTTTCCATGTTTCTTTCCTCACCCCACTCCCCACATTTGCCTACACACCAATGGTGCAGCCACTTCGAGCTACCTAGTTATGACATTCTTGCTTTTTCACAAACTATTCCTCTGCTTCCTGGGCCTGGGAGGACGACTAAAGCTGCACCAGGGAAGGGCCCGTCCCACCAACTGAGAAGGGGCGGGGCTCCCACTTGCACCCTGGCTGTCGCTGGCACTGAGAAGGGGCGGGGCTCCCACTTGCACCTTGGCTGTCGCTGGCTCTCTGTAGCGCGTGCAGCCCTGGGGGCACCTCCGAGATTGGAGCAGGCACCAACAGCAATAGCAGGGAAGAGCCAGGCAGCTGGAGCGGGCAGTCCTGAGCCTGTAGGGGTTGGTGGCGGGGAGGAGCCTTACTGGCCCCCCAAGAGCACAGAGAGGATGGTGTCCGGAGCCATGGCAGGGCGGCTGCAGCGTCACCCAGAGCGGGAGGCCCGGTCCAGAGGGGCAGGGCTGCTGCCTGCCCCATGGAGCATTACAGCCCCAGCCACGCCTCCCCCCTGCAGCCTGTGTCTTGGCAGCCATGGCTCTACACGGGCGGCTGCCATCATTAGGATTCAAAAAGCAAAAAGAAGCAAAATAATAGCAGTAAAACAAAGAAAACAGGCCGGGCGCGGTGGCTCCCGCCTGTAATCCCAGCACTTTGGGGAGGCCGAGGCGGGCGGATCACGAGGTCAGGAGATCGAGACCATCCTGGCTAACCCGGTGAAACCCCGTCTCTACTAAAAATACAAAAAATTAGCCGGGTGCGGTGGCGGCGCCAGTAGTCCCAGCTACTCGGGAGACTGAGGCAGGAGAACGGCGGGAACCCGGGAGGCGGAGCTTGCAGTGAACTGAGATCCGGCCACTGCACTCCAGCCTGGGCGACAGAGCGAGACTCCGTCTCAAAATAAAAAGAAGGAAAAAAAAAGTTCATATATCAAAGTAAGTTACTATGGTTAGTAAAGATAATAATAATGACTATGAAGTGGGGTTTGAGGATGCTCAGTAAATTACGTGCACCTCTTGCACCTATTGATCTTAACAGATAGGACATAAGCATTAGCAGTTGGAGATCAAATATTGCCTTCCTTGCTTAACAAACTGATATTTGAGAAAGTAAGATGGTGGCAACAGTGGGCTTCTTCATATTGAACCGCAGAACTGCGCTTCGTGTAATAAACACAGGAGCAGCCAGCTCCCACTGAGAAAGAAGAAGGGAAGAAACTGCTTTCCATGCTCACGTCCCCTCCAGAGCTCATCAGTGAGGAGAGCGTTGCCCCCCCACCTGGGGTGGACGGATAAAGGGGTGAAGACAGGCCAAAGGTGTGACAAGTCTATGTGCCTGCCCTCAAAGAAAACATCAGGAGTGCCCATTATGTATTTCACCCTGCAAATGACTACGTTAAAGGCATTTGTTAAAAGAATATGAATACCAGACAGCAATATTAAGATGTGAAGACTTTAAGTTGCATTACATTAAAAATTCAAAGGTAACTACTAAAAGAACACAAAGGGAAAGTCTATACCAATATAGATAAAAAGAGGAGTGAGTAAATCTACCTATCCAATAAAGAATGTTAAAGAATAAAACAAAAATCAAAGAAAAGGTTTGGTATATAAACATAGATACACGGAAGTCTGGATGTATTAGTAATCATAACAAATGGTATTGCAGACAAAAAGCTGAATATAATCATAAGGAAATTTAAGAGAATTCCAATTTAGAGACATCTGATGAAACGAGTGACCTATGTGCTTAAAAAAATGCAAACATAATAAAAGACAACAAATAACCAAGGAATATTCCAGATAAAGTAGATAGAGATATGATGATTAAATTTGGTGCATAATCTCGGGCTACACCGAGTCTTACCAAAAGCTGTTATAAGAGAAATTGTTGGGACAAATGATAAAATTGGTATAGAAACAGTAGATTAGATAAAATATATCAATATTAAATTTTTAAAATTTGATAAGACACTTGTATATTACAAAATAAACACTGAGGTCAAGGGACATAATGTATATAATCTATTCTCAAAAGGTTCAAAAAATTGCATATAGGGGGATGGATATGTGTGTATGAGTGTAAATCAAAGGAAATGATAAATTCATGTGGCAAAATATTAAAAATCAGTGAAATCTAGATTAAGTGTATAAGAGAATTAATTATACTATTCATGTAACTTTTTTTAAAATTTTAAATTATTAACAAATAAAATGTCTAAAACTGTTAAAAGAGAGTTGACAATAGTGTTTGTGATCATTTTAAAAACAAAAATAGCACTGTAGTACTGTGTGTGGACACACTGGAATGTAGGATGAGTATAAGTTCATGAGTGAGAAGGATACTACTAACTTCAGAATGCAGTTGTCCCCCCTTATCAGTGGGGGATATGTTCCAAGACCCCCAGTGGATGCCTGAAATCATGGATAGTGCTGAAGTAGGAAATTTCCCTGACCCCTTCAGAGGCAGGATCTGGAGTGCACAGGCACTGGCAGGGGCAAACTCCACTCACTCGCTGCTTCACCTCTCACAGGAGGGGGAGTGCAGGTGAGCAGGTACAGGAGCTGGGGTGGGCACTTTTGGATGCCAGCAAGAGTGAACTCCATGCCAGCCCTGCAGCAGCAGCTTGGGGAGGGTGCCCATGACCCTTGAAGCCCCAGAGAAAGTGTTACACTGCCCTTGTAGCTTTGCCATCTGCAGATGTTTTATGAGTTAACAGCTCAGTGGAGGGTCAGTGTGACAGCCTTTTGCACCTGCACCTGAGTTCTTGTCCCACATCCAGAAGGAATGAGGTTGTACAAACCTGAAGACAGTAAATGTGGGGGGTTTTATTGTGAGGAAAGTGGCTCTCAGTGGGAAGGGGAGCTGAAAAGGGGATGGAATGGGAAAGGAATCTTCCCTGAAGTCGGGCCATCTGCAGCCAGACTTCCCTTTAAAGATACGCTGTCAAGACAGCGTCTTCAGACATCCCTCTGAAGTCAAGCCACTTTTCTCCAATGCCTAACCATAGTCTCTGACATCCAGCTGCATCTCCTCTCTCTGCCGGTTCAGCCTGGGGTTTTTATGGGCACAGGAAAGGGGGTGGGGCGGGCCATGGGTGGTTCTGGAAAAGGCAACATTTGAGCAGGAAAACAGGGATGTACGTTCTCACTTTGGGCCACAGTTCCGGGCTCAAGGGTGGGGCTCTCACTGGGGACCTACTCTCTTCTGCCCAGAATTTCCCTGCCTCCTGTCCCTATCACTACTGAACCCTATATACAATACTATGTGTTTTTCTATGCATACATACCTGTGTTAAACTTTGATTTATAAATTAGGCACAGTAAGAGATCAACAACAATAACTTATAATAAAATAGAACAATCAGGATGATACGCCAGCATCACGACTCTTGAGCTTGTGGCCATTGAGCCTAAGCCCTGTGGTACTGAAACAGTTGATCTGATGATCAAGACAGCTAGTAAGTGACTGGGTCTCTGGGCAAAGGAATGATTAACATCTAGGTGGCACAAGATTACATCACACTACTCAGAAATGTAAGTGAATTAATACTTATGAATTATTTATTTCTAGAATTTTTATTTAATATTTTCAGGCTGAGGTTTACTGCAGGTAACTGAAACTGCAGAAAGCAAAACTATGGATAAGGGGAAATACTGTAGTGAATATTTCTGGAGATGGAGGAAGAAGGCAGAGAAGGAAGCAAGGAGTGGGACGGGGAAGGGTACAAAGAGCACGGCAAATGTCTTTTCCTTTATTCAAAAAGAAAGAGATGTGAACCAAAAGGGTCAAAATGTTCATACTTATAATCTGGGTGAAAGTTTCTTACCTTATTCTTAGCCCTTTCTGTATGCTGAAATTCTTTATTATTAAAGATAGATTTTCAAAAAGTATGTATAAAATATCACATTGCAAACAAAGAGATTAATAAAATAATAAAAAGACTAATAATCCATAATGATATGGAGAGCTTTCAAATATAGATGTATAACGTTAAATGAAAATGGGTGCAGATAAGTAAGTGTATGCAGTGTAATTTCATTGGAATCGATATTTTTTAAAGATGCACATGAAAGAAGAGGTTCAATTCAATTTGAATCAATATTTTTTAAAGATGTATATCATAATGTCTAATGTGGGATGCACCATATTTGCCAATACTGCTCCCAAATGCCACTTACACCAATGAAAATCTATTGAGCAAACTTAACATAAAAAGCGTTCTTCTAAGTACTATGGAGAACACGAAGCTGCGTTTACAATCTCTCCAGTCACGGAGTTTACACTCCAGTAAAAGGCTTTGATGAAGTACTAACAAGAATTGATCCAAATCTTTGGAGACTTTGGTAGCAAATGTGCAGAAATCACAGCAGTGGAGAAGGTTCTAAGACCCCCTCCTTCACACATCTTAAAGGTTTTAGAGTGTGAGTAACTGTAGAGTAAGGAGGACTAATTTGGTCATAAGGCTGGCTCAGAGGGCAACAGACAATGGCCAGGATGCCCAAAGGGAAATGATGATAGGAGATCTGATTTTGATGAGATCAACATTCAGGATGTCAGGGGTAAGAAGCAGCAACAGCAGACTGTTACCAGTCGTGACTCCAGAACAAAACAGACAGTCCCACGCTCAAAGGCGAGACTGAGGAGCTTTAGAAAAGTCCTGTTTGTAGTTGTAAAGGAAGCAGGAAGGGATGGTGAGGGATCTAGGGACAATGGCAGTAGAAAGCCACTGCCACCTGGGACTGGAAAGGGGAGACAGCAATGTTCCAAGTCTCGCAAGCGCTGTATTCCTGGGAAAGGGGCTGCCCTGTAGGAACTGTGGTGGCGGCTTGAGAAGACACATCGCTACCGAAACGACAGCCTGGCAAAAGTACAGCAGAACTGAATATCCCAAACTCTCTCATCTGTTCCCCATTCACCTGCCAGTGTTTCTGTTTGACCAAACCCAGCCAGCAGCCAAACACCAGAGGAGCACAGGGGATGCAGTCTGACAGGCCAGCCTCCTGGTCATGAAAGACAAGGTCTAAGAATAAATCAGGAGGGACCAATGGAAGGTGACCAGCATACAGGTGACTCTGAAAGTATGACTCAACACAGAGGTTACAGGTGATCAGTTAAGTGGCCATTCTTGGACATTAGCTTGAGGCAGGGAGATAAGGGTGAGCTGTGAGTGCTGTCATGGCCTAGGTGCCTTTGTTAGAAAACAGATGTTCCAAAATCTACAGTCTCTACTCCATAAGGGTGACAGATGCCAAAAAACAGGGCTATTATTGATGTCAGTACAGATTGTGCAACGAACAACCACCAGAGGGACTGTTTGCAATTGATATCTGTGTGATGGTGCTCTCTGGATGGGGGCAACCATGACCTGTATGGATGCACATGGCAGCCTTGCTAACTCATTTAAACCGCGAGAGCTTATAAGGTCACAAGGAAAAGGTGACGAGTATTTCATTATTTGGAGAGCTGTGCTGATTTGTAATCCTCACCTGTAATGTTAAGAAACAAGTAGTCTTATTGCCCTCTCCATCACTAATGATCCTAGAAGGAAGTATAACAGAATAGTCTCAGAATCTCAGTGTAAGAATTCTAGTTAAACTAGAATCCTGCCGGAATATGCCACATAAGATACTGTTATTCCATGAAAAAGGGACTTCAGGAATATTCTCTTTGTGCAGAAATCTCTCTAATTCAGTGTCCTGGCCTTCTAAGTGGATCAAGACTGGGCTTATTCTCCTAAACCAAGACTGTCTAGAAGGCAAGGATGATTTCCCACCCACACCACACACACCAGCAGTACAGCATGCCTCCTTCTTTTATGAAAGTATAACATGACACTGTGAACCCTAGGGACTGAAAAGTAAACTAAGAAAGGACTTCTGGGGTACTTTGTTCATCTACCTAGACAAGAACAGGAAGCCATTTCGAACGGCCTCAGTTCCTACAAAATAGTTATGTACCGTCCAGGACTTGGACTCTAGATCACATTGATTCAACTTAACATGGCTTTCACTAGTGAAACCTCCCACTCATCTTGACTCGAGGGCTGACTGAGGAATATCTCAGAGTTATTGATGCCTTCTACTAAACTGATGATTCTGTGAATAACACTTGTGAGTTGTGTTTTCGGGATCCCTGGTATTATGGATTGAGTATTTGTTTTCCCCCAAAATTCACGTGTTGAAATCCTAACCCTCCAATATGTGGTATTAAGAGACAGATCCCATCATGAACAGGATCCTTGCCCTTAGGGAGGAGACTCAGGAGAGCTCTCGCACTCTTTTCTGGCCACATGGGGACAGAATGTGAAGATGGCAGCCTGCAATCTGGAGGACAGTCCTCACCAGAGCTCGGCCATGTTGGCACCCAGATCTCAGATTTCTAGCCTCCAGGACTAAGACAAATAAATGTTTGCTGTGTAAGCCACTCAGTCTATCATGCTTTGTGACGGCAGCCTGAGCTGACTCAGATGCCTAGGAGCTGAGGTCTGTAAGCAGAAAAGGGGTACATTCTGGTGCATTTCGACTCCCTTATATAAATCCTGGTACATTGAGACTCCTTCAAGAAAAACATTCTTTCACAAATTCTCTTTGAACACGTACTAATTGCTAGGCCCCCCGCTAGGAGCTGGGGATATAACCTATCTTTAAGGACTCTGCTTGGAGAATTGACAGGGACGGATGGCAGAGACGCCAGTCCACACTGCCTGTGCTCTGCCGGGGCGTGCAGAGCAGGGTGGCAGCAGGGAGCTGGTGGGAGGAGAGGGAAGGCTGCTCTGCCTAAACTGGGGCAGGGATCCTGCATCTCTCACAATGATAGGGACCACTAAAAGAATCCAGTGACATAGTGAGAATGCCTCACTCACATGCTGTCCCCACATCAATCACTGTTCCCTCTCACCCAATAAATAGGTCTTGCCAAAGTTACTACCACACTGCGAAATATAATGTACCAGCAGCAACAGAGCCTACAGATCTGTCTCATACACTTACAGATTCTAAGAGGGCATTGTGAGGCCCTGAGGCTGACTTTTTAACAATGCCGTTATTATTTGATCAACAGCTATTTGTAAAGAGGGAGATAGATTAGATATATACATACATACATACATACATAGATACATACATACACGGATACACAGATACATACATAGATACATACATAGATACATAGATAGAGGTTCATGATAGAAGATAGATAGATAGATACACAGACAGATAGAGATAGTGTGTATGTATTCACTGTTCCCTGAGTCTATGTTTATATTTCAAAAGGCAGAATTCGAAATACCGAGTAACAAAACTCATAAATGAATTCTCATTTTAAGCGTGTCCAAACTTTTACAGGGTGAAGAGATTTTCTCTTTCAGTTTCCCAAAGCAATGTGGTCTCAGAATTTAGTGCTGGCTTATAAGAGATTTTGGGGCCTCATTCCATATGTATTGAATTTGGCCCCTACATTCATATTTTAATGTAAGAATACTAAACTTGAGAATCTGCTCTTAAGCCTGAAAAGCCTTTGACAAGGGCTTGGAGATGGGCTCAAGTCCTCTGAGGCCTGAAATACAGAAGGAACCACTGACCACACCCTGTGCTCCCACTCCTCCAAGGACACCAGGAAACGGCAGCCACGGGCCTGGCTTTGACTGTGAACTGGCAGGAAGGTCTACAGATAGTCTTTCTGATTTCCTCAGACTCTAAGGCACTCAATTTTTTTCTGTTTGTTTTAAAATATTTTAAAGCCCTCACACATAGTTGCAGTTGGAGTTCATCGAGAACCACGTAAGTATTAATATAAGGAAACTGGACTGATAGATGTATCAAACTAGAAGCAGTAACACACACACACACTTTTTTCTTGAACTCTTGCCTGAGGAATACTGAAAATCCACAAAATCACCATTTCACCTTTTGAAATGTATTACGTTTCTTGTATTCAGCCTCAGTTATCACAACTCAAGCTCCAAGTCTGTTAAAAACCCTAAGAGATTAAGGCTAGCTAATCTACCACCAGTGATTATGTAAAACTTAGTTAAATGCCTAAATTGAGGAACTTGCAATAAAGCCACCTCCCAGTGCAATCAAAATGCACCTTCAAGAAAAAGCAGTAAACAGGGTATTGGGAGAGATTTTAAGGCCTTAGCGTGAAGAGTGACACCAAGACAAGTGTCAAAAGACAAAACGACAGCAGATTTAGTTTGATGATCTCATCAGCTTGGATTTGTGATTGCGGAATCCAGCAACACCTTATTCTATAAAACAGAATGGGTGTCCAACGAACGCAGCAGAGTTCAGCTTCATAAGCAGAAAAGAGCTGAGGAAAGCAGACAAAGAGAACAAAAAGCGACTGGTCATTTATTTCAAAGTTAACCTCCTTAGGGCTAAAGATTGTCTGGAATCTTCTGGGTTGGGGGAAAACTGGCCCATTTCAAAGTTCCCTTTGATGAGCGCCACTTAGCACCAGCAACTCCATTCCGGTTTGGTTTGACCTGCTGGATCCCAGTCCAGCAGCTTAGTCCCATAAACTTTGGTCAACACAAGTAAAATGAAAAGCAGAGTATTCTACTGCTCAAAACCACCTTCTGTGAGAATCACAAGGCTTGGAAATTCAGGTTGGAGTGTGGGATTTGGGGGTGAGGGATGAAGTGGAACAGAGACAAGAAGCCGGAAACAAGAATGAATACGGCGAGATGGTCTCCCCCATGTGGCTTCTCACAGCTGGGTCTGGCTGGGCCCACGGTCCCCCAGCCGAATCCCTTCTACCCTATGAAGGGCTGACAAGGGAGAGGAAATAGGCGAAAAAGATGGGAGGAAGGGTAAATGGAGCAGCGCTGAGTTCAGAGAGGACCCTGAGAGTTGGAAGCCCACCCAGCCATTCTCAGATCCCCTTTTTAAACCTGTTCACAACCTCAGCAGCAACATCCCCTCAGGGGAAAGCCGTGTTAAAACTGGAGGTGTAAGATGAAGACAGCAGCCTAATTAAGCAGATCGCAATCTGTTCCTGCCTGGGGTCACCAGTAGGCCACTTGTAACCTTTCCGTTCAATGAGTCTGGGGCTCTGGGGAGGAGGGGCAGGAAGGCAGGAACTAAAAACTTGAGATAACCCATGGCCACTCTAGTTCTCCACTCACACGTTAATTAGGAAACCACTGGAATTATAGCTTTGCCAGCTCTTAAATCAGTTTCCATACTGAAAAGTTCCTGAAATTCTGACACCAGTGCCCTAAGATGGAAGGCCTCTTAGCCAGGCTGGCCCACGGGTGTTCAAATGGGGACCCGTCAAGCAGCTGAGATTTATACAAATGAGGGCATTGTGTGTTCAAAAGGAGATTGGTATGTTTGATCTTGGCTGTTATTGATTTACCTTTTCCACTTGATAACATTCATTAAGTCAGATAAGTAAATGTTGATGTGTTCCCTTTCAATTGTCAACAGCGAAAACATAGAGCGACCATCACACGGGGTGTAGCTTCCATCCATTATCAGTGGGCTGAGACCAAAACGGTTTTCCTACCTCACCATTACCTGAGATGACTTATGACTCCCCAAGCATGAAACCGCTCTTATTTCTCTTGACTTTCTGTGTGCATGGGTTTGCACTGCAGTTCAAAGGAACAAAAGCAACAGAGAAAGGAAGCTACACCATGACAGTTTCTTAAGATGTTTAACGCTGGGCCAGGCGCGGTGGCTCAAGCCTGTAATCCCAGCACTTTGGGAGGCCGAGACGGGCGGATCACAAAGTCAGGAAATCAAGACCATCCTGGCTAACACGGTGAAACCCTGTCTCTACTAAAAATACAAAAAAATTAGCCGGGCGTGGTAGCGGGCGCCTGTAGTCCCAGCTACTCGAGAGGCTGAGGCAGGAGAATGGCGTGAACCCGGGGGGCGGAGCTTGTAGTGAGCCGAGATCACACCACTGCACTCCAGCCCGGGCGACAGAGCAAAGACTCCGTCTCAAAAAAAAAAAAAAAAAAAAAGATGTTTAACGCTGGACTCTACCAGCTAATTAAAATCTACACTGACCCACAGGGAGGTTTCTTTTCAGTGAGCCCTTATTGATTTAAAGCCCTAAAACTGCAGACCCTCAACCATTTGGAAAACCAGTAACATTTTATAACAACCCCATGCCTAAAGTAACTTCATGGTAACTGAATAGTGTTGATGATTCAGTCAGTTGAATTTCTATCTAGTAATTTTTTAAAATCAGGCTGAGACGTTTTAATGATGTTTAAAGTCACTGCTGTGTTTTCCATTAAGTACGCAAGTACTAACGGCTGATTAAATTAGGGCATCCATTTTTTGACACAACTACAAGGTAGCATCAGGTGGGACCTGGCATGCAGGGGTAACTGGTCTACCATCTGACTGCAGGCTCTGGAAGGAGACTGGAGATGACTTGGCTCTCCCATGAACTCTCACTCTATAGATTTTGTAGAACCTTATACAAATGGGTAGACACCTTCATTATTCACAAACACTATTTATTTTAGAAATGAGAAAACTGTTCATCAGATAGATTAGAGATTACCCAAATTAGTCTCTTTTAAAGAGTCTTCCCTCAATATCTGTGTTCAGCTCTCTATTGGACTCCTACAGCTTTGGAATTTTCCTTTGCATTACACTTACCACCATTACACTGATATTATCTTTTCTTAATCAGTCCCCCCAGAGAATGTCCATTCCTTGAGATAAGGTATCTTGTATTATTCATGTTTGTATCTTCGGCACCTAAATTAGTACCTGTTACCAGTATTTGCTGAAGTGAACTGGGAGCTAGAACAAAAACAACAAAAAGAGAACAGATCCTCTGATGATATGGAGCCTAAAAAGAAGGGTTCCTCTAGTGGAGAACAATAAAACTTTCCCTGATTCCATCTCCAGTCAGATATATGCAGACCACAAATTAATGTGATCATGTAAAGCAAGCCAGTGATGCCCATCTTTCCCGCAGAGACCAAAACGAGCAGAGGGGAAAAGGGCTTCAGGCAAAGGGTCTGAGAGTAAGTGGAGAACAGCAGGTAGATTGCTCAACTCTCTTTATTCTACTTCATCTCCACAAATTGCAACTTGCAATCTAGAAATATACATGCACTTCTTCGTAGGCCCTGTCTTTGTGAGATAAGCTAAAGAATAATTAAGAGAATAAAACTGAATTGCAAGATTTAGGTTCTATATTAGCTTCTGCCACAAATTTGCTGTGTGACTTCTGGAAAGTCACTTCATTCCCTAAGGCCTCAATGTCTTTAAGTGAATAAGGAAGACTTTTGATCATGCCCTTCAACGTACACCCGCTGGGCTCCTCCATGCTCCAGGCCCTGTTGAGATCCTAGGATATAGAAGTGACCAAAACAAACAAAGTCCCTGCCTTCAGGGAGGTCACCTTCTAGGGAAAACACAGCATGAAGTAAATAGCTAAGATTTTGAAATGTAATGAGTACTATAAGGATAAATAAAGGAGAGCATGGGCAACATTAAAAACAAAGTACACTTCCTCAGCTAATCCATGAATCAAGTGATTCTGGTTAATCCATGAATCAAGTGATTCTGTGAAAAGAAATATATGTAGAATCAAAAAAAGGTAAACATGGAAAGTACCTTATCATCTGGTTCCACACTTGAGGTAGGTAGGTAAGTAAGTGAGTGGGTGGGTGGATGGATGGATGGGTGGGTGGGTGGATGGAGGATATATGCATAAATAATGGATGGATTATGGATAGATGGTGAGTAGATGCATAGATAGATAGAATGGGTTGAAGTCATACTATGTACACAAGCTTATATCCAAATTTTCCCTCTTCACAATGGCACATGAGCATTTCCTATCACTCTCACATGGTCAACAGTGGAGTCCTGAGCTTGTACCTGAGCATTGCAGCTGATCTTTAGTCCTTCCTCCCAGCTTCACAATCAGTGCACTAGTGACTGCATGTTGGTTACTTAAAAATCAGCCATTGTAAGGGTATTTACACCATAAACATTTCCAAATGCTACACACCAGGCCTTTTTCCTTTCTTTTTTTTTTTTTTTTTTTTTTGAGATTCAGTTGTTTAATATTTAACAGCATTTCACTGATGGTAAGGTCGCTTCTAACTCTACACTGCTGGGATTGGGCGGTATTCAGTCTATGAAGAGTTAGTATCTCCTCCAAGAACTATCATAATTGTAATGACTGGGGGGCAACTAGGAAAAAAAAAAATGAAAGAAAAACTTTCATCCCTAAAGGGATGCTGGAAAAGGCTGCTTGTTTTAGTCTTGAGCTAAAGTGAGGGTTTGTCCACTTCAACAAAAGCTTCCTTCGGTCTCTAGAACTTGTCTAGTAGTTAGTGTGAGAATCCTTTTTTTAGTTTCATTTAATTGCCTCCAGCTGTAGGAATCCCTTTTGCCTCTGATCTATTGAAACCAGCCTTTTGGTTAACCTCCCTGTTTATTTAAACTCCAAACCCACAGACTGTTTTCCTTCTTTTGTTTTATCTTCTGTTTCAGAAACCAGGAAGGTGGGATGGAGGAGGTAGCCCAGTGGCTGTGGGGGCAGCCCTGGGAGCTCAGGGGGCCCACTGGGCAAGTGCCAGGGCTCATTCTGCTGCCGGGAGGGGGGTGTGAAACATTTTTAGGTTCAACTTTTAGGGGAGATGGCTGCTCCAGCAGCTCCAGCGAAATGGGGAAGCCCAGAAACGGAAGGCCATAGTCCTATTGGCATTTTGATGCTTGTGACTTTGAATAACCCACCTGCCCCATTATTAAGCTTGGATTTCTCTTATTGATATAGAAGTGCTGGGAAGGGAAGGGTGGTCTCTTTAAATGTTTCAGAAGTCGGGGAGTGCTGGGTAGAGGAGGGCATGGTCCCTGGCTAGGGCTCCACCCCCATGGACCTAGGTGAGGACAGGCATTTCCTGCCCATATGCTGCACTTCCCGCCCATATGTTGCATTTCCCAAGACCACCCTGGGCTGCCACACCCCCATCCAGCCTATAAAACCCCCCACGACCCTAGCAGGCAGGCAAACAGGTGGCTGAACGTCTAGAAGAGCACATCAGCAGAGGAGTACACAGCTGGCTGGACATCAAGAGGAACGCACTGACAGGCAGCGGCATCCCGGCAGCCCACTGACCAACACTGACCAAAGCGGAAGTAGCGGAGTTTGGCCTGAGTCAGAAGAGAGGCCAGGCAGCTGAGCGGCCCAACTCCAGGGGAAAACCTTCCCACTCTGCCCACTTCTGACTTCCCCCAAGCTACCTCCACTCAATAAAATCTTGCACTCATTCTCCAAGCCCAGGTGGGATCTGATTCTTCTGATCCACCAAGGCAAGAACCTGGGATACAGAAAGCCCTCCGTCCTTGTGACAAGGTAGAGGGTCTGATTGAGCTGGTTAACACAAGCTGTCTACGGAGAGCTAAACTAAAAGAGCACCCTGTAACACAGGCCCACTGGGGTTCAGGAGCTGTAAACATTCACCCCTAGTTCACCTCTAGACACTACTATGCGGTCACAGCCCCACAGCCTGCCGTTCTGTATGCTGCTCTAGAGGTCTGAGCAGCAGGTGAGCCACCCCCCAACGCACAGGCTGCTAGGGGGACAAGGGAACTTTTCCTGTTACAACCAGGGACCTTGCCCGCGATCCTGGGAGGTGAATGTGAATGAATGCACAACTGTCAGGCCTGACTCTCTTCCAAAACCCTGCCACTTCTCTTTCCTGCAGGTTAAGAGGCTCTAGTTCCCTTCACGGAGTTTTTAAAACTCCGCCCTAACTGGGCTGGTCAAGACCCCCAGATTTGGGGGGACAAGGGAACTTTTCCCATTTCATTAGAGTGGGGACGGAATTAGATAAAATGGGCTCATTTGGCTCTAAATTTTATGCTTCTCAAGAGGGCAACACAACTTTTGTAATTCAAGGCTCTGCTTATTCAGTGAGGGATGGCCACCAATCCTACTATAGCCCTGTGAGCCCCAGGAAGCAGTGAATTCACACCATCATGTTACTATTACATGAAAGCCATTGCTGTAGATACACCAGAACCTAAAGTGGATGGTCTTTTTTTTTTTTTTTTTTTTTTGAGACAGAGTCTCGCTCTGTCGCCCAGGCTGGAGTGCAGTGGCGCCATCTCCACTCACTGCAAGCTCCACCTTCCGGGTTCCCGCCATTCTCCTGCCTCAGCCTCCCAAGTAGCTGGGACTACAGGCGCCGCCACCACGCCCGGCTAATTTTTTGTATTTTTAGTAGAGACGGGGTTTCACCGTGTTAGCCAGGATGGTCTCCATCTCCTGACCTCGTGATCCGCCCGTCTCGGCCTCCCAAAGTGCTGGGATGACAGGCGTGAGCCCCCGCGCCCGGCCTGATGGTGTTTCTTAATAAGAGAAACAGACACAGCAGAGCCAAGTCCGTAAGTGATGTGCGGTCTCTCCAGCCCTCTTTCCAAGTGCATCCTTCACATCACCTCCAAATGCCAACGCAGTTACATGTGTTCTCAGATCTCATGGATGGAAATAGAACATTAGAAGGACTCTAGGTTGCTATCGTCAGGTGTAATAAGACATGCAGAAATCAAAAGAGATAGTTAGAGTTTGACCATGTGAACAGAGGGATAAAGATGAGTAAAAAATTGGCTCCAAAAGTCAAATCCGGGGCCATTTAGTTTAGGGAACAAGAGTCCTCTGAACCTGACTGTATCATAGTGCAATCGATTTTAATAACGAGTAGTTCAGAAATAGCTTAAAATGGTCCACGTACATTTAATAGGAAATTTTGTTTTTGAAAAACTTATAGCTATATTTCAATATGATAAAAGTGTCAGTATTTAAATGAGTAAGTTTTACCTAAATGGTTAAAGAATGAAGCCTCTTATATGGAAAATCTTCTCCAATAGGGCTCTTTTCCGTCCCAGCCTCTGCGTCCTCACTGGCTGCCTGCAACCCCTTCCCTCCATCATGAGGCTTCCGCTCATCCTCAGCTCTCGTTAGCTAACTTGTCTGTGGCACTCGCTGTGTTAGACCAAGGACTTTATATATTACCTCATTTAATTCAGAAAATGACTCTATGGATCCGTTACTGTCATTATCCCCATTTTGTAGATGAGGAAACTGAGGCACAAAGACATTAAGGAACTTCCTCAAGATCACACAGCAAGTAAGTGGCAGCATCCAGATGAATGCCACACCATGCCATGAGGTGAAGGGAGGCGGGCTTACTCCAGATAGCAGTCTCCACAGCAGCACTATGACCGACCCCAACCACACACTCTCACACTCGCAGTCTCTCTCTCTCTCACACTCACACACAGGCACTGACACACAAACTCATTTTCACACACACACTCAGTCACACGCACACACACTAATTCATACACACACTCAGTCACAACACTCACTCTCATGTATACTCATACACACACACACACACACACACACACACACACACACACACAGAGTGGTCCTTTTTCCCAGCACCATGATGGCTCGACATTGTTTACTCCTTCAGTTGCCTGTCAGTTGCCTTTCTTTCCTCCTGGAATGTAAACTCCACGAAGACAGCGCCCAGGAAGGCTGTTCAGGATCCTGTCCTGTGTATTGATCAGGTCCAGCCGAGGGGCATGCCCTGTCCCTGGGCAGCTGCCACGAAGCCTAGGTCAACTACCTGATTTCCCTGCCTGTAGAGAGCACCTACTTGCGGAAGATAAAATTCCTACTTTTTAAATAAAGGGATCTAATTTTGCTGAGAAAAAACAAAAGCCAGACTAAAAGGTAAGACCAGAAGTTAATCTATCTCCACAAGTGTACAAAGACTGACAAATGTACCTCATGAGGGAAGGTTCCATAGATTCGGTTTGCATCTGAGAGGAGTAAGTGAGATGCTGCAAGTTTCACTTAGCTTCCTGAATGGTAGACGTAGCTCCGTTTATCGACGTAACCAGGCGATAAACAGAGGCACTCGCTATCCAGTTATGTTGCCATGATTCCATATGGTGCTAAACTGATCTCAGCTCTCAGTTTTGGATTGAGGAAAAGAAAGTGAAAGAATGTACTTACTGCTCTTCCAGATATTACCAAGAAAAGCGCATGCTTTTCTAAAGGGTGGCCAACATTTAGATGAAAAATATACACATAATATTTTAGGCATTAATTCTCAGCCTGGTGGCACAGTATAGCAAGAGGCACACCAGCCTGGGAAACCTGCAAGCCTGTATTTGAATGCTGGCTTTAGCACTTGCCAGCTCTGAAATTCATTCCCGTCGTCTGTATCATGGGAATGAGGATACTGACTTGACAGTGTTGTTGGGATGATTAAGTTTAGTAAAATACTGCTTGTGACATTCTTGGGACACCATAGGATTTTTTTGGTAAATGTGGGTCTACCTTCTTCCAGCCACAGTAAATTTTGTAGCTAAGGATAAATCTTTCCCAAAAAACCCCACTTGCTAGTAGATACACTTTTTGATCCATTAGTAAGTTTTAAAGTTTAGGATATTTTACAAGTTACTTTAAATCTAAATGCCCGTGAATCTTATTCCTGGAGAAGACAGGAGTTTGCATTTGTACACATGGGTGAGTTCTATCTGGAGAGTTGCCGGGTGCCCTCAAGGCCTAGGGCATGCTGGCTGTCTGAGAGACCCTTACGGGGACAGGGCCCTGTGTGCAGGCCAGGGGTACACTACTGGAGGGAGCCCCGGCTGCTTCAGCCTCTCTGGAGAGAATGCATCAGCTCTGTTACACTTGACTCAGGGTATTTGAGGGCCTCGGCGAAGCACACGTCCCCACCTGAATGGGAGACAGGACTTCACGTGCTAGCCATAACCCCGGAAACTCTTCCTGGGCTCTGAGGCCTAATACCCAAGGCCAGCCCTTGACGAAGCCAGTAAGTAAGTGGTTAAGTGGCGTACTTCTTCCAGATCTCTCTATTTATTTAGCTCTTACATCATTTACTGCAGCGTGCAGCCCCCTTTTTTTTTTTTGCTCAGAACCTTTATACCAGGCTCGCACCTCTCTGCTTACAAAATTATACTTATTTTTACTCCATTAAGCTGACATTTTTAGCTTGATGTTATAAAGTTTTTCATTAGGCTAATTGATTCTAAGATATCTGTGGCTTCTAGCCATTTAAAAGCAATGTCTGCCTGTTAAAAGAGAACCTTGTTATCTGTAGAATTCAATCATTAATGATAGAAATTCTGGTAGCAGAGAAGTGAAGTTAAGAATTTTTGCACCATCTGGAATGGACTGTTTTTGCAAGGAGACGTGTTGGAACCTCTTAACATACTCCACATGGGGGGCCACCTCCTCCTCTGCTGGCCATGGTTTTGGCACTGCATCTCCTCTGGGCTCCCCACTTTCACCTTCCGCCCCCCACTAACAGCATACACAAAGAATCACCTGCACACATGCATACACATGTGGACACACACACACACACACACACACGCCATCTGTGGTGTCACATGGTCAGCAGGTACCCCCAGCAAATGGGTTTACCTGTTACCTATTATGTGATGAGAGACAATGTGCAGTGTCACTCTGCTCTCCTTTGGATTTTGCTTCTGAAGCAAAACATTTCATCTCCTTACACCAACTGACCTTCAAAGAAAGCAGGAGTTCAGTTCCTGGCTCTGTGTAGGAGAGGCTCTACTCCTGCAGACGGAGAGGCTCAGCTGGATCCCCCTCCGCAGGCGTGCTGGAATTTCTGCCTGGCCTCCTACCACATATCTTCTCTGTATTCTCTCAAGATCAAAACAAAAGAATCCTTACTGAAAACACTTCGGTGTTTTAGCTATTTTGGCCCATTTTCCCTCTTCCGCGCTTCTCTCAGCCAGGCCTGTGGTTTGAGATGAGGGCAGGGGGTGGGAGCTGTTCATCCCTGTGTCACTGGCAGGGTCCTGTCTGCCTATGTGGAACTCAATGGTATCCGTGATGAGGAACCCCATGTCCTCTGCATAACCTGGCCTGGTGTGAATCACACTGCAGTGACATCCTGCCTACAGAACTCCCTGCAAACTGCTTCCCAGCCACCCACTCTCAGACCCACCTAGAGTCAGCCCTCACAAGGACCTACAGTGTCAGGGCCTTTCTGGGGAAAGGAAGCCCCCAGCGTTTGGAGAAGCTTGGGTTTAGGAAGCTATCACCCAACTCAGTAAAAAAAAAAAAAAAAAAAAAAAATGAAAGCATCTGTTGTTGGTGGTTTTCTTTCTTTCTTTTTTTTTTTTTTAAAAGTAAGGGGAAGAGGAGAAAGAGCTCAGTAATGTGATCCCTTCCTAAACCCCACCCTGCTCTGGTGCAATCAGGTAATATCCATTACACAAAGAATTTCAAAGGTTCCTTTTCTGAGACTGTCAGCCACAATGCTGCCCATTGTTTACACTTTAATTAACTTCTGTTTTACTGATTTATTTTTTAAAAAAAGATGAATTAGCCTTATGCTTGGAGTTGAATTATTGCAATTTGAAACTCCTCATACCTTTCCTGAGAACTTCAAAGAACAGCAAAGGCTGTTTATGTGCAGGAAATCAAATTAGCAAAACTATTACAGGGGCTTAATGGCTGAGGGTGGTCAGGTTGATGAGAAACAGTAATTGGAAAACCCTCCTCCACAGCCCCCAGTCTCAATCCGTCTGTTTTAAAGGATCATCAACTGTAAGTAGGTTTGTGGCTTCTGACTGAGTCATTGCTCTCCTGTTTGCCCATGTAAAATTTCATCTATTTCACATGGAAATGTTCAAACGAGAGAGAAGAAAAAATAGAGGTAGAATTTGGGAGAGAGAATGAAAAAAAAAAAAGTGTCACGAAGGAAGACAGTCAACTGAAAACAAGAAACATATTTGAACGTGTAATGAAAAATAAATTGCACAATTCAACAAAAACAAATGCTGGTCCATTCAGAAATAAAACACCACAGCCTGTGGAATAGGCACTGGAAATCTAAAGAAGGCTGGCTGACCACATTTTAGGCAGCCCGGGAGAGGAATAATTATATTCTAGTGTCAGCACATCCTCTTTCCACAATGGCCATACACATAGAAAAGAAAAGCAAGAGTTATTTTGGACTGTTTTACGCTGTGGGAAAACCTGGGCGTTGAAGACTTAGAAAATGTTCCGGAGGACATCGTGTCACTGATGAACAGCCTGTTTCAAGTGTGTGTGAATAAGGATTCAACAAGAGGATGTCTTTATCTGAGCCATAATGATACCCAGTAAGGATTCTGAAGTTATCTAATAAGAATAACTAAATATTCAAAAGCCTTTCGCTCTTTATGACCAGAAAACAACTGCATTAACTCTGATGGGAATGATGTACTCGCGCCGGTGGATGGCAATGTCAGTACGGTAGTAAGTGCCAAACCAAACCTTCAAAAGCATCCACGCAGCGCTCCCAAACACTCAGGTGGCTAGCTGTAAAAGGGAGTACGCCAGAACAGAAAATAAACTTTCTAAGCACCAAAGCATAAATTACCACGCTCTAATCCTTAGTTGTTAAAATGAACACATCCTCCGGAACAAACCTTTTCCTGTAACACTAAAATACGTAATTCAGTGTCTTAGACTTCTATAAAGAGTGGCCAAAACTCAAGCCTTGATAGAGGCGGTCAGACAGCAGTATTCCAGAATCTGATACAGACCTTAAAAAGATTAAGCTATAATAATATTATACGTTGGTCTCTGTATAATTTAGAATAACTTAACATGTGCCTAGACATCAGACTGAACCTGAAGAATTCTGTGTAATGGGCGATAGAAAAATTTTATAAGCTGTTTCTCTTTGTGGCTCTAAGAAAAGGACTGTTAGAACTGAATGTAGGTATTTGAGTTCCAGTCCTGGCTTTCCTCCACTTAGTTGTGTGACCTTGAATAATTTTATACAAACCTCACTATCTTCATCTAAAAAGTAGGTATAAAAAACACATCTGCCGCCTTCTTAGGGCGGCTATAAAGACCAAGTGAAAGGACATTGTATGTTCATAAGGAATTTGGGTTGGTAAAGATGCTTTTAAATTGTTCTGCTATTCACGTTGCATTTTGAAGATTAATTGTACAGAGGATTAAGAAAAATATATTTTTTTGGAGCAGAAAATCTTTTGGCAGGGCCAAATATCTAGGGGCCTATCTTACAGTTATGTTAATGACTAAACTTTTAAATATTGATATTTAAATAATGTGCAGGCATCAAAAGTGTATGGAAGAAAGTGGCAGCTTGTATCAAAGGAGGTTTAATGATTCACTGTTGCTTTTTCTGTATGTTTGAACCTGAATAAGGTCATACTTTTTCAGATAATTTTAGGAAGAGCAAATTTAGAGACTCGGATAGTATTTTATAATTGACCATTTCATTGTGAAAAAAACTTAAACTCATTCAAAATAAAATAGCAAGTATAGGTTTTAAAATAAAGTATTAACCTAGAAAACATACTTAGTAAAATAAACAACTACTTTCAAAATTTAGCATGCAGGTTATGGCTAATGCTAGACAAAAATTTAATTGCGTGCTTTAACAAATAATAAAATTAAGAGTGAATTCACATTGTTAAAGAGGATCAAAGTGTTTTTCAGTCCAAGAGCACCTTATTAAAAAGTAGAAAGTGGTGTCATCTTCATTTACCATACGAATAACACAGGTCTGGCCAATCTGAGAAATCTGCCCTGAGTTACATGGTTAGTGTAGCTTTGAGTCCAAAGTTGTTTCTTGTTTTGTTTTTAACTTGTGCTGCCTATTCAGCTATTAATTTTCAAATGGAAGAAAATGAGGCCATTTCTTATTTTCTCATATAGTTCAGTAAGAGAGCATTTTGAAAAATATCTCAAACCAGAATGAAACTACCATATGTAAAACACCTGAAATTAGGGTCCAGGTCTCATGATAGGTAGTTAAGGTGAACATGTACCCCTCCCGTTAAAGACTACATGAGAGTTTAATTCATATCATGAGAGAGGGAGAGAAAGAGAGAAAGGAGTCTCACTCTGTCACCAGGCTGAGTTGAAGTGCAGTGGTGTGATCCTGGCTCACTGCAACCTCTGCTTCCTGGGCTCAAGCAATCCCCACACCTCAGCCTCCCCAGTAGCTGGGACCACAGGTGTGCACCACCACACCCAGCTAATTTTTGTGTTTCTCATAGAGACGGAGTTTCATTATGTTGTCCAGGCTGGTCTCAAATTCCTGATCTCAAGTGATCCGCCCATCTCTGCCTCCCAAAGTGCTGGGATTACAGGCATGAGCTACTGCCACATCTCTTTTAAAGCCCAGATTGGGGTCCACAGAGGAAAATGTCTAGGCAATAGAGAGACAACTAAAAAGAATTTTCAGCTGGGAGCCAAGCAGTGTGGACCAGTAACTACGGAAGGATGGCAACGGGCACAGGCTGGCCTGAACCCAGAAACCAGCTGAGCTAGATGAAGCATATTTCCTGCAGCAAAGTGAAGGACCGAGGCCAAAAGCAGGTCGGTGGTACTCAGGAGGCTGGAGGTGTAGCACCAAGAGAGCTTTACAAGATAGCTCTTAAGTGAACTAATTAGCTGTTACACTGAGTAAAGTGGACATAGAGAACAGAGTTGGAAACAACGACTCTCATTATCTCCAAGCTCTCATTATCGTTAAAGGCTATTTGACAATGTTGCACAGGAGGTGCCCTAGTATCAATGTTTGTATCCAACAGAGGATCCCTCTTCAATTTAGAGCTGATTCAGGAAGGGACCCATCTGATGAGAAAGCAAATGGGGAAAGGGAAAAATACAATCCTTCTCATGCTTCTCAGAACCGCAAAGACATCAAAAGCAAAATGCTGCTGGGCCAAGCTTGCATATGCCAGACACAGAACACTGAAAGGGAGGCCAGCTGAGACCCCACTACAGGGGGTAACACACATGGCCTCGGTGTTGACCAGCACATGGTGCAGGGAAAAGCCATTTCCAAAGGTGCATGGCATCAAGATTTGAAATTCAAGTGAACTTAGAGAAATAAAAGATCATCCACAAAACATGATGAGGGCTTTGAAACTAGAAAGTGACATCCCAGTGGGAGAAAAACAATTTGAGCAGAAATTAGGCCACCCACAAAGCATAGCCTTGACCAAATCAAAAGGAAATCTATCTCTTACCCAAACATGGCTAAAAGTTTTCACAGTCTGTTTGGTGAGACTAAACAAATCAATATTTGTTTATCCCTAACAATACCTAGGTTACCAGTATAGTTATGCTATGGTGTTTTCTTGGCTTACCCTTCGTTTATATCTGGACAGGTCATATAGTACCTCGTTAAAAGACCCGTCTAGTTTTCGTTGTAGATAGATATTTAAACTACGTCATTCAAGGTCTGGCAAAACCAGGTCAGCAATACCTGAGGCTATACAAAGTCCAACTCTTGGCCAGGCGCGGTGGCTCACGCCTATAATCCCAGCACTTTGGGAGGCTGAGACGGGCGGATCATGAGGTCAGGAGATTGAGACCATCCTGGCTAACACGGTGAAACTCCGTCTCTACTAAAAATACAAAAAATTAGCCAGGCGTGGTGGTGGGTGCCTGTAGTCCCAGCTACTCGGGAGGCTGAGGCAGGACAATGGCGTGAACCCGAGGGGCGGAGCTTGCAGTGAGTGGAGATCCCCCACTGCACTCCAGTCTGGGCGACAGAGCGAGACTCCGTCTCAAAAAAATAAAAATAAAAATAAAATAAAAAATAAAATAAATAAAATAAAGCCCAACTCTTTTCTATTCTATGAACTTCTTCATACAGATGGATGGATAGATCGATGGATGGATGGATGGATGGATGGATGGATGGATGGATGGATGGATGAATGGTGGATGGTGGTGGTGGATGGGGGACGGATGGATGGACGGAGGATGGATGGGGTGGATGAATGGGTGGTGGTGGTGGTGGAATGGATGGAATGGATGGTGGATGGATGGGTGGAGATGGGTGGATGGATGGTGGATGGATGATGGATGGATGGAATGGAAGGTGGACCGGACGGACGGACGGACGGACGGATGGATGGATGGACCGGATGAATGGTGGTGGTGGTGGTGGGTGGATGGACGGAATGGATGGATGGGTGAGGATGGTGGATGGCCGAGTGGAGTGGATGGATGGATGAATGGATGGATGGAATGGAAGGTGGACGGATGGACGGAGGGATGGATGGTGGTGGTGGTGGATGGATGGTGGTGGTGGTGGATGGATGGTCGAAGGTGGTGGGTGGATGGATGGGTGAGCGGATGGGTGGATGGCTGAGTGAGTGGATGGATGGATGAATGAACATATAGATGGATGAATGGCTGGGTGAAGGGATAGAGAGAAAGGCAGTTAGATGAATAGTAGAATTAGATGACAGAATGGGAGAGAAGATGGACAGGGAAGATATGCACCATTTTTGTCTGCACTTCAAGCATTGACTTATTTTCCAGTTTTTATTTACCCCATGTTCATATGCTGAATGTATCTGTGATTGATTCTGTTTCCTTCACATCGCTTTCAAACGATAATCTCACAGGTGGCAGAGCCAGGTCTCTATGAATTGTCTCCATAAAGGAACTCTAGTACAAAACCACACATAGGGAACAGATTTGTTTTAAATTTGGGGATTGATGGGATGTACATCTAATACCAATTAAGTCACTGAGAGACAATTTGGCACCAGGTTTTATCACAAAGGCAGAGATGTAAATTCTAAAGTAAAATTTTAATGTAAAATTACTACCAGAAGGCAAGTTTAGGGAAGCAAGAAATATCAGTAAGAACTAGAGACATAAATAATCCTAAAAAACTCAAGCAGAAAATGGTGACAAGAGCTTACCTCCATATTCCCTCGAACAGCCCCTCTTGAAATGAAACCATATAAAATAAGAAATTCAGCACAACCAAAATAATAACAGATGTACTTTAAGTGTTCCCAGACCTAAACACCTTGGAAAGCTGAGGTCACATTCATTAAAAATGATTCCTCTCTTAAACAACTTTGACACATCATCTTGGCTTTAGCAGTGAGCAAAGGAGGTCTTTGAAGAAATCTATACCAGGCCAGCTCAGCTCTATCATACATGGTTTTTCTGACCTTTTATTTTTATATCACTGTTCCAATTTTGTCAAGATCATGGAGGTTTTCAAGTGATGGTTCATTGTAATGACATTTTAAAGCAAAGCAGGTCTGTGTGGGAGCCTGTACTTTAGAAAGACAACACTGTGGGTTTCAGTTAGCCCCACTGCTTACCGGGAATTCCTCTCGGGGTGGTGCGTGGTTTAGAATGCTAGCACATGGATTCTCAGTAGAAACCCTCTGTCCACCCCCAATAGCACTGCAGTTTACTTCGTTAACATCAAAAGGTCAATTCTACCTGTTATCACGTCCAGAGATGGTGAGTGCTCCATACACATTATTTACTGATCTTTACGCACCTGACGGCTTAGGAAATGTCTTGAAATCCACTTTAGAATGTTGCTGAAATGATTTCAGTGCCGGGGGAGGAGCCACGGGGAGACCTGTGGGTAATCAAAGGCCTGGGATCGAAAGCCACACCTGGGCAGTGTGGTCCCAAGGTGACAAGGGATTCTAGCCAAGCAGGAACGGGTTTGTGCAGAGGGCTGCCTTTGTCTAGGAATTCTGTCTTAGGCTCCTTAGTAACACTCTTGCTGTCCATCATCATGTGACCTGACAGAGATGGAATCTCCCACATCTGAGGACAGCATCCTCCAACATTAGTTCACAGGGCCTGTCCCACAGAGCATACAGTGCACACCTGCCTGAAAACAGTGACTGCCAATATTTTGGCAAGAAATGGAATTCTTGTGTTTTTGTTTGTCTGGCTGCCTTTTTTTCTCCTGAAAGTTCCTATAGGAATAATTAAACCAAAAGTTATTTAATCAATCAAACATTTATTACTCAAAGATACCATATGTATTTTTTTCTAATAGACTGGATATTCATAGGTTGAACTGCCAAGTGCTCAACAGCCTTGTGAGTTGCTAGACTCTTTAGGCACAGACACTATCCTTCCAGAAGCCGGCCCTGTTCTAGGACTGTGGGTCCCACCTGCACAGGTGCATACTGTGTACACAATCACTAAGCTCAACCAACAGCCATGGAGCTTTGTAACAGTTGACCTGGGGCACCTGTGTGTGTGTGTGTGTGTGTGTGTGTGTGTGTGTGTCTCCGTGCTCTCAAAAGAGTAATGGCAGCACATCCAGGAGACAATTAGAAGGTACATCATCCATTAGTTTTAAGCTGCACTGAGAAATCAGCACTCTCAAAAGGTCACACTGCAGGCAATTACAATGAGTGTCAGTACCAAAGTCCTTAGCTTGCACCACCAAGTTGCTCAATAAATTCTTACAAGTGTTTAGGTTGTGCTGTGATATACAGGAGCTCAAACAGAGGAAGAGCACAGTGGTTCATGCCTGTAATCCCAACACTTTGGGAGGCCAAGGCTGGGGGATTAATTGATGCCGGGAATTTAAGACCAGCCTGCACAGCATGGCGAAAACATTTTTTTAAAAAATTAGCCAGGTATGGTGGCATGCACCTGTAGTCCTCACTACTCGGGAGGCAGAGGCAGGAGGATCACTTGAGCCCAGAAGTTCAAGGCTGCAATGAGCTCTGATTGCACCACTGCACTTCAGCCTGGCAATAGAGCAATACCTCATCTCCATTAAAACCAAAAAAAAAAAAAAAAAAAAGAACTCAGACAGAGACTGTGTCTTCTGCTTCAGTTCCAAGCTGGTCGGAGGTCCAGCAGCATCAGTGTCGCCTGCAGAATTGCTAGAAACGCAGAGTCAGGGCTCCACCTCGGGGCTGCGGAACCAGGGTCCACCTCGGGGCTGCTGAAACACGGTCCATATTTTCACAAGATCCTCAGGCGTATGTGCGGATGCTGAAATTTGAGCCTCACTGCTCTAAAGTAGACAATAGGAATTTGGGAGCCACCTGGCAAATCCCGGAAACACGACTCCACCTGGCATCCCTGGAGCCAAGAACCACCGGAAGTTATGGAGTCCTCACGGCAGCTTCCTCACCCGCTCCTTTGCTAGTCCCAGTTTTCACGGGGCAGATAGATGCTCCCTGGGTTGCCAGCAGGCTCCAGGGCTCAGACTGGAGAGAAAGTAGAAGGAGAGGTGGCTCTCATAAGGTTTGCAAAGTCTTCTCAGGCTCAGCAATGAAGTGTGCCTTCTTCCTGTATCTTCCACAAACCCACATACAGTTAAGACGTTGAAGAAAAAAAGAGGAACAAGGGACAGTTGAAGCAAGCCTACTGAGTGTCCAATGAGATATATTTTTAGGCTTCTGGATGGAGGCTCAGGTCAAAAGGAGATTGATGAACCTGAACATCGCTGATTAAATCATTCACTCATTCACTTGATATTAATCAAGTAGCTACCCTATGGGAGGCCATGTTTCAGGTGCTGTTGCACCAGCACCATCCCTGATACAAGGCTGGGCTTCCCCAACGTGAAAACAGGGTCCCCAGAGCCACCTCCTGCCACATAGAGTCTCCCTCCAAGTCGGAATCCCCTCAGGATAGACTGGGCCAGGTACAATAGGCTGTTTCTCCCAACAAGGTCAAGGAGTCATCAGGGTGACTGGTTTTCAAAGCGGAGCCTGATCCACCCCTGGGGAAATGCCCTTGTTGTCTACTGCTATCTGGTTAAAAGGTGGCTCCTTAAAGGGTTAACATCATCTTCAGTGCTACTCTCAGATCCTACGCAGAAAGAATATTTAAAGCACATCTCCTCCACTGCTATTTATCCACACACATTCCCCACCCCAGCCTAATCACATCCCTACTTCAGTCTATTAATAAGATTGGTGTAACAAATGGCTATTTAAAGTCCTCCTTCGGCAGCAGATGCCTCTTCGCCCCAGACTCCTTGGAAGTAGGCACCTGTCTGAGCCCCTCCAGCCTGCCTGCCAGTTTGTCTTGTTCATTATTTCTTAGCTCAGGGAATTACCTTATTTCATGAAGCAAGAAAAATTCCTGGCACTCTCTCTCATTATGAAGAATGATTTCTTTTTATCTTTAATCCCAATGCCCAAACACTCAGTTGCCCATAGCAGGAGCTAATGTGTGTGCATACCTGAGATAAGGGCCAAACCTCTTGGCCTTTTTATTAGGACATTATGTTAGATGCCTCTTCTCTCTTCAGTGCTTTGATGGAATTTCATTCCATGTGAACGGGGGTGGTTCTCCAGAAAACCCAGCCCTAGTGAGACACACATTCAGACTTTATGAGGTGGGTACTGAATTTGGCTCATTCCCACCAGGACAGGTACTCAAGGGCAGACTGTCAGAGCACATGGCTTTCTCTTTATGTCGCCGAGGTTACAATGCAGACTGCATGGACCACAGTCTTCAGAGCAGGATTTTCCTCCAATCTGAAGAGGCATATTTGCAATCATTTCCAAATGACACTGCAGAAATTAAGTATTTATCAAATAATCCCGTTTGGCTGGTTGTACCTATTTGTACATCCTGAAATCATTTCTATAACAACACGGCAAAGGGAAGGCTCCTCTTCGGACTATGAGAACGAGGAATTCATTTCTATTCTATTAAGACTTTCCAAACTCAAATTTTTTTTCTTTCCTGTATCAAATAAAGTGATTTTTGTGATCATTTTCATGTAAACAATTTGCATGACAAGAGCCAACATTTAAACACTGTGTCTGTGCAGTTGTCTCCTGGCATAGACTGAGAATGTATGAACTCAAGATGTTTGCCTCTCTGTCATTCTATGATGTGAGTGGACAAGGTTGGGATGGAGACTGGAAGTAGAATTTTCCAGAAGGTGTTGCATATAAATGTGGAAGTATATATATATCCTCATTATAATGGGTGAATTTTATAGCTATGTCTACATGTGCAAATTAGTCTATTTTAAAGTGCTATACTATTACCAACATAAGGCAGTCGGAGCGGAGATGAGTCCCAAGATTAATTAAAAGGAACTGGCTATTTAGGAAAGTAAAATAAGTGTATCTAAGTTGGAGAAAGATGAGTTTGGAAGCAGACAAACGAGTGAACCGAGAGAGATGGCTGCTGGCTCTCTGCCTACAAGTCTTTAGAGGACGTGAGCGCCACTGAGGAAAAAGGGGACTGTTGTTTCTCATGGCACCCGGAGGCTGCGACTGGGAGAAAAGAATGAGATTAAAACTTTAAAAGCAAAGATAAACCTTCAGCTCCAGAAGAATGTTTCCTAGAGATAGATCTAAGCTACAGAAAATTAGCCCAAGGAAGTATACTCATGGGATTGTAAAGGGAAAGTCTTAGAAACCCTAAACTCATACGTCTCATGCAAAGGACTTGATGCCCCAGTAAGATGTACATTGCCCTGAATTTCCACTTTCTGCCTAATGTGAGGCTCGTGGATATGGGAGAGAATCATGTGCTGTCACACCTCTATCCCAATATGCTATAACATGGCCTAAATGCCGCCCAGTTTCTCCCATCTGTGCAGCTCAGAGCTGCAGGGGCCGTGTGTGAGCGCAGGCACTGACCCAGCAGGCCCTAGCCTTGAGGGATGTTTCTCAGGATGTGTAGCCACCAAAGAGGATGGTGAGAGGATGATTCCCTGTACTCCTGAGTACCTTCGCCCTAGAGAGCCCCGTTGTCCCATCCGTCTGTGGGGGAAACGAGTGCTCCCTACCTCAGCACCTTGCCTGGGGAGCGCCTGTGATGGGCTCTGTGACAGACAGCAGAAACCCGACTCTGATCATCAACAGCCTCCTCGGTGGTTCTCACTGGACCTGAGAACACAGCCACTGCTTGCTAAGGGCTGAAGGTACCACACGCAACACAGATTTCACTGCCGCAGTAGCTGCCTCTGACCAGTTTTCTCAAGGTCACTGTGCCAAGAACACAGGGGGACCCTATTCACCCTAAATTCATGCATTTTTACAGCTGCTTCTCCCACCTGGAACTGCAAAAGCAGCAAAGGTCCAGCGAGAAGCACCCAATGCATAATCCTTCTCTAGTGACCCATGAGGAAGCAGGAGCCATGGGGCTTACATACTCACCATACTAGGCCAGGAATTGGTCGCGGTTTGCTGAGCTCATGTCAGATCCACACCCATTCCTATGCCCAACACGCCCCACATGCATCTACCTGAATCCTGCACTGCATCCCTCAGAAGCTTTAAAGCTCATGAGCTTTTTTTTTTTTTTTTTTTTTTTTTGAGACGGAGTCTCGCTCTGTCACCCAGACTGGAGTGAGTGGCGCGATCTTGGCTCACTGCAAGCTCCACCTCCCGGATTCACGCCATTCTCCTGCCTCAGCCTCCCGAGTAGCTGGGACGACAGGCGCCCGCCACTGTGCCCAGCTAATTTTTTGTATTTTTAGTAGAGACGGGGTTTCACCGTGTTAGCCAGGATGGTCTCGATCTCCTGACCTCGTGATCCGCCCGTCTCAGCCTCCCAAAGTGTTGGGATTACAGGTGTGAGCCACAGCGCCCAGCCTCGTGATAAGCCTTAAAACCAACTCCCAGACGCCACCCCCAGAGACACTGGATTGAATTAGTATCCCCAGCTAGAATGTGCAGACAGCTCAGAGCCACTAGCGCAGCTTATGACCATCAGATGCTTATATGCCAGAAGGTCTAGAGATGGCAGCCCAGTCTTGACTAGTCCCTTTGTCAAGGGATCCCGGGTACCAATTTTTATAGAGAAACTGCCACAGAGGATGCCACATACACTGCCTACCTGATTTCTATCTGGAGGGCAGCCCTTTGTAATGAAAATCATGTTGGGCCTGAATCCCCAGGTGTCGCTGTAGTCACCGGATGCTCCTAAGCCTACTTCTTTACCTGTGAAATGGACTAATACTTACCTAAAAGGTTCACTCCGAGAGTTAAATAATAGACAGTATATACAAACACTTGGTAGCCAATAGGTTAGTTGGATGTTGGTCAAAGACAGATGTCAGATACTTAGAAGGTTCAGTTTTTTTTTTTTTGAGACAGAGTCTCGCTGTGTCACCCAGACTGGAGTGAGTGGCGTGATCTCGGCTCACTGCAAGCTCCGCCTCCCAGGTTTACGCCATTCTCCTGCCTCAGCCTCCGAGTAGCTGGGACTACAGGCGCCCGCCACCACGCCCGGCTAGTTTTTTGTATTTTTAGTAGAGACGGGGTTTCGCCATGTTAGCCAGGATGGTCTCGATCTCCTGACCTCGTGATCCACCCGCCTCGGCCTCCCAAAGTGCTGGGATTACAGGCTTGAGCCACCGCGCCCAGCCAGAAGGTTCAGTTTTTACACTTGTGGTTTCACTTGGTTCCATTTATTGCCCCTGTGTGAGGTCAAGCTGATAGGTTCCTGGTTCCACTGCCCCTGGCTGGAATGTCCGTCTCACCAGGGCAACAGCTGCGTCTGTTTTGTTCAAGTGCCTAGAACAATGCCTAGAACATTAGAGGCACTCGATAAATATTTTTTGAATAAATTAATGTGAGGGTAGACAGGTGACTTTGCCTCCCTGCATCTCAGAGCCTGGTCACTGGCCAGAGGAATCTGAGCAGCGTCTTTGCATCGTGCCTGGAGGACACTGACCATGGGGATGCCTGTGATGCGGGGACACAGCCCTGCATGTGGAAGATCCTACAGAGGTGGCCCAGAAGCACCTCCCAAGTGCCAGGCAGTGCTTTAGGGCTTCTGGAAACATCTGATGTCATTATTTAGGGGGAGATTATGAAACAAAACACTCTTAATTTTCTTCTGTTGCTCTTTTTTGGGGCTAACGTAGAGCAAAGTGAGTTCAAATATTTTTAAGTGGCTCTCATCACATAGGACTAAATGCCTTCAGATCCTCTATGATTCCGCAGGGAAGCTGTTTTCCGGCTCTGTCATTTTCTGAGAAAAATTACTTGCCAAGGTGCCTTTTACAGTGTGCGGCCTGGTATTACCTGGTCTGAGCAGAGCAGTAACAATATCTGCCCTTAGACGGTGCCAGGCCCACCTGAAAACGCTTTCTACAAAATCCCTCATTGAATCATCTGAGCCACCTACAGCGGGGTAGGTGCTGCCCTTATCTACTCGTCCTCTCACTTTAGAGAATGAAGAACTGAGGCACAGGTTTGTTTGTTGTTTTTCATTCTTTTGATTGAGGCCACACAGCACCTCAGTGGCAGAGCTGCAATAGGACTGTTAAAAGAAAAACCCTAGCCAAATTAAATTTAAGAGTTTAACTGAGCAAAGAACAATTCACGAATTGGGCAGCCTCTTGAACCAGAACAAGCTCAGAGAGACTCCAGCACAGCCACGTGGTGGAAGGAGATTTATACACAAAAAGGGAAGTGACGTACAGCAAACAGAAGGGAAGCACACGACCAGCAGGACTGGTGACAGCCCAGCGTTTGCCTTATTGGAGTAAGGTTTGAACAACTGGATGCCTGTGATTGGCCAGAATTCAGTGATTGGCACAAGCGTAGGTTACAGTTTGTTTAAACCTCCATTTAGGTTAGAATTCACTATATACAGAGGAATCTTTAGGCTGAACTTTAAATATGTAAAGGGTAGCTTTAGGCTAAACTTGCTTTAACAGAACCCAGGCCATCTGGTGCCATGATCATGCACTTACTACTGAAATCCACCTTCGCCCCACACACTGCTGCCTCCCCTTCTCTGGGTACTGCATGCCTATCCGTGAAGCTGCATCACATCTTGGAAAGACAGAATGGCTTGGTTCAAAACACAAGAGAGAGACTTTAAGAAATAGCACATTTCCTCTCCTTTGCCGTCTGTGTACCTTGGCCAAGGGACTTAACTTCTCTGAGCCTCAGTTACCTCATCTGTAAAACGAAGCTGGCATCCACCCTGCAAGGTGCGCCTGCACAGTGAACAGGAGAAAATGCTCACGCTGTGTGTGATGCTCAGCGATGGGCAGTGTTGCCGTGGGCAGAACAGGCAGAAACGAGGAAACCTGAGTAGAACGCCCAGCTCAGCTGCTGGGCCCTGACAGCAGCTGCTTAATTCAGGTTCCCCCTCTCTCCTCTTTCACTTTTGACTCATTTACCCTACAGGTGGTGTTTTTTTTTTTGAGACGGAGTCTTGCTCTGTTGCTCAGGCCGGAGTGCACTGGTGCAGTATCAGTTCACTGCAATCTCTGCCTCCTGGGTTCAAGCAATTCTCCTGCCTCAGCCTCCAAAGCAGCTGGGATTAAAGGTGCCTGCCACCACCACGCCCAGCTAAGTTTTTGTGTATCTAGTTTCACCATGTTTCCCAGGCTGGTCTCAAACTCCAGGTGATCACCAAGGTGATCCACCCACCTCGGCCTCCCAGAGTGCTGGGATTACAGGTGTGAGCCACCACATCCAGCCCCAACAGGCTTTGTTAAGCAGTCTGCTGAAAAATATTTGCCCCATTAGGCAATTAAGCATTTACATTTTAAGACCTAAGTCTGGTTCTTTATTTTTGTTTTCATTAGATTTTGCTGTGTGAGAATCACCATTCCAACTTGTCCTATTATTCTTAGGTTCTTATTCATGGATCCAGCATAAAACTATACCTGGAACTTCATGCCATCTGCAGATTTGAGAATTCTACTGCTCAGAGCTTTATTTATTCTACAAATTATTTTAAAACCTTGAAAAATACATTGCTCATTGCTATATCAGTCTATAGCATTTTCTCCATTTCCAATGAATATAAAGCTGGCCATTATAAATTACTGGTTATGTTTTGGGGGTCAAGTGTCTGGTTCCCCAATTGGATTACACACTTGCTGGAGACACAGAGAAGTCTGCATGCATTCTTTGGTTTCACAGAGTAGGTAATCAATACATTCTTACAGAACCAAGTATACATTTGCTAACTGATTTGCCATTGAGATATCATCATTTGCTAACGACACTGGCCCTTACTTTAATCCAATGACTTTGCCTCTCTCGCCTGCGTTTCTGTAAGAATATTGTTTTCAACTTTACCCTGAACTCCCAGACCCCACAAAACACAGAAACAGTGCTTTCTACCAGCCAGGAATGTCAGTCTCATCTGCCAAGATATTTGTCTTATGTACCCATCAGCTAATATGCAATCACTCTACCCAGTCTTTCCAGAACAATCTACCACAGAACATCCTTGGAAAGGCAAGCTGTTATTTTCACAAAATGTTGACCAAATCTAAACTCTGCAACACTTGCTTTCCAGGATAGTTTCAAAATCTAGTTCTTTTTCGTAGGATGACGTCAGAAGATTGGGAATTCATAAGCAAACAATTATTATTCAATAATTCTCACTTCTGCCATGACCATAGGTGGTAAAACTATTTTGGATAAGCTTGCAATACTAATTACTCAGTTCCTCGCCTATAAAACAAATGTGTTCCACGGTTCTTGTTTCATGGCTTTGAGAAAAACTAGATGATGTGAGAAATACTTGGTCCCTGAGACGCTGAGGAAAATGAAGGCAGGTTCCGTTAGTACCTACACCTTGCTAATAGACAGTATGTTCTGTTCCGCTTCCTAGAATTTGTATTTTCTGTTCTGATAAGGTGCAGTTTCAACATAATTTGGATGTTTTTCAATGAGTCATTACCTGTTGAAATTCAAGGGTGAAAAATGGAAACCTTCACACAACCTCAATTTTGTCAACTCAGATCACACTGCTCTAATTTTTGACGTAAAACTTCCTTAGATGCAGTGGTGACAAGAGTGTTTCTTCACAAGCTGGGTCCCAAAAATTACTGCTGATGCCAGATGAACCCAGAGAGGGAGCACAGGAGGTTCTGAAGGCGCACCTTTTCATACATCTTTTGATTGGAAGTGGCCGCACAATCCCTCAGCCCACTTGGTAGTCCCCTACCAGTTCTCCTTTTAATTAATAGACTTGTGAATAACCACAACTGCCTTGTGGGACATGCCAAACACTAAACAGATGACTCAGTTGCAGTGAGCAATCTGCTCAACACAGGGTGCCTTAATTTAAGCCATACGTGGTGAAAAACGAAGGCGCGGCAAACATGCGGCTCAGTGTATAGCTTTTGGTCTGTTTCAAGTTAAATAAGTCCCTGGTGTGCAGAAAGTAACATCCATAAAAGCGAAAGCAATGGCTCTGATTTATTGCCACCTGTTAGCATGACTCTGACCTGCTTGAATGGGGCAGGCATTATAGTCCAGAAGGAGAACAGGGCTCAGGTCTGGGCAGGAGCCGAGGCTGGCGAAGGTGCAGTAAAGTCTGCTGGGCAGGAGACCCAGAGAAGACTTCCTGCTGCGTGCCAATGAGCAGGTAACTGCAGATGCCTGTCGCAGGGTGGGCAACACTCAGTGTGCCGCCACTGTCATCTGGCCCAGTTTATGGACAAAATCCATCTCTTGGGGGCTGCAGGGAGGGGCTGGGGTGGCGGCTCGTTCATTAGAACCTGGCCGGAGGGCAGCTCAGATCTGTAAAGGACAGCTGTCTAATTGGATTTGCTTGTGTGTACTGTCTTAGCTTTTACAATGGGAATAGGCTACCCGGCCTTTCTAATTAGATTGTTAAACATAATAGCTGAATGGCACAGCAGTGAAGAATTTGCCCTTCTCTTTGTAAGCGCAAAATAGGGCTCAGAAAAGATTCAGGGTTTTTCCAGCCCATTTCCCCCATCATTGTATCTGATGGTAATGAGACGAAGTTTATTTCTTTTTAAAAGCTCCCAAAGGAGCACAGGCCAGGTTGAAGTTCAAACTAAATGTCAAAACACACACAGGCAATACAGTAGCAAACTTCTGTTTTCCTTGGGCCTCTTGTTTCCCCTAATTGGTGCCTTGTTGGTAGTCTCTACCGAGAGACTGAGAATGAAATGGGATTGGAAATTGAATTACCCTGTCATCCCTCAAGGTGGTCTTCAGACCTGGGTTGAGAAAAATGAGTAGAACAGGGTGGGAAAGACTCACTTGCTGAAGCTCTGGGTCCAGTCTCCTGAGTCTCCTAGGAAGCAGCAGGAAGTGGAAAGAAAACCAGGGAACAAAAGAGAGGAGCGAGGAGAAAGACAAGAAGGCAAGGGGAAAGAGAGTGGCGCTGGAATGATGTCATCGCCCAACCCTGTGGGTCCTGTGGCTTGAAAGCCATTTTCATCCTCATCTTCCCATCGGAAATGACATTTTCTCTTTAAGGTCTGCGGTTCTCCAAGATTCCATCCTGCACCTCATTTCCCAATTGTCACCCTACAATTGTCATCCTTCCCTGACGTTCATCATCTAGGGAACACTGATCAGACACACAATTCAGGTTTGATATCAAGAGGACCTGCACATAAGTTTTTATTTTTTTTTACTGTAAAAGGAAATGTATTTTTCTGTTTTCTATGCTCTTTAGAATGTAAAGCACCAGCACGATGCAACATTATCTTCTACAGCGTTCATAAAAGTCACCCATCTGATGTCTGAAAAGCCCTCACAGCTTCAGCCACTCACTGAAGCTGCCCTTCTCCTTAGAAAGTGCAGAATAAGAAGATTCTCCTTCTTCTGAGGCAGCCACATCAACACTGTATCCCCAGAGTCCCACCACCCAACAGACACAGTCCCCAGAGTCCCACACCCAACAGACACAGTCTCCAGAGTCCCACCACCAACAGACCCCGTCTCCAGAGTCCCACCCCCAACAGACACCGTCCCAAGTCCCACCACCCAACAGACACCGTCTCCAGAGTCCCACCACCCAACAGACACAGTCTCCAGAGTCCCACACCCAACAGACACCCAGTCTCCAGAGTCCCACCACCCAACAGACACAGTCCCCAGAGTCCCACCACCCAGCCAAGACACAGTCTCCAGAGTCCCACACCCAACAGACACAGTCCCCAGAGTCCCACCACCCAACAGACACCGTCTCCAGGTCCCACCACCCAACAGACACAGTCTCAGAGTCCCACACCCAACAGACACAGTCCCCAGAGTCCCACCACCCAACAGACACAGTCCCCAGAGTCCCACCACCCAACAGACACAGTCTCCAGAGTCCCACACCCAACAGACACCGTCCAGAGTCCCACACCCAACAGACACAGTCTCCAGAGTCCCACACCCAACAGACACAGTCCCCAGAGTCCCACCACCCAACAGACACCGTCTCCAGGGGCCCACCACCCAACAGACACAGTCTCCAGAGTCCCACACCCAACAGACACACAGTCCCCAGAGTCCCACCACCCAACAGACACCATCTCCAGAGTCCCACACCCAGCAGGGCAGTCCCCAGGAGTCCCACATGAGCCACGGTCTCCAGAGGTCCCACACCCAACAGACACAGTCCCCAGAGTCCCACCACCCAACAGACGCCGTCTCCAGAGTCCCACACCCAACAGACACCGTCTCCAGAGTCCCACACCCAACAGACACCGTCTCCCAAGAGTCCCACACCCAACAGACACAGTCCCCAGAGTCCCACCACCCAACAGACACCGTCTCTAGAGTCCCACCACCCAACAGACACACGTCTCCAGAGTCCCACACCCAACAGACACCGTCTCCAGAGTCCCTACCCAGCAGACACGTCCCCAGGGGTCCACCTTGAACTTGCAGGTCTCAGAGTCCCACCAGCGGGCACCGTCTCCCGGTCCCACACCCAGCAGACACAGTCCCAGGTCACCACCCAGCGGGCCGCAGTCTCGGGGTCCCACCCCCAGCAGACACGGTCTCCGGGAGTCCCACCCCCAGCAGACACTTTGTCAGGGGTCCCACCCCCAGCAGACACCGGTCTCCGGGTCCACCCCCAGCCGGACGCGGTCCGGGGTCCGCGGCAGTTGCGACCGGGGGTCACCCCAGCGGACGCGGGTGCTCCGGGGTCGCACCAGTGCATTCCTGAGTCCTGTGGTCAGTCCGTCTCAGGATCCCATGATCTAAGTCTGGTCTGGGCCAGTCTGGTCTGCTGGGCCATTCTCCCAGCAGGGGCAAAGGACAGATGACCAATGTTTACCATTTTTATTCTGTTTTGACATCATCCCAGGGAGATGACTACCTTATGAATAATGAAAGCAGGCAACATATTACTCAAAACCAGCAACAATGTTTAAAAAGAAAGAAAGAATGAGTGGATAAATGAGCAATTGTCCACCTTCCTGAAGCATGTGAGCTGTTATTTTCCTCCTCCTCCTCTTGCTCGTTGGATGCCTTCCCTCTCTGATTGTGATCTTGAGATCCCTTTGCCAAGATTCAGCAGTGACTCCAGAACTCAGCTCTATTTATAGCCCTTTGTTCGCTACACAGAGTTCAAACATTCTGTCTGTGCATTTGGGTGGTTCGACTGTGGGGACACACCCTGCCCCCAACGAACACTTGGTTCATGGGTTACAAATCATAGCCCACAGGTGCATTTCTGTCTGGCCTGCACATTTATTATTTAAAAATTGGATCCACATCCCTGGAGCCACGACAAACGTTCTCTGGATTGCCAAGCCTCACTGCCACCTCTGTATTAGGTCTGGCTACTCCCATCGCCAGTTTGTCTGCCCAGGTGTGGAGAGCCTTGAGGTTAGGACTCCTTTCTGTCTCAGCCACTCTGTCCTACTGTCTGGCCAAACCTTACGACAAATGTATCTGCGGACTCACATGAGCGTGCCCTCAAAACTCGGTAAATCCTCCTGTGTAGTGATTCCCAGAAAACGTTTATTTTGTCAATCTTTGCACTTGTTTTATAACTCTCCTTAAAACTCACTTCTTTCAGATGTTGCTAGGCTTTTATTTCCCACACACTCTATATTGAGAAGGATGGTCAATGGAGAAATGTGAATGAAAGAATTCACTAAAACGGAGACAAACACAATTCTATCCCAGCAGGGTGAGCCATACTGTGCCTCCCTATATGTTGCTGTGTCTTATTTAGATGATGGGTGCATGGACTGGGTGAGACTGGACCCACTTACCCAGTTCTATGTGACTCCCACCTAGAACAAATGATTACTATGAAGCACATTTTTCTAAAGTGATAAGAATAAATAACATTGTATGGAAATTATTTAAAGAAATTCGATTCATCCCTTATATCACACAAGTTGTAAAAAACTGATCCATAAAATCAGCACAGACCCTGATCCGCACTCTAAACCTTTAAATAAAAGAACCATGTGCCTGCAACGAAGACACTTGTGCAGAAGTACAGTTGTGCAGTCATGGCAAACCCAAATCCCGGTTTTGTTTTGAAATGAGAGATCCCTCTGCATTCTGCTGCCGTGTGGTGTTTCTCATTCCATTCTTCATTCTGCACACATGGGTGACTTTCAGTCAGTATTCATGGAAACAGCTTTAAAAAGTCCTGAAACTGAGAAGTGGATTATGTCAAGGACTAAAATTACTTCAGAACTGTTTGATCATGCAGATTCTGGAGTATGATCAATTTGACACGTGTCCATGACATGAGTGTGTGTGCATTCTGTATTCCCGCAGCAAACATGAGATGTGAGCAGAAGTTGCTCCATGCGCTCTATATAATGTTTTATTTAGTTTGGGACAGGTGTTGCAAATAGTGTCTCAAATATTACTAGAAATGATCCATCACACTCACATTCCTAGCAATCCTTTCCTTTCCTTCTAAAAGCTTATTGACAGCTGATTTTGCTCCTTGAATTTCTAAGAAAATAACTTTCCATCTATATGTGAATGCATCGTTCTTATTTTTCAGGCCTAAGTATCAGATAATGTGGCCCTGTGTGACAAATGGGAGTTGGAACAGAGGACTTGGCAAAAAATTGGGGGAAAAAATGCAGGTAAATCTTTCCTTAGACTTACTCTATTTTTTTTGTCCAATTCTGGAATGAGTTCTGGCAAAATATTCCTGAAATTAAAACGTCATGGGATGAAGTTGGTCTGAGATGACTCAATGTCATATTTTCCCTCTATCTCCTTTCATTTCAAAAGTAATTTTATAAAAAGAAAAAAAGAATTAGAGTCTAAAATCCCAAGGATTGGTTTCTTATCGAAATTCTTGCAGGCATGAAGTCCAGACCTTTACCTAATTAATGATAAAGGCATGGGAATAGGTGATGGCTTGATTAACTCATTCAGAGTAAAAAAAAAAAAAAAAAAAAATGCTGTTACGGGAAGGGAAAAAAGAATCTCTTTCACCCTTTCCCTTTACGTTTTTGGTACAAATAGGACAGCTGAGACTCCACACAAAGACTAGAGAAGACCTGTAGCCCCTGTAAGTGTGCGGCGAACACTGTGGCATTCAAGTCCAGGGAACCTCTTGGCTTCCACTGCCTGATCCTTCTCCTCTCCAATCACTCCCGTGGAGCTGCTCAATGGCATAGACGCCATAGCATCATTTGTTCCAATCCCAAAGCATCTCTTCTCCGTAGCCAAACTGATAGGCACAACAATCATGATATAATCTTATACAGGAAACAGGATGCTGGCGGAAATATGCCTTCTGCAGAGACGACTCTGGGACTTCGAAGTTCCAGCTCCCGGCCTGTTAAAGGCCGCGCAGTCTCAGAGGGCAACACAACCAAAGGCAGAATGCTAAAGTTAAGAATGGCCTTAAGAACCACCGACAGGGTTGGGCACAGTGGCTCACACCTATAATCTCAGCACTTTGGGAGGCCGAGGTGGGCAGATTACAAGGTCAGGAGTTTGAGATCAGCCTGGCCAATATGGTGAAACCCCATCTCTACTAAAAATACAAAAATTAGCCATGGTGTGCCCCTGTAATCCCAGCTACTCTGGAGGCTGAAGCAGGAGAATCGCTTTAACCCAGGAGGTGGAGGTTGCTTTGAGCCAAGATTGCGCCACTGCACTCCAGCCTGGATGACACAGCCAGACTCCATCTCAAAAACCAAAAACAAACAGGAACTATCGACAGGGCCGGGCGCGGTGGCTCACGCCTGTAATCCCAGCACTTTGGGAGGCCGAGGCAGGCGGATCACAAGGTCAGGAGTTCGAGACCAGCCTGGCCAGTATGGTGAAACCCCTTCTCTCCTAAAAATACAAAAATCAGCAGGGCATGGTGGCGTATGCCTGTAATCCCAACTACTCGGGAGGCTGAGGCAGGAGAAACGCTTGAACCCGGGAGCTGGAGCTTGCAGTGAGCCGAGATCGCGCCACTGCACTCCAGCCTGGGCGACAGTGAGACTCTGTCTCAAAACAAACAAAAAACCTACCAACAAACTTGTTGGAAGCCAATGGAAAAGAAGTTTATGGTGAACAACAATGCCGTCCTTCACGACAATGCTGTCCTTGCATGCGAAAGGCTTCCTCAGTAGGGGTGCTGTCTTTGTCCTGCTCCATCTCACTGCAGTCTTCTCATCGGTCCCCCGAAGTACAATAAGTAGATGTTGTCCCTGCCTTACAGGGGCAGCCAACTACGGTCCACAAGCTAAGAATGGTTTTTACATTTTTAAATGATCAGCGGAGGGAATCAAAAGTTCAATAATATTTCATGACATGGAAAATCACAAGAAATTCAGATTTACTAGAACACACCATGGCCATTTGCATTGTCTAGGTCTGTTTTTGTGCTATAACCGCAAAGTTGAGCCACTGTGACAGAGACCTACAAGGCTACAAGGCTGACATGTTATTACCTTGATCCTTGCAGAAAAGTTTGCAACCTGTGATGTATTCCATTTCTAGGCTACTGGTGAGAATTCCCACACAGCCTCGATTCCCTAACTCTAACCCTCACCCTCACCATAACCCTAACCCTAACCCTCTAACCAACAAATATTAACACAAAATACATAAGGCAGCCTGTTACCCTGGCAAACAATTCTGCCAGGAAATAGCAGTAGGTCAAGAGCTGAGATAAATCCTTCTAGCATATGTGGTGGATATTGGTGCCCCAGGCAAAACAGTTTGGCGTGCCTCTGTCAGTTACAGAACACTGGGCTGTACTGTTCAGACCCAGGAGGAAAATCTTTATGTGGTATATTCTTTTTGCCATAATTAATAGGAGATGCAGAGAAAGCATAGAGCAAGATGCCCCAATAAGAAACAATGCAGATTTTCCTGAGACTTTCACAGAGAAGCCTCAGTAGATACACATATGGCATTAGCAAAGTCCCCAAAGACAAACGTCATTTACTGTTCACTCATTGATTGATGAAATTAACTTACTCATTTGCTCATTCATTCATTCATTCATTCACACAGCAATTATTTTTTAAGCACAGGTGATTCATAGATGACATAGTAAGGGCCCTACCAACAAGCAGCTTAGAATCCATTGAAGAAAACAGACACGTGAACTAAATAAAATAAAACATAAATATTCCTAAATAGAAGAGCGCAAGTGTAACACACCAGAATCAGTTCCTTGTTTCTTTGCCTAACAATGAGTGCCCACTCCCTGCCTTCCCTAGGCTAGAAAGAATTGTCAGACAGTGTCAGCCTAAACACAGTGCATTTGAGAATTCAACAACTCCAGGGGTGATTCAGAACAAACAAGAAAAGTCTCAGCAGAAGAAGTCTAGAGTGGGAGAGGCTGGAGGGATGTTCACACATACACACCACCCCCATCCCCTAGTTCCCCTTCAACAGATTACAGGAAATCAACCCTTTTTTTTTTCTTTGCCTTAGCTGCTGTGCACATAAAGAATATGCAGCCTGAACTAGGCCTCAGGAGAAAAGTCGTGCTAGATCTTTATTCATGGTATGTGGTTAAACATGTTTTCATGTTGTCAGAGATTAAATAATTAGGAGAACATGGTCAAGATCAAAAGGCAGTGCCATGTCACAAGCAATTAGGAGGCTCGTACAGCTGTGACAGCGAGGGACCCCCGCTGGTACGGTACCTGCTTCAGCAAGCCATGTGGGCGCAATATGAAGTCTAGATGGGGCACTTCAGGACTTTTCATTTAAATCTCATTAAGAGGGTTGCAATCCAATAAATACAAAAATAACAGCTAAAATGGGTTTTAAGTTCAGCACAATGTAAGAGGGGAGAAAAAGAAAAGGCAAGTCAATGGCCTGTAAATTAAAAATCTCTTCTGGAAAAATTTTAATCGAAATGTATCACACGTCTTAAAACAGATCTCCAATCCAAGTTACGTGCAAAATGATTTTTTCAGCATCTGTACATTCTCATGAAGAAAGACACATGTTGATGATTCAAGTGAGTTTACAGAGGAGCATGTACGTCATCACAGCAGTATTAAGTGGGTTTTTTGTAGTGATCCTATCTGTTGCTTAATTTCATGGAATTAGAATGTCAAAGCGTGAACCACAGAATCTCACCTGAGAATCCCCTTTACAGTAAAATCCTTATGAAAGTGAAATTCGGCAATAGGGAAACAGCACGAGTAAGTCTAAAATGAAACATTAAAGTGGTCTGATTTTCAAACCTTAAAGGTAAAATCGAGGTTTACACATCCCTATGGTCTGACCTGGGCACCAAACAGTTTTTATCCCCAAGTCTTCCAGAGCGTGTGGGGAAGTCCTCCATTGTCTGGGCTGGGGCTCCCATGCAGGAGAGCCCCACACGCTGAGAGGAAGAACAGAACAGAACTGCTAATACCCTAGATGTGGCCCAAACACGCGGGTCTACCCTGGACCCAGCTCCGTTCAGGAAGTCACAGAATTAAATGGTGATTTTACTTTGTGATTTCTCACCATAAAGCCTCTATTAAAACAATGTTCACATGGTTAGTTTAAAACATTTCTGTGGATAAAAAAAGCCTTGTAACCCCCAGGCCAGATTATCTGTGGATACCACGAAGGTCCCATGTACAGCCCAAATGGCTCTTATCTGCCCTTGGCAGGACCTCATCTGGCCCCATTCTGACGTCCTCTCATTCCTCTAACATCCTCCCGGAAGTCACAGAGAAGCCTCTCATCTGCCTTGATATCTGCATGGCGTGTGACCGGCACTTGGGTGGGGCTTTGTTCCAGGCATGAGCTGCTCTCCTTTCAGACTATACTCTCTCAGAAAACAACCAGGTAAGGAACGACTGCCCTTGTCCCAAGCTACGTGACCTGTGGCCCTCGGATCACAACATAGCTGCTACTGCCCACGTATATGTGCCTGATGGGGCCACTCAGTCCCTGCACTAAACTCAAGGCTACCGCCTGCTCTGTGTCTCTTCACTGCTCCAGAATTCTCTCCAAGTCCACTCTGCCTCTTTAGACAGCGGCCATGCCCCCATTGCTCCCCACTCCCACACCTGTGTCTGTCTTCCCCTCCACTTGGCTTGCCGGGCACACCACTGCCTGGGGCCCCCAGTTGCTGTGCTCTGCGTACCTGCTTTTCCACCACAAGGATGCTTAAGCCCCTCACGGAGGAGCTTTTAGAGTTTTGTTTTTTGGTTTTTTGAGACAGAGTCTTGCTCTATCGCCCAGGCTGGAGTGAAGTGGCGCCATCTCGGGTCACTGCAGCCTCCGCCTCCTAGGTTCAAGTGATTTTCCTGCCTCAGCCTCCTGAGTAGCTGGGATACAGGCGGGCGCCAGCACACCCAGCTAAATTTTGTATTTTTAGTAGGTTTTGCCACGTTGCCCAGGCTGGTCTCAAACTCCTGACCTCAGGTGATCCACCCGTCTCGGTCTCCCAAAGTGCTGGGATTACAGGCGTGAGGCACTGCGCCCAGCTGAAGCTTTTAGTTTTTGCAAAACTCTGTCATCCCAAGAGTGTGCACGCACCTCAAGGGGCACTGGCTCTGAAGGGACTCTCACAGCAGGTGCGGCTCCCTCATCCCTCAGGCCCTGCTGTCAGACAGCCGCTCCTCCCTGCTGGCTCCTCTCCTAAGGTCCCATATGGTGACTGCCTTAATGTCCCCGGACGCCCCCACAAAGACACAATGGAAAGGTCTCCCCTGACCCTGGTTCTGACTCACTCACTCGATGAGTTTGAGATATTGGAGTAGAGATGACCACAAAGTTAATGTAAGCTGACAGTGTGACATAATCACTGAAAACGCGATTGCTGCCCTAAGCTGGAAACCCTCGTGTATTGGCACCCGGATGGAGAGAAGGAAAAATCCCATGCAGTGCACTGCCTGTGCCCGTGCCCATGCCCGCTGCAGGGCCCCACGCTGGGCTCCGGGAAATACACTTTTCAAGGACAGTTCGACTATGATTAGTCTAGAAGGAGGTAACTCAAATGGTGAGGAGCTAAACCAAGCCTGTTTAATGAGGGACTGAAGGAACTTGGGGTGTTGAGAATGTGGAAATGAAGAGGAAGCATGACTCGGCTCTCAAAGAGGACAGGGTGCCAAGCCCGTGACAGATCGCCTGGCTCTGTGTGGCTCAAACGGGAAACCGGGAAACCGGGCCAAACATCTAGACGTCACCAGAAAGTTGAAATTCAACTTATTAGCAATGTTTTCTGTTCCCTCTCCATCCTTCTCATCTTTACCTAACCCCACTGTTTCTCATTCTTTTTCTTTCTAGCAATAAAGCTGCCCAACAAGGGATTCTGCGGCCTGGAAGGTGGTGGCCTCCCTCTACCTCGGACTGTTCAGGCAGGGGTGGACAGCATTCTGGAAGGACATTCAGGAAAATACCAGCTTAAATGAGGCAGGACCCTGGACTGGAAAACCTGTAACATTTGCTCAAGAGCCCAGACTCCAGGACCTGAAGTGTGACTCAGAGCAGTGTCCCCAGGCTGGTGTGCAACGACACATTTCAGCATGTGTCCTTCCCATGGTCTATATGGATGTTCCTCGCAGAAAAATTAAGAGACACAGGAAAGAAAACGAACCACTATTCAATGTATTAGGAATGAACAAGGTTAGCGGGAGACATACAGTGTATATGTGTATTTTCTCCTCATTTTTCATTTACTGTAAATTTTATTAATACAGTCTTCTGACCACCCCAGCACCCGGGAGTTTCCTTTTGAACTTGTATCTATTGAAATGTATTGTGTTGAGTATTTTCTTCCAATGCAAGCATTACCTAGGACATTTCAAAGCAGAGACTGAGTACTCCACAGGCAGCAAGGCAGCACGGGAATTTCCAAATAAAAATCAGTGTGAGAGGCTTCCTTCCACCAGGAGGTCTTGCATAGGAGACCCAGCAGGGAAGGGAGCCACAGACACCAGCAGTATGACTTTGCCCATCACCTGGTACTTGTGGCTCACCTTTAGTAGGTGACAGGAAATGAAATAGCTATTTTTCCATAAATCCAAAAATCTTGAGCTGAAGATGGTGCAGGTTGGGGGTGCAGATTCACACGGACAGGAGAGAAAGGTGAGTTAGCTCTGAAGCGGTCACACGGCCTGACAGGCTGGACAGGGTGGACACTGAGATGTCCTTCCAGACGCATGGGTACTCCTTGGGGCTAGAATGGGAAGCCCTGCTGGTGTCTGCTCCCATCTCCTGGGCACGGGGGTGTGAACAGAGAGAAAGGAAGGTGCACAAACCTCTATGTGGGCGGGTGCCAAAGAGAGAAAGAGACCCACACTTCAACCCTCCCCTGTGCCTGCTCCCTCCACAGGAACTCAGAAGGCCAGCATCCTAAGGCCACATTACCAGGGGCCCTGTCAGCCACTGGGGTTCCCGAGGAAAAAGGATATGCAGAAACTCACTCTGAGGCCTTCGCTAAATCCTCAGACACAAAGAAAGCTAAACGAGAGACAAAGTTTGGCGGGAGGATCAGAGAAGCCCGGCTCCGTGGCAGGTTTTCTCTTTCAGGCGATAGGCAGGCCCCGGGCCGGGCCTGCCCAGTCCCTGTGGAATGTTCTGGGGGCTCTCTCTGGCACTGGCTTTCAACTCTGCTTCTGAAGTTAGTCTGAACAATGGAAACAATTCCTTTCCATGATTAAAATCTTCCACCCTCTAAAATTAGTCCCAGGAAATTAGAACACCAGTAATTGTAGGAGGCTACACAATCCTAGCAATTTAAAGTGGAGTCATTTACGGAAATCACCAAAGTCCTTAGAAGATACTTCCTCAGTAGTTTTTGTCCTATAACTTGAGGCCACTAAAGGGTCATCAAAGCTCAATGGCTCTCAGTCTCCCAGTTATTAAATCCATTCCAGTTAAGAGATAACATGGAATTGTTAGCAAAGGGAAATTGTGACATAGTGGCCTTTCCTCATACAAAGGGAGGTGGATTAATGTGTACCTTGTGTGTACATGTGTGTCATTAGAGACTTAAGAATTCGAGATTTTGCCCTGTAAGTTTTCTTTGTCAATATTTTTTATTACACATAGAAAAACTGGGATCAGATTTTCTCCTTTTCATACTGTCTTTGTTGAAAACCTAATCACAGGAGCACTTCACACAGCAACACACAGCATAGGGTCAATTCTCCTCAAAGACTCCTAATGCAGCCTTGCAAGGGAGCCTTGGGTTCACCAGCTCAGTAAACAATGGATCTGCGTTTAGCTTGTATGCATTTTTCTCAAATGTGCTGTATTTTCTTATGTGTATCTTTTCTGACTTACAAAAAAAAAAAAAAGAGGGCCCGTGGAAAATTGCTGACAAGGAGCAGATGAATGAACCCTGAAACTACGTTTCCCATCATTAGAACCAGGAGCACTTTCACACTGTTTGTGGAGTTGAGGCCAGAAAAAAAGGCGACACATATTTGTAAGGGGTTCAACCTCAACTCCTTCCACAGAACTGCAGAAACACACTTCAGAACACCCTTCCCCGTCTCCAGCGCCCTGCCACCTCTTCCTCATTCCCCTATTTCCAGCCTCACCAATGGTCTCACCTTCTCTTTATAAGATGGTTGTTTCCAAAATGGCAGCTGCAGGACTGGAACCTGAGCAGGGTCACCTCACCCAGCCCCAGCCTACCTTTCCAGGGCAGCTCCTTTCATGCCCCGGTGGGGACCACATCGTTCAGCGACTCTAAAACACCCTCTGTGTCCTAAATGTATGCGTTCATCTATCCAACAAATATTACTGCACTTTTTCTTTCTTTTCTTCTTTCTTTTTTTCTTGAGACAGAGTCTCACCCTGTTGCCCAGGCTGGAGTGCAATGGCATGATCTCAGCTCACTGCAACCACCGCCTCCCAGATTCAAGCGATTCTCCTGCCTCAGCCTCCTGAGTAGCTGGGATTACAGGCATGCGCCACTATGCCCAGCTAAATTTTTTTTTTTTTTTTTTTTGTATCTTTAGTAGAGAGAGGGTTTCACCGTGTTGGCCAAGCTGGTCTCGAATTCCTGACCTCGTGATCTGCCCACACTGGCCTCCCAAAGTGCTGGGATTACAGGCATGAGCCAAGTCTTTGCCCTCCGAGAGCTAATGACCTAGAGAAAGGGACACGACCAGCCATCATATTACACAAGCAAGTATAAAATTACAAATTGTTCCTGGTACCAAAAGGAGAGCGACAAAGTGCTGTGACAATCCATATAATTGAGTGCTTTTACTCAGTGTGAGTGGGCAGGGAGCACACATCTCAGGGATGTGTGGACAGCTAAGAAAGGCAGGCAAGCCAACAGTATCCCAGGCAGAGAGGATGGCTGCAGCGCCTCCTAGGACGTCCTTCCCAGGCATCCCAGCCTGGAGAGCCCTGCTTCCCCTTGATGCACCATTTGAATGACACCCTTTAGGAAGTCTTCCTGGATTCTCTCAACCAACCCTCTTCTTTCCTCCAGCCAATCACTCAGTAAGTGTCTACTAAGCACCTACTGTGTGTCAAGCACTGTGAAGACACCCGGTGCCGTGGGGAAGAAGACAAAGCCCTCGCCTGTTTGACAACTGCATTCTTATTCAGGTCTGATGAGGCCAACTGCTCAGGAGACAACACCATCTGAGAGTGTGTTACTCAGTTCCCAAGAGAAGAGGGCACTCCAAACCACACAGGGCACACGGGAACCGCCGGCATCGGGAGCAAGAGGACATGGTGGGGAGGAGGCATTACTGTGGTTTCCATAGAAAGGAACAGGTAGAGCAGGGTAGACAGGCTCAGGACCAGCTGGTTTGAATCATTTCAGCAGGCAGGCCCTGGCACAGGGCTGTTCCTAGTTGTCTGGTCCCTAACCTCGGGGTGATCGGGGGAATTCCAGTGGCCCAGAGGACGGGAGCCTGACGGAGGTGTGGGGTGTGGGCTCTGCATTAGTTGGTTTGCTAAGAGGGTGTGCTTGCAGGCAAGTGTTTTAACCCTACAGACCCTGGCTCACCCTGGGAGGGGCAGCCTCTCCAGGGTCCACAGGACCCAGATGTCAAAGCATCAGAAAAAAAAAGACACAGTTAATGCACTGCCCTTGAGGTTTAGCTGTTTACCGGGGGAGATGAGCACGAGCTGACCATGCAACACAGCTACACACACAGCCGGGGCCCCCAGCCAGCCTCTGGAGGGATGGGCTTCTCTGTGGAAGCTTCTCTCGAGCCCTGAGGGGTGGACAGGAGCCACTCAGGCAAACAGGACATCTCGATGGAGGAAGCACAAAAAAGAGAGACGGAGGAGGAGGGGAACAATTCAGAAAATGAAAGTAGCTCAAAACTGCTAGGAAGCCCAAGCTTGTGGGAAAAAGCACCAGTAAGAGAGAGGATGTCAGGACCAGATCGTGGAGGGTGGCGTTTGACCCAGAAGCTGGCTTTATCAAGAAGGCAAGAAGAGCCACAGAAGGGTTTGATGGAGGTAAGGGATGCGCCTGGCTTTACATTTTGGATCGTTTGGAAGGGAATATGAGAATGCCATAAACACATGTAACTCGCAAGGCCACTGCAACCATCCAGGGGAGAGATAGTGGTGGTGGCAGAGAGAGGGAATGAACAGATGTAAAGGATATGAGCAAAGAAAAATCATGGGATTTGCGAGGTCAGGTGAAGGGGCAGGGATGACCCCACCCCTCCCTGTGGGACCAGCCGGCAGAGCATTCACTACCACGAGAGATGCCAAGGCAGCCTGGCCCAGCAGACAGCAGGCAGATTTTTAGCTCAGATCCTGGAATGAGGGACTCATCCCTTATGGATTGAATTATTTTAGAACATTTACGTTATACCATGAGAGTCCACGACACTAGGATACTGTTTACCTCAGAACATCATCATAAGGACTGATTGAGATAATGGCTCTGAAAGTGCTAGCTCTGGAAAACACTGCTCATGTGTTTTCTCACTTTCTTGCTACCATTATTATTCTTGTGTAGCCCAGGCCCCTCTCTGCCCAGAGCCAGGGCATCCACAGTTGCCCCATCTTAATGTCCTTCAGAGCAGCCATGGTATGCTTATGGTATGCAAAGGAACCAGCAGTCCTTGTGACCACAAACATCTCTTCTCCATCTCTTCCTCAGGAGCACTGCACAGCATTCAACAGAATTTATTCTGGACAATATTTCACCCTACTAAAACATCATACTCTTCAGGATCCCAGGAATCTAGGTGTAAATTCTGGCCAGTGAGATTTAAGTGCAAATGGATGGAACTTCTGTTCCTTGAAAGGACAGGGTATGACATTTTTCACTACTTTATTCACACTTTTGATCAGAACTCAGATGAGATGGCTGGACTTCTTGCAGCCACTTTGGACTATGAGGAGGAGGTTGTACACCAAGGCATCAGTCTGTGTTCCATATGGTGATGGAGGCACTTCCAAGTCCTGGACTCCTCTGCTCTGAGCAGACTTACCTGAGGAATAAACGTTTTCCTATCCTGTTTAACCTACTGTTTTTCAGGCCTTTGTAACTCACAGATAAATCTAATGTGAAGTGATACATCTGACATCCTAGCAAGCCATTGGTAGTTTTACCCTAATACAAAGAATATGAAGGAGTAAAATGGGTTATGTATTCATAAAGAACGTGATCATACAAGGTCAGGAGATCGAGACCATCCTGGCTCACACAGTGAAACCCCGTCTCTACTAAAAACACAAAAAACTAGCCGGGCGTGGTGATGGGCGCCTGTGGTCCCAGCTACTCGGGAGGCTGAGGCAGGAGAATGGCGGGAACCCGGGAGGCGGAGCTTGCAGTGAGCCGAGATCGTGCCACTGCACTCCAGCCTGGGGGACAGAGCAAGAGTCCGTCTCAAAAAATAAAAAATAAAAAATAAAAAATTTAATCATAGTATCTATAAGTTTAAGTGAGGGGAAAAATACCTGTCAAACCTTTAAACAATGTATTTCATTTACTTTGTCGGACTCTTCTAAGATTAAATTTAACATTTTCTCAGAAAACTAATACTGAAATGATCTCATTTTTGGTGTAAAAAAAATCAATATCCACTTTAAGCCTATCTTTACTACGTGACTGGTTGTTGTTTAAAAAAAAAAAAATTAATTCAGCTCCTATTAAAAGCATTTTAGAGCAAAGCTGCTCCAGAGAATTCTCAAAGAAACAGGAAAAACACTATCATTTCTCTGGATCTACTTGAAAGAGAATTCGGTGACTTTTACTTGCCCTTTCTTCTCAAAACAAATTTTTGGACTAAGACAAAGTATGGAAAATTTCTATGAAGTATTTGATACTTCAGTGAATGAGAAAAAAAGCAAGCTATAAATGTATTGCAAAGTGTACATTCAGACTTCAGGGATACAAGAGGTAATAAAAGTTTTTTTGTTGTTTTTTGTTTTTAAAGGCAAGCGCTCACTTGGAACATTTAAATAAAACTTTAAAGACAGTGAGTAAGACATTGCCATTTTCTAACGAGAGATATTCATCTTCATCTACCTGTTATGAACTGAATTGCATCCTTCAGAATTCAAATGTTGAAGCCTTAACACCCAGTATATCAGAATAGAACTACTGTGTCAGGAGACAGGGCCTTCGAAGAGGTGATTAAGGTTAAATGTGGTCCTTAGGACAGGCCCTAATCCAACATGACTGCTGTCCTTGTAAGAAGACATTAGGGCACAGACACATATAGGATGACCATATGAGGACACAGGGAGAAGACAGCCATCTACAAGCCAAGGAGAGAGGACACAGAAGAAATCAGCCCTACAGATGCCTTGATCTCAGACTTCCAGCCTCCAGAACCAAGACAAATAAATATCTCTTGCTTCGGCCTTCCAATCGGTGGTCCTTTGCTAGGCAGCTCCAGCAAACTAAGACACTACCTCATCCTGTTTCCCACCCTAGCTACAGTGGCAAAGCAACAAGTTTTAACTCCATGCAGACAAGATTCTGAAGCAGAGATGAGAACAGCTGCTGTCTTCAGCAGATGTTCTGCCATGACACTGTTCACTATGATTGGCTGGTTCAGTTCTTTCCCGCTCTCCTCCGGCAATAGTCACCTGAGTCCTGCTTCGCACAGAAAACTTGGAGTCATCCAACGGGAATTCCCACTGTCTCCACGCTGACAACTCCACTTAATCTGTCCCCCTTTCCAAGGCCTGTGCCTTGGAGTCTGGAACTTTTCCTACTCATTGACTCTTCTGCGTCTTCCATGCTCACCCCATGGCTATCAAATGGCTCCTGGTGCCTCCTGCTCTGTAACACCCACGCTTCTTTACGGATCTCGGGAGCTGCCATTTTTGTTTCCTAGCTCCCTCTCACTTCTCAGCCTGCTCCAGCGTAGGCCCTGCCCTCATTGCGTAACTTCACAACTCCTGCAGAGGTGACAAATAAGCTCCCCGTCACTGAACCCAGGAGACTTGTCAGTCCCTTCCCAGCAGCATCCAACGCGCTTCGCGTCCAGTGCTCTCTCCCCTTATTTCCTGGTTTCCGCATTCTCCCTGGCCTTTCCTTTTCTGAGTCATTTGCAAAGACATCATCTTCCACCCGGACGTTTAATTCCGAAGTTCCTCAAGGTGAACTCTCTACCTGGGCCCAAATTTCTAACTATGCCACGGTAAGTATGGAGACCTGCAGTTCAACCCTTCCTCTGTCATTCATCAGGGAACCACACAGTAACCTCACAGGCTGAACCCCTGATTCCTCCTCTGGTCTCCAGCAACAACCCGGGTCCTCTCCCAGGCTTATCTGTTGTCTGAGGCAGTGCCATCTGCACTGTTTTTGTTGTTCAGACAGAAAGCCAGGAGTTAGCCTTGGAACCTTCTTCCCCCTCAGTCTCACCTCCAAACTATCACTAAGTCCATTTTTCCTCCTAAAAGTCTATTGATACCATTCGGTTTCTTTCAGTGCCACAGAGGTCTTTCTCCTGGAACTCCCGGCTTCTCTAACACAGGCTATTATTCCAGCTCCCTCATCCCACTCTCTCCCCAAGAAAGAAATGTTTGAACTGCAGCTGCAATGTCACCTTCTCTTCCATCCATCCCCAACACCCTCCCTTCACAATCTGCTCTCTGCTCCAGGAGTGAAGTCAAAACGCCTGGACTCACCCCTACAGGGTGCCGCCCCGTAGCCCCAGCTTATCCCGACTCTTCCCACAGATGCTGGCAATTTGGGCCCAAAACATGGGAACTTTGTTTTACTCTCACAACTCTAGTTATATTTTATCGATTTTAAAGAGCTCTTTATGTAGCAACAGTATTAATTTTCTGTTAGAGATTTTGCAAGTATTTCCCCGGATTTGGGCTTTTAGGACTGAAATCGCCATGTTCTCTATGCTCTTGCAGACAATGGCAAATAATACGTCCGCAGTTACTTCTGATGCTGCGGCCACCTCAGCAAATGGAAGCACCTGGCCCGCCTCGCCTGGCGAATCCACCTGGAACGGACCGTGCCTTGGAGAAAAGGAGAGAAGCTGCAGAACGACCCTCAAAGCCAGCAGCCTGATAAACTGCATCTCAGACACAACCAGTCTCTAGAGACAGGGAATAGCAGACACTCTTTGTGATGAACGCACTGAAATTTCAGGGAAGCCACACTACAGGGTTTCTTAACTGAACTTTTGTGAATTTTATTCAAAGCAGACCATAACAATATGGTTCTTGATTGCCGTTATTTCTCTGCCTCGTGAGGAATGTGGGCCTGGTGGAACTGGCTATTGTTCTGCGTATCACATGCTTCCCCATTATTTCCCTTTCCACGTCCACACTGAAATTTGGTCCCAGCGAGCGGGCAGGTAAAGGGGACCCAATTTTCGAAGAAAATTAATGAAGGGAGAATGGATGGGCGAGCAGCTGCCCTTTCATCCCTGACGGCAGAGCAGGCTCAGGTACAGGTGGGTGGGCTGCTAGGCGTTGCATTTAAATTCCTTTATCATCTCAGCCTTTTCTCTGAAGGCCTTCAAAGAGCTGAGCCCAGCTGCTCCCATCCCCTTGCCTGTGCCTCCTCTACTGATGACAGGACACAGAAAGCACCCCCAAACCTCGAGCCACAGAGGCAGACTGGGGCAGGTGCTGATGTCCTTGCAGCAAGTGAAATATTGTACTTATATTCAAAGACAGCCGTCTTCACACCGGGTGCCTGGGATGACAGTCACACCAGACACTACAGCTATCTTATATCACTCCATCTTTTCTGCTCAGCCAGTGTACTCATGGTTCATTGTTCAAGACCTCCCAAACCAGCAAGCCGAATTTCACTGCTCTGAGTTTAAAATGTATTAACTGCTGTCGTGGTCTAATAGTAAGTATTATATCTGCTTTAAGATCTCCCAGCAGGGGATAAGGGAAGCATACATGGAGCTGGAAATTCATGGATTCTGCTCTTCAAGAAACATCAGGCCTGAAGAAGGGCCGTGGAGCTCTCGGGATGGTGCCTGCAGTTAATGAGCCTGACATTCTTTGCCTTCCATGACAGGACAGAGGCTCCCTTCACGGTAAGGTTGCGGGGCTCCCTTCACGGTAAGGTTGTGGGGCTCCCTTCACGGTAAGGTTGTGGGGTTCCCTTCACAGTAAGGCCAGGCAGTGTTGGCTCACGGCCATGCGGCAGCCTGAAAATCAACCAGAACTTGGAAGTGAACACACACTCTGCCTCTCAATAGAGCAGTGACACTTTGTTACTCTGAGCCTCCCTTCCCTCTCTGTAAAATGAGAATAATTCTCACTTTTCCTGAGAGTGTATAGAAACTAGAAGCAGCAAAGCATGAAAAAGCAACTGGCATCCTGCAGACCAAACAGTAAGTTAAATTATGCTGTTAAGGAAATTGAAGATAAAATTCTAAATTTAGGTACCTTAAAGATATTGTTTCACCGGAGTGAAATTTACTTCAGGGTTCCTAGAAACATTCATTCTTAAATTCATTTCCAAGTATTTTTGGAGCACTAACTATATGCCAAGTGCTGTTCTGGTACCTGGGGTATCCTAAGTGGAGTGTACCTGGGGTACCCTAAGTGGAGTGCTAATAAGTATTTAACAACAAAATGACACTCTGAGAGGAGGCAATGAACAAGCCCTGATTTGTAGCATTTGCCAGTTACTGTGGTGTAAATTCTTCCACCACAGCCAATTTCCAACAATCTGTGAGATGCAGAGTGAGGAAGAGAATGTGCACTGTCAGCTCTGGCTCCAGCCCGAGCCCAGATGGCTTACATATAAATCAATAAATAAACCACCGCCAATCCCATCCACCCTCACAGACCTCCCTTTCTGACATTACCCCCTGCAGGTGAAATATGACCCAATACCCCTCCTTCACCAATCTCTTACAAGTAGGTTTTCAGAGATGTGGTGAACATAAAAGAAGTGATACAGATTTTAAACTATTCATATTATCATCACAATATTTTTTTCCTACCCAAAGCATCAACAAATAAAACATGGGCTCCTGCCCAAACTTTACTTACATGCAAGGGACTAAAACTTATTTAAAAACAAAAACCCAGCCAAAAAAAATTGCACTCCTCCAAAACTGTAAATGACTTATTCTCTTTGCTATGGTCTTACCCAGAGCAAAGGGGATCCCGCACAGAATGGAGGAGGATCCACCACGGTTTCTTCCTCTTGGGGACCACTGAACCGTGGAATAAGCTGTCCCCACTCAGTGCAGGCAGAGGCCAAGAGAGAATGTGAGCTTTGTAGGTGCTCTGCTTTTCTTGAGCCTTTGCAAACACATCCCACAATGCATAGGCCTTCAAGTATAATCTTCCCATTGTCAGGGTGTGTGGGCATGACAGAGAGTAAACGGCAAAGGATGGTAAATTTGAGAATTCCCAGGGCACAGCTCTACAACTGTACTAAATATTTCCTGGACTTTCTTTTTTAATACAAAGCAGTAAAACTGGGGGAGAAAATGAATAGGATGAACTTTTTGCCAATTTGGGAAATTTGCAGCTTTCTGTATTTGCCATTCTCCACTTTACAAAACTAGGCCTGGTCCCCTGTGGCTAAAGATTGAAGGCAGTGCCTGGGCCATGCCAGGCCTCCTGTGTGTAGGAGCAAGCAGGCCTACAACCTCCTGCAAGACCTTTCTGGGCAAACACAGAGTGGGTCCCAAAGCAACCATTTTTTGACTAGTATTTTGCCGGAATCCTCCTGTTTTACTTGGGCTTTTAATTTTTTTAGAAAAAAAATCTAACTTGATTATTCCATTCTACTCAACCTGCAATGAACTCCTTTCGTCACACCGTGGCTTGTGGCATCAGTCGGTGAACGTGCCAATCACAGTGAGATGAAACACGCTGTGCCAGGTGCAGACTTGATGAGTAAACAAAGGAAAACCAGAAAACACAACGCACCTACGTCTACTGCCACAGACCTGGGATAATCTAGCAGAGCCTCAATCACCCCTTTTTCTCCCATGATATCTTATGCTAATTGAAGACCAGCAGTAGGTAGCAGTAGCCTCTCAGCTGTGCTAGCAGACACTTATTGACCACATCCATTCCCTGGCAGTTCTGCGTGGTCAGTGAGAGCCTGAGGTGGTGGAGTCGGACAGGCTGGACTCAAATTCTGACCCCTTATTGACTTGCTTTGAAACCTTGGGCCAGTTCCTTGGGAAGATTCAATAAATTGTTGTGTAAAGCATATCATCCAGAATAGTGTCTGGCACTGAATGTGTATTATAGATACGTTAACTGCTGTGGAGAAGATTATGGAAGAGTTTGAAACATGCCTAAGGGATTTTTGGATAGCCCTCAATGGAATGCTACTATTACAAGGATTATTTGATTCTATAGCGTGTGCACATTTGCTTGTTTGCTTTTCTTTCACTAGACTACTTTGTAACTCTGTAAAATGCAAGTTGATTTGTAGAAAACTCTTAGTTATACAAACAATTCCTGCCTGTAGACATACATACTGTGTCTCATCTCCTGCAAGCCAATTCAGTGTCACCCTGTGGATGTGGACCAATTTTGCCAGCTTACATCCATTTGCAAATTCATTTCAGCAATCCTTGTCTGACTATAAGGAATACAGTTCTTCGAGTTCTCTTATGAACCAATGGTAATGTTATCATATTGGTTTCTTCATTAATTTACACATTCAATGCAGTTTTTGACTTGTGCTGATTTTATATTTGCCTGAGAATCATGATCTTATTCTCTTTTAAAGTTAATCCTTTAACACCGTCATCATCATCACCATCATTTTTATTTTATTTACTCACTCATTCACTTAACAGATATTAGTGAGTAACCACCAGGTACTAGACACCATAAGCTCCTTCAATTCCTACAATACTTCAGAAGCTGTGCAGACGTTGGAATTGGACGTTTAAAAGCCCCTATTTATCTCACAATATTTTAGGCATAAATGTTTCTTTAAAGGTTTGGTACTAACCACATTGTTCAGATACAGGCAGGGCCTCTGAGTATTCCTCTAACAACCAGAAAAGGCTGTCCCTTTTTTTTCAAAAATGTACAGAGTATAGAAATACACAGTATGTTTCACCATCACTTCACTTTTTCTACCCTCAGCATTTTTTTAACCAAGTGCCCATTTTTACAGCCCACACTGACCAATAGGGAAGATACCCCTCTACTATGGAGAAATCTTCTGAAAGGACCTCGCACCTAAAAGAGCATATTGAGAACATTAAATCGCTTTTACATAACAGAGTCCTACCAGGGGGTCACCAGACCATTTGATCTCACAGATTTCAAGCATGTGAGTTAAAAGAAAACGCACACCCCAGGAGACACAGTGCCAGTGGACTCCGCGATAGCTTTGATTCCCTTGTCAACTCAGATTTCACAGGTGAGCTAAAGTTAACCCAAACTTGCCTTTGCCACCCAAGCTCATCATAATGGGAAAACAGGGCGGTGGAGGGGGGCTGGGGAGAGGAACTGGCCTGAGGGCGGGCCTTCCACCGTCTAGAGTATGGCCTTACTCTAAGGGGATCGTTCTGGTTTGCCATCATCTGAAATAAATCAGCTGATCCAGCAGTTCCCAGACTCACAGACCACGTCCCACAGGGAAGACGCAGAGGGCCCGGACACAGGCACCGCAGCCTGAGAAGGATCAGGTGGGACATTGCTTTCAGACATCCTCCTCAACACATCTTGACCTTCAGGGACTGTAAACGCTCCTCCTGGTGGGGTTATTTTAAATCAAAGGCCAGCATGCCCACAGCTGCACAAGTACGGAATGCCTAAGAAAATAAATACTAGATAGAGGGTGATTTAATGCAGTTAGCTGCAGTGGGTGGAGGCTGGAGGCAGTAGCTTTTAACAAGTTTTATTTGAAAGACTAACTCAGTGTGGTTGTCACGACAGTTGTGTTTGTGGCTGGGCTTGCGCTGCTGACAGATGGAAACCTGGCAGCCTTTCCTAACTCATGCAGATGCTCTACAGGAGGGACCCGGCTAAGTAATGCCAGCGTTAACCTTACACAAACCGTTCTCCTCCTGGTAATAAACAGAACATTTTAGGGCTGTTCTGGTCAAAACACTAGCAGAAATATTCAGCTGTTCCTCCCTTTTCATCTCTGTTTGCCCTCTGAGAATTCATTTAAAGAGAAAAATGCTTCTGCAGAGAATCACTGCCTGAAAAAAAAAAGAAAAAGAAAAAGAAAAGGCAATGTTTCACAGACATCCTCATCTTTGCAAATGCCCTCTCGAGTCATCGAGTCCCCGACAACGTTAGGATCTCCAGGAAAGGAAGATAACCAGCAGGACACCTATGGTGGCAGTTTAGTATTCAGGAAAGCCAGCGTTAGAAGAAAATATACTCCCATCAGTCACTCTGGGAAATCAGTTTCAGAAAACTGCTTTGCAGTTGAAAAACAAACAAAAATGCCCTGTGGGGAAAAAAAAAAAGCTCAGTATTTCATATTTGCGCACCAAGTGTGCTTTTAAGGAAGCAAAACTTCTTGAACTTTGCTGTATTTTGAAAGAGAACATCATGACACATGGAGACATACACCCAAACAGGATCAGCCAGCCAGCAGTGGAAATAGAGGAGGGAACACCCAGGAACGAGTTCTGGGAACTCCTGGTACAACCGTATGCAAATCATTTCACAGACGTGCTGGCAGGCTGAGTTCCCAGAGTAAATGATTTTCACTTCTGTATCGGCACTATCTTCGCACCAAGGTAACTGACCACATGCCTCTCGTCTGGGGAACACAGACAGGTGGGGTCTTTGTTAACCCTCTATTATTATAAAAGGCAAAACCATCACAGAACATTTTGTATACATTGTCAATAAATCTCTGTGGGTAGATGATAATGGTTTTTTTTTTTTTTTTTCATTTTTAAAAATGTTTTGGGTAATTTGCAGAATGACAATACAACCCATTGGAACAAATGACTTTCCAAATAGTTTTCAAGTACTCCACCTATATTTTCAAAGACCAGATAGCTCCGCCCAAAGAATTTGGTGATTTTAACCATTTCTCAAGGTGCAACTTGTAAAGGATTTCTCCTTCAGCACAGATGACATCTCGGGCCAGCTAACCTGCAGATAGAGAGATTTTCTTGGGAAATCTATCAGTGGGTGTTGCTTTTTAAATAAATCACAAAAGAAAACTTACTCTAGCAAAAGGGAGGGGGGTCAATTACTCTTAATTCCACATATGGTTTAAAGTATTTCTAAATATTTGCCAACAAAAATAAAGACCAGGTTATAGTGAAGGCACTTCTTACCAATATCATCTGCGCTCAGTGATTCGTCTCCTTCCCTGCTCCACCTTTTCCTAACGCTGTATATCCACTGGCAGGAGGTCGCCCGCAGGGGGACTGATGGGCTTGGGCTGGCTCTGGCTCTAGGAAATGAGAATTCTTGCGACCTAATTTGATGTAGATTTTTTTAAAGCCTGCTTAATGTATGGCACCTCTGGGGATCCCAGCGGATCAGACGAGGCGTAAGGAGAGAGCATATATGCTCCTGACTCCCTCTCTGTAAGGGTCACCTCTAGTTACTCAAGACGAATGACTTCTCTTCTGAAATTACCCTCCTTCCAGTAAATGCTGCCCCTCTTTCCTTTGGATCTGGGGTTGATCATAGGCCTGCCTTTTCTGGAAACACGCACTGCATTGCTCTTCATGGTTTCCCCATACCTGCCCATGCTTTGTACGTATCTTTTTATGAAATCATCCTCAAATTATCCTAGCCTGAGTATGCCACCTGTTTCCTGAAGGGACCTTGCTTGGTGCACAGTCCTGTGTAACACTAATTCCTAACCTGGGCTCCCTGAATTCCCTCCCCTGAGCCATCTATTGGTAGAAGTCTATCTCAGCATAAGTCTCTTTTATAATTCTTTGTCATTTATTTTATGTATTTAAAAACATTTTTCCATGAAGGGGTCCGTGGGCATCACCAGATTGGCAAAGAAGTCCACAGTATTAAAAAAAAAAATGGTGGAACAAAGTGAGCAGACATCTGTTTTGCTCTCTTCTCCACTGCCCTGTATTGAAGGTAGCATACAATGGAATCGCTGATCCCTATGGGGAAAATGTCAGAGACTCCGGTCTCCTTCACATATGCTTCCTCTCAGAAAGCCGCTAGCATAAGCCCCTCATTTTACCCCGAGGTAAAGCTTTCAAACTGGTTGAAAGGGTGAAGGTTTGAGAATTATTTTCTTAGATATAAAGAGAAGTAAGTAGGTTCTACTTCCCTTGAAAGAAGGCCTAGCCGTCTCATTTTACTTGGTTCTCTTTTTCTGTCCCTGTCTCTGTCACTCTTTTTTGTTTCTCTTGGTGTGTGTGTGCACGTGCACATATGTTTGGATGAAGAAGTACAAAGTCTGGCCTGGGCAATTCCTCCAAGGAAGCAGGACTGATGAGTCCTCATGTTTTTCTCTTTTGCTTGAATCTGTTCATCCAAGACACCTGGAGACTTTAGGCCTGGTGGATCTCCTCTTTGGGGAGACCTGGCCACCTCTTTTGCCATTTTCAGTGTCCTCTTCTCTGATATAGCTAAGTTAGGTGGACCTAGGAAGCAACACCCTGTTTTCCCAAATCCTTCCCCCTACCAAGAAGAGTCTTTGTATGTATGTATGCATGTATTGACTGATTGATTCATTTTAGTGACAGGGTCTCACTTTGTAACCCAGGCCGGAGTGCCATGGCATGACTGACCTCAGTGGTCATGAGCTACCGTGTCCAGCCACCAACCAAGAAGAGTCTTGATAAACTGCAGCCATTTCCTTTTTCTGATTTGGCTCAAACCCACTTGCTCACTGATCTCCTCTGGCTTTCTCATGGGCAGATCTACTCTCATTTTTCTGGGCAGTGGGCTGGAAAGATGGGGACAAAGCCAGCTGATGGGTGACTGCAGGCAGACTAACACCCATGCACTGTTAGTGTTCATTCTGAATGACTGCTGAAGATCATTCTCCATGGAATTTCACCTAGTCTACTAGAGTTTGTAACCTAGAGGCTAAAGGCACTGTTAGTATACAAAGTTAAATTATTTTGCTTTTTTCTCTGTACAGAGATCTGGTTTGACGAGGTAACTTATCAAGGGAAATGTTCAGTATTTCAGGATTCTCTTGCCAAACACAACCAAAATATTACACTTACATTTTCATCTTTATAAGCATTTGATTCAGGATGTTTATATTGTTAAGAATCCATCATCCTTGATCAAGTAATTAATACTAAATAAGAAGATGAACTAAAAACTGTAGCATATAAAGTAAGTCTAATTGCAAATCAGGACAAGAAAGTTTTCACAGACAAGATGATGTGGAAACAAAAAAGCAATACCTCAAGTGTCAGAACCAGATTGTGTAGAATTAGGGCCGAGTCTTTTAATTGGCAGCCAAAATGAACAAGAGTAGGTAATATACAAGATGAGGAACTGTCATTGATAAACCAGTCTGTGACTGAAAATTGATTTGGTGGCTAACATGAGTTTTAAAGAAAAAAATGCAAAAAGCATAAAAGAGTTATATAAAATCGACAACTATCCCAGAGGCAATGGAAAAATTAAGCATGTAATATACTGGATAGGGTAAAGATAATTTGACAGTCAAAGGCCAACTAGAAGGAGAAACAGAAGACATCTAAATGGATCAAAATACGTAACACATCCGACATCACAGAGCAGATCCCACAAGCCTGTCTTGACAGGCTTGATCTGCACAAAGCAAGCATGGCCAAAGTTAATTTTAATTTTCTTTGTCAAAAAATTGCCCTTCCTGCTTATCTTTGGCCTACACAGTGTGAAAATATTTGTTAAAGGTTGAGGATTTTAAAAAGACGAACCTACTGCCAATTATAAGAACTCGTGTGGAAAATGCCTCTTAATAGGTGGGGGAAAAATGGTCATGGGACCAATATTTTAATCTAGTTATTATTAAAAGAAACAACTTATTATAAACAAGTGCTCACAGCTGTGTGCCTCACAGAATTTCTTTTGAAAACATGGGTTTGCGATTGGAGAGACCAGGAGAGGGACCCTGGGGAAGGAAGGCTGCTCGTCCTCCTGGGCTCTGATCCTCCCCCAGGCTCTGTTGTCCCCGCTACGTGATTGGGAAGAAAATATGACCCTGTAGAGCAGCCACTTGTGCTCCGTCATCCACTCCTCTTCCAAATGCCAACAAGGCCACGTGCTAACTGTCTTAGCTTAGACGAACGATTTCAACTCTCTAAGCCTCCAGAGGGCTCCTTCTTTTCACAGCTGTCTTTGATTTTTATTTGCACATTGTCCTCTTGTGCATGCTTATTTCCATCTGTAGCTGCAGTTCCCCAAGTCGAAGTCAATCCGTTCACTGTGGTCCCCTGCTCAAAGCAACAGACTCAGGAGTGAGCAAATGACCAAGTTGAATCTCATGCATTCTGTTGCTGCTGACAACAAAGATGTTTTCTCTTCCTCACAGGACACGAAGCTTGGGGTGAGTCAGGTTTTGCCCTGGAAAAGTTGCCTCAAGGGAACAGAGCCGCTGCAGGAGAAGCAAGGCTGAGAGCAGGAGAGAAGCCAGGTCACGGCAATTTCATCTGCGCTGCAGCTGAAGCTGGAACTGCCCACTGGACCTAGATGCTGTGATAGGAGCCAGCACATTTTCTGTTTTTGTTTAAGCCAGTATGGATTGGGTTTTTCTGTCACTTGCAACACAGAATCCTGGTTCAAGTCTATTGGGAAAATTACATAACATAAGCCTGGATAACACTTAGTATAGTGCCTGTGCCTAAGCGAATTCACACTAACTGCTTGCCATCTTATCATTATTCCTAATGCTGACCAAAGCCTAGAAGAAACGAATCTTCTACCAACTCCCTGGTTTAGTAGTGACAATACTGGACTATCGCCAATCAAATAGTCTATCAGACTCAAAAGCATGGGAGTATCAAAGAAAATACTATAAAGTTTGTAATCTTAGATCAATTTTGACTCACCTGACTTGGCTGATGGGACACCTAAACCTTGGTAATGTTCTCACCTAAACTTGCTTGGGTTAGAAGCGAAACACACATCCCCAAGTTTCTTATCTGTCTGAGGTGTTCTTTGGCAGTCATTATGTCTCTGGGTGGTGGGGCCTCAGTTCCTTTACGCGTGGATACAGTTCCATGGGCTTGGGTTGCCAATTCCTCCTCTGAACAACACACCATTAGAAAACATACACCTCCCTGGCTGGGCGCGGTGGCTCACGCCTGTAATCCCAGCACTTTGGGAGGCCGAGGCAGGGGGATCACGGGGTCAGGAGATCGAGACCATCCTGGCTAACAAGGTGAAACCCCGTCTCTATAAAAAAAAAAAAATTAGCCGGGCGTGGTGGCGGCACCTGTAGTCCCAGCTCCTTGGGAGGCTGAGCAGGAGAATGGCGGGAACTCAGGAGGCAGAGCTCAGGGTGAGCTGAGATCACGCCACTGCACTCCAGCCTGGGCAACAGAGCGAGACTCCATCCAAAAAAAAAAATATATACACCTCCCTGGTCCTCTCTGTGTCCTTCCTGATTCTGGGTGTCAGGATGATGATGCCATTCTAGAATCTTCTGTACCTCATGCCTTCAAGTGTTGAGCTTAGAGCCCCTTTCTTCACCTCCTCCTGAGGTCACACTAGGTAGGACCGTTGAGAAAATTTCCTCTGTCCTCATATTTTGTTGAGTTAAGGCTGATTCTACTTGTCAGCAGCTCAGCTTAATTTCTGGACTGTCTTATTAGAAGCGGTGTTGCTTAGAGGGCCATGTAATCATCTTAGAAGACAACACAGTAGCTCGTTTAGGCAGCACTTCCTGAGGCTCATGATGGCCACACTCTATACCAGGTACTGTCCCCAGTTGAATGCTGAATCAGAGAAACAAGCTTTGCTTTTTGTCTTTTTTTAATAAAAAGGTAAAAAGCCAACAAATGCAGTAGAGTAGTGATTTTGAACCCAAGGCTGTGTATTAGACTCTCCTGGGGAGCTTTAAGGAAAATCCACTGACCAAGTCCTCCCTCAGAGCAGTGAAGTCAGGATCTCCAGTCGTGAGCACTCCCCCAGCCACTACAACGGGCAGCCGCATAAAGAAGCTGCAAAAGGCCGTGATCAATGCAAGAGATCGCAAATTAGGTCAACAGATACAATTCTGTACCTAATGAGCAGCACTCAAAATACAGTTGCAAATCTGGGCACAGTGTCTGAATTAGTCACCATGAGCCCTATGTAAATTCCATTATTTCATGATTCAAACATTTTCTTTTGTTTGTATTTGCTTGAACAATCATCCAAGCGATCAATTTAATTCAGTAGTTCAATTTATGTAATTGATTTTGTATCTGTTTTTGAAAAACTTGCCCAGTAACACAGATTAGAAATCTCATTAATCTAGCATCCATCTAAAAACTCATTCATTAGGACTTCTGTATAGAACCATGATTTAATATCTGCAATGCAACCTTCCCATAATACTGCAGAAATCAGTAAATCTCACATGATTTATTGAAAGGAAGCTACAAGTAAATGTTCCACCATTACATTTACACAGACTTCATAGACCAAGTATGTTGCAAGTCTATTTTTTTCCTCTATTTATATGTGTATATGGCATATTTTCCCCAAACAAGAACTCATTTTATGGCCAATTTTATAAAGCCATTTAAAATATTATTTTAGCACATTTAATGAAAACAATTAAATCTAACGGCACAGAAGGGATTAAAAAAAACCAATTGAGTGAAATATCACAGTAATAAAAAGCCTGAACTGATATATGAAATCAGCTTGAAATAAAAAAATGCTAGTGTCCTATATTTTAAAACCTGTTATAGTAGCAGAAAATTTTCACATCTAATTGAACACAGATGCCGAACCATGTTACACGTACCCCCAGAGAAAGGTCAGTGTGAATACATTCATGAATTGAAGAACTCCTGTAGAAAAATGAATTTTCATGGAAGGTAGTCCTTTTTCTCCTGCACATGGAAACCTGTCTGTATACATTAAAATGACTAAACAAAATCACGATCCACAAGATGATGCTTGTCTGCTGGTTTGATTAAAAAATATATTTTCCTCACACCTTGGGTTATAAGCCTGCATGAGCAGGGTCCCTTTTATATGATTTCTATCATATAAAAAGCCAAAGTTATTAAAGATTTGAAGATACAAAACAAAATTCACATCAGGACAACGGACAATGTTAACTACTCACATATTTGCCTATTAGATCCATTATTCCTAGAAATGTGCTTACTTCTTCAAACTCTTGCTTCAGCTCTCCAGCAGGCTGCCACGTCCTCTCTCTGTCTTTGGGGACAGCCCTGGGGCCTGACTTGTCTCCCAAATGACCAATCAAGGCATTTGTCGTAACAAAAGACCATCTTTTTTGGATTCATACACATATGAATATGAATATCTAAATGGTTTTAGCATTATATATATGACTTTAGCTTGGTATATGTAAAACTTTTAAGTTCATATAATTTTTAAGTATACTTACAAGTCTTGAATGCTGAATAAATAAACCATTATCAGCCTAATTCTCCCCACCAACTATGGGCAGAGAAATGCTTTTACTGTAAGGAATACATCTAGGACATTATGCAGATGTGCGAATTATTCTTTTTTCCATCTTCAAAGATATGGATTTTTATGTGTATTCTCAGCAAAGAAAAACTTGAAATATAAAGTCAGACAACCTTCTGTATCAGGCTCCTGTAACGTGCAAGAGTAACTTAAACCAACAAAGATGTTATCCTCACAATGAAAGCGCCCAGAGGACCTGAATGCATGGGCTTGTGAATGTTCTCCCATGGACATCAGCTGCCGTTAGGTCTTCAGCTGAAATAGACTGCAGGGAAATTCTGCAGAAGTAGAAGATTCTGGCAAACCAAAAACAGCTTTTACAAAAGAAAACTTGCACTGTAACACCTTTCTAGAAGTTTCTCTCCATCTCAAGGGATACGCAAAATATTTATCTTTTATAAAAATATGTAAAAAGCCAACCAGGTTGATGGAGAATATGTTAGTTCTCAGTAAAAATCTATTCTTGTTTCATACCTCTTATAGATCAAAGGTGTTTCAAAAATGGGGTCTGTTTTATGTGTACTTTTATTTAAAGTAAGTGTTTAAACCATATCCATCAAACTAACAATCAGTAACTCAATATCTACTGCTCTTGGGAGAACAGAGATATTTTGATGCTTACAGCAGCTTTTACCCGTATTTTAAGAGACTACAGAGTCCAATAAGTGTGTGCTGTCTGTAATGCATTACTGACACACACTGCATACGATAAGGGTTAACAATGCAGTCTGTCCAGCAATAAAAAATAATTTCACATGATTTTATCCAGAGAGAAATACAAAGGTACTACATTGCTTTTTAGAAACATTTGTAAAATAAAATAAAATAAACATTGTAATATTTTCTCAATATTCTCAAATGCCTGAAAAAAAAACTGTTGGAAAACAAATCTGAGACATACAGTATTAGGACTCAGGGGGTGCTGGTCCTCTCAACCACATTCAGATATCCAGTCAGCTTGAAAACACAACCCTACAGAAAGAAAGATCTCCTCAGCTTGCAGCTTATGAGCTGCACTGCTGAAATGCCCCATCTCAGGCTGATTTTTATAAAGGTCAGTAACAGGCTGCTGGCTGTGAATGCAGACCGAGGAGGTGCTGAGTACTGAGGAGCAAGGCCAGAAGCACAGATGCACACTTACACCCAACCTACTTACCAAATAGAGCTCACAAACATCAAAGCTCTGCCCCTACTTTTTTATACCTTTACATTTCTGTTGGACTTTTGAAAGCAAGAAAAGGCAGACAGTGATGTTCTTGCATTTTCTGAAACTCTTTGTGACTCCACACTTGTGAAGTAATGAGTAAGCATTTTCTTTTTCTCTGAACGGTTCTCAGGGATCCCCAGTTCCCCACCCCAGGCACACACGGAGTCTGCTCTTCTCTGCTCCACCACAAGCAGCCACACAGTCCGAAGAGCCTTGAGTCGCTCTGTTTCCCTGCTCAGGCTCAGTGCTCTCCTGCGCCACAACTCCTGGCTCCTTTGCTTAACTCTTCTATCCTCTCCAATATCTGGGCAGACGGCCAAGATCTTTGCCATTTTAGTGGCTCAAGGAGTCTACCAGATAGTGTTCAGACTGGAGGGATGACCTCACAAGGAATTTATTTTTCCTTCTGGTCTAAATTTTGTGAGTTGGACCCAGACTGATGTATTTTCTAAGCCGGGCCAATGGAACTGGAACTGTTGCACCAGAGTTAAAGTCTGACAGCTTTCCGTAACTTTCTGTTCAGGGGGAAAGAATGCGTTAAGGTAGACTGACCTTCATCTGAAAGTGAGGCGTATATTCTACCCTGCACACCTTCCTCAAACATGCTGACACAACACTAAAACTTTACACACAACCAAGTCAATAAATGCAAAGCTATGGTTTTCACAGCAATCGTAACTCACGTGTCCACAGCATTTTCCACTCCTGCAATAGGTGTTATGTTTAGCAGCGTGACGCAGATACAGTGGAGCCCAGTGAGCTGCCCAGTTCCCTAACTTTCCTTGACTTGCAAACCGGTTGGGCCCCTCATCGTATTCAGTGTGTAAGTAACACTTGTTAAATCCCTTCCCATTCTAAGCAGCTCTCTAGTTCCCATTACCTGGAGCTAAACAAAGGACACTCTTACAAGGCTAACCTCTCCCAGGTAATCCGGAACTCCATCGCTCTACATCTCTTCTAGAAGCTCAGAATTCCCCAGCTAACAGACCCACTTTGCTTCAAACCCCTGCGTGTGGTTTGAGTTTTCTTTCTCAGTAAACACGTGGGAAAGCTGAAGTACAAATGGCACGCTGGGATATTTGGGGTAGTTAGGTTGACTCGTTTATAGATCTTTGAAGTTTTACAGACTTTCCAGGTATCATCTCAGGCACTGAATTGAGTTTCACCAGAAACATCGAATATCAGCAATAGGAAAGTTTACAGTTTGTAGCCTGATACTTTAACTGCTTAGTAAGTATTACAGTCTTTTTTTTATCGGTAGCAAGTAGGTAGCTGATAACATTTTCAACGAGCTCTGAAGTTTCTTTATAAAAGTACATAATCTCAAGCCTAGATTTTGAGTTCTACCTAAATGGGATAGAGGCAATTTCCAATGAAAATCGCGTTTTTCCCTCAAGACTTAGCTAAAAACTTATAAACTAACTTTGGAATTTCTAAACTCCTCCCTCTTAAGCCCTGCTCATACCCCAGGCTGATTTTATAGGAGGGCTGGCTAAGACAGCAAGGACTATGATCCCAAGGTAGGAGTACACGTGAAAGATCCAGCCAGGCTCACAGCCAGCACATACAGCATCTTTGCATGTACTGAAAGGCACCTCTCCAAAAAGCCTAGGAGAAGCGTCCCCACTGGATATTCCAGTTCATTATTCCTCCCTGATGACTCCGACCTGCCCAAGGCCTGATGAATCCAGCCAGTAAACCTCGGGCTGATTTCAGCCTCGCTAATCTCCAAAGTTAGGCACCTTTATGCAGGGCATTTCCTAAGCAACCAAATGAAGTGACCTTGGTCTTAGAAAAATAGCTCTGGCCAAGCCACAGAAGTGTTAGAGCATGGCTCAAAGGTTGGACTCAATCACATCCAAATATTAACCAGCTTTGGGATTTATTACTGTATCATTTGGAGAGCATGGTTTTATCTCTCTAAGCCTCAGTCCCTTCATAGGTAAAATTGGCATTAAATCACATTTCAAAATTATGAGTTAATATATGCAAAGTCTGTAGCAAAGCAGCCAGCTGCCTTTAAGTGCTCAATACTGTGTAGTCCAGTGGAGTGATCCTGGTTTAGGAGACGGAAGCCTAGGTTCCACCTCTACAAATGTGTGACCTTAACTATCATCTTGTGATGCTTAAATGTTTTGACCTTTATCTCATGAGAATGTTGAAGTAATCAAAAGTAAAAGTACTTGCAAAAAAATTCTATACTATTATCTTTGAAAGTAATTATGCACATCTGAAGTTTTAAAGAGAGAATACCAGGGTTAGAAGGTGGGTTTACCCAAAGAGGGCAGGAGAGAACCAGGGTAAGAAGACAACAGTAAAATTTTCAGGAAGAAACAGCCTGGTTCATTCCAGCAAGGGCAGTGATTTCTTAAGACAAAAATAGCCTGTTCAAGCAACTCAATGCAATTAGCAGCCCGGGTTTTCAGGACTGTTTACTACATCGAAGAGAAAGTTCCCACCAAAAAAGCTGATAAATGTTCATGATAGCCCAGGAGTGCTCAAGCTTGACTTTGAGAGGCTTTTTCCATGATTCATTCATGGCTGTAAAACATTCTCAATAACAATAGCAAGGGTCAGAAAGACAATCAGGAAAGCCCTAGAAACATGGTTGTGATCCTTGATTGGGTTAAGTGTTTTACAACAGGTGTCTTCATTTTTTTAGAGTAGGAACATTCCAAAGTCCTCCTAAACTTCTGACTCATAATAAAGGAGAATGAAGGAGGTGTACATGGTCACTTCTTTCTTGTTATGATTTCATTGAAACTTTGTTGAAAAGATTTTTTTTTTTTTTTTTTGCTCATTATTCCTGCTCTGATTGATTCTACAGACTCAAGACGGTGCTACTCATTTTAGACCTCTCTAACCTTCAACAATTACACAAAACACATTTTCCCGTTTTATTCCTCCTCCCTGAGATAGGAAAGGACAGGCTGGAAATAGGATTGAAGAATCTGAGCTCAGAGCCAAGACAGGGTTATTGAAGCAACCCCAAAATCTTGCACTATGTCAGCATGTTTACAGAGCAATACACACATCTAATCCGTATCTCTGGTGGCCCAGTGATCAAGTCCCACATCTACCTTCTCTGCCCTTCCTCGTCCTGAGGAGTCCAGAGGTCAGAAATCTGTAGAGAGGTCAGAAATCGGTAGCTGCATTACTAATAAAGTCTACCAGCTTATTAATTTAAAATGACACCACAAATAAATGAGGATTCCTTTCTATGTGTCACCATCAGCACTAGCTTTCTATCACTAAAATAGTTCAGCATTCTGCTGGTTGGCTTCAAAACATGCTCTGTGTGTGGAATTAATTTTGTTGCTTTCAACAAACAATTATGAATACATACATGTGTCAAGCAGAGAACTAAGCATTAGCTATGGAAAGAATAATGAGAATAACTATCATTAAATAGCAACACCTGGGGGCCTACAATTATAAAGACATAGAAAGAATTAAAAAAAAAAAATCTGCTCTCAAATGCTTACAGTGGTGGAACTTAAAACACATCAAAACAATATATCATAATGAGTACCTTAATAAAGTAGAAGCAAAGTTTTGTGTGAGCCCCTAAAGGAGAGGGCAATTCACTCCCTAGAGGTTCAAGCAGGACATTACATAGGAGATAACATAGGCCGGGTGCGGTGGCTCACGCCTGTAATCCCAGCATTTTGGGAGGCCGAGGCGGGCGGATCACGAGGTCAGGAGATCGAGACCATCCTGGCTAACACGGTGAAACCCCGTCTCTACTAAAAAAAAATACAAAAAATTAGCCGGGCGAGGTGGCGGGCGCCTGTAGTCCCAGCTACTCGGAAGGCGGAGGCAGGAGAATGGCGGGAACCCGGGAGGCGGAGCTTGCAGTGAGCCAAGATCGCGCCACTGCACTCCAGCCACGGAGACAAAGGGAGACTCCAACTCAAAAAAAAAAAAAAAAAAAAAAAAAGAGATAACGTGAGACTACATCCATCAGCGGGTACAGAAAAGAGTTATACACCATGACCAAGTGAGACTTTTTCCAGGTATCAAGGCTGGTCCAACATTTGAAAATCAATTAATTAACCAATCACATCAACAGATTAAAGAAAAAAAATATGTATCAACAGATGCAGAAAAAGCAATTGACAAAATCTAACAATGATGAATGATAAAATCTCTCAGCAAACTAGAAATAGAGGAGAACTTCCTCAACTTGGTAAAAAACACATCTACAAAAACCTACAGCTAACATCATACTTAATGGTGAGAAACTTGATGCTTTGCCCCTAAGACACAAGGCAATGATGTTCTCTCTCACCACTCCTGAACATCATACTGGAATCCCTGGATAGTGTAATAAACCAACAAATAAAAATGAAAAGTATACAAGATTGAGAATCAAGAAATAAATCTCTCTTGGTTCATAGAGGACACAATGATTTGTCAAAACAAAACTCAAAGATTTGTCAAAACAGAAAACAAAGCAAAACAAACAAAAAGCATGTAACTCTTAGATTACAGCAAGGTTTTAGGACACAAGGTTAATACACCAAAGGAAGTTGTTTTCCCATGTACCAGTAGTGAATAACTGGAATTTGAAATTTAAAACATAGCACTATTTATATTAGTACCAAAAAATCCTAAAACGCTTAGGTATAAATAGTATCTACAAGATCTATTTGCAGAAAACACCAAAATTCTGGTGAAAGTAAGCAAAAAAGGTCTAAATAAATGAAGAGATATTCTATGTTCATGAACAAAAAGATTCAATATTGTCAACATACTGTTTTTTCCCAAATTGATCTATCCATTCAATGCAATTTCAATCAAAATCCCAACAAGCTACTTAGTGGAAATCGATAAAACAAGTTTATATAGCAAGGCAAAAGACCCAGAATAGCAAACAAAATACTTAAGTAAAGCAGAATTGTGGACTGGCACTACCCAAATGCAAGACTTAATATATAAAGCCATAGCAAGACACCGTGGCATGGGCAAAAGAATAAACACACATCCTTTGCAAAGGAGTGAAGTCAATTAAATGGCAAAAGGATCATCTTTCCAACAAATGATGCTGGAGCAATTGACATCTATTTGCAAAAAAAATAGAATCTAGACATACTCTTTACACCTTTCACAAAAATTAATTCAAATGGATAATGGACAAGTGTAAAAAGCAAAACTATAAAACCTCTAGAAGATAACATAAGATAAAATTTAAGTGATTTGGGGTCTAATGAATGTTTGGATACACCAGAAGCACAACCCAAGATAGAAGAAAATAGGTATGTTAAACTTTTTTAAAATTAAAAACTCCTCTGCAAAAGATACTCCTTTGCAAACAGAGAGAGAGAGAAAGAGAATAAAAACACAAGTCACAGACTGAGACAGAATATTTGCAAAATACATTTCTGACAATGTACCTGTATCCAAAATACACGGAGATCTCTTAAACTTGACAATAAGAAAACAAACAATCCAATTAAAAATGTGCAAAAGATTTAAACAATGACCTCACTAGAAAAGATACACAAATGTCAAATAAGCATATTAAAAGATGATCAACATCATTTGTTATTGTGAAATTGCTAATTCAATTATTAATAAGATACCACCACACACCTATTAGAATGGTTAAAATCCAAAGAAAAAAGAAAAAAAAAAATGATTCCAAATGCTGAAGAGGATGCAAGGCAATAGGAACTCTCATTCATGGCTGGTAGGAATGCAAAATAGTGCAGCTGAAATTTCTTACAACGCTAAAATAGTCTTACTACAAAGTCTTACAACAAAGCAACCACGTACTTAGGTATTTACCCAATTGAGTGGAAAACTTAGGTACTCCCCTCACACACAAATCCTATACAGAAATATTTATGGCAGGTTTATTCATAATTATCCAAAACTGGAAACAACCAAGATATCCTTCAGCAAGTGAGTGGATAAACAAACTAGAAAATTTATACAACAGAATATTATTCCATGATAAGAAGAAATGAGCTGTCAAGCCATAAAAAGACATGGAAGAAACTTAACCGCATATTGGTAGGTGAAAGAAGCCACTCCAAAAAGGCTACATACCACATGATTCCAATTATTCAATTCTGGAAGACAAGACCACAGAAAGAGTAAAACATTCAGTGGTTGTCAGGGAGGGTGGAAAGAAAGCATAGGTGAAATACAAGGTATTATTAGGGCAGTGAAACTATTCTCTATGAAACTACAATTTTGCATATATGACATTAGGCATTTGTTGAAATCCATAGAACTTTACAACACAAGAGCCAACAATCCCACTACTAGATATCCACCCAGAGGAAAAGAAGTCATTATTTGAAAAAGATGCTTGCACATGCATGTTTATAGCAGTACAATTCACAATTGCAAAATCCTGGTACCAACCCAAATGCCCATCAATCAACGAGCGGATAAAGAAACTGTGATATATACGTGATGGAATACTACTCAGCCATAAAAAGGAATGAGTTGACAATATTTGCAGTGTTGGATGAGATGGGAGACTATTATTCTAAGCAAAGTAACTCAGGAATGGAAAACCAAACATGATATGTTCTCATGGATATGAGGACGCAAAGGCCTAAGAATGATACAATGGAACTTTGGAGACTTGCGGGGAAGAGTTGGAAGGGGGCAAGGGATAGAAGACTACAAATATGGTGCAGTGTGTACTGCTTGGGTGATGGGTGCACCAAAATCTCAAAGATCATGACTAAAGAACTTACTCATGTAACCAAATACCACCTGTACCCCAATAATTTATGAAAAAATAAAATAAAATAAAATAATAAAAGTTTTAAGAGTGCACCTTAAAGTATGTGAATTAAAAAAATAATTTAGGGAGTCAGGAGATCCAAGGAAAGAATGCAGACTGACAAAAGGGTCTAACTGTATTACAAATGTGTGAGACCATCTCAATGAAGGGGGTGGGGGCAAGGTGCTGACCCAATACCTCTGGAAATGAATGGAATCTGTAGTGCTAAAGGCAAAAGGAGCTGCATATAAGCATTGTACTCTACATAACAAAGTTGCTCCCCATGGGGCGAGGGGTTAATGATTCTGATACTGCTACTCAAGTATACTGTAATTGATAAATTAAGTAAATAGATGATGGATAGTAGGAGTCAGGTATCTCTCTGTTGTAGTGAGAATTTCACAGATGAGCATGGGGAGAAGGCTGTGGTAATGGACTAGATTTGGGGACATCAGTATGAACTCATGTCTAGCTTGATGTTGATACAGTTATATGTGGGAATATTTGCAGATATGTTTATACATGGATTAGCATATGTACACATATTTCTTTACTCTGTCAGTTGAGATGGCCTAAAAGAAATGAAATCCAGCATCAACAAATGTATCTAGTGCCCAAATCTTGGTTTCAAATTCCAAGGGACCAGGACTCCTTGGAGAAAATGGATGAATCTAGGACTGCAGCAGAAAATATACAGGGTGTGCCTGAGGCATCTTATAATATCAGAAAGTAAGAAAGTACTAAAAAAAAATGCACACACACACACTGATAGGGTATGTCAAAGGAGGCATAGAAACCAACTATAAGGGTTCCTGATGATGAAAAGCTGGAATAATTTGAGCAATGAAATAAATTAATTAGTATTGGATTATAATCTAAAGACTAAAATTAATACCTTTGAGCCTTTATTGGTATAAATAAATGAACACATCCATAAACGGAGAATAGACAAATCTCCCCTGCATAAGAATTTTAAATAAATCATGTGTATTCTTCACCCTAAAAGAGAAGGAACATGTGATGGTTAATACTGAGGATCAACGTGATTGGACTGAAGGATGCAAAGTATTGTTGCTGGGTGTGTCTGTGAGGGTGTTGCCAAAGGAGATTAATATTTGAATCAGTGGACTGGGAAAGGCAGACCCACCCTCAATCTGGGTGGGCACAATCTAATTAGCTGCCAATATGGCCAGAATAAAAGCAGACAGAAGAACGTGGAGAGATTAGACTGGCCTAGCCTCCCAGTCTGTCTTTCTCCAGAGCTGGATGCTTCCTGCCCTCGAACATCAGACTCCAAGTTCTTCAGCTTTGGGATAAGACTGGCTTCCTTGTTCCTCAGTCTGCAGACAGCCTATTGTGGGACCCTGTGATCGTGTAAGACTCCTTAATAAACTCCCATTTATATACATACATACATATATATGAAATGTGTATATATATATAGGGTGTATATATAGCGGGTGTGTGTGTATATATATGGTATATATGTATATCTATATATATCCTATTAGTTCTGTCCCTCTAACAGAACGTAACTTTCCCACTCTGTAATGGTACGCTGTGCATAGTGACTTTTGTTCCAAAGAGTACAATATGAAAAACAGGAAGAAAACACTAACTTCACAGTGTAGAAACCTGACAAACACTACTTCAACCAGGTATCAAGATCAACATCATTCATAAATCATGTTGATAGCATGTACTCTTAATATAATGAAAATGGCTCTTTGTTCCTGTGACCTTCTTCCTCAAACACATAGCCCTAGTCTAAACATGAGAAAAACGTAATACAAATTCCAACAGAGGGCATCCCACAATATACCTGATCATTATGACTCAAAACCGTCAAGATCCTCAAAATAAGGAAAGTCTGAGGAATGTTATAGCCAAGCAGAGGTTCAGGAGACATGATAACTAAGTGTATCATGGTATTCTGCAAGGACATAAAACAGAAAAAAAGAACAGGGAAAACCTGAAGAACTCTAAATAAACTATAGACTTCAGTTAATAATTATAGAGCAATATTGGTTCTTCAATGCACCACACTAATGTAAGATATTATAACAGGATAAAGTGTGTGTGAAAGGTGATTACTTGATATCTGAATGATCTGCTCAAATTTCTGCAAATCTAAAAGTGTTCTAAAATAAAAAACATATTTTTTAAAAATCATTGATTATAGGGACAAAAATACAGTGCTCAGGAATAAATTTGACAAAAGATGTGCAAGGTATGCTTACTAAAAACTGCAAAACATTGATGAGAGAAATTCAAGACCTAAATAAATAGAGAAATACACATTTCAAGGTTAAGACCCAGTTCTTAAGATCCAATCACCCCCAAATGGAGCCACAGATTCAAGCCTTTTCCAATTAAATTCCAGCAGGATTTTACAGAAATTGGTAAGCTGATTCTAAAATTTATATAAAAATGTGAGAGACCTAGAATAGTCAAAACTGCTTTGAAAAAGAAGAACAAAGTTACAGCATTTACACTATGTGGTTTGAAGGCTTATTATAAAACTACAATAATCATGACAATGTGGTTCTGGCATAAAGGTGGACAAATACATCAAGGGCAATGTATAGAGGGTTCAGAAATAGACTCCCATACATATGATCAACTAACTTACAACAAATGCCTTAAAGCGTTTCAATGAGGGAAGGATAATCTTTTCAGCAAATTGTGCTGTAAGGTGAATAGCCATATGCAAAGAAAAAAAATGTAACCTTGCAACGTATACAAATGAATCTTAAGAGAAAAATGTTAGTGTCCTTGGGTTTGGCAAATATGTTTTAAATAGAACCAAAAATCACAAGGTATAAAATAAAAATCCATAAATTGAACTCCATCCAAATTAAATACTTTCATTCTTCCAAAAACATTAACTGCATAAGAATATGAAAAAAATGCCATAGAATGGGTGAAAATATTTGCAAATCATATATCTCGCAAAGGACTTTGTACAAAAGATATATGAAGAACTCATACTTAATACAAAAGGAAATAAGTCAACAATGACAAAAAATATTTACACACTTTACCAAAAAAATACAGATATCAAAAACCATATTAAAGCATGCTGAACAGCATTAGTCACTAGTGAAATGCTAATTAAATTACAATGAGATGTTATTACACACTAACTATAATTAATAAAATTAAAAAGATTGGCCGTATCACATTTCAGAGAGGATACAGAGCAACTAGAACTCTTATACAATTCTGTTGGGAAGGTAAAATGATACAATCCACTTTGACCTTGGAAGTCAATCTGGTCATTTCTTACTAAGTGAAGCTTATACCTACCATGTGACTTAGCCAATAAACTCCTGGGTATTTATCCAAGAGAAATGAAAGCATTTGTTTACACAAGGACTCATATGTAGATATTCATAGAAGTTCTATTTGTAATAACCCAAAACTGGAACCAACCCTCAGGTTTATTAACCAGTGAACAGATTACGAAATTGTGGCATAACCAAACAATGGATATTACTCAGTAGTAAAAAGGAATTAACTATTGATACTTGCAACACTGTGAATAACTCAAAATAATTATGGCAAGTGAAAAAATCAATGACAATCAAAAAAAAAGACACATGTGCTATGATTTAGCTTATGTAAAATTCTAGAAAATGCAAATTAACCTATAGTGACAGAAAGCAGATCAGTGCTATGGTCTGAAAGTGTGTTTCCCTTCAAAAAGCTCATGTGTTGAAATCTGTGCTCCCAAGGTGATGGTATGAGGAGGTAAAGTCTTTAAGAAGTAATTAGAGTTAGCAAAGGTCATGAGGCTTGAGCCCTCAGGAATGGGATGAGCGTCCTTAATAAGATTTCTGAGAGAGGCTGCCTCCTCTCTTCACCCTGTGAGGCTACAAACAGAAGACTGCCATCTATAGCCACGAAGCAGATCCTCACCAGACACCGCATCTGCCTGCACCTTGGACTTGGACTTCCCCGTCCCCAGAACTGTGAGAAATAAATTGCTGTTGTTTATAAACAAACGTGTTTATGGTAGTTTGTTATGGCAACCAGAATGAACTAAAACAGTGTTTCCTTGGGCATGGGGTGGGCAGAGGGAAATGGGAAAGAGTCAGGAGGCATGGCAAAGAGGTGTGAGGAAACTTTTGAGGGTGATGGTTAGGTTCATCATCCTGATTGTAGTGACTGCTTCATGAAGCATGCTGTCGAAAGCTATCAAATTTTACACTTTAGTACATGCTGTTTATTGTATACCAAATATATCTCAGTAAAGCTAAAATATAAGTGGTCAATCCAGCCAACACCCTAACCTTACAGCAGTTTCACTTGTCTGACAACACTTCCCTTCAGCAACCCGTCCAGGGTTTGTTTGTTTCTGATCTAGTTCATTACTCTTAAGTCTCGCCACAGCCACATTCCAGGTCACAGATACGCTCTGAAGACGCCCATCCCAGACTCCTTCATATGGTGAAGGAATATCTGAAGCCACTGTTACCTTTTTGAGTTTTAATTTTCTTTCCTTTGAAGACTGGACTTCATGGTCTATTATTTCAATCAGTTGTAGTACTTCCGAATTTGGTGCTCCATGGATGTATAAATGCATAAAAGAATGGGTCATGGAGGCAAAACTTTGGGTTCCAGCTCTCATCTGTCAAGATATTTAACCTCTGTGCCTCAGTGTCCTCATCTGTAAAATGAGGGTGCTTATTTTACCTGACTTATAGGGTGATTCTGAGGATTAAAAGAGTAAATACCTCTCAAGTAAATTCCGACTGGAACACAGTAAGCACTCAATGCATGTTAGCTATTTCCTCTACTTAAAATGTTATACCCATCCTCAAGCCTCCTTGCTACATATTCTCAACAAATCAACTTGCTCCTGCCTAACAGAAACAAATATAATGTATCGAGAAGGAACTCTTTTCTCCCACCATTGAAACATATTTATGCCTGCACTGGTCTTTCCTCACTCTCTTTTGTCTCAATGCAGGAGGTGACCTTTCTACCTGGGCCCTGCCATCACTCATGCTCTGTGGCCCTCCCCTTCTCACCTCCTCAAGGGCTGCATTCCATCACTTATTTCAATATTTCTACTCCTACTGGATTTTCCCCACAACACACACACACACACACACACACACAGTGTTCTCCCACATTTGTACTCCAAAAATAAAGAAATTAAAAGTAAAAAGAAAGCAAATTTGAATTTCTTCAAATTCAAATTCCTTTCTAAATTCCATTCTCTACGCCTCTCTGTTTTTCACTGCAAAGCTTCTTGAGGCAGTAGAATATATTGGATACCTACCCCTTCTCACTTCCCACATTCTTTCAATGCACTACGTTCGGGCATTCCTCCCACAGTGCCCATAAAACTGCTCTTACTAGGGTCACTAATGGCCTCCATGTTTCCAACCCAGTGGTCAGTTTTCTCTTCTCTAACTTGATGTGTCTGTGTCTTGTGACTACATAAGTCAGTCTCTCCTTTGCCTTCTGTGACACTGAATGGTCTTTCCTGATTCTCTCTGGGGCTCCATGCTTGTTGGTGAAGTCTATGTCACTGACTAGTTCATCATCGTCCTCCTTTTGAGTGCCCATGTTTCCGGATCTTGGCCTTGGCTCTTCTCACTCAACACACAGCTCTTCATCTGAACACACTACTCCATTTACCATCTCCTGGATGTTGGTTCCCTACTTCTGAAAGAAAAGAAATGACCAGACCTTATTAGCCATCTCTCCTCAAATTAATCTAAAAGAAAATTCCTTGGGTCCCAAACTGGGCCCACTGTCAAGATGTTTTCATCTTTCAGTATTCTGTATCTGAGTGGTGCTACCGTGGACTCATCCATCCACTTGCCCAGAGCAGAAATGTGGCAGGCATCCCAGGTTCTCTTTCCTCATTTAGATCTCACCTAAAGCTACCAAGTCCTACAGATTCTACCTCATTAATATTCACTCATATCCATACCATACTCTCTACCTGCAAAGTCACTGCTTTAATCCAGGCCCTCATCAAGTCTTGCCTGGATTACTGCGACTGCCTCCTAACTAGTCTCACCGCCTCCAGCCTGGCATGACTCCAATGCCTACTCCACACAGTTGCCAATGTGTTATTTCTAAAATATAAATCTGATCATGCCATTCCCATTCTTAAAGCCCTGTAATTGCTCCCCATAGCTTCCAGGATAAAATTGAAACTATTTAGCTTAACACAAAGGTACATGATGATGTGATACCTGTGTACATTCTACCTCCATATCTCCTCACTTATCTGCACGAAGTCTCACTCTCAGTATTACACTACTTAATGTTCACCAAATACCCATGCTATTTCATGCTGCCTCCTGCTACCTTCACAAATAGAAGAATAGAACACCCTTCCTGCTCTCCTACCTGGTTGACTGCCTCTCGTCTCTGAGGCAGGACCTCAACAGCTCTGTTTCTATGACGCTGTCCCTGATGCACTAACACACAGTTAGGTGTTCATATATTTATTTTACACATCTCTTTCACAACAGCTAATATTATTGATCTCAGTTATACAGCATGCATTGTTTATATGCTTTATAACATCATCCCATTTTATTCTTGCATGACACTTCAAGACAACAGTGTTACTATCCACCCTTTGTTGTGGAAAAATGAGGTTCTGAGAAGTTCTGTAACTTGCCTAAGTTCATACAGCTCAAATGTGCCCCAGCCTTCCCTTCTCCAAAGTCCATGCTCCTAAAATGATGCTAAAGCTGCTCTATCACTGAGTGTGTAAGTGGTTGGATCTGGTACACAGCATGTTGTTGATAAATAAATGCATGAATAATTCTGATTTTGGAAATATTGACTTTGAGGCACCTTCAAGACCTTCAGGCTGGCAGGCTGGCTCTGGAGTCAATACAAGCTACAGGTGAAGGCGAGCAACACCTCTGCCCAGCAAGCATCACCAGGGGGCAGAGGATTGAGGGAAACGCAACAAGAGCCAAGATATGGACTTGGAGAAAGGCAGCACTGCAGGAATTCAAAAAAGGTAGGCACATGTGCGGATGGGGAGCTCAAAAGAGACAATCCTAATGCTATCTCTCTTAATAGTATGGAACTATCACCAGAGACAAAAAGGAAAGGGCTCATTCCCATTCTGCTCCTGGCCCCTAACCACGTGGCCTGAGTCCCTAAGTCTGAAAGCCCTCAGTGGACAAGACACTTCCGCCCTCCTCCTGGTGTGGAGCACCCCCTGGAGGCTGCCCCCGGAGAAACGGCGTTCACGCTCCATGGTGGAGGAAGGAGAGCAGAACTGTGACTTGACCTTCTTAACCATCACAGAGCCCACAGACCATATATGATGTGATTTACATTTAAACAGTGAGAACATAAAGTACAAAGAATTTAGGTCCTCTACGCTGGATCACATGAAAAATCGGGATTTCAGTTTCCTGCCCAATTTTTTTTTTTCACTTTTTTTTCGATTTCTTTCTTGGAAGGTGACGGTCACATTTGGCTTAACATAATAAGGAGGTCTAAATCTGCTTTTATATTTTTGCCTCAGGTAGGATTACCACAGAGAACTTTTGCCACATTCTGAAAAATCTATTGGCTTCTTCAGCCTTCTCCTCCAGTTCTCTCTGCCTCGCTGCAGCTCTTTCAAACATCGGAGTGGTTTCTGCTCAAATGCTCAGGCCTCATGTGTGCTCTCTGGCAGCGAGCTGTGCTTTTGTGGAAAATTCTCCCCTTCTCGCGCATCCCTTCTTTGACATACCCAATGTTGCTCCTTCTGAAGTGCCCGAAATCACCAAAGTCGGGAGGGGTACTCCTGGGGTGTGAGCTGCCCTCCAGGGAGAGCATCTTACAGGGCTTGGAAGTGCAACTTGCTCAAGACTGAAGGAGCTTTTTTCTTATACATTAGTTTCCTCACATACTGTTCTCATTTTAATTAGGTAATGGAAGGCCAATAGCAAAAGAATTTTCCAGCATTAAAAAAAAAAAAAGTGTATGAGCTTTAGAAAATAAGAACAAGAGATTTAAAAGCCTTTTCTAAGACCACATGGCATTCTGCCACTGCTCCACCAGTTGTCCTTGAGGGCCACAGAAAGGCTCCGTGTAGATATATCCTACACAGTAATGGACTCAGCCGGCCCACAGGATTGAAGGATTTCTTGCTAAATTTGGTGCCAAATATCCTTTCACTGCTTCAGTGTCTCCTGCGTGACCTCCTCTCCCTTGCCCCAGGCTCAGCAGTGCAGTGGGGCCACGAACATCCAAGGGCTTAACAAAGCAGGCGTTGGGAGAAAGCAGTCTTGTTCCAACTTCGAATTCGAAAGAATCTGCCAGGTTTTGCTGAGAGAGAGAAGAGGAGGAGGAGGAGAAGGAGGGCAGGAGACAGAGGCGGCCAGTGGAGTGGACCATTTTTCTTCTCAGCTCTGGCCATTGCATATTGGTTTAATGTAAATGTTTTGCTTCGTTTTTCCTTTTCAAATCTAGGATTTATCAAATGTGACAGCCTGACACTCCCAGAGACAAGAATTCCACAGGCACGTGTGGCACAGGACGGGAATGCCTGCCGCTGTGGGCTTCTGCAGGAATGCGTGAGTACCCAGGCAGCAGTTTGGAAAGAGTCACCCCAAGATTACAGCGTCCACAGGCAGTACCTCCAGGTAACTGAAGTCACACCAAGGAAGTGTCGCAGTGGAGACGTTTGACTCGTGGAGAGAGTTTGCTCCTCCAGAAGATAAGACTTCTTTTTCTCTCAAGGGCAAATATGTTAACAATCTTCTTGCTGGTCAATTTCATTTATTTCCCTTAACTGACTTTATTGCAACGTTCTCAAACTATAGGATCTAAAGCATTGTTTACCAAAGTGCTTAAACTGCTGCCCTTGACCTCAGTTGCCACCTTCATCACAGTTGTTTTCAATTCCCAGCTGGCTGACCTGTTCTCACCATGACTATCTGGAGGCACTCTTCGGATGCTCTAATTGCCGCTTTGTTTTATTTTTCTTTTTTGAGACAGAGTCTTGTTCTGTTGCCCAGGCTGGAGTACAGCTCACTACAGCCTCCACCTCCTGAGCTCAAGCAATCCTCCCACCTCAGCCTTCAGAGTAGCTAGGACCACCAGCATACATGAGCACACCTGGCTTTTGTCAGACAAAAGGTCTCACTGTGTTTAAAATAAAAGATAACCAAAAGAATTTATTGTTTTATTATGTGACTTAGACACACACACACTTCTTGACTCTGTTGACCTGAGCATCTTGCTAATATGACTAACATCATAAATCCAATCCATATGTTCCCAAACAATGCGGTGAGATCCACAGGCCCAGACAGCTTGTACCTTCATTCCCAAAGAAATCCTTAGTGTAAAATCCTTACTTGTCTTGGTGCTCCTCTACATTTCTCAGGAAATATTTGTTGACTTGACTATAACCAGCTGAGAGTAAGGATGACTCATCAAAGACTCATCATCAGTCCTGGAAAAATAACTGAAAATGGATCAACCTTATTCTCTGCGCTACACACATGACAACTACTTGTATGCCTTACTCTTCTCTTCACTGGAAAATCAACAGTTCTGGGCTGATATTTCCAGGACAGTGGTGATTGCTACAAAATGGTCCATAACTATTATTGCTATCTCTTCTCTGGATAATAATAACTTTTAACGATCTCTGTAAGCAGTTAACCCCACACATATTACCAATGAATCTGGGCCACGGGTTTAGTTTGTTTTGCCTAACAAAAGGCCAGTAATTTTATCAGGAGAGTTAGTAGCACAAGACTGGAATTATTTCTTACAGCAAAAGCAAAAAGGGGATGGATGGGCAGGAGGAGACAAACTGTTTCATGTGGTGACACAAACACAAAGAAACGAAAAATCTCTTCCTCTCAATCTGGTCTCAAAACTACCCAAGAAGTTCAGGGAAATCACCTCTAATTAACTGTAGATGATAAACATGGATTCAAACTCCACCATGAAAGCTGTTCCGTGATCTTTCATGCCAACTGGTGTGAACGCCTGTCAACAGATGGAAAATCTCTTGGAGAAAGAAAACTAACTTTTCCCAGGCAAAAACAGCAGGTATAAGAAAGAACAGTTTTTCAGACAATAAAACAAGTAAATACTACTGGGTTGTAATAAAGTATTATAAATTTCTCTCCTGGAGCTTACAGTCAAACATTTTCCTGTTTGGTCAGCTGACTAGGTCATTAGAGTTTAGAGTGGAGAAGAATGGCTTGACTCTCAAGCTGGTAACTGAGGTCAACTGCAGCTGAGAAGTAAACCAAGTATAATTATGTGCAAAGTCATTTCTTGACTTTCTTATTTATCACCTTTTCATCTGGTCTCACTATCAGCATTGTCTTCTCTGCTAGCCTCACTCTGTGCAAAAATCAGGTAATTCTGATCATGCCTTTTTGTTCCTGTTAGGTGAAGAATTATGGTGCTATGTGTGGACAGCTATTCTAAGAACTCCAAAGGTATTATCATGAGAAAGAAATCCTTCAGCCTTGTAAAGATACTAAAAGCTTTAAATTTTTTAAAGCTTCCCAGTTTCTAAATCTTCACAGTTCATCATCCCTCATAGCAACACATTGCTACCCTACACAATATATGAGTTCTTAAAAATTGAAAAGTAAATTCAATATCAATATATGAGTATTTTTTAAATGCACCAGAATAACATTAATCTAGCAGACGTTTCTAAACAGAAACCTTTGCTCAGAACTGTCTAAATCTGGTAATGCAGTCAAGAACAAGGGACATGTTCCTGCCCTCATACAGCCTCCAGTCCTATAGGAAAAACAGACAGGGAACAAATAATTCTCAGAGTAAAGAGTATTCTAAAAGGGCAAAGTGCCAAGCCATGCAGGGTCTTCACAGATGAAGTTAACCACTGAATCAAGAATGGCTTCCCCTGACCTGAATAGACAGTTCTCAAAAGACAACATCCAACTTGCCAATAGGCATATATTAAAAAAAAAGCTCAACATGACTAATCATCAGGGAGATGCAAATCCAAATCACAATGGGATATCACCATATTCCAGTTAGAATTTCTATTATCAAAAGGTCAAACAATAACAAACATTGATGGGAATGTAAATTAAGACAGCCATTATGGAACACAGTACAGCAATTCCTCAAAAAATAAAAAACAGAACTACTATATGATCCAGCAATCCCACTGCTAGGTATATATCTAAAAGAAATAAAACCAGCATGTCAGAGAGATCTCTGCAGCTCCACACTCACTGCAGCACTATTCACAATAGCCAAAATGTGAAATCAACCAAGGTGTCCATCAATTGATGAGTGGGTAAAGAAAATGTGGTACAAATACACCCTGGAATAGTATTCAGCCATCAGAAAGAATGAAATCCTGCCATTTGCAACAACACAAATGAAGTTGGAGGACATGATGTTAAATGAAATAAGCCAGGCGCAGAAAGACAGGTACTATGATCTCACTCATACATGGAATGTTTAAAAGGTAAGCTCATAGAAGTACAGAGTAGAATGGAAGTTACCGCAGGCTAGGAAGGGTAAGGGGCAGGAGACATGGGTGACTTTGGACAATGGGTCCAAGATTACAGTTAGACACGAGGAATAAGTTGTGGTGTTCTAATGGACAGGAGGGTCACTATAGTTAACAGCAACGTACTGTACATTTCAAAGAAGCTAAAAGAGAGGAATTTGAACATTCTCACTAAAACTAATTGATAAATATTTGAGGTGATTAATATGCTAATCACCTTGATTTGATCTTATGCAGTGTATACATGTATGAAAGCATTGCACAGGACCTGTAAATATTAACAGGGAAAAAGAAAAAGAATGTCTTCTTTGGAAACAGAGACATTTACGTTGAGAGGCATAGTCAGCTAAGGAAAAAGTGAAAGGAAGAAATTATAGGCAGAGGAATTGGCCTACAGGTGGTTCTCACCAAAAAAGAAAAATCTAGAACCACCAAGAAGGTTGCAAGTTGGACAGTGGGGAAGAGAGGATCTTGGAAAAAAATGGAGACGCGGGCAGGGGTTGGGCTCAGAGGTCCACATAAGCAGTGTTTGAGTTTGCTTCTCAAGACATCTGTAAGTTTGCTGTTGTAACTGGTTATGGCAAACCAAACTAACTCTTTGTGTAAAGTGTGATTTTCATCCCCAAGAAACACAGAGTCTTAGAGTTGAAAGTCCCCTTAGAGGATATCTAATCCAAACGTCCACGGATTAATTGGTGCAGAAATTCCTTTCTTGAACACACCCTACGGTGTTTTAGAACACATCATTTGTTTTATCTATAGCTCAAATTGTTAGAAATTTCTTTCAACCAAAACCCGCTTCCTTGAAACTTCCACCCATATTCATGCCCTCTGGAGTTTCACAGAATCTGTCTAATCCTTTTCCCACCTGACAGCTTTTCAAACATTTAAAGACAGCTATCTTGTTCCCATTATGTTTTCTCTTCCCCAGGCTAAAATCCCTAATTCCCTCACCTGCTCTTCATATTACAAGATTCTAGATCCTCTCACCAACCTGGTTATGCTTCTCAGGACAGGCCCTAGTTTGCCAAGAAAAAATAAGTCACATTTGCTTTTGAAAATAAATCTCAACAAAGAAGCTGAGCTACTAACCTATTTTGCTTATATATATATTTTCTTTGCCTGAGAATATGAAATCTGGCACACCTGGCATTCATGAATCACAAATTGTCCGTAGTTGTGATGAACCTTGAAAGGTTTGGTATGGTGTCCCAAAAAATAGGCATTTGATAAATATCATGAATTAACTTTTAGATCTTTCTATATTTATTCCTGAATAAATGAAACGGTTTTACCGAGTTTACGAAATCTAAGAGAGAGTTTGTGCAATGGCATGTAGATTTCAAGAAAACTCATGTGAATATACCTGCTGACCTCTGAGACCAGCAGAAGCCAGCTGAGTCTCCCACAGCTTGCCTGCAACGATGAGAAACAGCAACCTCAGGCAAAACGCATCCTTTCAGGAATAAACAACGTGGTCCACTCACCTCTATCACAAAACTGTATCCTTACTATTAAATCCTGCCAGTCCAGCTGCCAGGAGTCAGCCCAAGTGCCAAGGTTCTCTGGTCATCTCTATTACTATGATCACCGTGCTTCATTGTGGGCTGGGGGAGGGGTGAATGCGGTAGGGGAGGTTGAGTGAGTTTTTGTTTCAACATTACATTACCCATTTCACTTTAAAGTGTGGCTGAAATTGCTACCAGGCAACATGTTTATCACGATACAAAATTAAACGCTATCAATTGTTCACAGTCTTGAGGGAAAAGCACATGTAAGTAATTAACTGTGATGCACCATAATGAGATGTACACATGACGAGTTGATGCAGGCTGAAAACAGAATCCAAAACACTTTCCTGTCCCTGTCATAAATGACACCGAGAAGAAGCAAAAATAACTAAGTTACTTACTCCACGAAGATAAGACAGGAACCAAGTAAAACAGCTTATTTATCAAGACTAACAGCTTGCTCCTGAAGATTTGCTTCAAGCCCCTCGCCTCACAGTAGCATCATTCCAAAGCTGTTACGTCATCACCTCTGCCCAGTTCCAACCAGCGCTCTACCTTTCATGACCTGCTGTGAAATCACCTCTTCTGAAGCCCTCAGTTGTCACCGTGGTGTGCTTCCTTACTGGAGGACAAAGAAGAGAAGACAGCACTCATTCCTCAAACACCTACTCTGTTCCTTAGTTTAGATCCTGACTCTGGGCTTGACTTACCTTTGTGAAATTACTTCATAAATATTTTGTGTTACACTAACATAGTTCGTAAACACTACCAGATTCTCTTAGAAAGCATCTCTTTTCTTTAAGTACAACTTTGGCTTCTTCCTCTCAGTCACATTCAATATACGGTGTCAGAAACTTTTGTTGGTTTCTGAAAACAGCAAGGACATGAACAAATGCTTTAAGGAAAAGGGTCAGCAGGCCCATAGATAAGGAAAAGATGAAGACGAAATAGGCTACGCTCTCCAAAATTGCAAGAGGAGGAAAGAGAGACAAAAGGGAAAAAGAACCAAGAGAAAGAGAGTGAAACAAAGGAAAGACAGAGCCAAGGCACGAAGAGAAAAAGGAATCGCAGAGAGAGAGGCAGATTTGACCTCAGACCCTGGAACTTGCCCGGAGTTTGCACTGTGGTTTGAATCTACTTCAATCCATTCGTCATTTTATAAATGTGATATAAAGAGACCTCTAGAGCTCATTTAAGATCTCCATTTCTCTTCAAGCAAAATTGCTCTATATCGAGCCCTGGGAGCTGTAAGGAAAACGTATTCCACAAACTCCCTTAGTGATCTTTTGGCACCTCACAGTGCATTTAAATTGAAAATACACCCTTATGTCACATTAGAACAAGGGAAACCATCACACCACGGTATGTTGGGAAGCAAACTATTTAAAGACCAGAAGGAAAGATCCCATGGTTTTAACTGGATTAGATCATCTGGTCTCACCTGTTTTCCCTCCCCCCGTAAGTTTTCCTTCAACCGGTATTAATTTCCGACTGAAATATTTTGTGTTCACTGGATCACACAGCCGAGCAACTGCACAATCCCCTCCGCGCAGCAGTCCAGGTTCCTGCAGCTGTGCACATTCCTGAGCGGAGTCGCCACTAAGGGGGCTGGGGCCTCCCAGGGCTACCATCTTGGATGTCGACATGCCACAGGGGAAATTCACAGAGACATTTTACAAAATTTCCAGCCAACAAGAAAAAAAGGTTTCAAAGATGGTGGCATCCCAAACAAAAGTTTGAAAGCTCCTAGAGTAGTTCTTAGAATCATATTCATCTCTCGAGAAAAATCAAAGGTGGAATCGCTAAGAACTACAATGAATTTCCATGAGCTCTGCAAGTCTGTGAATGCAGAGTCTGCCTTTTACCCTGTGTGTCTAAAGTGAGAATGAAATATGTTTTGCAGCAGCTAGAAAATTAGCGTCTAAACTGAGAAGCACAGTATTCCTTTTAGGACTTCCTCCCTCTCGGCTATCATCATCATCAATATGACACACGAGCAAATGTTCATGCCACATAATGTTTGAACTGAATCAGTCACAGTGACCTGCAAAATATTTAAAGAGCTGTCAAGAGTCATGGGTTTCTTTTAGGAAAGCTAATATTGCCTCCATTCTGTGAAAAACAAATGTAAATCATGCATGTACGTGTGTATACATACAGACACATATCTATAAATCATCTCTTTATAAAATTTTGTAAGGATTTCAAGTGACACAGAATTCAGTGGAAAACTACTTACATATACCTAAAATGAATTTTACATTATGATATTTTTAATTCTGTCATCAATTTGATTTTTATCAAGTTGCATTAAATATTTTAAGATATAAAATTAATCAATACACACATGTCATACACTAGCTTCCTGAGAAACATTCCTCCTCAGGTGAAACACTTACTTCCCAAAAGAGTTAATGAACACAGGAGCTAATTTTTACACAGCATGGCTTTCATCAAAATTTCTTCCCTCTGAAATGCTGACTTGGTTATGAAGCTTTAACAAAATTATCAGGTTGTTTATATACAGTGAGACTCTATGTTATTTCAAATATCTCAAAAGCTGACCCCTCATGTGCCAGTAAAACCTAAATCTGCCATTATTTTGTTTTCTTTTACGCTTATTACTATCACTCCTTTTAAATTATAATCTACTGCATTTATTGTGAATGTGCCAAAGTTTTTAAGATCTAATCATAAAATTCACTGGGAGGAAACAACTCAACTGGGGTGTCATTTCAGATTCATAGAAATTTTATGCAAAATACTTATAATTTTTATACATTAAAATATATAATATACTTTATCATTACATTCAAAAGGACCTAAGACCCTAATTGTTCTTAACAAAACATAAAACTGGATTCTTGTTCAATAAGCATTCTGGGGTCTCCCTACAAAATAGAGAGTTTATTAAGTTATCTCTAAATTTCCCTCTTGTATATGACTTTTAAATTCATTTTCTATTAGAATTTAGAGATAAATTTAGATCAGGAATTGACACCCTAAACCCTGTTAGTACCAGAAAAAAAAAAATAATAGTTTACTTCATGGAGATTTAAGAGTATCATATAGTAAAAGTATATATATATGTTGGCCGCGTGCAGTGGCTCACGTCTGCAATCCCAGCACTTTGGGAGGCCGAGGCGGGTGGATCACAAGGTCAGGAGATCAAGACCATCCTGGCTAACACAGTGAAACCCTGTCTCTAATAAAAACACAAAAAATTAGCTGGGCGTGGTGGTGGGCACCTGTAGTCCCAGCTACTTGGGAGGCTGAGGCAGGAGAATGGCATGAACCCAGGAGGCGGAGCTTGCAGTAAGCCGAGATGGCACCACTGTACTCCAGCCTGGGCGACATAGCAAGACTCTGTCTCAAAAAAAAAAAGTATATATGTTAACATTTTTTTACTAAAAACTGAAGAAAAATTGATAACTATCACAAATGAATGCATTTTGTTATTTTCAGAGTGTAAGTAGCAAAAAGTGCATATGTCTTAATAGAGACCCTTATAATTTCACTTGTGTGATATTACCTCCTTCTGTCAAGAAACTTGCCGACTTGAACAGGTGAACAGGAGAGAACAGTATTTTTTTGGAATGGAAAAGCCCCATTGATAAGTCATCACTTACACTTTACCAAGTTTTCACGATGCCTTGTTTGAGCTGTTCTAAGAAATGTTTTATATCATATTGTTCATATTGTAAATTTTTCTTAAACTATTATTCATAGACATGAAATTGTTTCCCACAATTTTTTAAATTTTATTCTCTTTTATTCACATTAGTTAATGCTCTTAAATAATGGAATTTCCATCTATAATTTAATAACTAATGAAAACACACCCTCCACATTCTCACAACAGTCTTCAAAATCACCTTATTTCTCTACTGTCCCCAGGAGATTCTGGAGTGCAAAGGAGTAGTTTATTCACCTTGGATGATCTAAAATTCTGATACATTTTCTAGATTCCCACTTGTTAAGTCTCTAGTCCATAGCAGAAAAATTAGAAAATTAGTGAATGCACCATTTTCTACCAGAGCTAAGGGTCTAAACGTTGTTTTGGATTCTTCTTAATAAATAGAAGAACAAACATAGTATAGGAGAAGTTACATCACAAAAGATAGTGGAATTGGAAGCTCCGGGAATCGGCCCTTGCGCGCGCGCGCGCACACACACACACACACACACACACACACACACACTCTCTATTCTATTGAGCTGGCTGGCAAGAACCGTAAGGCAACAATTTTGGAGCTCTGGAATCTAGAGAAACACTCTCAATATACTGGGAAGCACCTGAGGAAGAAACAGACTGGTAAATTTCATTGAATTTTGGTGTTTTGCTTAGCCACTATCATCCCCCATCCCCAAACCCTGTGACAGGCAGATACGGAGATGGCACCCATGATGCTGCTGTGGCTAGCCAGAGCCAGATTGGGAAATACAGACCCTGATCCCTCAAACAGAAATGATTCAGTTTGATCACTGCTTTTCACCACTGAGACGCCAGCACAGAGGCTAGACATTCCATCAGCCCCCACTCGCTGGAGTCACTACTCCCAGCACATAAATCAGAAGTAGTTTTCAAAGACAGGAACCTTTCTTCTCTTTTTTTTATTGGATCCAGGCATTTAAGAAAATACCTGTCAAGTCATTGGCTGATTGTAGAGATAACACAATGGGCACTCTAGAGAACACACATGACAAGAAATACACTCCTCCCATAAAAGAGACAACTGCAGCCTTCATCAAACAACAAAAGCAATTTCTGGAGAAAAGGTAGAATCTTATTTTCAGAATTACCACATTACAATATTCAAAACGTTCAGTTTTCAACAAAAATTACAATACATACAAACAAACAGGAAAGTATAGATCATTTATAGGAAAAAAAAGAGAACTTAACTAAGACCAAGACATTGGACTTACTAGACAAAGACTTGACATTAACGGTCTTAATTCAAAAACTGAAAGAAACCATGGATAAAGAACTAAAAAATAAAAATAAAAATAAAATCAAGAAAACAATATATGAAAAAATAGAGAATATCAATAAAGAAATAGAAATTATTTTTTAAAAGAACCAAATAGAAATTCTGGAGCTTAAAGTAAAATGACTGAAATAAAATATTTGCTAGAGGAGTTAAATCGCATATTCAAGCAGACAGGAGAAAGAACCAGTGAACTTAAAGAGAATGTAATTAAAATTAGTCTGGGCCAGGCAGGTGGCTCACACCTGTAATCCCAGCACTTTGGGAGGCCGAGGCGGGTGGATCACGAGGTCAAGAGATCGAGACCATCCTGGCTAACATGGTGAAACCCCATCTCTACTAAAAAATACAAAAAAATTAGCCGGGCGTGGTGGCAGCGCCTGTAGTCCCAGCTACTCGGGAGGCTGAGGCAGGAGAATGGCGTGAACCCGGGAGGTGGAGCTTGCAGTGAGCCGAGATCCGGCCACTGCACTCCAGCCTGAGCGACAGAGCGAGACTCCATCTCAAAAAAAAAAAAATAATTAGTCTGACAAGCAGAAAGAAAAATACGAAGAAAAATTAAGAGCCTAAGGACCCTATGGCACACTATCAATTACATTAACACGCACATTATAAAAGTCATAGAAAGAAAAGAGACAGAGAAAAGAGCAGAAACATTTGTAAAGAAATAATGGCCAAAAACTTTGTAAGTTTGATGAAAGATGTGAAGCTACACACAAAATACTCAACTTGAAGCAGAAAAAACTCAGAGATCCACAGAAACATACTATAATCAAGCTCTAGAAAGTCCTAGTTAACAGAAAAATTTGAAAACAGTAAAAGAGAAGCAATTTGTCATGTACAAAGGATCCTCAATAAGGTTAATAACTGATTTTTCATCAGAAACTATGGAGACCAAAAGGCAGTGAGATATATTTAAAGTACTGAATTTTTAAAAGCTGTCAGCCAAGATTTCCATGTCTGGAAAAACCATCCTTCAAAAATCAAGGCTAAATTAAGACCTTCCCCAACAGACAAAAGCTAAAGGGATCTGTCACTAGTAAACCTGCACTACAAGAAATGTTAAAGGAAGTTTTTCCAACTAAAACTAAAGGACACGAGATGGTAACTTGAAGCCCCATGAAGAAATAAAGATCACTCATAAAGTTAACTACATAAGGTAAATGTAAAACTCAATATTATTGTACTTTTAGTTTATAAATACTTTTTGTTTTCTGTGATTTAAAAGATAATTACATAAAACAGTAATTATAAATCTATGTTAATGGGCATACAACATATAAAGATGTAATAGTTAACAACAGCAAGATAAAGAAAGATGGAGTTGGATAAGAGTAGAGTTAATGTATATTACTGAAGCTAAGTTGATATCACTTCAAACTAGTTATACATTTAATATACCCCTGGCAACCACTAAAAAAAAACTTTAAAATATACAGAAAATAAAATTAAAAAGGAATCAAAATGGTACATTAGAAAAAAGTCAATCAAACACAAAGAAAGGCTGTACTGGAGGAATTCAAGAACAATAACAACAAAAAGATGTAAGACAAATAGAAAACAAACAGCACAATGGCAGAAGTAAATTCTTCATTATCAGTAATCAGTTTAAACAGTTAATAATCAGTAAATGGTTAAACTCACCAATTCAAAGACAGAAAATGGAAGAATGGACAACAAAACATGATCTGACAATGTTCTGCTTACAAGAGACTTATTTTAGAACCAAAGACACAAATAAGTTGAAAGTGAGAAGATAAAAAAATTCCATGCAAATAGTAACCAACAAAGAACTGGGTGGCTATATTAATATCAGAAAAAAATAAATTTTAAGTCAAAAATTGTGACAGGAGACAGATGGGCATTTTATATTGATAAAACGGTCAGTGCATTACGAAGTTATAACAATTATCAACACAGATGTAACAAACAGAGACCTAAGATATGTGAAGCAAATACTGACAGAATTGAAGGGGGAAATAAGCACCTCTACAGTAACAGTTGGTGACTTTCACAAATCACTTTCCATAGTAATAGAATGTCTAGGTGGAAGATTAATAAAGAAACAAAAGACCTGGACAATACCACCAACTAGACTAGACATACATACAGAATGCTCCACCAAACACAACAATAGACACTTTCTCAAGTTCACGTGAAACAGTTCGTACATAGAACATGGGTAAGGCCATGAAACAGCTCTCAGTAAATTTTAAAAGATCAACATCATGCAAAATGTCTTCTTCAACCACAATAGGGTGAAGCTAGAAATCAATAACAGAAGAAAAACTGAAAATTTTGCAAATACGTAAAAATTAAACAACACTCACTTAAACAGCCCAATAAAGGAAATCAACAGGGAAATTAGAAAACACTTGGAGACAAGGCCGGGCGAGTGGCTCAAGCCTGTAATCCCAGCACTTTGGGAGGCCGAGACGGGCGGATCACGAGGTCAGGAGATCGAGACCATCCTGGCTAACACGGTGAAACCCCGTCTCTACTAAAAAAAATACAAAAAACTAGCCGGGCAAGGTGGCGGGCACCTGTAGTCCCAGCTACTCGGGAGGCTGAGGCAGGAGAATGGCGTGAACCCGGGAGGCGGAGCTTGCAGTGAGCTGAGATCCGGCCACCGCACTCCAGCCTGGGCGACCAAGCGAGACTCCATCTCAAAAAAAAAAAAAAGAAAAGAAAACACTTGGAGACAAATGAACACAAAAACTCAATATACCAAAACTTCTAAGGAACAATGAAAGCAGGACTCAGAGGGAAATGTATAGCTGTAAATGTCTACATTAGAAAAGAAGAAAGATCTCAATCAACAAGCTTACTTTAAGGAACTACATAAAGAAGAGTAAACAAAACCCAAAGCCAGTAGGAGGAAGGAAATAATAAAGATTAAGGCAGAGATAAGAAAAGCAGAGGATATAAAAACAGTAAAATTAAGAAAATCGTAAGTTTGGTCTTTGAAAGGATAGAATATAATGGATAAATCATTAGCTAGTCTGGGAGAAAAAAACAGATAAAACACAAGTAACTAAAATCAAAAATGAAAGTAAGGATATTACTGTCAATCTTACAGAAACCATAGAGATTAGAGGCCCTAACAACTAGGCAATCTAGATGACATGGACAGATTCCTAGAAACACACAAGCTGAAAATGCTGACTCAAGAAGAAGTAGAAAATCTCAAAGGACCTACAAGAGGATAAATCCATAATCAAAACCTCTCAACGAGAAAATTCCAGGACAAGATGCCTTTACTGGTGAATTCTACTAAACATTTAAAGAAGAATTAAAACCAATTACACTCAAATATTTTTCCAAGAATGAGAAGAGGAGGGAACACTTTCTAACACATCTATAAAGCCAGGATTATTCTAGTACCAAAGTCAGACAAAGATACTACAAGCAAACTACAGACAAACATCTCTTAGGAATGCAGACATAAACACACACACACACACACAGACACCACAGCTCAAGAAAATACTAGCAAATTAATATTAACAGCATTTTTTTTGAGACAGGGTCTGATTCTGTTGCCCAGGTTCAACAGCAGTGGTGAAATGACAGTTCACTGCTGCCTTGAACTTGAACTCCTGGGCTCAAGCAATCCTCCTGCCTCAGCATCTGAGTGGCTGGGATTATAAAAACATTTTTGTAGAGACAAGATCTCACTATATTTTCCAAGCTGGTCTCAAACTCCCAGCCTCTAGAGATCCTCCTGCCTTGGCTTCACAAAATGCTGTGATTACAGGTGTGAGCAACCATGCCTGGCCTTAACAGCATATTAACAGGATTATACACCAAGATCAAATGGTATTTATCACAGGACTGCAAGGGCAGTTCGGCATAAGAAAATTTATGTAATTTACCTCATTAATAGAATTCAACAGATGCAGAAAATCCACTGACAGTATTCAACACCCTTTCATAGCAACAACACTCTGAAAACTGGGACTAGCAGAGAACTTTTGCAACAATATAAAGGGCTTTTATGAGAAAACCACAACTAACATCACACTCAATTGTGAAAGCCTGAAATTTTGCCCTCAAAATCAGAACAAGAAAAGGATTGCTGCTTTCACTTCTGCTATGCATAATTATACTGCGGGTTCTAGACCCAGAGCATAGGTATTCAATATCCTTGGTCATTAAAGAAATGCAAATCAAAACCACAATGAGAGATACCTTTTCACGCCGACTAGAACATCTTAAACCAAGAAAACGAAAAACAACCAGTTTGGCAAGGATATGGAGAAATAGGAACTCTCATACATTGCTACTGGGAATATAAAATTGTGCAACTACCGTGGAAAAAAGTTTGATGATTCCTCAAACAATTACACATAGAATTAACATATGATCTATGATCCGGCAATTCTACTCCTAGGTATATATTCAAGAGAAAGTGAAAATATATGTCCACACAAAAAATTATACACAAAACACAGTAGTAGTATTCGTAACATTTGAAAGTTTAAAACAACTCAAATGTCCATCACTGGATGAACAGATAAAGAAATTGTGGCATGCACATGTCATGGAATATTACTTAACTATAAAAAGAAACAAAGTACTGATACATACTATACATGGATGAATCTAAGAAAAATTACGTTAAGTTAAAGAAGCCAGGCACAAAAGGTCACATATTCTATTATTTGCATCATATGATGTATTAGTTAGCGTTCTTCATAGAAACAAAACCAAGAACCAACAGGAGTGTGTGTGTACAAACAAAAAGAACAGGTAATATCTACCACAGAGGTTTCTCTTTCCTAAAATGACATTGCCCTTCCTCAAAAATGTTGGGGAAAAGCCGTATCTCTCATCCTCAAAACACATGAGCAGAAAGCACAAGTTAGAGAATGCTCTGAGGAACAGAGAAGTCAGCAACACCTATTTAATTGATCTCATCAATTAAATCTAGTCCACAGAGATACATACCAACTTCCTACCCATGTAGAAAAATAATATAACAGGTGTGTGTGTGTGTGTGTGTGTGTGTGTGTTTAAACTAAAGATATTGTATTCACTGCAATGTCAAAGTAAAAATCAGAGAAAATAAGTTTGTTAGTCCAGGCTCTTGCCAATGCAAGATTATTCCCTAAGCTGGGACTGCAAGTGTTTTGTCTAGGACAGTTTCAAATGACTCAGACAAGAAGGGCTCCACGTCATTCTGTGGAAAATGAGGCTACCGCCCAGAAAACTATGGCAACATATCCCATGTCCTTACTTTCAACTTTCACTTTGCTTGGGTTGGATTTCTCTGAGGTATGCTATTTAAAAAGACCCCTAAACACGCGCACATACACACACACACACACACACACACACACCCCCTCTCTCTCTCTCTGCCCCCATCTCTAGTCATCACTCTTAACGTGGTTCTACCTGCTCTTAAGACAGCTAAGATTTACTTGTACATAACATGTTAAAAAAGAGCAAATGAATAAATTAATAGGCTAATGAATGAAATGAAACGAAATTAGCCTTCACTTTATTCCCTTGAATAGGCAGAGTAGGGTAGTAGAATGAAACTGCTGGTCTAGGAGTCTCCAATGCCCACTCACTGGACATGTGATCTCATCAAGTCAGTGTTCTTGAATCTCACATCCTTCACGTATACAATAAGGAAATGTATACCCTCTATGCTTTAAAGTATTTTGGAAAATCAAATGACATGATAGACACCAAAATGCCATGTGGGTGAACTATGACTGTTTACATCTCTGTTTCTTTTCATTTTTTGCATTGTTCTTCAAATTTATTTATGTCTTTTTAGTGAAAAGATAAGATTGAGTGTATTTATCATGTACAATACAGTGTTTTCACATTGGTGTTTGTTTTCCTTCCTTTTAAAGGGCAACTTTATGAAGTGTCATAAAAGAGAGGTATAAAGGCCTGGATCGAAATTGAATCAGAACTTTTCAGCTCCTTTCTTAAATTCCACCTTAGAGTTACAAAAAGTCATTCTTGTTTTTCATACGAACATCTTCAAAGGTCAACTTTTATTTTAGATGAAGTATCACATATAGAATAAAGATTATAAATATTAACAGCAACCACTGTTGCTTTAATCTTTGACAGAATGCATATGTTTGTCCAGTTCCAAGTTAATGCTGTTGTTACTACTCTTTAAAATTAGAGAAATTCCATGTGTGAATACTTGAGCATGTGGCTAAATATTTTGCGGGTTTCTGCTTTATACAACTATCTTGACTGATACCAGTCTTCTCTCCCAAATGTGTAATATTTTCAAATATAAACACACACTAAAAGAAACTAAATGTGGATTGTGGGTGACATTAATAATCTGGCATTACAGATTTCCAAGGCTACGTTCAAGAGACTTAAGTGTGTGATGCACCAATAACCATTATACTGTATTATACTGAGTGTCACTATTATAAACACATTGATCGACTCCTCCATTTTTCAAATTTAAACATACTTTAAAGTTTGGCATTAGTCAATAAATCATCCTAAGATATTAAAAGCTAGAAAAGTCTCTGAGAGATATGTCCATCAGTAGCAAAATTCCTGACCCCGTTATTTTAAATAATCTCCCTTTGTCAGTGTCTACTGACACTATCAGGTCAGGAGGTATACTTCCATTTTCATTCACTCTTAATAATTTCTTTTTAAAAACTGACTATAATAAATGGTATCTCAAAGTGTGTCCATTTTTGCTTTTTATTTCTCCTTTTTCATGAACCAGGAACATTTAAAGTTCCATTTTTCTGATCTATTACAAAACAAAATTTAGGATTCAAGTATTCTTTCTGAAATTGTTACTTGTTACTTTTTTTATTTCATTAAGGTTGGCTGTGGTCTTTATTAACTCTCTCTTCCCAGTTTCTTTCGTTTATTTTGGTTTTCCTTTTCTAATTCCTTATGATAGATTTCTGTCTTTATTTTTCCTTAGTTCCTTTATTTTTAATATTTATTCCTTAGTAACAAAGTAATTTAAAGTACAAAATGTCCCTCTGAGTCCAGCTCTACCCCATCACATTTAGTGTGAAGTTTTTTCCTTATTGCTTTGATCCAAAAATTTTAGGCGAGTGTGTTTCTTAGTATTCAATTAGTAAAACGATTTTTGTGACCTCTCAGTAGTCTTTGTGCCTAAAAATCTCTATTTATTCAGTTTTTCTTCATAGGTAATTAATGAGCACTTTTCGTGTGTGGAAGTCCAACCAAATACACATGGCCTCCTTTGAAAAACACAAGCTTATGTTTACAATTATTGTTTGTTGACTGTGTATTCAATTACTGCAAGACTAATTTATTTTGCCTGCTAGATCTGTCCATTTTCCAAACAGTACATTGAAGTTTCCTGTTACAAACATGTTCCTATCACATACTGCATTTCGCATAGTTATTGCCTTGTATATTTTTCTATTTTTTATGCATAGAAATTTAGGAACATTATAATTCCTTTTTATCATTACTCAATACCCCTGCTTAACCTTAAATGCAACAGTATTATTTTAATACATTATCACATTAATGATATTGTGATATTAGTATATTGCCTTTCCCACTTTCTACTTTTTAGAGTTTTTAAATAAGTGTTTTGTTAGTTTTATTTTGTTTAATATTGCCTTGTGTTTAATTATCTTCACAACCTTATTTTCTAGCTTTCTGTTATTTAAGTGTTATCATATAGCATATAACTGGGTTTTGTGTTATACATGTAAAAATAACAATTATCTTTAATGAAAGCATTGAGCCCACTTGCATATACCATAATGGCTAAGATGCCTTGATTATATATTTTTTATCTTACCTTATGACTGCTAAATATTTCAAGTTGTTTCTTAGTTTTGTTACTTTGATCAATTCTCTAATGATTCTATTTTTTTCTCTCATTAATTTACAAATTCTATCATACTTTTCCATTTCATTAATAGTTACCTCTCATGAATATACATTTCCTACTATCTTTTAAAAGCAAGTGATCAAATATTTCCCCCACATAGATGTACTGTTTCACTCTTAAAGATGGGTTTTCCCCACCAAAATGCTTTTTTTCCTCATTATAGCCATCTCTTTATAATTAAGTTCGGTTTGAAATATTCTGTCCACTTGAACTTCTAGTTCTCAAAGTTGAGTCTCAACTGTATCTCATCTTTAATTCATCAGTCAATTACTTGGTTGGAAAATCATGTGAAATAGCTTGGCAGTTTTGTCCCTTGTGAATCTCGTGTTAAAATCTGAACCCCACTGTTGGAAGTGGGCCTGGTGGGTGGTGTTAGGGTCACGGGGGCAGATCCCACATCCTCTCTGTAATGATGAGTTCTCACTCCACTAGTTCACGCGAGAGCTGGTTGTTTCAAGGGGCCTGGCACCTTCTCCCTTCTCTCTTGCTCCTGCTCTTGCCATGTGACATACCTGCTCCCTTTCGGCTTTCCACCATGATCAGAAGCTTCCTGAGGCCTCACCAGAAACAGATACTGGCGTCATGCTTCCTGTTCAGCCTACAGAACCATGAACCAAATAGATCTCTTTTCTTTATAAATGACCCAGTCTCATGTATTTCTTTATAGCAACGTAAAATGGACTGATACATCATATTTTCAGCTTTAGAAAGTTAAGTACTTTTTAAAATGTAATATTCAACTTAAATATCTTCCAGTATTTTGTTTCTGCCTTTTGTTCCTTCTGGCTAGGCTTATGTTGTGTTTCTTCTGACCACTCTTCCTTCTCTGAATATTACAAGGGACTTGTATTTGGACAGGAATGTGATTCTATAGAGTCCATGGGATAGCACAGCACTCTTGCATGGAAGGGAAAGTGGTGTCTCCCTTAATTGTGCGTGGGAGCAGAAAGCCTGCCAGTCCCTGATGAGGTCCTTGTCTGCCTTGGGGATAGTGAAAGACCCCTACCTGTTTCGCTCTTTTTTGGTCTCTTGGAGGCCAAGGGGACATGCCACAAGCTCATGGAGCTGGGCTTAGCACAAAGATCCTCATATTTCTATGAGCCTAACTCTGCTCAGGCTCTGCTGTTTTCTGGCCTCACCCCAGGCTCCCTGTAGATATTTTCCATACATTTGACCAGGCCACTGGGAAAAACCCTACAATCGTTCTCTGCACCGAGACTCCCAGGAATTAAGACTTTACCTGTGCCCTGGTCCCTATAATGGCCTGTAACCACCAGGAAAGGCACCTACAGGACGTCTGGGTATAGAGCGGAAGGATCTGCATGCAAGGCCACCATCAGTTTCTTGCTCTACCCGAGACTGCATCCTGAGCCAGACTTTCGAGTATTTGCTTAAAAACCCTCGTGCCTTCAAACTGGCTTTGCAGATTCTAATCTCGTTCCTCTAATCCAGGAGTCCCCAAATCTGGCTGCATACTGGATTTCTCTGGAGATTTCCTAAACATCCCGATTCCTGAGGCCCAATCTCAACTAGTAAATCAGAACATCAGGGAGCCATGCAATTCTGTGTCATTCATCACACTACATGTACTATGTCATTAAACTGTAAAGTTCCTTGAGGTCTACAACAATGTAGTATAACATTTTAGGGAGTCTCCTTAACACCTTACCAAGCCTAGAACAATGCCAAGAACAAAACATAAATTTTGGTAGGTAATAGGAGTTGAAATAGAAGGAAACCCTTAAGAAAATTTTGGGTAATGCAAAGGATTGTCATATAGGATAGAAAGCAAGTCCATAGAAAGATGAATGATGAATGATGACCTAGGGGAAGAAGTGGCTCTACCTGGTACAGGTGTGTCAGGGATGGCTTCCAGAGAAGGTGACAGGCCAGGGCCAGGAGAAGGAAAGGAGCAAGCACCATTTTCTAGCTAGACAGGATTTCACTTTCTGCATCTACAAAAAGTGTTACTCTGAGTATTTTGATGTTAAAGGGGGGCTTTTTGTACACAGAGACCATAACCTGAGGTCACCAGATGTTTTTAACTAATTCAAATGATTAAATTGTAAATGCAAAAACCCAATTTTCCAAAACTTGAAGTTCAAATTATAAGGGTTATGTGCTAATTATAACCATGACTTTAAAACACAGTCAAATTCTCCTATTCATTTCTATATCTGAAGTCTAAAATCAATTGCTAAATCATCTTTTTAAAATTTTAAACATAAGATAATTGATTGAATTATCTTACATAAATGTTACATGTACTTTTCTTTTTTTGTCTTTTGTTTGTTTGTTTTTTGAGACAGAGTCTCAGTCTGTCTTCCAGGCTGGAGTGCAGTCTCGGGTCACTGCAACCTCCACCTTCCAGGTTCAAGCGATTCTCCTGCTTCAGCCTTCTGAGTAGCTGGGATTACAGGTACCCGCCGCAACACCTGGCTAATTTTAATAGAGACGGGGTTTCACCATGTTGGCTAGGCTGGTCATGAACTCCTGACCTCAGGTGCTCTGCCCATCTCAGCCTCTGAAAGTGCTGGGATTACAGGCGTGAGCCACGGTGCCCGGCCAATATTATGTATACTTTAAGTACCAAAAGTATGCAGATTATTTCAATGATAAAAAATTGTCCCTATGCTTAAAAGTGTGCATTTCCCAAAGGTTGATTTATTTACTTTTTTTTTTTTTAAATTAAAACCTCCCAAGAATAGGAAATCTGCTCACCTTTCAGGGGAAGAGTTTACCTTTGCAAGCAACATGGGCACCTTTTACAGGTGAGTTCCAAAACTTGGGACCAGAAGCCACACAGCCACCCAAAATGATTTTAGCAGGACCCCAGATGCACAGACCGAGCTTCCTTCACAACGAGAAAAATAGATTATTCCTATACACTTACAAACAAATCTTTTGATTTTAGTCTCTAGGCCCTTCTTGGTTACAGGGAATTTCCTTCAAACTTTCACTGCTGGAAGAAAGTTGTATTCTTTTAATATATTTACCGTCTGGCAAGGCCATACCTTGATTTGATTGATTCTGCACAACATCAAAGTTTGGTTGATTGATTCTGCACAACATCAATGTGTGGCCCAACTCTGAGGTTGCAATACTAAGTTAGGCTCATCACAAAAATGACAAGTGCAGCTTCTGTTTCAGTGAGTTTAGCCTGAGGAGCATGGAGAGGAGTCATATGCCATCCTTTGGGACTCTGAACCCCGGCCTCTCTGGGATTGCTTAAAAGCAGGCGACGTCGAATGACAAGTCGTATGACAGGGTGCCAAGTCTTATTCTTCCATTTAAAGTGGTGAAGTTAGTGCCGCCCCCACTCCAAGAAGCCAAATTACATGGGAAATTATATGACTGTAATAAAGAAAGTATTTTGAATGCTGCCAAATGCTGAGCTCAGATATGAGTTTCTCCAGTTCCAAGGAATGTCTGAGATAGGAAAGTTCAAAAGCCCCAACCCCTATAAAATTAGCTTTCTTACTTAAATATAATACCAAATGAACATACTACCTTGAGAAACATTTCAAACTTCAGCAGGTTTTTCTAACACCAGTGAGATGTTAACTTTGCCTATGACAGATTTATTTCTGCAGGAGATCTAAATGAATTCAACATTCACATCTCAAAAGGCAACAGAATTTCTCTCTTTTAAAGGGCCTCATGGAAAACACTAGTTAGAAATGTTTTCAGACACTGGATTAATTATTATTAATAGAGAAAACTATACGAAGTCTCAAATGTTTATTCCCATGCCATAAATAAACAATGACCAGAGAACTCCGTGTTTAGAAAATAAATAATCACTCAAGTATTGCTACGTTAGAGTAGTTACCTAACATTAGGAACCTTCCAGCTGAGGGAAACTCCTCCTCCAACCTCATAGACACAGGAGGTATTAACCAGCCCTGGAGGTGAAACTGGATTTTAGCAACTGGAATTTATCTTACACTACACTGAAATATCACTGCAAGACATTGGATGTTTTTCTATGGTTATGGGTCTGGTTTTTTCTTGTTGTTGTTGTTTCTGTTCTGTTTTAATTTCCCCAATAGTCACTAAAATCTCTAAGTAGATTTCTCCTCCTTTGATTCAACTGACCTAAGGTTTATTAGGGAAAGGGATCCAAAGTCACAAGTTTAATAATTAAGGGAGTACCTACTGTAATATTCAAAATGTATGAACAGGAATATCCTTAAACTGGTATTACAATTTTCATGATAATTGTAATTTGAAAAATTACCGTGCTTGCCAGACTTAAGGAAATCCTTATATAGTGACTACCACCTCGTGGGAAAAAGAAAAAAAGGATCCGTGGAAACCAGAAATAAGTGTCAGCAGAAAGAGGCAGGAAATAAACAGAATATGCCCCAATGATTTGAGGAGAGTGACAAGAATATACTTTTTCAATCCTCTGAAAAAGCGATTTTAATCAACTCTATCTCCTGCTATCACACACCAGATAAAAATGGTGCTAACCAGAATCTGGTCTCTCTATTTTCATTGCTCAAATTCTTATCCTTTAAAACAGGATAGTCTCCCCTAAGTCTCACCTCATATAACCTGAAGCCAATGAATTTCCTTTTCGTCTATTTGAAAAGAAACCATTTTCACTTGAAAAGAAACACAAATTTTGTGGCCTTGTGAAATGACTTGGGCATTTAGAAGAGGAAAAAGTTACATCGATATCTACATTGCCACATGAAATTGTATAAAATACACATCCCAATTCTTTCCTTTTTCTGAGCACTTAATTTTCAATGTGATAAAATTACTTCAGTTGGTTATATGCTGATTGCCACAAAACAGACGTTGGAAAGTTACAATCTTCTATGAGCATTTATTGAGGTACTATTGCTCCATCACACCACAATAAGTGCTAAGAGGTTGTTTATAATTTGAGATAGAAACTGTCTTTACACACGTAGAGTCTCAGTAATCTGGAGTGAGTCAAGATGGATGAATAAATATTATCGCTAGCAGAGGCATTCAATCTATACAAGTTCATATCAATTTCTTGCCACCTTTCATTTTTATACATATATATATATACACATAGACATACATTCATATGAGAAACACATTTGTCACATGAGTGATAATCGCACTGAGACTAAATCTACTTGGCCAGGGAAAGTTGCAGGGATGTAAAGTGAGTTTTGTGTTGTGCTCCACAGACAAAAAATGTTTGGCAGAAGGGAGGATACTCATGGCACCAGAGATGGTCTCCATCCATCCATCCAGCTGCTGTTATCTAGCAGATATTTACTGCTGAAAGTTTAAATTCTTTCTACATCATTAGCCCCACAGAGTTCGCAGTACACAGCAAGTGCCCTGGATAAATGATGTGAGGCTGATGGAGGAACAATGGAAAACTAGTGTAATGGAATGATTTCAATCCTGTGGGTCTGTTGGCATCTTTTAAAAACCAGTTACTTTATCAAATGCATACAAACAGCAAAAACACTGCTTAGGACTGGTGACCAGTGGTCCAAGCTACATGGCAAAGAAGCATAGTTGTTTTCAAGATAAGGTCACAGATGGTACCGTCTCCATCAATATCTGTGACTTTTCTCTAGGTTTAGGACATTGTCCCTCTAGGAGAGGGAGGGGCCCTAAGAGAGGGAGCCTCTATCACTTTTGTTCCCTACCATATACCCAATGCCTTGCACATGGTATGAAGTTGAGCCATTTGAAATTGTCATTTTGCAATTTGAAATTGTCATTTTGCAAGTTAAAACATCTAAATTTTGGCAGTGCCGTGTTTCTTGCAATAAGAGAATGAAAAATGCCTCTCTTGATTGGGGCAGGAAGAACAGTGATGAGGTAGGGGCAGATAATCATGTATGCATAATAAGAACATTTTCTTATACAAAAATGGACTTTTTTCTGCTTAAACATGTTAAATATTTCATTTTCAACATCTTCCCCAATCTTGCCTATTGGCCTTCCTGATCACTGAGTGTTCAGCAGCAAAAAAAAAAAAAAATGGTTCCTAGACTTCTTTCTTGATTATAACTAATCATTCAAAGGCATCATCCTAGGGTCTAATGCAATTGATTTTCCGTGAACTTTTAAATAATTATGGAAACAATAAGTAAAAGAAGGACTGAAGATGAATAAATGTTGTAATGTTCAGAAAGGAAAAGAACGCTCATAAGACAAACTGTACAGGCTGGCAAGTTTGGTGTTCAGCCAAGAAAATGTTTTGAACAAACTGGTAAGCAAATAATGTGGGAAGAATTTAATCTTGAAGTAAAGAGACAATCATTAGGAGTCAGGAAAGACTCCCAATAATCGTATCGTGAACATTCTTCTTGCCTGGAAGATTTTTCTAAAATGTACCATTAAATACATATCTGTATTTAATGGTCAACTGACAAAAATATTCGTGATACCTTTCTGGTGGTATAAAAAAATTATTGCTTGAGTTTTAATGTATTTAGACAGAATCACGATTGACTGAACACCCACTTCACCATTGTGATGGATCGATTTAACAGAGGAAAGTCTTTGAAGTCACAGGACTCTCAGCCGTATGCGCAGTCCACTTCAACAGCATTACCAACGACTGAAATGAAAACGTGCCTGCAAGCTCATCAAATTTGTTTTTATTCTTTCCTTTGTTCTGCAAAAAAAACTTTTAAAGCTATACATTTTCCTCCCAGAACTGCTTTAGCTGTGTCTCAGATGTGTCAGTCGTCTTCTTTTGACATTTCTTTTATGATTTCTTCGTCAAGTATTCAGATTTTTTTTTCAGTTTCCAAACATACATGATTTGGTTTTTTTGTTTTGTTTTTTTTTTTAATTTCACTACATGTATGGTCAAAGCATATACTATGTATGATCTTGGTTATCTAAAAGTTGTTAAGGTTTACTTTCTTGGTAATGCAGTATGTGGTCAATTTTTGTGTTCTATGTGTGTTCAAACAGAAAGTATGTTCTCTATTTGTTGAAAGTAAAGTAATTTGTATCTACTAGATATTCAACTCTGACAAATGTTTATTTTTTCTGATCGATATATCAAAGCCTAATCATTATCTATTTTTCCCAATAGTTTTTTCAGTTGTTTACTTTTTGAAGGAAATCTTAAAATGTATACATATTCATGTTTACTAGACTTCCTTGAAAACTATCATTTTTTACTAATACATAGCATTCTTTCTTTTAGATAATATTTCTCTAGTAAATCATTTTTTTACCCCTTTAATCTTACTGAAATTGTTTCTATTACATTTTGGTTTTCATCCCATCTGAATATCTTCATCAGATAGTTAAATCCCTAGTCATTCTAGATTATTTAGTTAAATCCATAGTCATTCTAGGTTTTGTTTCATTCATTTTCCCCTATCAATTTCTTAGGCTTCTCAGTGTCTAAAATCTGCCCCCTTTCTCTGATCCAGTTCCTCCACAGGACAATTATTAGTAATTAATAGCTCCATTTTCCCTTAGCTCTTCAATAATTTCCACCACACTCCCCACCATACACTCAATTCAGTCTTTCCACTCACCCCAGCTCTGCTGGTATCATCTAAAAAATTATTATGAGCATTGAGCATATTTTTTTTAAGTATTATTTTGACAACAGTAATCTTGACTTCATTTCCAAGTTAATAGTGGCCCTCCTGGACTTAACAGTTTTTTCAGAGTATTACCTCAATGGAGATTTTCAAAGAAGGTAGTTGGTGAAATTTCTGATGCTTTGCTTGCCTAAGATTGTCTTATTTATCCTTGCATTTAAATTGGCAGTTTAGGTCGGGCACGGTGGCTCACACCTATAATCCTGACAATTTGGGAGGCCAAGGTGGGTGGATCACCTGAGGTCAGGAGTTCGAGACCAGCCTGGCCAACATGGTGAAACCCCATCTCCACTAAAAATACAAAAATTAGCCAGGCTTGGTGGTGTGTGCCTGTAATCCCAGCTGCTTGGGAGGCTGAGACAGGAGAATCACTTGAATCCGTGAGGCAGAGGTTGCAGTGAGCCAAGATCACGCCACTGCACTCCAACCTGGGCAACAGAGCAAGACTCTGTCTCCAAATAAATAAATAAATAGTTTAGTTAATATAAAATTGTAATTAGGCATTCGGGGTGTTGTTTCCTTTAATACTTGAAAATGCTACTCAGTTGTGTTTCTTAAAAAATGGCTGATACCAGTCTGATCCCCGTTCCTTTGTATAAGAGTTTTTATCTCTGGAAGTTTTTAGAAATTTTTTGCTGTCTTTCATTTTCCCACATTTCATTACAGTGTATCTGTATGTGGGTTTTTCATTAGTATATGGCACTATGGCAGTCTTTATAATCTGAGGTCCTCTATTATGGTAGAAATAGTGTTGTAATTTCAATTTTTCTCAGCTTCTTTGACTCCTATTACATTTTAACATTTCTATATCCAGCCGTCATATTTTTTTATCAAGTCTTTTACATTTTCCCTCTCTTTATCCCTTCCTGATGCTTACCAGAAGAATTCCTTGGCAAAATATTCCAGCTGATTCATTCTTAAGACTTATTAATTGTTCTTTTTGGTTCATCTGCTGTGTTCTTTATTTTAGCTATTACATTTTTATATTAGATAGCTCTTAATGATTCTTATTTATGATTTTTAAAAATTCTTGCTTCGTGTTCCACATAGCTTCCCTTATCTCTTTTAAAGTATTTTTATACTTAGTTTTTATGCTTGTTTTTGTCTGATTTCTTAAGTTCTACTTAATGACTATTGTTTGTTCTATGTGTCACTTGTGTTTTATAGGGGTTTTAATTCTAAGATATTTCCCTATCATCTCCTGTGAGCATATATTTCCTGAGGGCCTTCTGTGCCTCTGAAGGTAATGCGTACCTAGAGGAAGGAGATCTGGGCTGCTGATGTGCACTTCTGATGACTTTGAGGCAGAAGGAATTCCTCAGAAAGGGAAGCCTCTGAGGCTTCAGCCTAAATCCCAACACTGATTCGTGTTGGGTGCCAGGAGGAGCGCATGCACGAAGTGAGCAGCCACCTGGGCAGGATGGTGCCCCTTCCCCACCCGGGAATCATCCCTCCCTTACCATTGTGCCTCCAGCTCCTGGCTTTCTGCTTCGCAATGTTGACAGGTGGGCAATGCCTATCTAGAGAAACTTAAAATGTGCCTCCTAACCTACCCTTGCACCCATGGACCCTGTCCTCCTGCTTTGGGCTGCTTTTTATCCTCCACACACCAGGGCTCAGTTGTCAAGTTCCCAACATTACCTGCCAGAGCCATCACGCCTCCCCTCACCACACTGGATCCAGGGTTGGGTTCCAGATGTGAGTCAACAGCCTGTGATGAGTGGCTGTCATGTAAGACACACACAATCCAACAAGCAAATTACAGATAGGAATGTCAAACAGGATATCAGAGACAAAGTCCTGAATAATCTTAGCAGTGTGGTAAGATGGGTTAAATCAAGCTCAATTAACTATAAAGGCATAAACACTGTCCATTCGAGCTTCAACAAAAAAGAGAAAGAGAAAGGAAAGAAAAGGCAAGGAGAGGGGAGGAGAGGGGAAGGCGAGGGGAGAGAAAAAGGGAGAGGAGGAGAGAGGAGGAGAGGGATAGAAATGCAGTGCTGAGGAGACATAACTAACTATAAAAAAAAGACCAAGAGATTATGATTACCATTGGCCTCAACGAGAGTCAGCAATTCAGTAAGTGGCCAGGAAGGCTTATACAACCTTGAGCAGCCTGTTTTGGAGTGGTCAAAACATGCAGCACTCTGGCCTTATCAGTGGAGACCACACTGGAGAACTGTACTCAGTTCTGAAAAATAGTCTTTAAAAGAAATGTCAACGAGCTGGCAAGTGTCTATTGACCATTTCTTTCACGGGTCTCAAAAGGAGAAGGCTTTAAAGGAATAAGGATCGTCAACCTGAAGAAAACTTTCCAAGAACATATTATATGAAAATGATATTAGAAATTAAATGTGGCTTCAGAGGGTTGAAATCAGAGAAATGGATGGAAGTTACTGAAAAAAGGATTTTGCTCAATCTAAGAACACATTTTTCTGGCCATTAAGCCATCTGAGACTGTAACTTTTACATGTGCAATAGTAAGTTTTATATCACTAGAGATGGTCAAGATGAGATTGGAAAAAAATAAAAAAAACCTAGGTATAAGCATAGGTGGAGCTGAACCATAGGACATTTGAGATCTCTTCTAATCCCAAGTGTCTATCATTTCTTTGTCCCTCCAGTTTATTCTAAATGACTGTGTATTTCAGTACCTGACTGATTTTCCATCAAGCTTAGACTCACATTATACAAAACCTCTCTGGATCACCTTATGAAAAGGAAATTTGGAGACAGAAAGCAAGCAGCCCAAGTTATATTGCCCAATTTGTTTCCTACTCAGATTTACGATGACTCCATGCTGACCTGGTGTGTGCTGAGAACTCCAACTTCCAATAATGCTCTTAAACCATAGTCTCCACTCCAAACTGAAGCAACTTTTTAATTTAATATATCCAATCAACAACCTCAGGTAATCAAGAACTAACTATGAGATTCGGACTCTGCCCTCAGTGTATTATCCACCAAAGTGACTCATGTCATCCTAAAAACAAAGCCTACTGAAAGTAAGAATGAGGAGATGGGGGTGCTTGGAAACCAGACAGAGACCATTTTGTTTTAATTAGCACCTGTAATGTATCGCTGTCACTTTATAGATATAGTTTTGTCATTCTCACCTCATTTCTCAGCACACACACTCAGAGGACTTGCCTGCCACTGACTTGTACACCTGAATTTTATGAGACCAAGCACTGTGCTAATTCATAATAATTTCAGTTTCCTGCAGTCTTTGGGTGAATCCTTGACTTAATCATTTCTTTTGAGATATTCAGGAAAACTCACTCCTTAATCCATCACTTGGTCAAACAAAAATAATTTTTTATTTAGAAAATTGATACTGTATTTATAAGTGTCAAAGCATTGCTTTTGCAAATTTTATTTAAATAAACATGTGAGCTTTGGCATCAGATAAACCTCTGCTCAAATCTCCAAACTATCAATTAATAGCTTGTGTATGGCCCTGGAGAAGTTATTCTGTGTTTCTGCATTTGAGTTCTTCGTCTATAAATTCTGTGTAAAAAACCTACATAACAATGTTTGAGGAAGGATTAAATGATATAATGGTCATAAATAATAGCTAACATTTATCGGATATTGACTGTGTGCCAGGAACTCCTTTTAATGCCTTATATTTATTGACTCATTTGATCCTCGTAGTCTGATTAGTGAGTACTATGATTGTTCCCTTCTACAGATGAGAAAATCCTGATGCAGTGAGGTTGAGAGACTCACATACAGTCTCACGGGCTACTCAGGTTGCAGCCGAATTGGACCCAGGCTGCCCAGGCTCTCCGACTTCACTGGGGCCCTGGACTTCATCTTAATGAAGTACATTATAGTAAGACTTCAGGAATCACCAATTCTCTTCACAACCTCAAACTCCATTCCTTCTTTGGGATAATTTGTAATTAATTTCAAAAAACTATATTCCTGTATAAATAAAAATAGCAATAAAACTTTCCTAATGCACAGTGCTTTATGCTTCACAGTGTCCACTTGGGGAAATTAGAACTCTGCCAGATCCTTCTCTCCCTTTTACTTTTCTAAGCCTCTGTTTGCAAAGCATCCTAGGGCGAAAATTCGGACACCAATGCTATTGGGTGTTTTGGTTAATCAAGAATCAATTTTATTAATATTCACTTACTCCAATTACAGAGAGTTGAAATTTTCCCTGTATTCTTTCTCTTCTATCAACTCCCATGATACTAAATGACCTTCCTGAAAATATGGTATTCCTTGAATTTTCTCCCGTCTCACTGAACGGGTCACATTTAGGAACATTTATACGACTGGATTAGAAGTATGCATCAACATAAGGACACATATCTAAACAAAAATGGTCATCCCATGTACAATTCAGTGACTTGCTGTGCTGTAAGAAACTCAGCAAAAGTTGTCAACCAATTTCAGATTGACACAGCTCAGACCTGATCCTTGTACTTGTACTTAGTTTTTGCATTACTTTTCTGAGCATTAATAAAACTGTTTAAAATATATATTAAATATTACTAGGTTTTCCAAAACATGCCAAAGAAATGCTGATTTCAATTAAGCTAAAAGATTTCAATTAAGAAAAAGTCAGATGGGGTTTTTAAATGAGAAATAAACCACCCAAGTATAAACAATAAAACCCACGAGGTCCAAAATGCCAAATTCAAACTAGAAATTAGGCATGTCAGAGAAAGTTTCAAGGAATACCTTACAAGGGACTCTGAAGCCAATAATTCAGGTTTTTAAGATAACAAAGGCAGACGTCCAACAGGAAAATAGATACAACTACTTTTGATCCTAAGCGCAAAGGATTTGTTTAAGAATTAAAAGATAAAGACAGAGATAATTAATTTCCAATTTTGGTTTACTCTGAGGAACATATTAACATAATCTCAAATCTAAAAAAGAATGTGTGGTTTCAAGGGAAGAGAAAGTGCTTGGGATTCAGACCACCTGAGGGCCAATCCTTGTTCACAATCACTGTGATATTAAGAACTTTTTTTTTTTTTTTTTTTTTTTTTTGAGAAAGAGTTTCACTCTTGTTGCCCAGGCTGGAGTGCAATGGCACAATCTCGGCTCACTGCAATCTCTGCCTCCCAGGTATAAGCAACTCTCGTGTCTCAACCTGCAAAGTAGCTGGGATTACAGGCACGCACCACCATGCACTGCTAATTTTTTGGTATTTATTAGTGACAGGGTTTCACCATGTTAGCCAGGCTGGTCGCGAACTCCTGACCTCAGGTGATCCACCTGCCTTGGCCTCCCAAAGTGCTGGGATTACAGGCGTGCACCACCGTGCCCAGCCTACGACTTTAACTCCTCTGTGCCTCACTGTCTTTATTTGTAAAGTGGAGATAGTAATGCCTATGTCATAGCTTGTTGTATTTTATAAGGTATAGGGAATCCCTGGTACATAGTAATTACTAATACTTCTCACCCTCACTCCTTATTATGAAGTAGAAAGGCTGACATTTAGAAAAAGAGAATGTTTCAAAACTCCTTAAAATTTTTCAAATTTAATTCCAGAAATATTTTCCTAGTATGCCTACTCTGCAATCAGGTGGCTGAGGGCCAAATGGTGTTAGAGAACAGACCAGCATGGAATGAAATGATCAGTGGAGCCTTGGAGGTGAGTTTAAAAGATTTAGATGAGATTTGTGGGGGAGAAGCGGTGGTATGCAAGGAAAATTTACATGGTGATATAAAATAGTCAAAGGCCTAATTAGGCAACAATGAGAGAACATATTTAGAAAGAAGGAGAAAATCAGCCTTCTCTAAGTACACTGGAGAAAAATAAATTGATTTTTGGATATTTAAGATTGGCCTACATCACAGAGAACTTTCAAAAACGTTGAGATACACAAAATTCTGAGGCCAACACAAATGTCAGTAGGATGTTAGATGATTAACTTGTACTGAAAAGAAATGTTTTATTTAGTATTACAAACATCACAAGACTGAGACATGACCAGGGTAATTTCTGCCCATGAGAAATCTTCCTGAAAACTCAGAGACTTGCAAATAAATCCATCATAACCTGGACATGGAGAGTTGGTTGGTATTAGATGTAGAGAATACATCCATCAAACATTCACAGGAGTGTCCCTATTAGGTAACAACAACAAAATTTCCATAAAAATTTATCTGATGCTCATTAATCTAGTATTCCTTGAAGTGATAAATAACTTTGAGAGGAGGGAGAATTACTATACTTAATTTACTTAAACCTCCGAGAAACCTTTAATAAGCTTCTCATCAGTACGTTTTTGGTTGTTGATTATTATCACATAGAGATGAAACAGACATGGTTACTTCATTGACCCAGTGTATCACTTATCTATTGCTGTGTAACAGATTGGCCCAAAATTAGCAACTTAAAACAAAAAACGTACTATCTTACAGTTCCTGTGGATCAGGAATTGGATGCAGCTTACTTGCGTGTGTCCAGCTCAAGTTCTGTCATGAGGTTGCACTCAAGCTGTTGGCCAGGGATACACTCATCTGAAATCTCAACTGCGGCTGAAGGATCCTCTCCCAGGCTCACAAACACGGTTGTGGGCAGACCTCAGAAGCTCTACTCCTAAGCTCACTTACGTGGGCCTCTTCTTAGGACTGCCCCCCAGTGTGGCAGCTGGTCACCCCAAGCCAAGCAATCCAAGGGAGAGCAGGAGAGAGCACGCCCAAGACAGAAGATATGACACAGTCTCTTTGAAACCTAATCTCTAAAGTGACATGTCATCACTTGCCATGGCGCATGCACAGAAGTGAGTCACTAGGTCAAGTGCACATGAAAAAGAAAGATGTAGGCATAAATGCCAGGATGTAGGATAATGGGGGCCATCTCAGAGAGGCTGCCTGTCACACCCAGCCTCCATTTATAACCTCCTTCCTCCAAAGCCACATTCCAGCTGGGATCGGCCCTGTTAAAGTTCTGGCTGATGAGACATAGCCATGTCTTCTCTGTATCCCTGAGGAAGGTTTTGCTTTGCTGATTCAGTCCTTTGCTCTTCCCTTTACTCAATTTTAGTCCATCTGATGGAATGTGGACACGATGGCTGAGTATGCAACAGCCATCTTGTAACCATGAGGAAAAGGCCAGAAAAATTAAATCATTATTGTTTCTAACATTGCTAAACTGCTGAACAAAGGCCAACAGCAACTTACATCTGGGTTGCTTGTTTCACGGGAAAAGTTCCTATTTATTTAAGTCACTCTATTTAGGTTTTTTTCTTACCTGAAGTAGAAAAGCATTCCTGGTTTATATGTTAGGACACTGTCTTATATTAGGAAACAAGCCCTGAGTATAGATGAGACTTTGAAGAGGAGAAGTGAACAACCTGGACTAGAACTTACATACAACCCAAAATTTTAATTTCTGACTATTTATTGTGATAGTCATTCTTATATATTATGTTTTTCTTCTTTCTGAGTAGACCAGTAGGGTTATAAAGCTTCCTTCGCCTCTAAATTGACATTCAGCCCATCTATCTGACAAATAGATCTCACCAAACCTCCAAATATCAATTAACAGAAAATAAATGAATAAGTGACATAAAACTGACCCAGATGTTGTGGTGGACGGATGACCCATGGAGAGGTGGAATCTATGTCCTCACTTCCTTCAGGTCTTTCCTTGAGCGCCATCTTCTCAGTGAGACTTTCTCTGGCTATGCCACCTAAAATTAGTTTCCCTGCAAACCTTCTACCCACCTTCCCTGCTTGACTTTCCTCCCAGTGTTCATCACCTCCTCGTGTATCATAGCCTTGACTCACTCATTGTGGTGATTGTCTGTCTTCCCCTAGGCTTCACGACAACAAGAATGCTTCTATGTTTGGCTCAGTGTTATGTCCCCAGCACCAAGACCTGTCCTCGACATATAGGAGGCATTTGATGCCTGTTTGCTTACTGAATTCGTCACTTCATGCACTGAATATTGTTTAAGAAGATACCTCATGTGAAACAGATAGAGGACCTGCCTTCACAACTCACAGCCTACTAATGAGGCCTCCAAACCAGAAATACAACTGTGTGTGTATGTGTGTGTTTAGACAAGGTAGTTTACATCAATTTCTATAAAAGAACCACCACCCCAGAAATCGTGAGGAACTCCCAGAGAGCCCATGCCACACAGCCTCTGGGCTGCTCTCAAAGCAAATACGGTAAGGACCCCTGCAATCGAAGGCTCACCCACTGCAAATCCAAATTTCCCCAGTGCACCAGTTCATCAAAGCCCATTTCCTCTGGCTGTCCACCCCCCAGGCTTTTTAGAAGGCACCAATTATTTTAACCTCACCTTATCTGAACATAAAACTCCTGCAATTTAATGTACTCTAAAAGTCTTCTGAACTTACCCTCGACCTGGGAACAATGTAAATATCTAATCTATGCACACTATTAATTTGGTGTTCACTACACAATTGTGTGTGTTTCTCTCACTTAACCACATCTTGTGCAACAAGTTTTGGTTCCAAACCTCTACAGAGAAGGAAAGTGTCAAATTTATTTTTACTGACTTAATAAATATTGCTCAATATTGTTAAAGATGGCGACAGCCATATGAACACAGATTGAGTTTTGTAAACAGTCTTTCTCCAAGAGAACTGAGGAGACTATCCGGTTAATTGAGGCTTATAATTCTGTACTGTGAAGTATCCAAATACACTTCAACACATCATTTATGAGTCAACTCTCCATTTGACCGTTCACAGAGAGTGTTGGATCTGAAAAGCACCAGTAAGAAAATCTAAATTATTTTATTTTTGACCTCATCTTCTGGCGCTGTGGCTTTTCTTCCTGGTCGAAAGAGTGGCTCTCAGCGTCCCCTTGTCCCTCAGGACTCCATTTCCATCTCTTCCTTCTTCTCCTTCCTGCAGTGAAGCCCGCTCGATGCTACACACACTTCAGAGATGAAGAAAGAGTCTGGGGCTACAGAGGCTTCTCCAAACAGCCCTGTTGAACAGCAGCAGGTTCGAGATTTCCATCTACATGACTTTCATTCTGATCTGAGTCCGTCAATGTGGACAACAACAACAAAGTATTTTGTTTCTAACAATGGAGATGGGACATGGGGGATTTGAATTGCATGAAAATATCTCATAAATTCTTGCTCAAAAACATTTTATAAAAGACTCTTTACAAAAGTTAAAGTCCCATCTGGTGCACTTTGCAGGTGCTGTTCATATACCTTTATTGTGCCATTTTAATTTGTGTTCACATTCAGAAAATACTCTATCTCCCTGCTTTTAAAATCCAGCAGAAGTACAAGATCCTTAACAAGATCCTTTGTACTCAGACTCTAAGATTCATTGCAAAAAATTAGCACCTCTGCAAACCTTCTTGGCATTCCTGCATCAAAGTTTGGGCTTGAGGTGGTGGCAGTTGAGGTTTTTGTCTTGCTTCCTCTCCTTTTCAGGTTCCACCCTGAGGGGGTTGTGCTCGGAGCTGCACCACTCCAGGGGCTGTGCAGGAACAGGTATCTGAATCTGAGAAAAGTCACGTCTCTGGACAGAGGAAAAAGGAAAAAGAGCCTCCGCGGTTCAAGGAGCTTAGCGGAAATTTTCTCTCTCACACTCTCTCTCTCTCTCTTTTTTTCCCCCCCTTTATCTTTTCTCTCTCCACATTGCCCTTAGGACAGCCTGAGACAACCAACACTGGGCCAAGGGGAAAAAACTCTGAATGGAACCTAACTTTTTGGCCATAAGAACCGGGAAAATGGTCCTCTGGGAGCTCAAGAGTATAGAAAATCCCTAGATAGCAGAGAGCTGGAGAGGAGTATCTCCAAACTCTATATATCCAAAAGATGTCCTAGGCTCCACCAAGCTTCAGGTGCATGGACCAGACACCCAGATGCATAGCAAGAGTTTAAAAAACCAAATACGGCACAAACCACCACCCAAATCCCAAACCCACACTGAGGGGAGCATGCCTGTGGCAACCCTAATATCACAGAAGTCTTTGCAGACTGTACTGACGTTTGCATCAACACTCACAGCAGGTGACACAGAATTGTGGTCTGCACTGAAACAGGCTGAAGGTCTACAAGACAAAGAAATCAGCACCCTCCAGAGGATTTGAAAGCGCTCAGAGTCTCCCAACACAACATTCAAATGCTCAGAGTCTCCCAACACGACATCAAATGCTCAGGAAACAATTCAAAATTATCCAACATCCAAAGAACCAGGAAAATCTGAAAAATTCTCAGGGAAAAAGACAAGCCACAGATGCCCAGATGTTGGAATCATCAAACAAAGATGTTAGAGCAGGGTTTTTTTTTTTTTTTTAATCATCTCCATGAGGTAAAAGTGAGCAATCTTCAAATGAATTAAAAAAAAAAAAAAAGAAGAAGATGATCTCAGAGGGAAATAGAAACAATGTAAAAATAGACAATTCTAAACTAAAAAAAGAAAAACTTTAAATTAAGAAAATCATTGGATGAACTCAACTGCAGAATGGAGATACAGGAAAAACTTGAAGATAGACTAATAAAAATAAAACACAGAGAAAAAAGCTAGAAAACAAATAATGAACAGAGCATGAGGGATCCAGAACACCTCCTAGATATTTTCTCCAAGTGAAATGAAAATCTACATTTGCACAAAATCCCATACACTAATGTTTATAGTAGCCATATTCATAATCATTAAAAGCCAGAAACAATCCTGTGTGCCCTAATGAGGGAGTGGCTAGGCAGGCTGTGTTACATCCACACAATAGAGTACACTCAGCAACAAAAAGAACAAATGGCCACCAAAGGCACCCACACTGATCAGTTTCAAATGCATTCATGTAAGTCAAAGAAGCCAGACTCAAAGGCTGCATCCTGTATAACTCCATTCATCTGACATCCCAGAAAATATAAAATTAGAGGAATGGAGAATAGATCCGTGATTGACAGGGGTTCATCTGACATTCCAGAAAATATAAAATTAGAGGAATGGAGAATTACATCCGTGATTGACAGGGGTTTGGGATGGGAGGAATGTCTGACTAAAAGGGGAACAATGGAAATTTAGGGAAGGGGGTGAGAAAACTATTTTATATCTTGACTGTGGTGGTATTTATACAACTCAATGCATTTGTCAAAATTAACAGAACTGTACACCAAAAAGAGTAGATTTTGCTATATATCAACTTCAAAAGAAATTATGAGTAAACAGCAGTGAGCTCATAGTCATGGAGTGGTTTCTGTTACAGGGGGATGAAATCATATGATAATTTCTTTTGCCCAGGACACCCACGATAAGCCAGCCATTGCCTTCACCAAGGCCAACACTGCTTGAAAACTCTATGGCATATGAACCTCATTGTAACATAAAAACAAACAGCTCAAGTGCTATCAGAAACCATCACCAGCCTCAAAGAAGCAATCCCTCAAACCCTGAACGCCTGAATGAGATGTCAAGAGCAAGTGACTTATCTTCTGACTCAGTTTCCTTGTTATAAAAGGAGGATATGAATCACAAGGTTATTGTGAAGATTAAATGCCTGCGGTATTTAACCCAGTACAGTATTTAGCATGTAGATCAATTCAGTAGGTCTCAGTTGTTTTGCTGAGATAGCCCTGAACTCATTTCCCCTACAATTCTCTGAGGCTTTTCTCCTCCCTAAATGCCAGAGCATGAGCTTATGCGACGCTACTTATTATTTTGTAGCTCAGAATGGTCCCAGGAGCAGCAGAGCCACCTTAGGGCATTCTAGATGGAGATCCCCGATCCCCAAGAGATTAAAACAATTCAAAAGACCTGAACTCCTCTAAATCAGGCCAGCAAGACTAGGTCTGATTAGAGCCATCTGAATGTACACCTCTGGAAGACAAGAGCAGCTCCTAGCATTTTCCAGCTTTATTTAGGTAGAACTAATGTACATGAGGTTGTACATAAAGTGTACAATCTGATGAATTTTACATACAAAAAACCATCACTACAATCAAGCTAATCTTCCTTTCAGCTTCACTAGTTCCCTCGTGCCCCTCTGTAACCCACCCTGTCTCCACTTCTGTCCTCAGGAAATTACTCATCTCCAGTCTGTCTTCCTATATCCAGATTGGTCCACATTTTCTAGAACTTTAGATGAGTGGACTGTCCGTACTTTTTGTTTGATGGCTTTTAAAGCCCTACTCGTGCTGTGGCAAAGACCAATAGCTTTTATTGCTGAGTGGTAGGTTACGTGGGTTGTTTGCAGATTTGACTGCTACAAACAGGGCTATAAACATTCACATGCAAGTCTTTGTGTAGGTATTTTCTTTCATTTCTCTTGGAGAATTACCCAGAGTGGGATGGCTGGGTCATATGGCAGGTATATATTTAACTTTTTGAGAAACTGTCAAATTGTTTTCCAAAGTAATTTTATATTCCTAACAGCAGCTTATGAGCGTCTGGGTTGCTCCACATTCTTGCCAACAATGGCTATGATTAGTCTTTTAAATTTTAGCCATTCTAGTGGGTGTGTGATTGTGTCTCATTGTGCATTTGATTTGCAGTTTTTTAATGACTAGGGGCACAAACAATCACTTCTTTGGTAAAGTGTTTGTTCACATCTCTTGCCCAATTTTTCCTAGGTTGTTCACATTCTGACTGACTTGTAAGAGTTCCTTACATGTTTCAAAACAAGCCCTTTGTCAGACATATGTTTTGTAATATCTTCTCCCAGTGTCTGGCTTGACTTTTTGCTTAACCAGTGCCTTTGAAAAGCAAAAGTTTTGTTGTTGTTTATGAAGTGCCATTTATAGATCTGTTTTATTTTGTGCTGTTTCTGCCCAGTTCAAGGAACCTCTGCCTCACTGAAAGTCACAAGCATTTTCTTCTGTAGTTTGTTTGAGAAATTCTATAGTTTTAGTTCTTACATCTAGGTCGATTATATTTGTTGAAACCCCACATCTTTACAAAGCTAAACATATGTTTAATATTCAACAAAACTGTATTCATTTAAGAGGCTTATAAGGGTTATTTGGGTTCAGGACATAAAGAGAAATGAAAGGTAGAATGAAGTATTTCGGGAAGCTTAAGTGGGGAGGAGAAGACAAATGTTTGCTGTTTTTCAAGACTAGAGTGATAATCTTGTGTACTGGAAATGTGCTAAGAGAGCAGATGTTAGATGCTCTTACCACAAAAAAGGGTAACCATGTGATCTAATAGATATGTTAATTTGCTTGACTATAGTAACCATCTCAGTATGTATATTAAAACATGTTGCACGCTCTAGATACAATAAAAATAAACTATTTAAAAAAAAAAAAAAAACTCACTCCAGAACTAAACTGACCTCTTGGGAGTCTTACAGCCCAGGAGCCCAAGTCCGCTGTCACCAACAGGAGGACCCAGAGCAGGGCAGCCTTGGACCCAGGAAAGACCCGGCAGCATCAGTTGTTGACTTATTCACCCAAATTTCCGGAGCCAGAACTGCTCTCGTGGGTCGGGGGATGTGAGTGCTGAATGGCTGGTATGATTTAAGGCCGTATGACAACGAACGTCCTGGCCCACACCCCTCCTGTGTCGGTGAAGGGTCCTGAAAGGGGCGCTGCACCCGCTTCCCTCATTAGGGTTCTGCCAGCAGCAGGATGTTTTCCAGGAAGAACACACAGCCAGGCATCCCTCTATCTAGTAAGCCGAGGCCCCAAAGCTGGGCGCTAGGAAGACTCTGCGCCATACCTCTTTTTGCTCTTAGGATGAGGTTCAAAATCCTCACTGTGGCCCCAGGGCTCTAAGCCTCCTAGCTTCTCCCTTCCCTCTGCAAGCTCAATCCACACAGCCTGTCCTTCCGGTTCTGGAATAGGCCATGTTCCCTTCTGCCCCCAGTCCTTGACTCCACTCTTCCCTGAGCTAAAACACGCTCCCCTCATCTGTGAATCTCCGACGCCCTTCGGCTCTCATTTTCGTGGTCACGTTTTCGTGGGAAATCCTCCTTCAGATCTCATTTTCGTGGTCACATTTTCCTGGGAAATCCTCTGGAGGCCCACTTAGACTCTGCTAGGCCTCTACAGCGGCCCATATGCTCCAAGGGCACCTTGCTGTGACTGCTGTGTGAGCAGCTATTTGGTGTCCATCTGCCTCCCCCTCAGACTGTAAGTTCCACGCAGGAAAAGATGACAACGTCCACTGTGGGGGCCCCAGCACACTCCTGGGGCCAGGTTCATAATGAAATAGTCGGTGACATTGGGGCCAGGTTCATAATGAAACAGTCGTTGACATTGGGGCCAGGTTCATAATGAAACAGTTGTTGACATTGGGGCCAGGTTCACAATGAAACAGTCGGTGACATTGGGGCCAGGTTCATAATGAAACAGTCGTTGAAGGCGTTTGTTGAATACAGAACCTAAAATTGTCTGACATGGCTAACAGGAAATATCCAAATTGTTGCCCCTGGCAATTTGCATTGTTTTGAAGATATTTATTATCATATTTGCCATTGGTCTTAAAATTCAAGTCCTTGAAAACTGCTAACTGCAAATATGGATCTCACAGAATCCTTGGATTTTTACGTGTGCTGTAAAGCCCAATCATTATGAATTATCACTGTGGCCATCAATTCAAACTCAGCCATACAAGACAGCTTAGAGGCCCCAGGGAACCCAGAGGACAGTGGATGAGGATGGCTGGAAGTCAAAAGAAGGTAGAAATGTTGACGGAGATAGGAGAAGGAAGCTGAGGTGCCCAGAACTAAAATCAGAGTAATGTCAAGGCTCAGAAAAGCAGTGAATTTAACTAATTCTTAAATCACTTCTAGGGTGTGTGAGCACTGACTTATGCTCTCTGAATTATACTTTGTGTAATTTGAAACTGAACTAAAAAAACAAACACACACCTTAGAACATTCTGAAACTAAACAGTCATATTTGTTTAGATTTTAGGTAAGTAATTTCTTCACCACTCAATCCAGGACAAAGGAATTTCACCTGAGTTTATCTTTACTACTGATCTAAGCCTTGAGTTGTAAACACCAGAGAGAGAGAGAGAAATGCTTTCTTTGCAGTATCCCAGAGTTATTTAGTTGGGAAGAGGTGGTTCCTCTCGGTCCTTTTATCATTGAACAGGAAAATGTGTGATAACATTTAATGTTTAGCATTTTCTCAGCAAAAGCTGAGCACTGCTGCCTCTGAACTGAGAATAAAGCCAGCTCTCATAACAGCAGCAGAGAAGGCGCAATCCAAAATCGACAAAGCTATCATGAGACAGGAGTAGCCAGTGGCCACAGTCCACACCACAGAGAGAAGATATCCTCTGGAGGATGAAAGAGAAACAGCAGAGCTTTTGTACAGAAGTGAGTGAAAGGAATTTAACTGGAGTGTAGTCACCTCCCATGTGTGGTCCTGGTACATCTTGGGGAGATTGTCCTCAAAGCTACGTCAGAGTGCATTACTCCTTTTCCAGCGTAACTTCCAGCTGTCATTCCATGTCATGAAAAAATTATAAGCCTTTCTCATAGTTTTTCTTTTACGAACTGCACAGCAATGTGTCGAAAGTGATCTCCTTCTCTCCAGTAAAAAGAAAGAGTTCGGCTTTCAAGACGTGGATTCAGTATTGGGTGCCCAGAGCAACCCCTGCAGAGGCCAGTCTCGAAAGGCAGCCCTCAGCGGCTGCACCGCAGGTCCTGCGCAGAGGAGCATGAGCACGCTGATGGGGCTTAAGCATGTCCAGAAAAAGTAATGTAATTATACAGTGTCAGTGAGAAAAGAGCTTGCAGGTGGACTTTCCAGATAAATGAAGAGGTCTCTCCTTTCAGACACCAACACGCTTTCGCTATACGCATGTTGAGGTAAATGTATTTTTGAGCGAAGGCATCGCACGCTTCCTGGTAGTGAGTATTTAAAAAGAGAGGTGGAGGCACCATGAGAAACTTGTAAGATTGAAGGATGGAGAACCTGGATTCCCCACATGCTCCACCACTCCCTGGTGGGTGGATGTGGGTGAATCATTGCCATTACTCAGAGAATAAAAGTAATATCCGATACATGACCTTGCTCCATAATGAAAAATAGCTGGCTCGCCTTGAGCACTGTCCTGCGTGTTAGGCATTCTTCTGCGTGCTGTGTGCCGCTTACCCCATTACTACTCGGAACGGCGACAGCGGGTGCAGTAACCAACTGAGGCTGGAGGAGCTAAGTGAGGCCACACACACCATGAGGTCTGCAGCCAACCAGAGCCCGGCTCTAACCAGGAAGGCAGTCTCAGGCGCATAGGTGCCTTCACGCATCCCAGGCCTGAATTGTTTCATCTGTAAAATGAAGTTGATAGTAGGCGCTAAGTCCTTTGGAGAATCAAATGAACGGTTATGTCCTAGAAGGCACTCAGTACTGCTCACTGTGTTCCCTTTCCTTGTGAAGTGGGACAATCCTGGTTTTGAGTCCAGCTAACATGTGTAGCTCAGCATCAGTTACATCAGACGTGATCTGGGTTATTGTAAGGATAAATAAATAATGCATATAAAGCATGCGTCATGAGTATTTGAGAACAAAAAGTCTTTCCTGTTACTTACTGAACATCTATAAATTGCATGTGCATTTCACATCCACAGTGTCCCAAATCCAACTAAGTATCTTTCTTCCCAGCTTCATCTATCTTCCGTATTTATTGTCTTAATGGCACCATTCTCTACCCCCAAATTTAGGAAGATTGCTTTGTGATTTTCCCGTGGTCATCATTCTTCATATTCAGTTTGTTGTCATGCCTGTCTATCCTGCCACAGTTTATTTAACAACTTCATCCTTCCTAACCACATTATTGCACGTTCTAATGTGCCTTCCTGCTTCGAATATTTCTCCACCTCAACTCATCCTTCGGATGGCTTCTGGGAAATTCAGAAACTCTGCCCAGACTCTCAGGACCTCTAATAATCTGGCCCAAACCTGGTCCTCAAGTCTAAATTCCTGTCCGTCTCTCACCAGGGCAGCCTTCCCCCAAAAGTCTCCTGCTCTTTTCTAATTCCTTGCTGTTGATCATTTGTCACCAGATAATGAATTATTTGTCCCCCAACAGTCAGTTAAACTGTGAAAGTTTCCTTTTGTACCCTTCCTTCTTTATACCAATACATATGGAATTTTCATCTCTAATATATGTCATTATGAAATGTTTCAAACAAAGATGAGGAAATAGCGTAACATATGCTCTCGGATTCCCTATCCAGATTTAGCAGAGAACAGCTTATCATGTTAGCTTAGTTTTCAACCTCTTTAAAGAAATAAAATATTATGGATCCATTCCAAAGTTTCCCCCACCTTCTCCTTCCTGCCTTCCTCATAGATACGACTGTTCTCAAATGTGTATCAGCCTGACTTCATGCATCCTCTGTACTTTTTCATTTGCATGAACCCATTTAAATGAATTAAACAATTATTTATCATGTTGGAGAGCAATTAGGCCATATCTCCTAAAATTGGAGATGCCGATCATCTGAAACCCTACAATTCTATCACCCAACACTCACCCAGAACAGCTTTCCTGTGCATATGAAAATACACAAAGTGTATACTGAATTATTGTTTGTAATAGTGAAAAACATAGGAAAAAACATAACTGGCTTTGAATGAGGATAATAAGTGAATGAAACGCGATTTATTCCTACAAGGTATACTTTAGAGCAATTAATATTGCTAACCTAAATTGTATTTGTATCAAAAAACAAAGATATACACAAAAAACATGATATTAAATGGAAGAAAAAAGTTGAAAAGGATACACGGTACAGGATACCCTATTCTTTTTGACAAACATGTTCACATTTAGATAATCACTATCAGGCTATCCATATTTTCCTGCCATAGTTAGGAGGAGTGAAAGACATGGCTCTTGTTTTCTGTTTTCCATCATCTGGTTTCTGATCATGATTTTTCAGAGTCTTTTTTGTTAAACTGATCAATTTCCCACCCAAATTTTCTTATTCAGTTAGGATATGCATTTTAATCATTTTGGAAGGACTGTCATTAAAATGTTAGCATATAATTAAATGTGGATTTTTTGGTTGCTATCTAGAATTACTCTGGATAGCCGCAAACAGACTATGGACCTTGGCAATGTTTCACAAGCTTCCTTTTCTTATTTTCCACTGTTTCCCATGTTGAAATTATATGGAGTTTACATTTCTGAATTTTTACCAAGGGAAGAGGGTGTTGTGTTCTTTCAAATCATACATAAACAATTAGGGAAATTCAGCTAGGCACTACACTGATTTCCTCATGTGGCACCCTTTCTAATAGCTTGTATCATCATCTTTTTTATATTATTTCCTTAATCATATTTGGATACCTCCTTGAGTGATTATTTTATAAAAAGCCTATTGTGGGTCATTTTCATAAGGCTTTCATTACTTATAAGTATTTTTATTTCACCTTCACACTTGAATGAAAAATTAACTCAATATGAAACAAATCTATATTCCAAGATGTTTTATCAAATGACTTTAAAGACACTCTCGATTGTTATCTATGTTGTTTTCTATCAATGATGAAAAGTCTGATGTTGAGCTGATCCTCTTTAATTTGTAGTTAGCTGATTTTTCTTTGTGTAGTTTTATGATTCCTTTTTTGTTTGGTGCTTATAACCTCGCTAGCCCGTGTGCAGGCGTGTATCTTGCTTGGCGAACCTTATCAGTTCTAGGTCTCCCTCAGTCTCAGGAGTCACGAGCTGCTTCAGCTTTTGGGAATTCCTGACTCTGGGTCAGAAAGGTGATATGCTTCCCCTAGTCATCTTTCTCTCTCACAGGGTTCTTGCCCTTGCAACCCAGCTGCCATGTTGTAAGGAAGCCCAAGGTATACGAAGAGCCACGTGTAAGTGTTCTGGCCGACATTAGTCAGCATCAACCAACAGTCACATGAGTGAACGAGGCTTCAGACGATTTCAGCTCCAGCCTTTGAACCTCCCAAGCTGAGGCCAAGCAGGGCAGAAATGGGCTGTTGCTCCTGAGCCCTGCCCAAATTGTAAATCCATGAGCAAAATAAAATGTTGCCATTGTTTTAAGCCACTTCATTTTGGAGTAATTTTTTATAAAGACATAATACATGGAACAGGCTTCACGGGTCCTCTCTCCCTCCTTTTCAGATATTCAACGCACTCACAGCCTTTAAACATTCTCCAAATGTCTGTCACACTAGCTATGCCTGCCTCATGTGCACCAAGAGTAAATATTATCCTCGCGTTAAAATAAAATGCACACTTGTGAAATCATCAGTGAAACATGAGGGAAGCGGCTCAGTGGGCAGAGATGTCTTGTTAACTGCAGGCCACCTCCCAGCCCTTCCTGCAGTCCTACCTCATCTCACCACAGACCAGGAAAGGAGGTGAGGCTTCCCTGCCAGCATCTGCAAGGTTTGATTGCCTTCGATCTCAGCAGTCTCCAGCCAGGAACAAGCTACAGCCACAGAACCCTTCTGAAGCCAGGGGAGGTTACTACATTTTCTTCTTAAATCGTAAACTGTTGATGATACTTCATGAAACGCCCATTCCAGTGTTAAGGAAACAGAATGCTTTCTGTAGGAGATAAGCCCTCATGAGAATGTTTAATTCAAGTGTTTAGTAATTCAACCATGTTAAAAATTAAGCTCCCTTTCATGACAAACACATTTTGTCGGGAGAGGAGATTGGAACACAGAGGGGCCCACTTCCGTCATGTAATCATTGTTCTTCAGGACTTGGGATGATCGTCTAAAAGAGGGAGACGCAATCAAACTGGCTATCTGTGATCATCTCAGTAACAAATGTTGCTGGAATGCAACTGTCCTGTTTATTCTTTTGGGTTTACTTTCCTGTATTTTTACTGAATTCAGTCAAATGGTTTGTGTATGTCATCACAATCTGAGAATGTGTCTTCACAAGACCAAAATAAATCATGAATCACTAATTCAGAGGGGAAAAAAGAGAAAACCAGCTGTTCATCGGCAAAACACAGTCGTTCCATTGAATCCATTTTATGCTGAGGCAAAAACCTCACAGGATGGAAAAGCATAAAAATCTTCCAATATAGAAATCCACAAATCACTTCTAATTCCTTTCCCTTTCAAATATTTCTTCTCATAATTTTTGAGAGATCTCAACAATGAGACTCTAAGGAATTACACCCAAGCCCCGAAGTGATCAGGTACTAACTTTGAAACAGTTAAATGTCATGAGAAAAGCTTACAATTGGATAGGTCATTTGTTTGTTTGGTTTTTATAGGTCATTATTGTTTTATAAATTTTCAATACAACAAATTGCCTGATAAGGTTTCTGGCCTAGATTTCAAAAAACATGTAGAATTGGGCGCTTGAAAGTCTCCCCAAATCTAAGAGAGCAGCAGATGCTCATGGATTCTATTCCACCAGAATAGAAATACAGGTCTTGAGTTCGTGGCCAGACACAAAATGAGGAGAAGCCACCACCTATCTGGGCAAGCTTCCCCAACTGTGAAACAAAAATAACATTTGCTCTGCTGACCTTACAGTGATGTGAGAAAAAATGAATCATTCAGAGTTTGTTGCAAGACAGATATTTTTAAGATTAAAAAAGAAAACAAACTTTTGTCCACTGTGTGCAACAAACTATGAATTGTGGTCATTTGTGTTTTAAAATAAGCCCATGGCCTGCAATCTCTCTTTGCTTGTGAGCCCTGGGATTTTTGATATATCAGGTTATTTGTGTGGTATGTGTGTGCATGTATATGTGTGATGTGTGATGCATGTGCGTGTTTTAATGAAGTGGAAACAAGGAAGTCCAGAAATATCTGAAATCATTTGAGTTTATCAGAAAATCTTCCCCGACCACCTTACATTCCCCTTTCCTTATCCTTAAAAGCATGCCCTGTTGTTTTCCTTCATTGCCATATATCTGTAATACCTCAGACTTGAGCGTTTTACCTCTTTCATTGTTATTTACCAATGATTCTCTGTCTCCCTCTATAAACATTAAACTCCACGAAGGCAGGTTACGTGCCCGCTTTGTATCACAGGGCATACTACACAGTAGGTACTGACTATCTGTGGGATACATTCGTTATGTTTGAACAGTGAGTTTGATCACTGGTGTCCAAGGGAAGATTTGTGAAGGGTCTCGTTCTTTGCCACACCTTGAAGAACCACTCTGACCTGGGCAGTTATCAGAGCCGGGTTGGCTTCAGGGAGTGGGACAGAAGTCCCAGCCCCTTTGCATTTTTTCAGGCATGGCTGATGAGAACTCACCCCACAGTGAAGAGCAGCGAAGTGACCTGCAGCAGATGTGACATCTTCTGCCTCAAAAACAGAGCAGCTGGCCCATTATGCCAAGGATTTCTAGACATATCAAGGAAAGTGTGTTCCTTTCACCAACAACTATAGAGTGAAAACGCCAATTATATTAGTGCTATCATACAGAATATTTAAAACATGGAGGTAAAATCACTGTTTTAAGTCAGCCTTCTTCCCTCAATTTTGGCAAAATCTCTTCACCTGCCTATGAGGCCATTTGTAGGACCCAAGTGATGGTGTTCCAGATGCCATTTGAGTAGGTCCTGTTTTCTTCTGTTTACCATTTCTCTGCCTCCTATGTTTGGATACCATATTGTCCTCTGGCCACATAAAACTGGCCAGATCCTCCAGCAATGGACTGAATGTTTGTATCCTCCCGACGTTCATATGCTGAAGTCTAAATCCCAATGTGATGGTATTGGGAGATGGAGCTTTTGGAAGGAAATCAGTTGATGAGGATGGAACCCTAATGAATGGGATTAGCGGCCTTATAAGAAGAGACATGGCTGAATGTGGTGGCTCACACCCCTGTAATCCCAGCACCTTGGGAGGCTGAAGTGGAAGGATTGCTTGAGCCCAGGAGTTTGAGGCTGCAGTGAGCTAGGATGATGACAGTGCACGCCAGCCTGGGCAACAGAGTGAGACCCTGTCTCAAAAAATAAAAAGTAAAAAAAGAAGAGACATAAGAGACATGACTGCTCTCTGCCACATGAGGATGCAGTGAGATGACCACCATGAAGCAGCCCAACGTGCAGGCCCTCAGCTAACACTGGATCTGCTGGCAAGGTGATCTTGGACCACTCAACCCCCAGAACTGTGACAAACAAGGGTGTTGTTCAAGCCACCCAGCCTACAGTAATTTGCTGCAACAGTCCAGGTGACTAACATCACCATTATTGTCTTACCAGACTACAGCAGCTACCCAAATAAGCCCATTTAAGAAACCAGACTATTTTTTTTATCAGAGACCGATTTGTTATTTGAACTAATGTGTTAAACTTTAGCTAAGGGACAGCGATTTTTGTACCCACACAAAAACAACAACCACTACTTCAGTAATCACCCCCTTGGGAAAAATCTCATTGTTACAAATGTCTTTCAACAAACACTTGTAGTAAACATTTCTTGCACATTTTTGGTATTACAACGTCTCCCTGGCTTCCCAGTGTTACCTAGAAGTATAAAAGAGGCCTTTTTAAAGTCACAAGCGATTTTTACACAGCCACAGAATCAGATCCATCACTAGACTTGTAAGTTCTCCATTTATCAAGTAGCATCTCATGAACTGGCCTCATGTTCCACATCTCACATGGTTGCTGAATTTTAGGTTTCTGAGATGTCTACCCCTGGATATTTTAAGCAAGAATTCTGGAATAAAAATGGCCTGAATCTCTAACTCTGCCACTTGACCTAGTTTCATTAAAGAGGCTATTTGTTTCCTTTCGACTTCATGGAGGCCAGTCCTTTATGGCCTCCACAACTCCTGCAAGGTTCTAGATTGTTCGGGTACAAATTAAACAAGATTGCTTGAAGCAAAACAGCGCCGTGTGTCTCTGGAGCACAGAGAATGGTAAACCACTGGGATTCAGCTTGCCGGTCAATAGTCACAATGCCCCTTCACTGGTTTACCCAAGCTTTGGGTGCCAAATCTTCTGCATATTGAGTGACGTGCCTTCCGAAGACATGATGGTCACCCCACAACTAGCCATTGCTTCTTCTCATCTGGTTAGGGTTGCCAGCTTTAGCAAATGAAAATGCCATCAAACGGTTCGACATGTTAAGATTGTTTATGATACATTCAATACTCAAAACAAGCCTGGTGTAAGGGCAGGGTGTTGGTTATTACAGGGTACAAAGTTTCAGTGATGGACTTGATGAGTATGTTTATGGCCTTGATGGTCATGATAGTTCCATAGGTATACACTTATTCCTGAATTCATCGAGTTATACACATTTAATATGTACAGCTTTTAGTATATTAATACTTCAATAAAGTGGTTTAAAACAAACAAAGCTAGGTGCATCTCAGAGACCTTGTCAACATCAACATATAAAAACTAATAAAAAATAAAAATTGTACTATGTTCTAGTCTGAAGAATGCTCAATGATAATATCAAGTGCTACTTAATAAGCACTTCGCATCAGGCATTATTTTTAAAACAAATTTACAAGGCAAATTTTTATCCCTATTTTATTGAGTATTCAATCAATTTTGGCTCTAAAGATACCATCAAAACCACTGAGCTTCAAATGCAGTATTTAGGCAGTCTGCAGCCTTGCGGGCACACTGAAGCAAGGTTGATACTCCACAGGTTTCCCTGGTGTCACTGGACCAGTTGTGCAAAATCAGCATCATTTGTTTGCTGTCATGATTGTTAAATATGTTTATTGTCACAGCTTCTGGAGGCATCTAGATGTGTAACATCTCACATATTTAAAACCTCAGACAAATGCTTGAGTTTTACTCCTTTATGAGACTCTTTCAGAGGCCCTACATTTCAGCCCTGTGAATTAAACAAACTACACCCACATCTACAATTTGAGCTCCTTTGGGATTCATATGTTTTTTGTTTTAAGAAGGGTAATTTGGACTCGGGGAAAATATCAGAAAGGTTACACCTCCAAACCTCCCCACCCCTGACCACTGGACTAAGAACTCCCTATACCTATAAACTTTTCCTCTATAAATACAGGAAAGTCAACCCAGAGAGATGATGTTAGATAAACACATATCATCCTCCTCCTCCTGGGAAAGCCTGGTGTTGGATTCTACACAGCTAGCAGCTGGGACAATGGACAGAAAAGATCGACACAACCCCCAACTCCCCATCCAGTTCTCCCTTGCAGTCTGACATCATGAAGCAAGCACCAAGCCAGACACAGGTGCTTCTGTATTCCTAGCTACTTAGGAGGCCAAGATGGGAAGATCACTTGTGGCCAGGAGTTTGAGACCGGCCTGGGCAACACAGTGAAACTCTGTCTCTATAAAAAATAAACATTAGCTAGGTGTGGTAGTGCTCACCTGTAGTCCCAGCTACTTGGGAGGGCAAGGCAGGAAGATTGCTTGAGCACAAGAGGTTGAGGCTGCAGTAAGCTATGATGGTACCACTGCACTTGGCCTGGGCAACAGCATGAGACACACACACACACACAGCAAACACCAAAGTGAAGAGCCAGCCCTTTCACCAGAGAGAATCTTCCCTTTGGGCTGCTCAGGTCACTTACACAGACGCAAGTAAATTTAGAACCTATTTGTCTCCTGCAATGTGCAGAGTTCTATGCCATTGAAGACACAGCAGGTGGTGGAGCTACCCACTGCTAGTAAACACCACGCTGTGTGCCAGGCCCTTCTTGCCCGGAGGATAGCTGTGTCACACAGTTTGGCCTCTTTCACAGAAGGGGACATTTGTGGGGTGAAGTGACATCTTTTCAAAACACCAGAAGGCTTCAGACTGGCCAGAGTACCAGCCGGCCTGCCTGGCCAGCACAGCTTTCCGTGGGTGCACAGCTGTCTAAATGGAGACGGGGAAATTACAGGGGACAGACAAGCAACTGGCTAAAAAAGAAAAAGAAAAAGAAAGAGGCTAAACCATGTCTCCCTGTTTACAAGGCCGCCACCTTAGAGTCCCAGGCAGGAGAAAGTGCAGCTTGAAGACCTGCCATTTGCAAACGAGCGGGCAGCCTCGGAGGAAGTGCTTTTTAACTCCAGCCACAGAAACTGTCCGTGGTAAAGTGCGTTGGAAATTCACAAGGAGGGAGATCACCAGGCAGCTTGTCAGTTTAACTCTTTATCGGAACGCACTTAATGGGATTTTACATTCAGCAATATGAACTTTGAAATACTCAAGTTCATGTTTCACCTGCAGAGCTCCCATCTGTTTTTACTTCACCCTCAGAATTTCCATCTGCTCTTTTTCAGGCCTGTCTAATGGGATGCCCCGTTAGGCTCTACAGCTTTTCCAGGTGCTGAAGTCATGGAAATTTTAGGGCATTTTTTTAAAATAAAACTTTCGTCCTACAAGTTACCTGTGAAAATTAATTCCATTGTACAACAGCGTTCCTTGAAAGACATTTCCCAGAATGTGCATTAAGAGCTACCATGGCACGTACGGTGATGGGTTATTGCTACCCTTGGTGACGCCGAGAGCTCACAGGGGATCTTAAGTAATACAGCTAGGCAGAGGGCTGTGCCCAGGCCATGTTTCCCGGCTGATCACTCTGAGCTTCCCAAGTTCAACGCCAAACCTGGAGATCTTCCCTCAACTACTCGGGGCTGCGTGAGGGCAAGACGAACCTCACAACTTCATTTGCACATCCTGGCCTGACCTCGACCTCCCAGCAGCTGACCTGTGTGTGAGGTCAGGGGAACAGCCGCACAGCTTTCTGGAGGCACAGGGCTGGCAGCTTGTAGGAAGGTGGTTAGAGCCATAATACTAGCGTTTGAGATGTGTTCGTGTCAGTGACTCATTCTCCTGGTTTCAGATCCTCCAAAAAGAATTTCACACTGGAAGAACAGGGGCATTCCATATAAAGTCTGAGATGATTACTAGTGGGGACCAAGTGAGAGCGAAACAAAGGAAGGAGCTAAATACAGCCGTGGCAGAGGACTGGAAGATGTGCAGAAAAACATTTAGTGTACCAAAAGGTAGTTACTGTTTACTCAGAAGGGTCTCCATGTTAGACCTCTGGTTTATCCAACATATACTAGAGATGCTGATTCATTTAGCATATGATGCTTTAACGTCAATCAAAGAGTAAACAGGTCACAGGGTCATAGGTTACATAAGTACAGTGGGCAAAGAAGCCGGTCCTGCTGTGTGATTTAGACAGATCTAAAAGGGACTCAGACTGTCTCCCCTCTGCGGATCCATCAGCTGGAGATTCACTGTTTGGGTTTAACAGCTACGATGAAGTTGCAACATTTCCCCACTTAAAGCATTTAATTCAAATGTGCTGAAAAGTGATATGCATTGTTATAGCCTGGCCTTTCCATCAGATCATTGGAACCTTCTCTTTTATGCAGTCCTCATTCTCTCCCAGACAGAAACGCCTTGTCTCCCTACCAGTGGCTCCCTCCTACTCAGCTCCCTAAGACGGCATCCAGGTGTAAAGGGTAGAAGACAACCCACATATCCTCCCATTGGGAATGGGGACCCTCTGACCTTGCACAGGGCACTGGGTATGCGCTGGTGACATCTGCTGGTTTCCAGGGTTCTGTCCCTTGTCCCAAATGGGTCCTACATGCCCAGTAAACTTGTGGCGAGTCAGGGGTTCCAGCCCTGCTCTGCTGGCCTTCAGTCCATTCTCTTTGACTGTCTTCCCTTCAGCCCTCGTTGCCTGGAGACCGGGGCCACCCTCAGCAGGACCACAGCTGATTCACTGACCACCCGGACTTCTCGCTCACCTTCAAGCACAGATGAGGGTGTGCTCTCCTTGGCTCTCCTCTGCTCACACCTCCTTTTACCACTGAAGATCCTGCCTCCCTGTTCCTCCGCCATCTGCAAAGGGATGTGGAGAATGCTGAGATGGAACATCCAGGCTGACCCTTGATATGCCAGAGGGAGAGGGGAAGAAAGAACTTACACAATTCTGTGTCAGGTCTCAATAGGATTTGGAGTTTGGAAAGTTACTTAAGCAATCAGTGAGAGTAACCAAAGAAAAGCCCATTTTTATGAGTAAGAAAACGAAGCGTATCACTTTCTTTAGTTTTACTACCTTTGTCAATTATTTAAAAAAAGCTCATATATAATATTGTCTGCCTAAAGCTGTAGCCATGTCAGATTCCATCTTTTTTCTCCTTCTGTGGTAACAGATATACCGGAGAACATGTTCTTTCTGTGGGTCAGGAGCCTGCCTGAGATCGGGGCTAGAAGATAGTCTGTTTCAAGAGGTCCATGTTCATTTTTGAACTTGTGGGTTCTTTTCTGCCAGAGAAGCTGACACCTCTATGAAACATACTCTTGAAGATGTCTCTGTCTCAAGCTCAGTGTTTGCCTGAAAAATAGCACTAGCAGCAACAACAAGAAAAGGAAAGCAAACATTTGATGTAATTTCAGCTACCTAAGCAAAGCATTTTCTCAAAATTTGAAGATGCCTTCATTTAGGAAAGCCATAGCCCTACAGCACACACAGGTGTGGATCTAAGATTTTCATGACGAGAACAAAGAAAATGAGAAATTCTGGGGTCAGTGCTCAATGACCCACAGGGCTTCTGTGGGACCTGGCTGGAAACAGACAAGAGCGTTGTGTGATCTCCTAAAGGTAAAGTGCAAATATTCCCTCCAGAAGAACACTCCAGGCATGTGATCAGATTTCTGAGATCCACGTAAAAAGAAATCTTGAAATCTTTGTTATGGTGAAGAATGATTAGAATTGCTAATGTTTTCATTACTCATTACTACTTCATTACTCCAAAAAAAAATTCAGTATAGTTCTAGGAAGCTAAAATACAGATTTGCCAAAAGATGCTCTCTGGATTTTAAATAAAATATTTTTGGATTTAGATTTCCACTCCTATCTTTACAACATGGCATACTATCTTTACTACCTGAGATGTACCAGCCTCAATCAGTACCTGCCTCATAGGGTTACTCTAAAGATTAAATGAGATGGTGTTTGGAAACATACACTGTAAGTATTACATACCTGGCACGTGGAAGGTGCTCAAAACACAGAGCCTATTATTCTATTATTATTACAAATCTGTATTTTTTTTTTTTTTTTTTTTGAGACGGAGTCTCGCTCTGTCGCCCAGGCTGGAGTGCAGTGGCCGGATCTCAGCTCACTGCAAGCTCCGCCTCCTGGGTTTACGCCATTCTCCTGCCTCAGCCTCCCGAGTAGCTGGGACTACAGGCGCCCGCCACCTCGCCCGGCAACCAAGTCCTTTTTCATCCAACAAGTTTTATGCAAAAGAAAGCAAGACATGGGTGGCTTCAGCACTGAATGACGTAATGTTTTTGAAAGGGCTGGCACAGCGCCGGGGCCATGCCGAAGTCTAGGAGGGCCAAGTGACTTGCTTTGAGTCCCAGAGGTCTGCCACTGCTTCCCAAAACTAAGGCTCAGATCGAGGACCTTTCCAATTCACTATCCCGATATTTAGGAGCAGGGATCAGAGACTGGCTTTCTTTTTCCTCTCGTTCTTGTATAACGAAAATAAATCCTTTAACGTTATAGTCACATATATTACAAAGCATAGCTGTTCACAGCATATCAGGCACACGAGAGTTTCCATCCTCTTCCATCAATTAATGCCCTGGAGTCCGCCTGTGCCACAGCAAACATCTGCGATGCTGGGGGCGGGGCAGGGGGAGGGAGGGGGTTATTCAATCACTACATGCACATGATCTTGGTTTTGAGGCTGTCAATTAGGATGGAAACAAGTCACCAATTACTTCCAAATACGGGGGAATTTCGGTGAGATGTTCATCTGTCCATTAAGAGCCCAACTCAGCAGCACACTCCCACCCCACACCCTCAAATGCATTTCAGACCTGCCACAGAGAGGCCATCCCAGCTGGCAACACTGAGGTCCCATGGTTCAGCAGGGATAAGATTTTCAGGGTAGCATCCAAAGCCTTTATTCCCCACAACTCATTGGCCGTGGAGACCTTTATACCTGGGACCCCTACGCCTTTGAAAAGCTATCCAGAGAGGCACCAGTTTGTTTGGCTCTCTGATCTTTTATACGGTACTTTTTGAAGCTCTGTCTGACCTGCATGATCTCTTCTCAATGCTGCTTCATGGCTTATTTTCCACAGAGAAGGGACATATTGATCCCTATGATACCAGGGAATGCTGAATAAATATTCTTCTCTCTAATGTCTGCCCCCAAGTCTTCCCCATCCTACCGGGCAATGCTAAGATAGAGTTTTTAATTCCACACCCCACCCCCACCCCAGCCACCCTTTTCTGTCACCAAAGAGCCCAGTTGTGTTCAATTTCTAAAATAAGCTGCGCTGCCCTCCAATCAGTTGGTGATTCCCTTTCAGGAACTGCCTGCCCCGTGTCTTTTGAAGTGAGCTCATTACAGTCTTTGCTCCCCCGCCTATTCCTGTCTTTCTGGAGCCCTCCAAGCCCGGTGGGCATCTGCGTCTGCTCCCATTGGGTCCTGTGCCCACTCAAATCCTCGTCCATTTCCCACTATTAGATAGAGGCCAAATGTCGCCCATTCCAAACAAATGACTCCCAGCTGAGGCTCCTAAAGACAAGAGCCAATTCCCACAAGTGTGTTAATTTATCTGCTCAAGCCCAGCCTTAGATCCCCTGATCTAAGCCATTTTTATTACTATACTATGAAAATCAAAACAGAGAAACTGACTTTGAAAGTTTTTTTTGATGGGATCAATTTGTACTGAGCTCAATATTAACATCTACCCCAGAAAGCCTCTTCTACAGGGCACAGATATCAGATACTACTGATACAAAGATCACCAGGGCAAGCCACCAAAAAGAAAATGTCAGACACAAAAATGATGAGGGTATTGCAAGGTTATCATCATTAAAATTCTATGGTAACCTTCATTGTTTATCAAATCCTAAGAAATACAACACGATTTTTTTTTTCAGGAATAATGCGATATTCCTTTGGAGATAACATAATTGCAGTTTCAAATGACTTACCTCTATCACAGGGGAAGTGGCTTTTAAATTCATTGGAATAAGGATAATTTCAACACCCAGTCAAACAGTCAAGCAATAGATCATGACCCAAATTGTAGAAGAATCTTCACATTAAGTACTCTATATATGAAACACCTCCACTACATTAAAAATCACAGGGCTCTGAGTTTACATATCGAAAGCAGAGGGGCTCCGTATCTCCCTTTTGTTCCTTGATAAAAATAGCCAAATGAACTTTGGCAAAGGACAAGGAAATTAGTAACCATACCACCAGCAGCATGACCACTGTGGTAAGAAACCCAATGCAACACTGTGTAGGGTCAGAATGGCCAGGCACAGTGGCCCACCCCTGTAACCCCAGTGCTTTGGGAGGCTGAGGCAGGTGGATCACCTGAGGTCAGGAGTTCAAGACCAGCCTGGCCAACATGGTGAAACCCCACCTCTACTAAAATACAAAAATTAGCTGGGTGCGGTGGCGTGCACCTATAATCTCAGCTACTTGGGAGGCTGAGGCCGGAGAATTGCTTGAACCTGGGAGGTGGAGGTTGCAGTAAGCTGAGATTGCATCACTTTACTCCAGCCTGGGTCAACAGAGTGAGACTCAGTCCCCGAAAAAATTGAGAGAGTCAGAACACGGCTAGAAAAACTCCACTGACTGAATGAATGTCCAAAACATGCCACGCAGTGTCCTCAGTCACATTGCCTTTAAACCCAGTAAGGATCTTGAACAGTAGACATTGTTCTTCCTGCTTTATGAATGTTGGAATCTGATGATCAGAAAGATTAGCCAATCTGCCCAGTGAATACAGAGAGGAACGGATCTGATTCTAAAGCCCTTGGACTTTACACTAACATTTTCCAAATGAATAAACGCCTTAGTACAAAACACCTCCGGGAAAATGTTTAACATAGACTGAAAACATCATACCTTTCCATGATGCAGAAACAGAAGGAATAGGATGTTAGTCATAATAACATTTTCTTATGCGTTTCTCCAGTGAAATACATTTTTCACTGACAGGTCAATTTCATGAACTAGAGTCAAAAAATCACATGCAATGGATAAAAGTGAAAAACACGGATTTTCCTCTATGTGTTTTGGTAATGACAGCACATTTTTCGTATGTATAACCATGGAAGCCATACTTAGCTAAAGGAAGAGCAGTTTCAGGTTATCTCCATCACCCCAAAGAAAATGGCCCCAAATATTACTATTCACCTGAGGAAAAGAAACCACTTTTCAAACATCTGAAAAATACTCTCTCACGTCTACAAGAAAAACATAGCCCTTGTTGAGCTGAACTTTTCACTTCTACATTCACCACGTTACCATCTTGCTAAAATCAGATGACTCTTTACCTAAAAAACAAATCAAACTTGGCATCCTTCTCCTAAAGCTGCAGTTGTTGCTGGTGGTTGATGGGGCGGTGGCTGGGGTAATGAAACAGGGAGAGGTCAAACACTCACACACCAAGAGTGATGACCTATTGGAATAACAGGAAGTGAAAACAAACCCGATTGCACTGGGGAGAGCACATCAGCAAAGGGGAACCGGAGGTCTCGAGGAGCCTGCAGGCCCAGGCTCTGCTTCTTAGCCCATCCCTCCTTTGACTCTGATTTCATCACCTTGCCATCTGATCCTCCTGGTTGATTTCAATTAATTCCCAAGGATGGGAAAACTCACACTTCATTCCCATGCCTGAGAACACCCGAGTGACTGATTTATGGAGACTGTTGTTAGAAAGACAAACAATGACTTGAAATGGCCAAAGAGTTAGTGACTTGGACAATGGTTTATGGTGACCTCAGATGCGGGAGGTTTCAGTTCTTACATTCAGGGTTGAATTACCACCACTACCAAAATAGCTGGGGAAATTTCTTTCCATGATGTCAGGCCAATAAGCAGTGTTTCTAAAGGAAACGAATCACTTTGGTCTTCACTTCCCCTTCACTTAACCAAGGAGAGGGAAAAACACAAAACATAGAGGTGTTAGGACTGGCAGCATGTTTTCTTATTTTTCTAGAATGTATCTCTTAGTTTTTGTACTCTGTAATTTTTTTTTTTTTTTTTTTTTTTTTTTTTTTTGAGACAGGGCCTCACTCTGTCACCCAGTCTGGAGTACAGTAGCATGATCATGGCTCACTGCAGCCTCAACTACCCAGGTTCAAACAATCCCACCTCAGCCCCTCAGGTAGCTGGGACTATAAAGTGGTTGCCACCATGCCCGGCTAATGTTTTTTTTGTTTTGTTTTGTTTTTTTGTAGACACAGGATCTCAATACATTGCCCAGGTTGGTTTTGAACTCCTGACCTCAAGCAGTCTGCCTGCCTCAGCCACCCAAAGTGCTGGGATTACAGGCATGAGCCATATGGCATTTTCTAAATGTTTTCTGTTGCTTTTCCTGTAACACGTCTGACTTTGTTAAACGTGGCTCATTCAGTCCTTTCTCAAACTTAAGAAAAAGTGTTATGTAAGTTCTGTGACTTCTGCCCTTGAGTTCACCACCTTTCTTACCTCCAAATACCCACCCACAAACGGAAAAACAAGCAAAAACAAACATACAAAAAAACAGTGACCTCAGCAACACAAAAACACAAATTGAAAGGCTCCTGTCCTGAATGTAAAGATGTATAATCACCTACCAAAATAATTCAACATTTAGTAAGGCATCTCGATGTATGAAAACCCATTGAGAAAGAATGTTTAAAATGATGTCTCTAGTAATTCCTTTTTTTTTTAAGTTCTTCAGTTTTAAGCTCAAAGCAGAGAAAATGTTAAGAGCCCACATTTCAATTACAATCTCCTGGGGACACAGAGGTATTGGGAGTCAGTATCTCATATCATCAGAACCTGAGAGAATCGTGGAGAGTTAAATGAAGATGTGCACCAAACCAATCACACAGGAACACAAGGAGAAAAATATTTCTAAGACCCAGAAAAAAATTCAAACGATAAAAATTATTTTTCCAAGAAGAGAGAAAACATCCACAAAATGCATTTCAATCTGCCCAATGAATGATTTTAGCATTGTCAGTAGTCTCTACACATGACCAACTTAGAACAACAGAAGTAATTCTGAGTAAAGAGGAATCAGAATGAGCTTTGTATTTCAAAAACCCACTGTTCTGTGTGAATTCCTGTTGACGGAACCACTTCACTGACAACATTCACTGCCAGGCAGAGAGGGGGCAAATTCCTACATAGCGCGTTTAAAAGGTAAGATGCGTCGGGGACTGGGAGTAGATGAATCAGGCTTTGGAAGAAAAGTCACAGAAGCTAAGCTTGGACATGCACTTGGAGGTTAGATCTTAGTGCTCCTTTGCTGCTTGTGCAGGGGTGACCTACGTCCAATGTTAGGAAGGTGCCGAAGACGAGGGGTTTTATGTAATCCATGAGCTAAGTCAACACCCTACTAGCCCTATTACTAATAATTATTACATTCTGACTTCCACAACTCAATACTTACATAGAAAAGTCTAACCTTTATGAATGCGGGTTTGATCCACTATCCTCCGCCCGCATTCCTTTAAGTCAGGACATTGAGTTCTTCGAGTTTCCTCTCTGTCAATAATTAACTGTTACTGTTGTCATCCCAGTCACGTCTAAGAATGCTTATCCTTGGAAAACCAACAGCTTTTATCCCCTCCTGTGAGAGGGCACAGAGAGGGAAGCTTTCGTTTGGTACTCACTCCATCAGCTGCAGCTCTTTCAGGCAGCAGGTCAAATCAGGAGTGTCAGGACAGGTGAGCCCAGGTGACAGGGATGCACACAGAGGGTCTTCAACTCAGCCTCAGCCAGGGAAGAGTTCCTTGTGGCCACACATACATCCTTATCTGTGCCAGGTCCTTGCCAGCAATTCCTGGCTGACCCACTACAGAGAGATGCTAAGGTGCACGCATGGCGACTGTCAATGCTGCCTGCAGAAGATGATGTAGGAAATCCTACAACATTCGCAAACACAGGTCAAGTGCTCCTATTTAAGCAACAAGCCAAGCCATTTTTTTACAACATGAATAAATCCTGGAGAATAAGATGCCTAACATTTTGCTGAGTTTTGTTTTCTTTTGCTTTGCTTACTAAGTATAATTTTTATTATACTTAGTATTTTTAAAATACAATATGACTATTCTGTACTCATAGAATTTTAAAAAAAGGTTAAAGAATAAAAATACTAAATAAGTGCCTAATGTGCTTGCACTGAGTGTGAAAATAATAATTCCTAGAAGAGACAAAGTAGATTGATTGAATAGAAAATAGTACGAGGACTAACGAGTGACTTTTTTCCTCCTAGACGAAGTTTGGTATATTATAAATGGCTCAAAGAAAAAAGTTTTAAAAGATGCTTGTCTGGGTCACTAAACATTAATACTTACAGGATATAAGAAAATGTCTTGCCTCCATTTTAAGTAATTATCCTGTATTTCGTGTCTACTATTTCATTAAGCCTGTGTGAAATATATAACTACGATGTAGGTGAGCTTGCTATACCAGCGTTAGCATGAAAGCCTTCATCAAGTTTCTGAGAGGTCCCCAAGGGCAGAACAAGGACACACTCCTTCCTGTGCACACCACTCGCAGCCCAGTGCCTACACCGCCGCATGCATTCCACAAACAATCCTGGAATTCGTCACGGAGAAATGCCCTCATCCTGTCAACGTCAGTTTCATTTCTGAAAGGAAGAGTGGCAGCTCCCGGTAACAGTTTCCTCTGGCCAATGCTTTTGATAAGACCCCAATGTCTCTCCATAGGATTATCTTATCAGGCTCCTGGATGGATCCCAAACTCCAGTCTCATCGCCTCCAAGTCCCAGTCCACTCCAATACATCTGCTAATGTCTTTCCCTCCTATTCAGAAAAACACCAAATTCCCTCACATACCCTGGAGAATCACTGCTTTCTATGATTACAGGATGGCTTACAAGAACAATGCTCTCCTGGGTGAGACAACACATTGACCTGACATCAAGTGAGGTGGCAGGGAAGGTGACTGGACAACATCCTAACAATCGTCAAATGGAACTAACGTGGTTCCACCAGTTGTAGCTGGAGACATAAGTTGCTGGTACTTGCTTAAATATGATTTATGGGAGGCCACTGATGTGGAGCAAGCTCTGAAACTAGGCCTCAACAGACCACACCAAAATGGAGTCACTCAGGCTAAAGTTCCATGAAACCAAACAGAAATGAAAGTGTTTATCTGGCCTTCTGAGACATCAGGAGAGATAACAGCCAAATTTCTAAGGAGGCCACTTTCAGCCAGCATGATAAGGAAATCCCCTCCGCTTTAACCCTTTGGAGAAAAGCAACCTGAAATCACCAGATGTGAGCCTACCTGCTTTTTCTAATCATGCCACTTCCTTGCTCCTGCTCACGCAGCTTTATAGAAACCAACTGCTCCGGCATGCCCAGTGGAGCATCTGTCTAAATCTTTAGATGGGCTATGGCTAATAATAACAGCCAATTCAATCTTTCAACTCCATTTGTTGAAACTTTGCTTTTGGACACACCATAGAGAGGAAGTGAAATGCGGATTAGGTAAGAAAGAAATCCAGAGAAGGGGGACCCTTGGTAGTTCCTAAGGGTGGCCCAGGCGGGAAACACTGACTGTGTGTCCACAGCCAGGCTGACAAAGAGCCTACAAATCACCAGGACTCGGAGGACGCTGAGACGTCCTACAGGGAAGAGGGGACAACTTCCGCAAGACATGCATGGTGAATATCACAAAGGAGTCCAGGAGCTGTGCCCAGTGCCCGGTCAGGGCAGTGTTTCAGGGTTCTAGGCCCTTGCTGCCCCTCCCAGGTCGGGTTGCTGCTCCCCCACAACCGCACCTCCGTGAAGCCTTGTCTAGCAGAAGTGCCTTAGCAATCTCTCAAAATATTTCTTCAAAATGTCCTTATAAAAGTACATTTGTCTCTGGGTGAAACAATTTAAAATTAGTAAAGTCAATATTTAATTTGGACCTAGTTGGGAAATACGGAATTTTCCATGGAGAATCAGAACTGTCACCAGGATATGGTGATTTGGAACCACAGCCCTGGTTCCTGCATGTTGAGAAGACAGAGCTGCTGGGCTACAGGGTGATTCAGTGCAGGGACCGCAGTGGCCCTACCAGCCAATGGCTCTAGCCAAGACCTTGGCTAGACAACCACTCTGCAAACATCATCCCCACCACCGCATGTTCCTCCTAATCTGACTCAGCCCGGGCTCTGCCTGCCAGCCCCTGCCCCAGCCCCAGCTCCAGGCTGCTCTTTTCCACTGTAGGATGGCCTTGGATGTTTGTGTTTCCTTTTTTGTTCATATATTTAGGGTGTGGAGGACACAGTTTTCTCTGACCTGTGACACACAGCCTCCCAGGAAGGGTCTTGGACTCTCCACTATACTCCGTCATCCAAGACAACACTGAAAAGACTCCCAGATCTTTGTGAGTGAGAAGAGAGACCAGCCCAGCCCATCAAGCCCCCAGAATGAAAGAAAAAGACCCTGCCACGATGGACTCTCCCCCTCTTCGTCTAGCGAAAGCCTTGTCAACCCTTTGATCTTTCCAAAAAAACCAGCTCGTGGTTTTGTTGATTTTCTCTATGGTTTTTTATTTTGTATTTTACTTCTCTACACTCTAATCTTTATGTTCTTCCCTGTGCTGATTTTAGATTTAATTTGCTCCTCTTTTCCTAGTTCCTTAAGGTGTATGACTAGGTTATTAAATTGAGGTTTTTATTTTTCTTTAATGTATGCATGTTCAGCGCTCAATTTCCCTATGACTACTTCTTCTAACGCATCCCGGAAGTTTTGGTATGCTGTGCTGACTTCCCTCTTTATCCATAAAAATAATCACACGACTCTGGGGACCACAGAAGGTGTAAAGCAACACAAGTAGTCATTGAGCTTGATTTTCCTATTCAAACAGGTTAACCTACTTGTAAACTGAGTTATTCTCTTGCCTAAAGGATGAGCTATTTTTGCTAATCAAATTTTGGTCCAAAAAGAGACATTTTTTTCTGGCTCTTTTTCAAGATCTGTGGCTCATCAGAGTAGATCAGTATGAAGTACGGCATAGACCAGAGGTTGACAAATTTGTGGGAAAGATTGCCAAAGTTGAAGAACACACTTTATAGTAACCAGAAAGAATCGGAGGAGTCTCTGCTTTCTATCACCCAGGGTCATTCCCAGTTCCAAATCTTGTTGCAGGGGTCTACCCACCCCGTCTCTCGGGAAAGGCACCTCTCCCTGCTGTCCAGCCCCTCCGTCAGCTGTATCGAAAACTGGCCCCATTTCAGAGGACCCTCCATCAACTCACATACAGTCGGGGACATGGATGATTTAACAGGTGAGCATGATCCAGGGGTGCTGAACAGAATGGAGCTGACTTTCCTGAACAGACGTCAAACCAATGTCCTGGCCTCCTGCAGTTACAAAAGCTCCCTTACAGCACAGCTCAGCCCAGAAAACTTCCCAGGTGATTTGAGTTGGATGCAAGTTTGCCCCTTACTTCCAGGCCTCCATTGTTTTGGAATGTTGCTATGCATTATTAAACAGCGGCCACATTTTGTCCAAGAGGTGGCTGCGTTTCAATGGCGGTGAAGTAATGCCTGTTTATATGTGGGCTTGCAAAGGGTTTTGGAACACTTTGGCATGAAAAGCATCTTACAATACATCATTAGTGATTTCTAACAATCACTAATTGAGAAGGATAAAGGCTCTCTCCCAATACATATTCTTTGAAAGGTGATAGTCAACCAGAAACAGCTTCTGATGGGTTCTCTTTTATCCAGTTGATTGGAGTGCAGTTGAGAATGTCAGTTTAATGGTGAAATAAATCTTAAGGTAATTTCTTGGAATGCGCATCTGACGAGACAAGACCAAAAAAATAACAGTGAAGTTGAACAACCATCTACATATTTAGCTGCCTGGAACAGTGGAAGCCGACATACTAGAAAATAACCTTTTTTTTTTTTTTGGACACATAGCTTTTGTGATCATTACTTGCTGGTAAGCCCAACTGATTGTGAAAATCAAATTATTTCCTTCAGAACACTGGCCAAAAAAATACTGCTAAACTTGGCCCCTTAGTACACAATCAAAAGCTACAGATTGCCTAATCACATATTGTATTTTGATAGCTCATTTCTTCTGAGGGGATAAAATTATTTCACAGGCAGCAATCCGAAGTATTATTAAAACTGTTTTACAAATGGAGAAACTAAAGAGAAATCGAGTCATTCAACTCAGCATCTCGGCTGAGTCATAGCAAATCTAAGAAAAGAAGCCCTTTCTCCTCCCTCTGTTCACTCGTCCCCTTCAAGCTCTGTGTCCTCAGGCAAAATAGCTCCTTAGCTTTATTTTGAATAAATTCTCAGATTTAGGTCAATTCAAAATTTTATTATGAAAATTATTATGAAGAAGAAAGAAAAAAACATACAAACTCACCACAAATCAGCAGATTAAGCCTTTGATAAAATGTGACTGAAATGCTCTCCCAGAAACAGATAGGAAACAGCATCACATGGAGACATTCCTTTTGATGGTAAAGTCCCTCAGCCTCTCCCTCAGTCCTAACTGAGCAAATTCCCTCATTTCCAATTTTCACAAATTCCTTAATCCACGTTCATTTTCTTCAAAGCATAAATGTGCATAGTCTTCCTAATAAAGTTAAGAAGCACAGTTCTGAAGTTCTTCAAAACCAAGAATAGACTATTTTTAAAGACTGCTATAATACTGGGGGCTTAAGTTTGCACCCCATTTACAAATGCAATGAAAGGCATCAAGGAAAACACACCAGTGCAGAAACACAATTTTCCATGCAATTTACAAATGGTTAGTTTTGCATAGATCTGCTATGCTCCTTCCTTATCACATCTCTGTATCTCTCACCCTCACCCACAACTCTGCAAGCTGCAATTTGAGAGTTCTCAAACCAACACTGGGTTCACGCCAACTTACAAACTTTGTATTTGCTTAGCAAACATCAAAGGATGAATAATGTGTTGTCATTCCCTGACCTTACAAGAAGGTTGAATATAAAATAACAACCTTGGTCACCCTGTAGAATGACAGCACCGAAGCAGCTTACCCCTTGGCCTGGATTCTTGCTTTCTTCGTCTAAAAGGGAGCAGCCTGTTGCTTTGCACAGGGTGGGCACTCCATGCATATTGATTGTTTCATTCCCCTGACAAGGCAGGCAGCGAAAGCAAGAAAGGCAAAGGGACTAGGAATACATGAAACTGAGCTCAAGTGCTGGCCTGCTCCTCAGAACCAGCTGTGTGGACCTGGGCTCAGCACCTCACCTTTCCAACTTTCAAGCTGTTAAAGGGAAAGCTGGTGACTTTCAAGGACTCCTCCTAGAACTCCAGGATTCAAAGGCAGTAGATCAAAGCATCATTGTTCCCAAAGCAGCAGATGCCTGACCCCTGCAGGCCAGGGCCACTTCCCACTGCCTCCTTTGGGGCTCCATCCACTGGCTGACCCACTCATTATCTCTCTTGCCAGACGCATTCCAACCTGTGTTCTCCTTCTTGAATTGTCCTTCCCCACTCAGCTGACTTAGCTCTCTTTTCTGGTTGTGTCACAAGCGGTGCAAGGTCAAACATAACTAGGTCCACACACGTTTGTGTCTTTCCACAAGGTCAGACTTTCATGGATGCTATTTCAATCATAAAAGCCAGGAGATACATGGCATTCCCAAGGAGGCGATTCTCGTTAGCACCATTCTCAAGGCAGTCAGACCTGTGGGCACACAGGCTCAAGCCACTCCACAAGTCAGTTAATACTGCAAGCCATATGTAGTAGTATACTTAATATAGAAACGTTATAGGTTAAAGCTTTCACATCAAAAACATTAAGAGGAAAACAGGGTAGGGAAAGGAGTTAATGAACCAGTCCCAGGAGGGCGATGTGAACAGGCGAGTGTCCTAGGCTGATCCAGACGGTCACCAGCATTTTGCAAGGAAGAGTTTTTTATTTGGGCAGAGCCTTCAGGGGCAGACGCAGGTGCTGACCACCAGTGACTGCAAAACAGAATTACCGGGATGGCCACATCAAACTCATGACGTCCTGCTCTTCTGATAGCCCTGGAGATCTCTGATGAGAGCTGACAGGAAAGAGAGTTTCTGGTTACACCCCCCTTTCATTGGATGTCGCCTCTACTGATTAGGTGAGTATCCGTCCTGTTGGCATGATTGCCTTTTGAGCCATAAGGAGTCTTTTCTTAAAATGGAGTTACTGATGTCAAGGGTGCTCTATACAAAAGGCGGTCCAGCCACTCCCCAGCCCCTGTGGGCAGTGTCCCTGAACAGGGTGTCATAATGGGGGCCCACCTTTCCTTTCCCTGACCCCCCAGGCACCCTGCACTCCCCTACCAGGGCCTATCCCCAGTCCTCCTCCTGGCCGTATCAGAAGCTGATCCCACTTTGCCAAAGCAGAGTAATGATCATGGCACTCATTTCTTTGAGCACTTCACTTTTTGACTCACAACTCACAACTTGTAGGAGGTACATACAACTATGAGCATCCTAGATGAAGGAGGTAAGGCAGAAAGAAGTTAACTCATCCCAGATTTCCAGGAGCAATTAAGCCACAGAGCTGGAATGTGAATTCAGTGTACCCTGGAAGGCGGGATCATGCTGCCCACTGCTTCTCTGATGCACCCTTGGTGTGCATCCTCGATCCCCTGAACACACTCGCCTGCTGCCAGGTGCACATGCTGAGCACTGACAGAGGTTCCACCATTCCCACATGGCCCTGCCTGCAGCCGCTTATGCCCTGAGCAGTCTCCACGCTCTTCAGATGACCACGGCTCACAGGCATCTTTCCCTCCACCAGTATCTTGCACTTAATAGACACTGAGTGGCCATTTATTGAATGAATACAGGCAAGAATGAGACTTTAGTGTTGATTTAATTAATTCTGGATGTGCTGTCTTGGGGGAAAAAAAAAACAACCTGAAGATACAGTAAAATTGTGCAAGAGAATGCAGCAGGCTATGTTAAGATATATAAATATAGATAGATGATTATCTGAGAATATTAATATCACTCAAACTAAATTGAAAGACAATTACATGCCAACAAAATCTGAAATAGAAGATTCAAGAAGAATACCTGATAGGATGTTACATAGAAAAGAGACCAGTAGCTGGGGGAAACAGTTAATCCCTGTTCACGCGGCTGGTGATCAACGACCTCCAGGAAACACAAACGCATGCTTGGCGTTTACAGATTTTAGCTCCTCGGACTTACATTCATTGCTCTCAGAAAACGTATTTCTACCTGCTGGTTTGCAGTGGGCTGTCCGGATTTACATTTAGACATGTGCACGCTTTTGTGACTGGGTGTGCCTTTGTAATTCTGTCCTCTTCTGGTTCATGCTGTTCCCCACGTTTTCTCTTTTTCTGTCCCAGGCAGTATTTTATTTTCCCCAGAGCCAGCTGCATTCCTCCATCTTTTTTCCCTCAAGTTCTTACTCAACTCAATGATGCTGTTTGGAAGTTCTTGTTATAAAACAGCTCCCATCCAGATGCATCTGTCATTCATCCTTTCTGTGCTTCTCTGACACACACCTTCTGGGACTCCCTTGTACAACAACTACGCTCAATGGCAGAAGTACCTTGATATTAGCACTACCATGAATTCACTCTACCAAATCACTGCTAAACACACTCAGCTCTTTTGAAAAAAAGTCAGTATTAGAGGTATTTATCTGAGTAGGGAGTATGTGCAAGGAGATGGGCCATGTGTCACATTATTGATCAAGTTGGGTGTCGGTACACAGGAGTCCATTAGTCTATTCTCTCTCATTTTGTAACACATGGAAATTCTTCATCATGAGAAGTTAAAAGTGAAATTATTCAGCAAATAAATAAGAACCTGTTTTAAAAAACCAAAGGTGGCTGGCCGCGGTGGCTCATGCCTGTAATCCTCACACTTTGGAGGCCGAGGCAGACAGATCACTTGAGGTCAGGAGTTCAAGACCAACCTGACCAACATGGTGAAACACCATCTCTACTAAAAATACAAAAATAAAAAAATAAAAAATAGCCAGAAATGGTGGCAGGCACCTATAATCCCAGCTACTTGGGAGGCTGAGGCAGGAGAATCGCTTGAACCTGGGAGGCAGAGGTTGCAGTGAGCCAAGATCACACCACTGTACTCCGGCCTGGGTGACAGAGCAAGACTCCATCTCAAACAAACAAACAAAATGACAAAGGCATAGACATCCACCAAGATCGCGCCACTGCACTTCAGCCTGGGCAACAGAGCAAAACTCAGTCTAAAAAAAAAAGAAGAGAAAAACAAAACAACAACAAAACAACCAAAGGCATAGACATCCTCTAAGTATCTCTCACATTAGACTCGAAATGCTCCTAGCTTGATATTCGAGATCTGATTCAGTTGCTAGCACTAAAGGCTCTATCTGGGGATTTTCTTCAGACGTATAGCTGCACAAACTTGTAGTGCTTGTTGTAAGTAAATGCAGAATCCATGATGGCTACTCTCCAAGCCAAGCAGCCAGGAGACAGAAGTCAGGCCAGAAAGTCTCCACAGTTGCTGCCGGAGAGCCCTGCTGGTGTTGTAGCTGTAGGAAGGTGAACGAGGAAAAGTCAGCAGAGCTAGCGGGGCTATTCTCACCCATGGTTGAGCTTGCACCAGGCCCGCACTACTAGGCCACTCCCTATAGCCTCCATGTCTAAGTACCGAGTCATACGCAGGACCCACTCAAAAGAATCATCTCCATCTTTTGGTATGCCTCCCTCAAAAGGAATTAGTCATTTTGGTAAAAGAAGATGGCATTTCACCAAAAACATTCTGGACAGAAGGATCCGTCATAACCTCATTGCAATAATGAGATAACCAAGACTTTTAAAAATAGAAGATAACTTGTATTTGTTGTTACCTAGAATCAATATTATGTTAGTGAGACAATTGTCAGATGGTATTTCAGAGATTCAGATGTTTTCTTTGGTTGTCCATTCTTCCCACTTAAGCCTGGGTGAACCTCAGAAAAATAAAAGCTGTATCAGTCCATGTCATTTGGGAGGAAACCTAAAAACTAATCCCCAAATCAGAACACCTCACAGCAGTGGTGTTTAGCATTTAGCATTCCTGGGGATGAAAAATAACCCTGCCTGGACTGGCGTCAGAAGTGAAGCAGTGATTGCAATGTGCTCATCCAGGATCATCCATTCAGCCAGTGGGCACTGGGATGTCTAATTGCAATGTGCTCATCCAGGATCATCCATTCAGCCAGTGGGCACTGGGATGTCTAGACCAGGTGTTAAGATACTGCAGTACTTCCAGATACTGCTGGAAGTTAAGATATTGCTGGCTGGGAAGTAGCCACTGACCCTAAATTACAGAACACCCACCTATCACCCTTGCTGCCAAGACACTCTTCCAGGAATCCCAGGGCCACAGCAGGGGGCCTTCATGAGGCTTGCCCCAGCACTTTGATTTGCGTCTTTAACTACCGGTTGGAGATTGATGTTGTCCTGGTTGACAAATATTTCACCTTTTACCCTGGGCTAGATCTGAGTTACCATCTTTGCTACATGTGTAGGCAGCATCAGCAGCTATGCTCCTGGCAAAGGTCACGTTAGCAAAGTTTTCCAGAAGAGAAGGCTGCCCAAAGGGGGCAGAAGCAGAATGAAGCAGTGTTCCTGGGCACCTTGCTCATCACCCCACTGACTGTAAGGGGATCCTGGTGAACTATGAATATACATCAGGGAAGAAAATGCCACAAGTTTGACACAAAACCAATCATGCTTGAGTTTGGCATTTGCAGGAAAGGAAAGGAAGAAAGGAAAGAAAGAGAGAAAGAAGAAAGAGAAAGAAAAGAAGGAAAGGAAAGGAAAGGAAAGGAAAGGAAAGGAAAGGGGAAAGGAAAGGAAAAAGGAAAGGAAAGGAAAAAGGAAAGGAAAGGAAAGGAAAGGAAAGGAAAGGAAAGGAAAGGAAAGGAAAGGAAAGGGAAAGAGAAAGAAAGGAAGAAAGGGGAAGAGGAGGGAAGAAGGGAGGGAGGTCAGGAAGGGAGGGAGGTCAGGAAGGAAGGAAGGAAGGAAGGAAGGGAGAAGCTGGTGATGAGCTGGATATGTTGAAAACGTAAAATGAGCCAGTGTAAATTTGTGAGTTTTATTTATGGATAAACTTCTTGGCAACAATCATAGGCATTCAAAATCATCATCTTAGAGTGGGCCAAATTTCCATAACAGAGAGATGATCAATATAAGTTCTTGAAGAAAATGATGTCTTAGTCCTTTTTCTGCTGCTATAAAAAAAAGCAGCACAGACTGACTAATTTATGAAGAATTGAAGTTTGCTTGGCTCACATTTCTGGAAGCTGAAAAATTCTACAGCATGTTGCTGACATCTGGCGAGGGTCACTCCATAGTGGAAGATAGAAGAGGGAAGCATCCTCAAGACAGAGAGAAAAATACAGCCAAACTTATCCTTTCATTAGATGCCCACTCTCAAGAATCTGGCATTAATCCACTCATGAGAACAGAGCCCTCATGACCTAACCACCTCTTAAAGGCCCCACCTCCCAACACTGTTGCATTGGCAATTATGTGTTCACGTCGGTTTTTGAGAAGACATTCAAACCAGAGGATTCCACCCCAGCTCCCCCAAAACTTATGTCCTTCTCACATACAAAATACCTTCATTCCATCCCAATAACCTCAAAGTTGTTAACTTTTTCCAGTATTATTCTAAAAGTCTAAAGTCTAGAGCCTCATCTAAATCAGGAATGGGTGAGACTCAAGGCATAGCTCATCCTGAGGCAAACTCCTCTCTAGGTATGAGCCAGTAAAATCAAAACGAGTTATCTATTCCCAAAATATAAAAGTGGGATGGGCATAGAATAGACATTCTCATTCCAAATGGGAGAACTGAGCAAAAAGAAAAGTGAGAAACCCAACGGTGAAAACAACCCCAAGACTTAAAGCTCCAGAATAAGCTCTTGGGACCTTATTTCCCACATCCTTGGCACGCTGGGGTGGGAGTTGGGCCCCAAGACCTTAGGCAGTCCCTCTCCTATGGTTTTTACTGGGCTCAGTCCACCCCGTAGCTCTCACAGTTAGAGAGTCTCATGCCAGGCAGCTCTTCCAGGCTGATGCTGCATGCTAGTAGCTCTATAGTTCTGGGGGTTCGAGGGCAGCCCCACTCCCACGGCCCCACTAGGCACTGCCCTAATGGTAACTCTGTGGTAGCTCCAAACCCAATTTCTACTCAAGATTGCCAAAGTACGGGCAGGGGCTCGCTGCTGCAGCTCCAACCCTGTGGTGTCTCTGACTGGTTCTCCAGGCTGTTGACCACATCTTCTGAAATTTAGTTGGAGGCTGCCTTGGTCCCATAGCTCTGACATTCTGCCCATCTGCAGAGTCAGCAACATAGATACTGCCAAGGTTTATGGCTTACACCTTATAGACTGGTGGGTCAAGCAGCACCTGGGCCCATGTGAGCCACAACTGGGATGATCAAGGAAAACTGTGACAGAATGCAGGGAGTAGAGAGCCTAGGGGGCTCTAGGACACAAGCTCATGCCAAAACCAGTTTGTTGCCCAAAACCATTCTGCCCTGCCTAGAGCTCTGGGCCCATGATGGGGGTGCAGTCCCAAAGTTCTCTGAACTGTGTCTGGGACCACTCTCCCATTGTCTTGAGATCCCTTCCATCTATACTAACCTCCTTAGCAAAGAGTCACTTGGCCATATCCTTGGTTTGCTCTTCTGAACACGCTTTTTCATTCTTTACATGACAGGATGAACATTTTCAAAATATTACTGTTCTGCTTCTTTTTAAGTTATAAATTGCTTCTTTAAGTCATTTCTTGCCTTTTGCGTCTTACTGTATGGGTTGAATGTAGCCACTCAGCTTCTTCAATATTTCGCTTAGAAATGTCTTCCACCAGATAGCCTACTTTATTGCTCCTACATTCTGCCTTCCATAAAACCCACAGGCATGGACAGAATTCATCCAAGTTATTTACCACCTTATAACAAGGATGGCCTTTATCCCAGTTTCTAATACTTTGTTCCTCATTTCCATGAGACGTCATCAGAATGGCCTTCACTGTTTACATTTCTACCAACATTCTAGTCACAACCACTTAAGTAATCTCTAAGATTCATACTTTCCCTACAGCTCTCCTCCTGAGCCCTCACCAGAATTACCCTTAATGCTCCATTTACAGCAATTTAGGCTCGTCTAGACTGCACCTCCAAATTCTTCCAGCCTCTATTCATTACCCATTGCCAAGGCCACTTTCACATTTTTAGATATTTGTTATAGCAATAAACCCACCTCTCAGCACTAATCTGTCTTAGTCCATGTTCTGCTGCTATAAGAGAATACCACAGACTGGATAATTTATAGAAAATAAAACTTTATTCGGACCATGGTTCTGGAGGCTGGGAAGTCCAAGAGCATGGTGCCAGCATCTGGCAAGAGTCATCCTACGGTGGAAAGCAAAAGGGGAAGCACAGGCATGAGACACAGAGAGAAAATTGGGCCAAACTCATCCTTTTTGCAGGGACCCACTTTTCCAATAACCCACTCCCACAATAACGTTATTAACCCACTCATGAGGGCTCTAATCACCTCTTGAAAACCTCACCTCCCAATACCATAACATGGGTAATTAAATTTCAACATGAGTTTTGGAGGGGACATTCAAACCATAGCAGATGATATTTGTGATGATGACAATAATGATGATGGCCTTTATTCTAATTAAGTGTAAGTGTTAACCCAATATGTTCCCCTTTATTATTCCATTGCCTCCTAATTGCATTCAAAATTATACATATTTCTCTCTGCAGCAACTTAAAAAATGTTCCCTAGGAACAAGTACACTGACTTGCCGTTGTTGACAGCTATCAGAGCAGCTCACACTTCATTAGAAAGATATAAAAACATACTTGGCTATGAGAAAACAATTTTGTAAATGAAGCTAGAAAACAGCCCTTACAGAAATGCTAAGATAAGCCTCTATAGTATTACTGATTGCTCATGGTTGTCTCTTTGGCAGAAATATAGGAGAAATGAGTATTGACCGTATGACTTCCCAATGTTGGTGGCAATGCCCGCTCGTTCTTTGGGAACTATGAGTGGGGATCACCAGGGATGCTAGATGGCCATTGCCTGAAAGCATGTGGGGCCAGGGGCATTTTCAGTGCTGGTAGTGGCAGTCAAAGGTGACGCCGAAGCAGTTAGTGGGACCATGACCAACAGTAAGCACATCTTCATTACTGTCAAGCTCGGTAGGGTCCAGTGAGGCCTCACTGGGGAGATCATTGAGTGTTTCAAGCAAACAGGATTTGTCTTGTTAGTTTCTAACTCAAATAGGCTTCTGATGACCTCCTCATGCATTCTGTGAAGTACTGGCACTCGCAGCCAGTGGCTGCTATAATCTGAGAGGCACTGAATGTGAATACAGACCACAAAGGAAACCAGGGAGACCAACCCTGTGGACAGCAAGCCTGGGACCATCTACAAGAGCTTTTGCATTGAAGATGGCAGGGACATTATTCACGGCAGCATGTCTGTGGAGAGTGCAGAGAAGGAGATTGGCCTGTGTTTTCACCCCCAAGGAACTGGCGGACTGCAATGCATGCCAGAGGGCAGGCCAGGATGCTTCCCCACTCTACTCTCCTCCCTCATAGACAGGAGACCATGCTGTAGCAAATCTAGTTATTTCCATCAACTTCCTTGTAATCTAGAGGGGAACTCTTGGAGCTGGAAGTTCTCCCTGTATAATGTCATGTGCTACTATCAGGTGAAACTATTTCACCCCAATGTGGGACAAAAAGGTGTAAGAAATCAATGTTGGCACAAAGACAAAAGTTCTATGATGCTGGCAGACAGGGTCTGCCCCGGAGACTATCCTAATGCTAGTGTGGAGCCTCAGACAGGCCCTGCTCTCCACCCTGTGCGGCTACCTTCATCTGAAAACCCAGAGAGTGATTCCATTTCCAGCAGCTTCCTTTGCTCTCTACCCCTTACCCTGTGCCTTAGGCAGCTGGATTGGCCTCTGAAACATGTCTGGATTTCCCTTGTAATCTAGAGGGTAACTCTTGGAGCTGGAGGTGCTCCCAGTTCCAAGTGCAGCTCAAAGTGCAGCATGTCCCTGCACTCTCCACAGACATGCTGCCATGAGTAATGTTCCTGCCATCTTCAATGCAAAAGCTCCTATGGATGCTCCCAGGCTTGCTGTCCACAGGGTCTGTCTACCTGGTTTCCTCTGTGGCCCATATTCACACTCAGCGCCTCCCAGGTCATAGCAGAAAGCAATGCCCGCTCGTCCTTTGGGACGAGCATGCACACGAAGGAGCATGACAGTCCGTGTGGTCAGGTGCTGGTAACCAGAGCAAGAACCAGAGGGCCACTGTTTCAGTGGTCAATCCAGCTAGCTAAGGCATAGGGTAAGGGGTAGAGAGCAAAGGAAACTGCAGGCAAATGAACCAAAATTTGGTTTTTCAGAGGAAGGCGGCAGCACAGTGTTTGTCTGAGGCTACACATGAGCGTAAAGACAGTGTCTGGGGCAGGAACGGTCTGCGACCATGGAGGTAAGTGGTCATGACTCTGGAAGGCAGGCAGAGAACATTTCCCATTCAGGGATGCAGCAAAATCAAGGCAAGCGTATCTCAGATGCACATGGCGTGCATTGCCTTAACCAGAGGGCAGCTATCCCTTGTCCATTTTCAAAGGTTGCACAGAGACACTTTCTCAACTGTAAAGGGGCATCGAATCCTTCCTGGCTTTTTCTTCCTGTTACAGTGCACAACTGGGAACCCACAGAGAAGCAGTCAAAACAGCCGGTGTGCATGCATCCCTGCCGGTCACAGCTCCCCCGAGTTTCTGGGGCTGACTGCTTCAACCCAGAGTTTCCCCTACACCATCAATGAGCAGTATATAGTCACAGAGAGAACAGCTTCCAGGCGATTGAATTGTACACTGTGGCCTAGTAACAGGTTATGAAATCAAGTTAGTGCCTCACAGACAACATTTCTTCAATGAAGTGGAACAGAATAGAACGAAACAGAAAATAGAATAATACTCAATAGTGCACTTGTCACATAGGCATGGGTATTGGATTATGATGTTAAATGTAATTCTAACTTTTAATCAAAATCAAGCATGTTTGAAAACTGCTGCTTTAGAGTTTCTTTCGCAGAGCATGAATGTGTTAGGTGATGTGCCCAAATTCAGAAGCACAGTTGTTTAGTCAAAGATGAAAAGATGTTATCTGCATTACACACATTTAAATATGCAAATAAAGAACATTTACTTTTCCTATACTAAAAGCACAAGTTGGCCGAGGATAGAGAGCTGGTCTCCTACATGATGCGAGAATGATGATGAAAAGCAAGTAGACACAAACTGCATATGAGCCACCAATGTGGAAACTCCGCTGTTTGCAGTCTTTACATTGTCCCACCTCCCAAATCACGAGCGATAGTCCCACATTTCCTCATTCTATGCAGAAGGAAAATTTAAATGGTTGTCATATTTTAAACCCATAGCCCAAAGGCATTGCTTTTCCTTAGTTTTTAAGTAAACTGGAATACATAATTTTGCACATGTAATTTTAAAATGTGTCCTAAATGTGTCTACTAGCTAAACTCAGGTTGTTCCCCTCCTGGTCTCTGTAGGTTAGTTCCCAGTTATTGTGTCCGGAGCAGCAGTTCACATTAATCTTGAGCATAAAGGGCCTTCATGAAGCCTGAAGCCAGAGACGACAACTGAGACCAGGTGGGGCATGCCGTAAAAAAACATGGCAGGATGGGAAAGGGCACTGGGGTTGAGCCACCAATCAGAAGAGAAGGCATGGAGAAAGCTCCCCTTTTCCTGTTCGAAGCACTCTCCACCACTAGGCAATACATTCCACAGACTCGCCCAGGAGTGGGCTCTGAGTGCTGTGTGGATGGCCCGCGCTGCCTCATGATTTGATATGGGGAGAAGCCTCAAGAACCCATAGCTATGGGATTTGATGGAACAAGTTGTCTGTGGATATCTGAAGTTTCTGCTGCCCAAGAGTCACACTACAATTAAATACATGTTGGGAAAACATGTCCAAGTGACCCACAGAGAAAATATGAAGAGCTGGGTTTAGTGCAGGAAATCAGAGTAAGTTCCATCTGTAATACCTCCAGTTGGTTTGCCAGAGTGGGCCACTGTAGAGCCAGATTCCACCACACACACTGAGGGGTGCTCATATAGTTTGGATCTGTGTCCCCAACCACATCTCATGTTCAATTCTAATCTCCATTGTTGGAGGTGGGGCCTGCTGGGAGGCGATTACATCATGGGGGGTGGATCCTTCATAAATAGTTTTGCACCATCCTCTTGGTGCTGTTCTCGTGATAGTGAGTTCTTGTGAGATCTGCTTGTTTAAAAGTGTATAGCACCTCCCACCGCCCCTTGCAGCTGCTCCCATCTTGTAAGATGTACCTGCTTCGCCTTCACTTTCTGCCACCATTTTAAGTTTCCTGCGGCCTCTCCAGAAGCCAGGTAGATTCCAGCATTATGCCTCCTGTACAGCCTGCAGAACTGTGAGCCAATTAACCTCTTTTCCTTAAAAATTACCCAGTCTCAGGTATTTCTTTATAGCAATGCAAGCACGGACTAATGCAGGTGCTGACAACAAAGTCAAGCAGGCATCACCAGGGAACAAGCCGGAAGTGTCCCACACCTACCACCTGAACGCGAAGGAGGCGGAGATTAACATCTGCCATTTGTTTGCATTTAAACTTACCTTCACTGCCAATCAGATTGTAACTTATACAATGCAGGTCATTAAAACTGAGTATGCATTTACTCTCCTTCAAATTTTACGATAGAGTATAAGTCAACATCAAGTATAAAAGATTCAACGATAATTTCAGTCTTGAAAACAGAAAAGGTGCTCTGTGTAAATCTGTTAAGCGCAATAATATATGAAGAACTGTCTATAATTAAAAAATGCTATTGGGTAGACCTGCTCATCCTGGCTAGGGTGACTGACACTAAAAATTACCACAAGAATAAAAAGGGAAAAATGCCTTTGGTCGTGAGCGGTAAAATAATAGGTGGCTCCAGAGACAGAGGACACAGAATTTGCTGCAATATCTTATACTTGGCATCCAAAATACTACCTTTTGTGTAAGGGTTTATATCAATATAAGTTTCTTCCACCTCCTGATGACACTAGAACCTTGCTCATGAAAGAAGCCACAACACTGGACAGTCCTGGTTGCAAAGACAGAAATCCACAGACTGGAGGGGCCAGACATACTGGTTACTCCCACCTCTACTGTTTCAAATCACCTCCACTATTCTAATGTAATGAATGCTCAGAGACACTGTTTTAGACTTGCCTCTTAACTGAATGTTTTAGATGTTTTTACACAAACAGTTTGAGCAACATATAATTTCAAAAGTGTATGATTGAGATTGCCCTCGGAGAAAATATGGATGGGAGATGGGGAGAGCAGACCCATGGCTGCACCAGGTACCTCTGGAAAGTGAGAAGGAGTCATTGCAGAGAAAAGATAAAGACTCTGTCTGCGAACCAGGATTCTGCATGAATTTGACTTTAATCTGCGTGACCACTGGCCACATAGTGGGACTTACCAAAAGGTTGTTGGTAGCATGTTGAATGACGTGGGCATATTTATGGAATGGATGAATCTTAATCAAATAGTCACTTGGGTATAGAAATAGCCCAAGAATAAGACAAATGTAAACATGATGAAGAGCCACTAAAACAAATGTGGAAATAGCAAGACGTCAAACTAGAGCCAGTCCTAGTATGAACACTGCACGTCCAGTGAACATGGGAAGCGCCAGCTCTGTTAGTGCTTTTGATACTGGGCACAGGTCTCTGCACTCCGCCCCTCGGTCAGGAGCGTCCCCACTGCTCGTGTTATGTGTTTGATTATCTGTGGCATCACATGAGCCGTCTTCAGAGTTCCGTGGTGGTGTTGGTGGGTCAATGACATTCAAAGGGTGTAAGAGTTGGAAGGGGATACTCAGCTGGTGATTTTTTTTTAAGTGCTGATAAGTCTGTGCCTAAAAGTTAGCCTATAAACCAGCACTCTCACCAGCACATGCAGAATGGGTACCCCTTCTTTATTCCAAACAAGCAACTGAGGGTGCATTTTAGCTTTGTTATTACTTTTCACTTTTAGAGTTGCCTTTGATGTTCATCTTAAAGGCATTTTGATTCCATGAAAATACTGTGCAGGGGAAGGTAGTGTGATTTGTTTCAGTCCTTTAATCCCTCTTGTCTGGCCTGGATCCTGGACTCCCAGGAATAAGCGAGGACTCAAGTCAAAAACCATGTGTGGGGCACTTCTTACAAGGACTATCTTGAGGAATTACGGGAGACCCTAGGAGAAAACTGACATGGGCCCCACCAACAAGCTGAGGCTGTAGCTCAAAGAGTATGCGCATTACTATAAAACTAGCTACGGTATGGGAGGAATAGCAAGAAAACTTCAACAAAGTTTCAAAGGCCAGAGACAGTATCATACTGCTGCTGGGATCAATCATGGAGCCTTTGTGGGGGAAGTAGTCTGTAAATGCTCTAATTAAAGCAGATTAATCTCGTCAATGCAAACAGTATTTCCTAAAGACAGTGTGCCCCTCCTCCAGGCTTTCGGGATGTGTGGCACCTTTTCTCTTGTGTGCCAAGGGGCTCCTTGCATGTCTTAAATGACTCTATCCACCTGCCCACCTTCCTTCCAGCACTATCCTCTCTCCACTCCCACGCCTCCTTCCCTTAGTCACCCTCCCATGTATGAAAGGCAAGTAACAAATCTACCATTCTTGGCCAGGCCTGTAATCTCAACACTTTAGGAGGCCAAGGCAGGCAGATCACCTGAGGCCAGGAGTTCAATGTCAGCCTGGCCAATATGGCGAAACCCCGTCTCTACTAAAAAACACAAAAAGCAGCCAGGCGTTATGGTGGGCGCCTGTAATCCCAGCTACTTGGGAGGCTGAGGCAAGAAGAACTGCTTGAACCTGGGTGGCGGAGGTTGCCGTGAGCCCAGATCACACCTTGGCAATAGAGCAAGACTCCATCTCAAAGAGAAAAAACAAAATCCACTGTTCTTTCACAGCCTAGGTCTTGAGTTAATACCCAGCCACAATCATTTTTCTGACATGCCTTCGTAACACAGGGCCTCTCTCATACACTCAAACACCAACTTGTGAATTGCCTTGGGTTAAGGAATCTTTCAGGAAGCCCAGCCTCTTTGAATTAACAGCACTCTCTTTGAGCGAACTACCTAGGTATGGTTTTTCTCATGAGCCCCTGATCACCTCTCCTTTCTTGTCTGTTGCAACCAGAGAATCTGTCATGCAAGAGAATTCAAAACCTCAACATGCAAAGAGTCATAGGTCCCGGAGAGGCTAAAGAAAAAAAAATGGTTTAAATTGTTGCAAATTTTCCAGAGCTACTGAGAAATCTGCCTAAGTAACCTGACCAGAATCTGGAAGATGCGGAGGATAAGGATTTGAAGTCACAGGCACCAAAAAGCAAGCTTCAGCAAAATTCATTTTCAGCAACTATTTTGACCCTGAGGAGCTTTAGATGAATTGGGATTGAACCCACAAGTTTAGAAGTGGTCTATTTCCAAGGAGCCGATGGGCACGAAGCAGTTGTAAATTCAGCAACAGAAAAGGGCCTCCTCTGCCAGGAGGCTGACCGGATGGAGTCAGGTGATGCCGACATCTTGATGACTTGGGGTAGAGTCACGGGGATTCTCTTTTGTCTGCTTGCATACTATCCAGGACTCAAGTGCCTGCAAGGGCCATGTCCTCAGCACGGCTCAATGCTTGTCAGTTTACCACAGGAATGACCAGTGTAGTCAAAATACATGCCTTCAAAATGTCACAATTATCTAGGGCACCTGTGCATAACTCTAGTTTAACGTTTGCATCATGTATTCATATTCTTTTGCAGTGTCTGTCCCTTACTGGACTGTGCACAGTTAAGGATGTGAACTGGCTTTTATGCCTCTGCATGACCTAAGTCCAGCGCTGTACTCAAAAAGGAACTTTGAATCGACCTGATAGATGCACGTGGCTTTTCCTGCACCTTGCAAAGCATCAGCTATGTTTCCACTCCGTCTTATAAATAAGGGAAACCACACATATCCACGGGTGGACGGTGTTAGCTCTGGGTTCCAGTTCCACACCAGGTTGAACAAATTTCTACCAAAATAATGGGATAAAATCCAGTCTTGGGAAATGTTTATTAAAAAGTAAAAACGGTTGGTATATTTTAATCAAGGTAATTAGTTAATTAGAAGCTGTTTTACTAAGCTGACTTGTATGCGGACAGACCTCTCAATTAGGGTAGGCCTGTTGCTTTCTGGAATAACTTAAATAACAACAAATATAATCACAGGATGTGAGGAGGGTTCCCTTGGTTCTGCTTGAGAAGCTGAGAGGCAGACTGTAATGTGCATAGACCAAGACTGAGGCATGGGAACCCACTCTGGGAAATCAACAGCAAATCTCCCCGGCTACCCCCAACAAGAAAAATTTGGAGCCTTTCCTCTAACCCTGCCCTCACTCATTCTACAAGCTTCTCCCAGCTGACAATGGCTGTGCCCTGAGGACATCTCTGGAAGGGGCGTGACTTTCCAAGGTCTTTATTGAAGGCGCCACCTGGAAGAAGTGATTACCTAACAATTTGCCAAAAGGGAGGGCTGCAGAAACCTCAGCATTTTTGAATTGCAACTGTTTTCTGTCATCGTAAAGAAAAAGTTAATCATTTTTTCCAGCAAACCACCGCCCCCTCTGTCTCCTGCACAGACTATTACGAAATTGCTGAAGACCACACACTTGGCTTTCGCTGTTTTCACAGTTTTTAAAGCCATCATCAAAAGGCAAAAGGAGCCCAGGATGAGGATTTCTTTCCAGCACAGCATCTGAAGTGGAATTCCATCGGTAGAATGCTATTTTCTTCTGGCTACTTTCCATAAGTTCCATCTTCTTATTAAGTGTTTATCATCTCGCATAAAGAAAAAGGAGACAAAAAAATCTCAAACCGTGTCCAGTTGGGAAAGAGCCATCCAGCCCTAGAGTCATGCTATCGAATATTCTGGAAATAAATTTTAAAGACCAAAAAATTCAGCTCATAATATAAAAGTTCAAATTTATGATAGCATTTATCTCCACGTTAATAAGGAATTTGCAAACAAAGATGATTATCCAGGTCTTTGAAGATGTACATCATGAATCAATCCAGCTACATATTAGTGATACAAGGCAGTTGGTTTCAGCAGAGTTGGCCCAACGTACGATGTTTCTTTTTTATGTGAAATTATGTTCAGAGACTTTTGAAATGCACACCATCTGAGTCACAGGCACTGGCTTCGAGGCAGGAATTTTACACAAACATTTTTTAGCGGCAGATCAATGATGTAAAGTTTGTTTTTGAAGGAGAATAAAATAAATGTCTCACTTCTAAAACCAACCTGACCCATGGGGCAGGAAAGAAAATGTCACTGGGCCCAAAATTTAGAAGTGATTAGAGCTGCCCATCAGTTCACAGCACATGGCCCTTGTTCTGGGTCATGTCCCCTGCGCTGTGCTATGCTGCTGAACAGAGACCTTCCCTCTACCTGCCCAACGCCACACCCTCTCTCCAAACAGGCATCCCAGTTCTCCCAGGTCTCCAGTGCTGCTTCCATCCTCCCTGTCATCCTGCCGAAGGACCGCTCTCCACCCTAGGCTCACCTTCCCTCTGGCCTCCCACATGGCAGCATACAATTCAGGCCTCCGTCACACACACACACTTGTGGATGGATGCAGATAAGAGATTCTTGGAGCCTCTGTTTATCTTCCCATTTATATTTTTAACAGCTCAGAAATATTGCACCTGTTGTAGAGAACAGTATCCTTAGTGCCTTGGGTTGCTTACGACAGAGGGCACCTTTGCTCAGCCCATGCCTACTACATGAATTCCCATCCTGCGTCTGACTTTCCTAACCTAACTCATGCTTCCAGATTCAATTTAAGCATTTTCTTTCTTATGAAGCCACCTGTTCTTCTCCTGCTCACTTGGTGTAATTCTTCACTTCTCTCTGTTTCTACTCCACCTCGTATCTGTTTCCACAACTCGATATGTATTTTCTACTTGGATTTTTGTTGTTTTTTTTTTTTTTTTTTTTTTTTTTTTGACAGGGTCTCATTGTCCGCCAAGCTGGAGTGCAGTGGTGAGGTCATGGCTCACTGCAACCTCTGTCTCCCAGGCTCAAGCAATCTTCCCACCTCAGCCTCTCAAATAGCTGGGACTACAGGTCCACCATGCCCAGCTGGTTTTTTGCAGAGATGGAGTTTCACCAGATTGCTCAGACTGGTCTCAAACTCCTGGGCTCAGGCAATCTTCCTGCCTCAGCCTCCCAGAATGCTGGGATTGTAGACACAAACCACGGCACCCCACCCACATTTTTTATTACTTCTGAATTGTTTCATGGGTGTACTTCGGTCTCCCTTGTAGACAGCTCAGGCAATCCGAAGAGAGGTTTATTCGTCTATGACATTCCCCATCAGGCTTGGCTGCAAAGCTTCACTCAGTAAGTAGTAATGGATGGGTGGAAATACACCCATTAAACTTTGGGGGAGATTACAGCTGAAGTAGTAACATATTCATACAAGTAACCGCCAAAGCATCGTCTCAACTAACATTGAATTGTTCTGTTTTGAGACATACTGCTCTCATCTTGAATCCTTTGTTTTACATGAAGGACACAGGGTGAGCTGGCAAAGGGAAAAAGACTGAAAAAATGTCCAAGGCTAACATGCCCTATTTGGTAAAAAGGAACTGTCTCCAAATATTACAGTGTATTAGAATCGCCAGAGTAGTTTATTAATAAAAAGCCTTAAAACTCATCCCAAAACCACTTAAAAGATATTTTCAAAGGTAGGATCAGGAACCAATCACTATTTTAACAAGTTCCTTCAACGGTCTGGGCAGCCAGCTTGGTGCAAGCCATTGGGTGGACATTTGAAAAGCCCTCCTGTAGACACTGGGTTCAAATCCCGACCCTGAAGCTTAGAAGCCATGTAATGTAGCAGAAGTTGTTTTAACTTTCTGATTCTCATTTACTCATCTGTGAAACTAGGAGAATTAAATCCACTAGCAGTGAGAAGACCCTGCTCTGATGACCATACACACAGTTGCTCTGTCTTCTGCACCTGTAAACACAGGGTTGTTCCTCTGTGACAGCGAGGGCCAGTCATCTCCTGGGAAGAGAAGAAGCTGAAAGCAGAAGCTGACTCTTCCAGGGTGGTTTTAGGCTGAAGATCGATCTCAAAGTCCCTCTTGGGCCTCAACTTCTCCCAATCTAGATGTGTTCTGGAGTGCTTCTGGGGAGGGGGTAGGAGGGATGAGACGGCCTCTGCCACAAGGAGCTCAGAGCTCACCATAAGATTCCTTGTAGGGAACCCTATGAGATGGGTTTTTGCTTGAGGGTTTGAGAAGAATCATACCTGATGGCAAGTTGTATATTATTCATTATACAAATTACTCTTTCTATTATCCTGAACATTTAGCAAAACCTTATCAACTGTTAAAACCTAGTTTGAGCTGCATATGAGAAAATTGTCTGTGCCTAGGTTAACATAGTAAAGGGGAGGCCAGAATAATGGCTAATGTTAGTGGCCCCCTGCAGGGAAGGCAGGTCATGGAAGAAAATGATTGAAATTATGAGTTTTAGACTACACAGTAAGTCTTTTTCTTGTGCCACTAAAGTTGGCATCTTTTTATACAGCAACCTATATTTGTTAAAAATGCCTACTGACTAACCTTAATAATACCTGAGCCCATTGGTACTGAATAAGGATATATGGTGAGCTGCTATAACAAAGATATCCCAAAATATTACAGAACGGTTTAAACAACACAGTAAAAACCCAGATGTCAGCACTGCAAGACAGAGAGTGCCCAGGTTGTCAGGAAACAGCAGGAAGAGTCTAGGTCCTTAACATCATCACTCTTGCCTGTGTCCAGGTCTTCACCCACCATCTGTCAATGGATTATTGTAGTAGGCCACACAGGAACACTCAGCCTACTTCAGTCTTCTCTCTCTGCATATTCTCAAGTTTCCATTCTGGCCAAAGACGGGCTCTACCTACCCCGCTGAAGCCCATAGAAAGAGGAAGATGAGGAGGAGAAGCCATGCTCTTTTACTGGGAATTTGCCCGTGGTCACGTCTCCTCACACTCCACGGGCCAGAACAGTGGCCACAACTCGGTATAAGAAAGGCTAGAAAACATCCTTTTTAACTGGGAGCTAGAACTTCTAGTACTAGAGTCGAAAAGGAAGCCAGATACTGGAAGTCAATTAACTGTTTTTGCTACACCACCACATAGAAGCTGATGCATAAAATATCTTCCATTCTCCTTTCCAGGGCTCTGTGCTGTCTACTGTGGAACCAGGTATACAATGGGTGTCCCGTTCAGAAGTGGCTGAGTTCTTAGAGTGAGTGTAAGAGTGAGCCTCAAAGGTCATACCTCAATCACTGATTTCTTCTTTAAATGTAAGTAACTTGATTAACTAGGGACACGCCTCCTTTCAAGTGTTTATATGTTTATCACCAAAAGTTCTATATATCAGATTAGGCTAGGAAGTAAGAACACGAATCATATTCATTCCCTGCCCTTGGGGAGTTTGCTTTAGTGAAAGGGACAGCCCCAGGAAGAAGACAGCAAAGGCTAAACTCACAGCATGAACGGAGTGAGGTGAGAGGGAGGGAAGAGCAGGCTTCATGAAGAAGGAGAGAGGAGTTTTCCTATTAGTGGAAGAAAGAGTGGGACTGGGTCAGGAAGGCCAGGAGTGGAGGAACAGCGAGATGAGGTGTGCCTGAGGTAGAGACTGGGGGAGGAGTGGCAAGAGAGGGGAATGAGATCCCAGCCACTAGGCACGGACCCAAGGAGGCCTTCTACATCCACTCAGGAGCTGAAACATTTTCTTCTGGGCAGTGCAGGCTCGGTGTGGGGCATCAGCAAAGTGAAGTCCATGTTTGGAGAGGATCACTATGACAGCAATTTGAGACTGGTGGATTCGGGGAGAAGCTACGTTGAGATTAGGTTGGAGGTTCTTGCAGTTGTTGCAATAATCCAGCGAAGAGATGATGGATAAAGCCTTGGACCAAGGTGGAGGTGCTAATGACACAGGAGGAGGAGGCCGGAGCCCCACAGATACAGGACCGGTGGGATGTGTGAGGAGCAAAGGCGGGAGGTGCACAGGACGGAGGGGACTTCACCAGCCTGAAGCACTGAGCAGGGAGGGAGGCTGTCAGCTGAAGAGGAGAGGTGGATCCTGCTACGTTCTTCCGCTGGCGGCAGCAGGGGCTCCCACCCTGCTCCAAGTTCACAGGATTCACAGGAAAGTGAAGGATGCCTCTAGTCCTTGTAACCAGTTTCAGAAAATTATTCCTCAACCTTTTTTAGCCTCACATAAAAACTCTTCCTTTGAGACACTTTATCCAGCTGTTCCCCCTCCTCGGCCTGCTTCCTGCTGCCCCATCTCCATGCCCTGCGGTTGTTCCATTGAAGACAGTCCACTTGGGTTATGACCTCCCTCTCCAAATCCACATGGACAATCCAAACAGCATTCTAGACTCTGGCATTTTCTGTACCTTTGCAATTTCACTGACCGCCTCGGTTTCACTCAGACTCACACCTTTCAAGAGGAAAGAACTTTCCGTCTATAGCCTCACATTGGCCCATTCACATAGGGAGACAATCAACTGCACAGTTGTGAGAGCGCATAACATTAAAACAGTTTACAAGGAAAAACAACTATTTCCAGCACTGAGGAAGGGGGAAATCCTCCTATCAACCCCATTAAAAAAACATGAATTGAGAAATGAACCAGATTCTTAGCATTTGTGCAACAAACACCAAGAGGTTTCATCAGTCTTTCTTCTAAGCTGCTGTGGGTGTGTGCCAAGGGCTCCACTCCAAAGCAGAATTCCATACAATCAACTTGACAGGGGCCAAAGTAATGCAGCTCTCCTACCAACACCACCCCCCCCCCCCAAAAAAAAAGAGTTCTTTGGTCAAATATTTGGAAAATACTGGGCTCCACTTTTTATAAATATCCCATAATGCAATCTGGGAAAAAGTAGTTTAGAGGATCTGGCCTAGTGCAAACATCCTCCAGAGAATGAAAGGATATTCTGCGCCCTCCTCCAGGCTCATCATTTGTCTCAACCAAACTCTAAATACATATGTCTTGATCAGGACATTTGGGTTTTGTTCCTTGATACGCCTCTGGATCACATGGACCTCATGTTGCTGGTCATAATGGGACGGAACGGCTCCTAAGTAAAAGCAACATCTCAAGGTGGCAGCTGTGATGCCCCCTTTCCATCCATGAGGAGCCGGGCAAGGACACCCACCTGAGCTGAATGCCAGCCTCTTCTGCTGTGGAGTGGAATCTCCAGTACAGGGTTCAGGAAGTGGGGCCACGATTCTTCTCCATGTGCAGTTAGAGCACATTTCAGTGCCTGGAGAAAGAAGCACTCAACCTCCCCTGCCCGCCCACCTACCCAGGCTCTCCTCCACAGAAGGTGGCTGCCATAATTTTAGTCTGAAAAACTAAATAAGGTGTTCTTAGCTTAGAAAGAAAATCTCAGTCAAGTGACAACAGCATATTTAATGCTGTTCTCTACTTCAAGAGAAACTGATCATAAATAAAATGATAATGAATAAACTGATTGCCTATGAAACTGACTTAATTTGCTATATGGAGTCATTGACCCTAACTCAGTTGAATGTTGAGGACTTCTGACAAAAATAATGACTTCACTTGTTTAACGGTTGATTTGTAGCCCTTTTTGAGAGTTAGTAATTAATTAGTTAACAGTATTGTTGTCCATTATGGTTATTAACATTTAATAACAATGCACTTCAGTTACTCTCTAGAGCCTTTCAAAGCCATTTCCTGACATTCACATGGACACAAACAAGTTGATCTGGCTGGAAGGGAGAAGCACACAGACACAGAGCGAAGGCAGCATTCTGACTGCAGCAGTAAATGAATAAAACTAGTAAATGCTTTCAGTAAACACAGCTAAGGACATTGCCAATCTATATGTAACAGGTGAAATGCGCTCGCACACACACCCCCAGAGGTCAGAGGTCTCTAGTGGTAAGTCAGACACCTCATTGCTCTGTTTGGGGCTGGGATTCTATCTACTCAAGACAGCAACTCACTGTTTGCTCTTTCTCTCCTTCCTTGCTGTACTTCTTTGTCCTTCTTTTCTTTCTGTCCTTCCTTCTTTTCTTCCTTTTCTTTTTTGCCTTCCTTCCCTTCCTTTCCTTCTGTCTGTTTTGCCTTCCTCTGTCCTTCACCCCCTCCCTCCATGATGCTCAGAGAGCATCTATATAATGCATTAGCTGCTGTGCTCAGCACTAAGGATAAAAAGAAGACATCATCTCTGCCCTCAAGGAGCCGGCAGTCTAACAGTGAGCCGAAATGCTCCACGACTGATCACTAGCTGTTTATACCTTTTGATGTTAAAAAGGAAAAACTAAACAAGCAAATTAACTGTTACTTAATACATTCCATTTGGGAGGCAGAAATCTCTCTGATCTAGAATAAAGAGAGCAAAAACTAACAAAAGCGAACTTTATTGGTGAAAATGCTGGAAACTCGTGATTCTTACGAAATCAAATACATACATACTAATTAAGCACCCATTCGGTTATTATTTATTTAAATTTCTGTACAAGTCAAAATTAATAGCCTACTAATAAGAAAAACAGAATTCAAGTTATCTGTGGTGTTAAAAATGTGTGCAGATAAATACACATTTTTCTAAATATGCTCTATTATTAGTGAGATAAATTTTAACTTATAAATAATAAAATGTGCCCTTAAATATTCAAAAAACAAGAAAATGTTGACTATTTGCTGAGCATCCAACATTATTTGTCCATAAGCTTTAGTTTCACCACTCTTTCCAGGAGAGACTGCAGGAAATCTCTCTGACTGGCTGGAGAGGAGACCCCCGGGGAGGCTGCTCAGAGCCTCCATGCTCCTCATTCAGAGGCAGGATCGGAAAGTGCCTTCTGCCCGGTCATCTTCTGTGGGCTGAGCTCACCCAGGGACAATGCATCCAAGTGCATCATAGGAAAGAAGGTGAACACCTGTGTTTGGTGGCATTTAAGGTCTCCATTAGGAGAGACACCACATCTACGTTCATGACAGAGTTCAGCACATCGCTACAGCTCAAAAGCTGTTATAAATGCTTTTAAATCATCCTCATTTCATTTGCAATGGAAGAGGCACATCTCTCTAACAAGCGAGCCACTTAGTGAAACCACATGGGACAGAGAGCAAGAAGAACATCCTGTTTGACCAAAATTGCAGGAGTAATTTAAAAAGTCAGAAAGTCATTACTCTACTTGGCATCTGACCAGGAAACCAGGATTAACACCCTGAAGCCTTTAGGTAAAGTGCCAAGAGCTCTTTAATGACCTAATGGCTTAGGGTGTTAGGGAACTGATTAATAGAGGAGCTAAGCAACCCTAGAACATCCTTTGGGATAAAAGCTACACATAAATTACTGTCACTACTTATGAATAACTGTGTGAATAATTTGATAGTTAATTTCTTAACTGTTTATATGGAGTCCACTTTGAAGAAAATATGAACACTTCATCATCATAAATTTAATAGTTAAGTAAAATTTAAACTCAAAAGAAAATAAATGTAGGAAAACACATTTCCTTCAGTTTAGCTCTTAGTTGAATTTCACCTGACAGTTAAAAAATAAAAATAAAAGTGGCCGAGCCTCACGCCTGTAATCCCAGCACTTTGGGAGGCCAAGGTGGGTGGATCCCGAGGCCAGGAGATTGAGACCATCCTGACTAACACGGTGAAACCCCGTCTCTACTAAAAATACAAAAAATTAGCTGGGCGTGGTGGCAGGAGCCTGTAGTCCCAGCTACTCAGGAGGCTGAGGCAGGAGAATGGCGGGAACCCGGGGGGCGGAGCTTGCAGTGAGCTGAGATCGCACCACCGCACTCCAGCCTGTGTGACAGAGCGAGACTCCGTCTCAAAATAAATAAATAAATAAATAAATAAATAAATAAATAAATAAATAAAATAAAATAAAATAAAAGTACTAATGACAAATAGCACACTGGGAAATGTTAATTGGCACTCAGTGTGTAGACTAGAAAGAGGTATGGATACATATTCAAGAACTTTAAGAGGCTGTGTGGCTTTCCATGCACTAATACTCTGAACATCTCTAAACCTGAAATTACTTGGGATTTCTTCAAAGTTGAGCAAGAAGCCACATGAGAAGAGACATGCTGTGACAACCTGAATTATTGTTCCCCCATTCATTTCCTTCCCATAGCATGTCACACATCCTGCCTGCTGGTGTGGAGCTGGCAGTGCCTCCCTGTCGGCAGAACACAACTCCCCATGCCACTGTACAGCCTGGCCGTGTGGCTTTACCAGACTGAGGAAGTGGGAGTAAAGGGAGCTCGTATGCCGAGGTACTGCATGTTTCTCCCAGATTTCTTACGTTTGTCTTTTTCTACCAGCATGGCTTTTCCCCAGTAAATATTGTGCCTTTAGCCTAGGCAAGGATGAGAAGATGCTTAGTGCGGAGCCAACAGACCCAAGCGGAACTGTGGCTCCTACCACCAACTGTAGTCACCTACATGAAATGGCAAGAAATGAACACTCTTGGAAACCAGAGACTTGGGGATTGTTTGTTACCACGGAGAAGCTGCCTAGTACATACTGTTCCCTAATATGACATCAATGAAAATAATTTCATAGAAAAGCATTGTTCAATTAAAAATGGATGACAAAGACCTGGTGAGAAGATGCATGCTGCTTCCCCGGCATACAAGTCTCCATATTACCTGATGTATTCATTGCTGTACGATAAAACCGTTTCCCCAGTAGCTTATGGTCATAGCACACAGAAGAGTGATAAAAATCAAGTTTCTATTCTGTGCTTCCACATTTCTCCTATAGTTGTTTTCAAACCTCCTCCCAGGAAAACCTTCCTCCAAAGAATCCAGGCCCTGCAAAGTGTCCGGGAACCCTTATTATACAATCCTATATAGACTACAATCAACATCCTCACTTCCTGTGTTCTACATCCTTGTCGCACCCATGCAACAAGACACAGGAAATTCAAGATTCTGAGACAGTCCTCAACTACCACGGCAATACTAGAAAATAAAGGCAGAGTTAAGAGGGAGGTACTTTTATTGGAGCGCCAAGTATCTCTGGCTTCCCTACAATCAGACTCAAGACCACAGAGATTACTGGCCTATCTTAAACACAAATAAGCCTGTCTGAAAGATTCAAAATGCTGGGGCAATTCCATAGAGATATGAGAATGATAAAAATGAACCCAAAAGAGAAAGGCACCCAATAGCCAGGTGGAAAGCTCCTCCAGTCCTTTGAAGAAGGTGGTCGGGGAAGAACGGGAATGAGGACATTCTTCCCTTCCTCTATTCATACAAACATTCACAATGGTTTTCTGAACAAAGAGGAGCAGCTGCTTTCCAGCCAGTGGATCAAAGTGTGAGCAGGTGACGATGCCTGCTCCCTAAGAGAAGCCTGTCAGGCACCAAAGTGCAAAGGTGACAATTAGAATGGATGGGGTGAGTAGGTGTTGAAATATCCACACGATATTTCCAAAAGTTCAGAGAAGATTACTGTAGATTATGTCCTGGGGCTGGGAAAATGTTTGAGTTGGGAGGGTTTTCATTTTTGCCTGAAGTGATTCTCCAAGTTTAAATGTATACCTTTATAACTATGACATTTCTGTAAAACAAAAGATCTCATTGTTCTTCCTTTCATTGGTGAACTCTTATTCAATTCACATAGCACACTAGAGTTCTTTCATTTTTCTTTGGTTTCCAGCACAAAACTCTGTGACATCTTCCTAACTGACAGCCAAATGTTTATAAGCCTACCTATCCAAGACAGGTACTTTTTATTTGAAATGCCATTGATAGATTTAATTATGTTCAACTTTCTCAAAAAAACAATCCCACTGGCGCAGTGAAATATATTGAGTTTGATGTGTTTGGCTGCAAAAACTTTCATTTGGCCAAGGCTACACAGTCTGAAGTCTCCAAGTGTAAATTATAATGTTATTTGAGATGAAGTATAGAGTCATTTGTGGTGCTCGGGCACGACACATGACGTAATCTTACACTCTATCTGCAGGTGTGATATTGGATTCTGCTAGGACAGGCACCTGGTATCAATGTTCAGTCTGGCATTGTTTCAACACAGTCAACCGTGGATGAAGATGACTAAAATAAAATAGCACCCAGCTACAGCAGGCTCTTTTTTTTTCTCTTTTTTTTTTAAAAAAGGAGGACTGATGAGCAACAACTACCAATGAGTTAAATGGTGTCTGATTACTCTCTTTCCCTCAGCAGCACAAAATTCTTGCTCTTTACAGTAATAGTCTCAGGGCCATAAGAAGATAGAAGTAAAATCATGCATTATGAATAACAAATATAATAATAATGCATATGCATGGATTATTAATATGTAAATATATTATAACAAATATAATACACATGAAAAGAATGCAGATATTGATGGCTTCTTTTTCAAACACAGTTGATGGACATAGGCTGAGCCATGCATCTTCTCCTTATGACATTCATCACACTTAGCAGTTACTTACGGAATGCCTGTCTCTACCTCTAGTCTCTAAGCCAAGCGAGGGCAGGGACCTAATAGACTGCCTGGCACCTAAGAGTGGCTCAGTACGTATCTGCTCCGTGAATGACTGTGTTCTCATGTTCTTTCTCGTGGCCTGATCTTTGCAGAGGCATTCACTTACAAACTAGGCAGCTGCCTGGTTGGGGGTTTAAAGGTATGGCCCCTAATCAGAGAGTAGAGAAAACCAGCTATCCTATTTGAAAACAGTACCTATGATCTCAACATCATTGAAACGTCCATGTGATGCTCTAGCATCCTCAAAATGCACTGCCATGACCATATGTATCAGCAGCTGAAAGATCATCTTTTGGGTATTGTGGGAGGAGATGGGGAAATACGATTTTCCAAAGTGATCCCTAGTAACCTAAGTAAGTACCTTGACATTTTTAGATATTACGAACATTTATAGAATTTATCTTTATAAAGTTAATGGGAATTCAAATTAAAGGGTTTGATTGACCTTAATCCGGGCATAGGATGGATGGATCAGCATGACACATTTGATGGGCAGTTATGTGAGAGATCAGTTAAGGTGTGAGAACTGAAAGAACATGGTGGAATCTAAAGGCGAATTTTGAACCATTCTAGGAAAATGAAAACTATTCATTTATTGGTTTTATCCCCTCCCTAAAGGAAAGAAACAATATGATTTCATTTGCTTAAAATTCAAAGAAAGATCCCAAAATGATTCTGTAGTCATAATCTCATTTGATCCTCTTAACACCCCCCAAAAGGCAGGCAGGGGTCTCGAGTCACCTTCCCTCAGCCTGGGTGGGTAGTTGGCTTGGCCTTGGTGTCCCATTTCTCCCTCCACATCAGGCTGTCTCTCCTAAATGTTCAGACTCACTCAACTTGCCGCCTTGTCCTACTCAACCAGAGCGTGCACATTTAGAAGTGACATGGCTGGCAATCGGAGCCTTTGCACTCCCACGTGGTTCTTGTTTCCCTCATATGTTGGATGGCTCAATCTTGCAAAACATGAACTCCAAGGAAGTTAATTCTTTCCACAGGCCCCACACATTTGACAATCGAAGCTGGCATCTCACCCTCTCTCCTGTTTATGTGCCAGTGGCAAACAGAGCTCTTCCATTAGAACACACTATTTTGGTGCATAGCAGCCTACGAGGGCCAGTTCTCAATCAGGCAACCTGACAAGCACAGAGTGGCCTAACACCACTGCAGTCAATCAGGACTTCCTTGGCAAGATTTTTCTGAAGTGCTGGTGTATATCACATAACATCTCAAAGCATTTTTTTTAAAAGAAGTCAGGGAAATGTTGTTCCTGCCTGTGTTTGAATTCACACCCTGTTGTTTAGCAAATCCAAACCTAAAAAAGGTTTCAACAACTTTTGAGAAATAATCTCAAAGTCTTTTTACACATGTACACTGAGGGGTTCTTCTCCTCTTTATACTTTGCCTGGAGGAATAAAAATGGTATCACTCACTGAAAAAATTACTTATTCATCCATGCATTCATTCATCACAGTCAAAACTATGTAATTCGTATACTTCCATATAATGCAAAACAAGTATCGAAAGTCAGAGGGAAGACAGGAAGGAAGAGAGGAATTTCCATTCTCTCCTCTAAAGTTCTTAAAAGAGATCCATGAAAGTCTCAAGATGAAGACATGCTTTTGTGGACGTCCATGGGGCCAAGCTAGGACTGTTGATTCTAAAACCATTAGAAGAGAGACAAAGGGTAAGGAAGTTGGTGAAGAAATGACAAGAGGCCACTTAACAGGTTTAGTCCACTCACCTGATGAGGCCAGCCATTTCCCGAAAATTTGAGGGACATGGTCAAAGTGAGAGGCAGGTGAGAGCCACAAATGAAGACCAGAAAGGCTTTAGAAAATATAAATTTTCAAAAAATGCAAAATGACACACACAAGACTGGAATATCGAGTATGGTTGTGCTTGGCATCTGCAGGGCACTGGTTTCAGGAGCTCTGAGGCCAGGCTTGCTAAGTTTTCTGTCCCTGGAAGTGATGGAGCCAACTCAATGCTACCTCTCATGATAGATCAGGAGATTCTGAAAGTGAGTACAAGGTTGGATCTGATGACTTTTGTGGACCTCGCCAACTCTACAGAATGTGTCACTCTAAACTACAGAGTAAGTGAACCTCGACTACTACTTTCTTCCAAATCCATGAGAACAGAGTGTTTCAGAACAGAATGTCACTGGGAGTAATTCTTCCTGATGTTGGATTCAAAGGTCTTCCTGTCCTCCCATACCACCACCACAAATTCATCCTGCCACAGACTCACAGAATCTTAGCGTCAGAGAAACCATTTTAAATTATTCACCCACATTTCCACCCAAAGGGAAAGTCTTCCTGGCATCAGTGTGACTGTCAATCAGCTTCTGCTGGGAACCATTCAGACCAGGAACACGGGCCTCATGAGGCAGCCACATTCTTTCTAGAATGTTTCCATTCATTAGAAAAGCCATCCATACATGCAACTAAATGTATCTTCCTGTGCATGTCACCTACTGCTCCCAGATTTTGGTTGCTTTTATTTTAGTAGCTTTCCACCTCCAATTCTTGTTTAATTTGAAGTCCAGCTGGTCCTCAGGGAAATGCTTTGCTAACCATGCTCTTATTAATCCACTCTCTGAAGGTGAGAGCTCTGAGGAGGAGGATATTTGGCCATGCATGATGTATGTTATCATTACTATTAAGGACAAGAATAACTGCCATTTATTAGGTGCTTTGTCATGTATATGCATATTGCCAGTCCTCATAGCAATCTTTATAGCATGTATTATATCCATTTATACTTGAAAATAAAACAACACTCAGCACAGGTTAATGACTCACTTGAGGGCAAAGAGAGAATAAGGAGTCAGCCAGGATCTGGAGCCCCACAGCATGTGTGCTTTCCATTATCCCTCCAGGTTATTTGTTTTACCCATCCAAGTGAACTGTATTTTTAGCCTATTTGGTTTGTCATCACCGTTTTTTCCAATTCGTGACAGCAGCATTATCTTATAGCCTAGACTACCTGAGAATCAATGACTTCTGACCAGTGAATACTCAGCAAAGGTAAATATAATGAATGAAACTATCAATTCCCAAACTAAAGTGTAAAGGGTACTTACTCTGGGTTGAGTAAAAGAATGAAATTAGTCAAACAAATGAAAGCACAAACTTCACAAGAGAATGCGTATGTATCTACTTTGGAGACCTGCAGCTTAGGAAACAGAGCATTACACTCTACAGACATTTAAGCATTGCAAATCTCACTAATATGTGTGGTTTAGAAAAACTGAGAGATACCTGTGAACAATGTCACCCCCCAAATACGTTCAGTAGTGCTTAAAACAGTTTCATTAAAACTCAAAAAAAAAAAAAAACTGACATGCAAAAAAAGTTGAATCAAATGACTGATGATGTTCAAAGTGTTGAAAGAAACATTTTTTCCCGAACTGTTATACAGTGCCACCCACATGGGAAACTCAACAGACATATTAATTATACCTAGAGTGTAATCCAAAAGATCCAGAGAATGTGCTTTATTTACTTTTTCTTTGGGGAATGGGAGGAGAGTAAAGTAAGATGATAGCTGCAGATGATGTGGATATCTGGGTGTGCTGTTTTCATCTGAAAAATCTTAAGTCACACTGATTCTTCCCAAAATTGTTATCTCCCTCTGTAAATAAACCCAAACCTAATGACTACATGCAGCTCTGATACAGATTCTATTGCTCAACCTGGGAAAGACTTCCAAAATGACCTACGTCTCTGAGGGTTTGGTTTTTGAGGTTTCCCGCCCCACACACACAAATTCACTCGTACACACTGATAATCACTTTTGTTTATCACTTTTTCCACCTCCTGGAAGGAGATGTGCGTCATTTCTGGACTTTTTCCAACCCCTGTCTATAAAAGCTTGAGCAATCTCAAAACACCTGGCTTGCTGAAAGAACTAAAGAGGGGCCAAAATGTGACTGAAGTGTAGACCACCTAAAAAAATCTGAAAACAGCGGAACCCTGAGCCAGATATCAGAGGCTGGTATTTCATTAGCACTGGCTTTATTTTGGTACATGCTTGTAAAATGAACTAAAAAGCTCTGAGGTATAATACCAAATCCCTTGAGGTGATGAACTGAGACTTCGCTATCCCGAGCCTTGATGTTGTGGTCTGTTGGTTTGTTTGCTTAGGTAGCGAATGCAGCAGCTGACTGCAATGCTCCTTTGCGATCTCCAGACGCGGGTCCCTCCAGGAGGGAACTCAGCTCTACAGATGCCCCTCATCTCTCTCTCTCACTCAGTGTTACTCCACTGGGCACACCCAACTTTCTGTGCTTCCTGGATAAACCCACTCTTCCCCACCTCACTTCCCTGGTGCAAGCCGGAGTTCCCTCTGCCTGGAATACTCACCACTCCCTAACTCCTGATCTTCTCAGCCTGACTATAACTCTTACTTCAGAAATCAGAGTCAACAATTCTTCCATAGTAATCCCTTCTCTGACTCCTCCAACAAATGTCCCTATATCCAACCTACAGGGTCATGTTTCTGTCCTGCCTGTTCCTGTGTTTAATGGTGGCTTCTCTGTCCCAAGCTTCGTGACAGCAGAGACCATGCCTAGCTGGCTTGCTGCTATGTTCCCAGAACTTAGTCAAGTGGGCAGCACAGACCATGCTCAGTGAGCATTGGCTGATTGATTACCAACTTGCTTATCTTTCAGTCTCTTATTTCAGGGTGCGGACTATGTTCCAGCCATCCTCACTTTTCCCGAACATCGCACAATTTCCATCAGGTAGTATGTCATACACATTTCCTGAAATCAATAAAACGGGTACATGCTTCCACAATTAATAACATGATATAAAAACAGATAATTATGTAAGGAGCTATACCTTTGTCCCTTAAAAAATAGTTGTGTTTTAAAACAAAATGCCCCAATAATAAATAACTCCATCCAGGAGTCAACTCACACTGTGCCCCTATCCTCTGCTTTCTTCTTGAAGATTACCTGCCAGAAACAAAACAATCAGCTCTAGCATGACAAGTTCTATCAGCCAAAGTTATCTGGGATTCTTTTAAGCCTGTGTGTTTTGTTTTGTTGTTTTGTTTTAACTAAACCCAAACTTAAGAGAAAAAATCAAATTTGAATCTGTGAAGCTTTAAAAGATAAGGGCATTGTTGGGTACTTTTATTCCCAAAACAAAATTTGTTATAGGATTGTGTTCTGCTGATATATTCAGAGGCATTCAAACTAATACGGAAGGATGAAGAAAATAAATCTGGATGTAAAGATGAGAAATAGTCTAGATAGAATATTGTCTTTCAGCATCTGAATGTGAGCTTATGCCGGAGGGGTCCCCCTCTACAGGGAGAACAATCCAATCCAGTGAGGACGGGCAGCGGGGAGTGGGGAGGGAGGGAAATGCATCCTGGCCGTACTGGGGTTTTTAACTGAATGAAATGCTGACAACTTGATCATAACCAGGTTGCTTTCTCACCATTACCACAATGAGTAAAATTTACTTAGTCAATACGAGTGAGAGCTTTAAAAAATGTATTTAATTTAAGCTGTTTGTTAAAACATACGACCTATATTGAAATGCTCAGATGTTAATGATAATAAAAATCAGAAATATTCTGGAAAGGATAAAGAACATTTTCCCAATCTGTTTGCAATTGTTTCTATCCATTTTTTTGCATTTAATCACCCTGTAAATCAGCAAATTAATGGCAACTTTCGTTCGCCTTGGATAAATGTATGTACTTTCCCTAGTTAAGAAGCCCACCGGGGTTTAACTTGCTGAATACACACTGTAGCTGGTCTACGAGGAAGACGAGCAAGCCAGCAGTTTCTGCCTACATGTGGAAATTGTACAATACCTGGAGAACACAGTGACGCAACTAAGAATGCTAATGTTTTTCTGTATTCAGTAAAAGCTCTAGAAGTCATGATATAAAATCCTTCTCTATGTTTAAACTACGTACCTGCCCAGAGTTCATCAGCTATAAGAAAATATGGCCATTCAAACATTTTAGCAATTCATTACACGCTATCACTGCCATCTCATGAGCCATAAAAATGCAGAATTCTCAGTGTGTAGGGGGACGGCGACGCATGCCCGCTACGTGCGGAATCTCAGCCTGGTCTGGGATCTGCCAGGTAGAACTTTCCCTTTGGACTGAGTTGACTTTTCTTCAGGAAACAAAACAAAAAAGTAGAGAAAAAAATATAAAAAGAAGAAAAAAGAGGAAATACTAGTGCACAATAATGTGCATGGAGAGGCAGACGAATGTGATCGTGCACCTTTGCCCAGGTTGCCCCACCTCTGTGGGACTCAGTTTCCTTAACACCTGCAGAATCCTGCAAAGGCAATTCTACGTAATTCATTATCAACCCCGCATAATGCATTATCAACTCCGCATAATTCATTATCAACCCCGCATAATTCTAAACTGTTGAGACAGAGCCTTGTTCCCAGAAGATGGGCTCCTAAAGCCACCACCCTCAGATGGGTTTCTCTTTCAATTTGACCCATTGGTAGACTCAGTGGGTACTTTAAGACTCACTTCTGACATTTTAGTGACAGTTATTTTCCAACTAATTTTACACCACTGCCTTCCTGTACATTTTGAACTTTACTTTGGTGTATCTTTGATGACCACATTTGAACTATAGTAAGGATAGGAATGAGAGAAAATGAATACAAAAAATTTCCTCTTTTTTCTCAATTACAGTACCTTTTTAACCATCCCAGGATATTGGCTAATATGGTGCTCAAATTGGTATCCACTTAGTAAAACCAACTCAATATTTAGAAGAAAAAGTCAAAATATGATGAGGAATGGAAAGTAAATGGGCTATCCCATCTTCCCTACCTCATTTTCACAAATCTCAATCTTAGAAGGATAGAAAGCCTCCATACTCACCTCTGGAGAACATGCCAGCCCCCCATGGCATGGGCAAGACCAGTCTTTGGACTTCGCTGTAAAATTATGGCAGAAATTTCTGAAACTTCTATTATCCACCCAATACATACTACTGTAAGCTTATTATGTGTCATGTGTCTTGTACCTCTTAAAATTATTGAAAGAATAAGGAAAGCGCATTTCATAAGACGTGTACTTTTCTATAAACCAAATTGAAGACAGAGCAATGTGACCTCGCATCTATCACTTTCTAGTTGTGTAAACTTTAATACTGAGGCTTAGTTTTCTTATTAGTAAAATGGCCACTGAATACCTATTTCGTAGGATTGCTAGAAAATCAGAGTGACATAAATGATTCAGTAGCCCCCCCGCCCCTTTATCTGAGGTTCCGCTTCCTGAGGTCTCAGTTACCCAGAGTCACCTGTGGTCTGAAAATATTAAGTGGAAAATTCTGTAAATAAACAAGTCACACGTTTTAACTTGTGCCCCATTCTGAGTAGCAGGAGGAAATCTTGCCCTGTCCCGCTGCTCCCCATCCAGGGCATGAATAATCCCTTTGTCCCAGGGGTCCACACTGCATGCACCACCCACCCATCAGTCACTTGCGCCCAGCTGGTCACCAGATCTACTTTTGCAGTATCACAGGGCTGAGGTTTAAGCTTTATTTGACTTACTCATGATTCCAAAGTGCAAGAGCAGTGATGCTGGCATAGTGTTACGATTGTTCTATTATTAGTTATTATTAATCTCTCACTGAGCTTAATTTATAAAAAATTTTATAGAAATGTATGTATATGAAAACACATAGTATATATATGGTTTGTTACTATCTGAGGTTTTAAGCCTCACTGGAGGGTCTTAAGACTGTATCGCCAGAGATAAGTGGGGAATACTGATATGATTCCTGGTAAAGTATGCATATTAAGTATGCATACTTTAGTATAGCGTGCATACAGATGCATATTAAGTGTTAAATAAACAATATCAAGAAGTACTATCATCATCGCCATAATCAATGTTGTTATCCAGAATAGTTGTTTTTATAACGAAAGATCAACAGAAGGGCAGCTAGGTTGCAACTGGTTCCAGACAAAGAATGGAGCTGTGACCCTGCATCTGAAGTCAAGATCTTGTCGGCCAAGAGAAGCACCCTGAGGACTTCTGTGTTTCCATGAAGAAGACAGTTGCTCGCTCCTCGATCAAGTAGACTCAGTCTTTTCCAAAGAAAAAGATGAAAAACTATGGAAAACCCCACTGGAAACCTTCATGCTGAGAGTGAGATAAGCAAAATGCAGACCTGTCCTCTCTAGCCACCGTCCCCAGGGCTGCCCTTGCTGCACACTGGTGGGCTTGACAGACAGTGCAGATAAGACCAACAGCTGCCCAGCAGCAATATCTGATTCAAAGCTTTATGACACGGTGAGGACTGTGGACTCTTGGGGTCAAGAGGCAGCAACATGTCAGTGTGAGCCAGCAGAAGGAGGCCTGGAGGCTTGGGGGCCTGGGGGCCTGGTGTTTTGTGGGCCCTAGAGCTTCTGCCAAGCCCGAGTCCCCTACGATAACCAAGCCACAGAAGGAAGCAGAACCAAAGGGGAAGTGATGGTGCAGGAAGTCCCAGGAGGGTGCAGAGGAGACGTCGTTTCTTTAAAAATGCCTCCACATAAATGGGAAACTTCACCGCTTTAACTCGAAAATAACGTTCAAAAGAGCCAATTTCTGTAAGCAATCATGAAACAAGCTGAGAAAGGAACTGCAATGCTCAGAGAATCAAGAAAGGATTGGTCACTGCTGCAATCTTCAGCTTGAGTTTTTGGGTTTTTTTTTTCCTTTGCAAATGCAGGTTTTAACAAATGGAAATGTTACATCTGCATACTGTGAACATCCTTCCTTGTCAGTATGCTTTCTGTTATGGCCCCTTTTTTTCTTCACAAATGTATTTTTTAATAAAAATGGGAATATTGTATAAGCTTACTGTGAACATTTTTCCTTGCCAATATTCGTCTTCGACCTGATTTTAATGACCGAGCTGAAGTCTGAACAAATCATTGAATTTCTGACTTTCTACTTTTGACAGAAGTTCTTTCACTAAGGTGTCCTGTGCTGGGACCAAGGTAATTTTTCTCACCAAAATTACTGACCATGTTAATCTCATGATAGCACCCCTTCAGCTAAGCCCTTACCTTCTGCTTAAATGTTCCTAGCACTTCCCAGCCCCTCCAGGGCCCCTACATGGCTTTTCCCTCCACAGTGTGGTTCCAGGTGAGTCCCACGGGTAGCAATCCACCTTGCTACAGCCAGCCTCCTGCACCTACAACATCCGCCTACTCTGCTACACGAAACTTGTCTCTGGAGTCCCACAGCCCTTGAATCCCTTCTTAACTAAAAGACATGTGATCCCTGCCTGAACCCTGCCCCAATGCTTTCTTGGAGCTCTATGCCACTTACTTAACTTACTTAACTCTACATATAATGAATATGCCCCACTTTTCTTGTAACCCCTGTACCGTTTTCTAGTCTATGTATTTTGCTGAATGTTTTTATTCGCTGACTACTCTTAGTTTAGACTGTCAATTATTCTAGCCTGTAAGTTCCTTCAAAGTTAAGAAACATTGTATTAGTACACTCACAGTAGAGGCCCTGGCCCCAGTAAATGCTGAGAAGATAAAAAGAAACAATTGATTAACCAAAAGTTTGTTTTCATCCCCAAGGAGGCATCTCTTCTTTTTTCCAAAGTAGAGTGACTTATCAAATAAATCATGTTTTGCAATGACTCGTCTTCAGTACCCCTAAAACTCAAAATAAATTAGGAGAATTTGTTTTCCCAGTTTTGACTCAAGATAAAACAAAACAGGGCTGTGAAGGTAACAACATCCATGACTCTACAGAGCAACACAAGCTTACAGGAATTTGAGAGGTGTGGTCAAAAAAATCACACAAATCCCACCTCCGATACGTTTCTTTTGCTCTGAGGCAAAATTGTAAAAACTTTTCTTTTGATTTTCGTTATCCAAATAATTCTAGCTTAAATTGGAACTCAAATATTAATCTGATAATGACACCGTTGAGACACATTCTCTGACGATTGATCTCAAATGACTTACAAGGCTTTACTTTACCCCATTTTCTGCATTCCTTTCCAGCCAGAGGTTTTGCCTGTCTTTAACACCCCTGCCCCCACCACCACCACTGCCATCATCAGGGAGAAAAAGAGACCCTGAAATGTACGTATTAAGATGATTACTATGTGCTTGGGAATATCCTTTAATTTAAATTGTGTTTTATTTTATTTTTAGCTTCAAAGCTTTTGCAGGAATGAACACCTGTCTTTCAGGGCATTACAAGAAATTGTCAGGTACCTGACATACTTTGTTTTGTCAAGTCCTCCCCCAGTGACACTGGATAGAAGTCACATTTTAATTAATGATCAAAGCAAAGGACACCTGTAAGGCTGGGTTAGACTTCTGAATTCTTTGATATTAGGTTTACAAATCTGAAAGAGCCCTTTGATTCTCCCATGTGTTTGTCCTTTCTTGGAGATCAACTTAATTCTTTTTTTCAAAGGCAACATATTTTGCTAATCTGAGCACTGAAGTTATGGGTGACAATGTCCATTCACACAGCAACTCTTAACACCTTGTAAAAGTCATACTCCATTACCCAGGACGCCAGGGCCTTCCCTGTCCGAAGGCCCGATTGCAGTGGAGATTTGTGGTGGCACATGCTGTTTGAAGTATGAGAGCCCTCAAGTGGGGCTCGGAAATCCGTGAGTTTGACATTAGTTTAAGGAATTGTACTTGCTGTGGTGTGTCACGATGAATGGAGGAGAATGCAGCAGCCATTGAGACCACCCTGAATTAAGTTAAACTATAACTAATCCTTTTTTGTAGGCAGAAATAGTTTTACATAACCGAAATACATAAATATTGATATATGCTGACATTACGTAGTATGTATTTGTTGATATTATGCAGCTTGTATCAATTTATGCATATTTTAAGAAAATGCAAGTTAACAAGTACAAATATATTAACACATTAAAATAAAATGTTTACATAGTATAGGTACATTATAGTTTATAGACTATATGTACTAATAATATATAGACTAATTTTGTATACCACACACTAATTCCCATGGTCAAAATGAGACAATTGAGACCGACATGTAAAAATAGTTTTGGAATGCTAATGGAAACCACTAGAAATAGTACTTTAAGTACTTCACAATAGTGGAACTATAAGAAGTATAAAGAATAAAATCCAGAAACAATCACCGTATTTTGGTATATCTCTATGCAATTTTGTAATAAAACAGAATTTTACATATCTGGGCATACTGGATATATAATTTTGTATTCTTTTTAAAATTAACATGAGTATTTTCTTTTATTGCTAAAATTGTCAGTGAGTATCCTTTGATGACTACATAACTATATATTCCAATGCATGCAATAATTTTCTTGATCAATTGATTATTTCTAATTTTCTACTAGAAAAAAACATTGCAATGAATGACTTAATGCATGAAACTGTTTGGGAAGGTTCTAATGCACAATGCTAAATTATTATTACCCTTTTTTTTTTCAAGACAGAGTCTTGCTCTGTCTCTAGGCTAGAGTGTAGTGGCGATCTGGGCTCACTACAATCTCCGCCTCCTGTGTTCAAGTGATTCTCCTGCCTCAGCCTCCTGAGTAGCTGGGACTACAGGCACATGCCACCACGTCCAGCTAATTTTTGTATTTTTAGTAGAGATGGGGTTTCACCATGTTGGCCAGGATGGTCTCGATCTCCTGACCTCATGATCCGCCCACCTTGGCCTCCCAAAGTGCTGGGATTACAAGCATGAGCCACCGCACCTGGCCTGCTTAATTATTTTTCTAATAGGGCATATCAGTTTACAATTCTACTAGCAATATATAGGAATGCCCAATTACTAAATTCTTGCCAATAATTAGCATTTCATACAATTCTTTGATATTAGGTTAGTTTTTTAAATTTTTGAACTTTTGGGATTACTAACAACACAGCTGAATTTTTGTTGTTGTTTATCAGACACTTCAATTTCCTCTCATTATTTGGATAGTCTTATTGACCATGCACTCAATTACTGATTCGCATGAATTCTTCATCTTCAAATAAGAGTAACCCCACACCATTAGGTTTGGTGAAAATACTTTTCCATTTTTTATTGTTTTAACTTTATCTATGAAGTTTTGAATGCATCAAGATATATAAAGATTTTTAAAGTCTTATGCAAGCAAATCTACTAGTTTTTTCCTTTGTGGCTCCTTTCTTTGCTTATTATCTTAGAAAGTCTTTTCCCATAGAGGGATTACGTAAATATTTGCCTATGTTTTCTTATTATTTATCTTAAATTAGTTCTACCTAAACTCATATTTCTTTAAACAATTATTTATAGCAAAGCCAAGCTTTTGTTCTTTATCACAACACATTTTGCAAATATTCCCATTATTTATCACAATCTAACCAAGAAAAAGGTTATGCCAGAGCTAAACCAGGATATGGAAGCCTGAGCTACTCTTGATGGAGTTTCTAGGGGGTTCCAATTCCTTTCTGCCTAGACGTCATAAAGAACCAATGTAACGGCTTAAGTCACAATCTGTTGCACAGGAATTGTAATTTCTCACGGAGCAATAGTCTGAGCCTAATTTTCCATTTTATAAAGGAGATGGTAATTGTGATGGGCTCTGTTTTTATAATGGGGTGATCTTCTGGTTTGGTGTGACAATTTGAACAAGGAAAAGTTTTGAAGAGTTGCATATGCTCCTTCAAGAGGAAATTTGGTGAGAAACAGCTTAGTCTTTGCTATGAGGTCACTCAAGGCAGCTTTCAACATCTTTTCAAGAAATCACCCTTTAAAGTTTAACTGATCAAAGTGGCATCATGTACAGAAGTCAGAATTTCTGGCTGGCCTATCCATTCCAGAGGGTAAGATGCTAAGGGTTTTGAGCTGGAGGTCAGGACAGAAGACAGAGGTGAAGTGTCTGCCTCAAACTTACCCATCAGAAAGAGAAAGATACTCACGAAGGCTTCACACTGAATCTGAGCACCCATGCAAACAGGCTCGGGCCTACCTGATCCTTAGTCAAATGAAAAGAAAGCTGGTTCCTTTCAACAGCAATCAGACCAGAAAAGGTTCCTCCTCTTTGTTTATAACTTTTTATTTTTATTTATTTGTTTTTTTGTTTTTGTTTCTGTTTTTGTGGGGGTTTTTTTGTTTGTTTTTAAGACAGGGTCTCACTCTGTTGCCCAGGTTGGAGTACAGTGGCACAATCACAGTTCACTGCAACCTCTGCCTCTTAGGCTCAAGCGATCCTCCAGTCTCAGCCTCACAAGTAGTTGGGACTACAGGCACATGCCACCATGCCTGGTTAATTTTTGTTGTTGTTGTAGAGATGCAGTTTTGTCTTGTTGCCTAGGCTGGTCTCGAACTCGGCTCAAGTGATCTGCCTGCCTTGACCTTCCAAAGAGGTAGCACTACAAACATGAGCCACCTCACCCAGCCTGTTCACGACTTTTGATTTTAAGAAGAGAAAGACACATGGAAATCTTCATTCAAACCTTTCATTTACTTTGAGACCAAACATTAAGGTTCAATCTGTTGTTGTTTTAAATCAAAACAATTGATTTAAACCTACTGAGAGAAAAGAACTCAAGCAAGACCTCATCTCTACAAAAACAAAAATAAAAATGAGTTGGGCTTGGTGGCACACTCCTGTAATTCTAGCTACTCAGGAAGCTGAGGCAGGAAGATCACTTGAGTCCAGTAGTTTGAGGTTTCTATGAGTGAGCTGTGATTGTGACACTGCACTCCAGCCTGGGCAACAGAGTTAGACTCTGTCTCTGGGAAAAAAAAAAAAAAAAAAAGAGAGAGAGAGAGAAGAAGAAAATACTCGCTCTCATATGTTTATCACAGCACTATTCACAATAGCAAAGATATGCAATCAACCTAAGTGTTCATCAATGGAAGACTGAATAAAGAAAATGTTACACATATACACAATCGAATACTATTTGGTCATGAAAAGGAATGAAATCATGTCTTTTACGGCGACATGGATCGAACTGGACGCCATCATCTTCAGTGAAACAACTCAGAAACAGAAAGTCAAATACCACATGTTCGCACTTACAAGTGGGAGCTAAACAATGTGTGGAATGATAGACACTGGAGACTTGGAAGAGTGGGAGGGGGTGAGGGATGAAAAATTACCTAATGGGTACAATGTACATTATTAGGGTGATGGCTACACTAAAAACCCAGACCTCTCAACTAAGCAATATAACCATGTAACGAAACTGTGCACCTGTTCCTCTTATAGTGATATAAATTTTAAAAAATTAAGTCACTGAAAATGAATGAGCTTTGTTTAGAAAAAAATGTATGGCACATGGAGGCAGAGAAGGAGAAAGAAGAAATGGAAGTGAGGAAGACTTTCTCAAGCATCCCACTCACCCTATCAATACAGTAACTCCAGTTAATTTTCTGTGAATGTGGAAATAAATACGGTTTTGATGGATGATTATCATTTTGTTGCATAGTGTTTGCCTAAACTAATGTTGATGGCAAATTATAATATATCAGACCCTGTTCAAGGCATATGTAATACTAAAAGAAAAAGTTCAATCGCCATAGATTATTCAAAATATTCTTAAATGGGATCACAAAGTCTTGAGTATATCATAGTAGGAATATTTCACATTCTAGTCTACACAGACTACAGCTACTGCTGCTTCTTTTCTTTTCTTTTAAGCCTCAATATACTACCACTTAACTATTGCTTTTTATTATCTAGTTTGATTAAAGATCAAGATCATTGCATACAATTGTCTCCTATCTTAAAAACAGTATTAGCTTGAGTAAGGCAACTGAGAACTGGTAAGAACCTTTATTCTCAGGGGAGGAGAGGACAAGAATTATAAATTATTAGAATACTTTTCCCGGGTCTACAACCAAATTAAATTGGCCATTCTTTTCCCTCTTGTTTCCACTCCCAACCTGTAACCCCTTAGGTGCACAACTAATTTTGCTGTAATTTAAGCAGAGTTGGTTGTTTTTTTAAGGCCATTTAAGTGAAAGCACATCTGTAGGCAAGATCATCTTGCTCAGCTTCTGAGCCAAAACCCAGCAGAAGTACTTCACCTACACAAAAGGGGATTGTGGACGCAGATGAGGCTGACAAGGGCAATGCAATGAAGCCAAGTCTTTTAAAGCACTGTCACCTCGCATGAGCCACTCAGGAGCACTCACACCTCAGGACCCAGCCCGATTCTTCACATGTCTTCAAAGGAGAAGGATCACATCTGACACTGTCCAAAGATTCATGCTTATTTTCTCTTGATCTTCCCCCTCAAATTCTCCCTTTGAACAGGATTTGCACATGTAGAATGAATAGAGATTAGGAGTAATTATGGTTTTTGTTTTGCTTTTAATGGCCCATGCAACCCTGAAATTTGCTCGTGAAATCTACAGCTAATACGGCAGTACTGCCTGTCTCATCTGTCGAGTACCATATTTCATGGCTTCCAAATGCCATTTCTGGTATTTTCTTTCAACTTCACTCTAAAGCTTTACTTTTCATGTGCTTTAAGTGCTGGGCACCAAGGCTAAGAATTAAAATATCCCAGGGCTTTGAGAAAGGGAGTGCTAAGCGATCCCCCAGTAAGATCCCTTGCCCACCCAAGATCCTGCTCATTTGAAAAAACAAAGGCAAGCGGCAGAGAGAGGAGGAGTTGGAAGCGCATTCCTGGGATTTAATAGTGACGCCTTGCACAGGGGATGGAGTCCTGGCAGGCTGTTATCTTTGTCTGCCTTGTCAGACTCAGGAGGGGAAAGGCCTCCAAAGAATCTATTTCACTGACATAGAAATGGCAGCTGGTGCTATTTCACTTTAAATAAATGTTTGGTGCTAGCGCTGTCTATATAATCTCCCCTACAGCTAAAGCCTCGCCAGAACAAAAGGCACAACAAAAAAAATTAGGTGCATGCCCAAGTGTCGTGAAGTGGGAAGGTGTCAGACATTTCCTGGTCCAGGCCTTCCGCCCCCACCCTCACCCTGGCTCTTTCCCCAGGGGGGACGTGGTCGGGTCAATCGCCCACCTTGTTTCTCCATGAACAAATGAGAATTGTTCCCTCTGCTCGCGGTCAGCACGCAAGCCTCCCTGCACAGGCAGATTTTGTGACACAGGAACAAATAAGTGGCTGGGGAGTGAGTCATAAATAACCGATGTCGAGGTACATTGGTGTGAGTGGAGGCATGCTTGCACTCAGGCTGCAAGGCTGGGGCCACGGGAGTCCACCGGACTTCAACCAGAGCCCTGGTTCTCTCTTAATTTACATAAAGATCATCTGCTACCACCAACAAAACCACAAAACCTAAAGTAATATTAGTCCCCAAATAATTAACTGGTGGGAGACTAGGAAATGATAAAAAGAGCAGGTGAAATTTAAATTCCACAGAGTAATGTATCAAATATAAACACACACATATGTATTTGGTTCTAGCACTAGTGCATGTTTTATATATAGACACACATATATATACACAGACATATATACACATTTTTAAATTTACACATATGCATATTTATATGTATATACACATATACGAACTTTTAAAAATATATGTATACACACATATGTATACTCACATAGATGTATTCATTTTTTAATTTTAGAGACATTTTTCAAGTGCCTGAAATATGTAGAAGTACTGATAAAGATAACATAATGTTACACAAGTGCTCTCTACTCTCAAGTAGGCAACCTGTCAAGTCAATCTAATTACTAAGTACAATAATACTAGCTACCACTTGTGGAATCCTCCTCTGTGTTGGACGTCACACTATAGCCTAATCTACTTTATAGTTATTCTTCATACCAACTCTCCAAGGAATACTTCACTTCCATTACCTATGAAATGAAAATAATAAAACCGTAAGTTAGCTCCAGGAGCTACACTAACCGCCTCGAGGCCCAGGTGCACGCTGAGCCCAGTCTGTCTGTCTGTGAAGTCTGTGCTCCTTTTGCTCTGCTGCGCAGGTAACTGTGACACAAGATGAGCATGTGATGAGGGCCACGGGGAAGCTGCAAGGAAAAGCCATGGGGCCTCGGAGGGCGCGCGAGAGAGAACGGGAAGCATCATGGGAGAAGTGGCATTGGCGCTGGACTTTAGTTGTATCATGGAAAATCTGCCCATCATTACAGAACCGAAAACTAGAATTCTGTCGAGAAAAAAGCCCCGAGGCTGGTCATTATTTAAATGATGATGCCACCAGTGAAACACATCATCAAAACACGTGCTTCAACCCAGCGTGTTCCCCCCTTAGCAGACCAGGCATTTCCAGCCAGGGCGTTTCACTGAGGCCCAACTTCCCATCTTCGTGCCTGTCGATGGCTCAGATGATAAGTGGGCAAACCTGAGTGCCACGTGCCCTCATCTGGGAGCCTTCCACAGCCTCCACACGTGGTGCCCAAATACACATGCGCTTCACACAAACAAGAAGTGAAGACATTTAGTTACTCATTGGAGTGTTCCCCAACCAGAAATCACCAGCGCCGGGCAGCCCACGCACCTGCACCGTACTTTGAAAGTCCCGGCATCTCAGTGACAGAATCATAACAGAGATAAGCACAGGCAGCATGGGTTGCCAGAATCTCAGGGGTAAAATCCTGGTTGCGCTACCAGTCATGTGGCCGTGGGCCAATGTTAGCCTCCTTTGAACTTTTTAAAAATATAAAATAGTGACAATAACAGAACTTACCTCAAAGATTCCTTGTGAGGTCTAAATGAGATACCGTATGGTTAACCACACTACATAAAATCCTGGCACACAGTAAATGCTCAGCAAACATGATCATGACCAGCACAGTTAAGTTAGGAACAAGACTGGGCCTCCAGTGCCTGGTCAGGAACACTTCCCTACATCTTTTCTGGCTATTAGCTCTTTTTTTTACTTAGCAACATCTCAGAAAGTGTAGAAAGAAAAATATTCTAAGGAAAAAGTTAAGTTGTATGATTAAAACCCTTTCTCCTAAGTAAGTTTAAATTTTGAGTTTCCATTAAGCTTTAAACTTTTTATGCATCTTCATTTGCAAACATCTCCTCTAGGAGCCTCTGCCAAGTCCAGGCCAGTCCACATTTGCCCAGAAAATAGGCCAGGTTGCAAACATGAGTCATGACAGCAAAGCTGATAGCCACAGATGACAGAAGCCTTGAGAAATGATGCCTCTGCTTGGTCTGCTGCAGAGAGCCTAACCAGCTCCAGGTAGCTCCCTGGGCCTGGAACGCCCCATATGTGAAATGACACAGAACTGGAAGATGTCTATGGATTCTTCAAGGTCAAAATTTGTACATTCATGTGACAAGGCTTCAGCAAAAAAAAAAAAAAAGAAAAAAATATTCCCAGTTCTTCCAACATGGAATGAATAAGTGACTGCATAAAACATCAGTCTTCTAGGCTGTAATTGCCACTTTAGAAATAATGAGAGAGGAACTGAGGCACCACAGATGATGCCAACCATTTGTGGTCATTTGTGGATCGCTAAGCAGTCAAGAAATTGAAGTAGCTACTTTGTAGTGTCCCAATCCTGTTCTCTCTCCACTCCTTCCCAAGGAGAAAGGTCTTATTTCAAAGCACAATTTGGTTCCATGCTGGCCAGTTCTTCAGAAACCATTGAGGTAATGTTTATTCAACCTCACACTTCAGCGACTATTTATGAGCAGTGTTTACAAGTTCCAGAGATTGCCCCAGCGGTTATTAATGCTATGCAAATCAAAAGCCGTCTAAATTTGTTAATCTAGACAAAACACAGGGGCGACTCCAAACCAACGTGCGATATTCTGTCTCTGGGTTTATTCAAGTGTAATGCACCTTTAATGTCAACTTAGATTTTTCAACTCTTCACCAGGCTCGCAGTAATTATAGTCAACAGGAAAGTCAAACTCAGCCAAAGAGGCAGGGCAACAGGAAATTGTGGGGAAATTTCAAAAACAAAACCAAAACAGAGACAAAAACCCCTGTCAATTTTAAGAACAGTTTATGAAAAAATAAAACTTGCCCTCATGTAATGAAGTAAGAAGAAGGTGAGGTGGTATGTTAGGTGCAACTGTCAGTGCCCTTGGCTGTAAGAGTCGGTGCCATCCCAGACTGCAACCAGCACCTGCTAGAGTTGGGTCCACACTCTCCTCAGAGCAGTGCATAAGATCCAATCATCAGCCTATTTTTGGCTGCACAGTTAATGATCTGTTGGTACCCACACTTTTCACTTTGTCACAACAACTGGGGCCTGCAGCTGAAGCACAGCTGGCCTCTCATTCTCCCAGCCCTATAATTTAGTTTAACAGCTTTAGGGACAAGAGGAAATGGCGGAGTGCCCTGGAGCCCCCACACTGGCTTCAAAAATTAGTTCCTTACCATGCTGTATATATACTCCCAAGTATTTTAGGCAAACAGTGTAGGCAGGTCAGGCCCAGATGGGTGCACGGCGCTGCCACTCTGTGCTGCCGGCAGGGTAGCTCGGTGTGGGGAGGGAAGGGAAGAGGCATGATGAGTGGTATGTGTGAGTCCCTGCGTGCACGTGCTTGCGTGTGTGTGAGAGAGGGGAGCATGCCTCCATGGGGGAGTGTGAGTAGGTGTATGTGTGATGCCTCGAAAACTGTGGGAAGCCTTTTTGACAAACACGCATGAGTTCTGCCCTCACACCTAGATTGAAAAGCGGCATTCTCCCACACTTAGCAGATGCCTTGCAGGCGACTGCGGCTGCCTGGTGGGGGAGACCCAGCCCTGCAGGTGAGTTAGTTCAGCTTCTCAATCTCACTCTGGAATTTTATAAATGCCCCTGGGGGGTGGGCAGAAGGAAAAGGGCTTCTGTGAAATGGTGAGGCATTTCCCAGAGCCTCTGATCCCTAACTCGTGAAAGCATCTCTGCTGACGACCATACATCCCTCTGAGCTGGAGAAGTTCTGGGCCTTAGGGAGTTTTCCCACGGAATGGATGGACGTCCATCCCTGACCCAAGGCTTGGAAACAAAGGGCAGTGAGAATACAGCCAAGGACCCCGTGGAGCAGTGGCATAGAGGTGGAGCCCGGGCAGCTGGCAGGACTGAGGTTTGGGGGCCAGGGAGAGGCATGAAGTGGCTGTCCCGGGAGATCTGCAGGGCTCTGGGCAGTTTCATGGCATCCTGTGGCATGTAACTTCTCCTTCCCACTTACTCCTCAGCAATGCCTGGTGAGTTTGGAGTTGGTTTTCATGCGAGGATGCAGGCAGAAGGCATGGCCAGGCTGACAGCAGAAAGCCGGGTCTGCAGGCAGCGGTGGGGCAGGAAGGTATGGAGGATCAGGGCACCAGGAGCCCTGCTTTCACCTTCATGAGTGGCATTGTTCCTTCCCCCATTCACCAGGCAAGGAGGTGGGGCACACGGGGCCACAGTAGCACCTGGAAATCTAAAATCCCCCAACCCTAGCAGTTTATACTTTGGCAGAGATCACTGACATTAAGCAGCTCAGCAAATAATTTTTCAGTTACAAATGCAAGGTTCACGTTCTCTCCTCTCTAGATCACAGTGACAAATGCAATGTTCACCTTCTCTCCTCCTAGTGACGACATCATTCTTTTCCTTTTTACCCTTTCAGTCCCACCCATCTACAAACATGCCAAAATTTCTAACATTCTTCCTAAAATTCCTCTTTGATCACACATCTCCCTGTAGTCTTCCTAACGTGTCTCACTCCCCTTCACAGCTGAGCTATTCTTGAGAGTCATCTCTGGCTGCTATCTTCACTGTCTCTCCTCCCATGCCTCATCGGCTACCCCTAATCATTCTATCTCCTCCAGGACTCACTCCAAACTGCTCTTTTAAGCTCACCAAAGATATCCACAGTGCTTAGTCTCAGTGCTGAGCTTTTCCACCTGCAGTGTTTGGGCACACGTGATGTGGTGCTAAAGACCAAGAACCCTGAGACCAGATGGTCCAGATTCAAAACCCAGCTCCAGTGCTTATGAGCTATGTGACTGGGCAAGTTCATTTACCTCTGGGCCTGACTTCCCATCTGCAAAGTAGAGATAATAAAACAAAATACCTCATAGGGATTATGAGGATGTAACAAGTTAATGTATGTACAAGACTCAGAACAGTGACGGACACATTGTAAATACCATGTACGTAATGGTACTAATTAACAGTAGTGGCCACTTCCTCATTCTTCCTGTGATTTCCAGGACACCAGACCTACCTGGTTTTCCTCTGAGCTATTCCTCAGTCCCTTTGCTGGCCCACTATCATCTCCCGAGTCTAAAGAACTCAGGTGTCCCAGAGCTCAGCCACTGAACATTTAGCCTCCTGAGACATTCTGGAGTCTCCTGTCTTCAGATGCCATCTGTAGGTGACAACTCCCAACTTCCAGCCTGAAATTTCCAACCCTAAACTCAAGGTCATGCATAAATTGTCTACTGGATATCCAGACCTCTGTGTTTCACAGGCATATCAAACTCAAACTTCCCGGCTGTTCTGGAGCTCATCAGGCGTGACCTCTCTCTCAGGCCTCTGCCTGGAACGCTCTTCCCCCGACACCTGCATAGGTTCCTCCTCTCCGCCTTCAAATCTTTGCTTATGCATCAACTTCTGAACAAAGCTTTCTCTGATCAACCCACGTAAATGTAAGACTCCCCCAACTCCATGCACACCCTGTTGGCCTCCTCTGCCTTTTTCCTCCATAGTATTTATCACTCCAAACATACTAAATATCATATTTATGTATTTGTTACATGGTGTGTATCTCTTATCCAAATTGCTTTGGACTAGAAGTGTCTGCGATTTCAGATTTGGAAATATTTGCATACACATAAATGAGACATCTTGGGGATGGAACTTAAGTCAAAAAACAACAAAGTTCATTTGTTTCATATATACCTTCACGTTAAAATATGTTTAATAATTTATGTATAAGACAAAGTTTGCGTTAAGTAATTCTGTGTGGAGTTTTCCACCTGCAACAGTGGCACTCAAAAAGCTTGATTTTAGAGCCTTTGAGATTTTGGATTTTCATACCAACGCTCAACCCGTTTTCTGCCTTCCTCATCAGACTATAAGCTCCAAGAGAAGGAGATTCTTACTCTGTCTTTTCACTGCTATATGCCTAGTGCCTTGAACACCCTCTTAGTATACAGTTAAATGCTGAGTAAGTATTTATTGAATAAATTTTAAATAGAATGAACAAATTGAAAATATGGGCCCATTTTCTCCTAGTACAGTGTGAGAATCTGTACTGAGGATCATACTTGACCATGGAGCAAACAAGTCTTCCCAAGGCAGTGACAGCAAAACAAAAATGGAAAGTAGTCAGTCACACCAGGCAGCCAGATAAGGCAAAAGCATCCGGACAAGGCCACACCCTTCTAAGGCCCCACTGCAATGCTTGATTGAGGAGCTGACAGAAAATCTTGCTGTGGGATCTCAGGGTACAAAGACACAGAGTCAGGTAGAGAGGCTGGTGATGAAAAGATCACACCCAGTCCATCGGCCTCAGTGGGCTTGACCTTGAACTCAATGGGAAGCCCAATGGCCTTGATCATGGTAGACGACACCACCAGATATGGCAGGGTTGCTGCAGGAAGGAGAGGTTGGCAGGGGTGTTGGAAATGGTTTAACCACCACTGAAGGTACCTGGCCAGGAGATGTGGCTCTGGACTGTGGAAGACAGGTTTAAAAATTATTGGGAGGCAGAATCAAGAAAAAGTTTTCACTGATTGCATATGGGCGGAAAGGGAGAGTGAAGTAAAGATTAGGCCCCAGGACTTCTGCAGTAGCTAATGGGTAAAAGGTGAAGCTATTGCGAAGAAGGGTGATGAATAAATAGGTTGGGGGATGGGAAAATACTATACTTCAGTCTGGACCTAAAGCCTGAAAGATTTATTTCACCAGTGTAAATGCATCCACCTAGTTAGATGCTCTTCCCCACAGAGAATTCATTTTCTTCATTGTCAGGATATTTGCTTATGCCAAGCTTTCTACTCCAAATGCCATTCCTGTTCCTTTCTATTGTCCACTGTCCTTTAAACCCAGCTTACACATTCAATGCCCAGATCTTGAGTCCTCATACCATTCTCTAATAAAAGAAACTGCAGCTCCTTGGAAATATGGCTGATTCTAAGGCTGGAACAGGAAATATGTAAGAAGGGCCTGGAGCATCTCGTAGTACCTGAAAGGAAGGAAGTGCCCAGAAACACACACAGTGATGAGTGCGTATGTCACAGGGAGCAGGAGCCCATTGAGTGGGCTCCCAGGTCCAAAGCAGGAAAAATTTGAGCAACCAAATAAATAATGTAGCATTGAAATTTAACTAAAAGTATAGAATATATATCCATGAGCCCATACTGATATAAATAAATGATTTAACAAATAAATTAAATGGGAGAAAAGAGGAATCTTCCATGCAGAAAAATCCCAAATAATTTATGTAAATAGTCTGTCCTCAGGGAGGTGGAACATCACACACAAGCCCTTAAGTAAGAGCTGTGCAGAATGACTTCCTTCTAAAGAACACAGAAGAGGAAAGGGGGAAATTACAGTTACTGAACAGTGGAGAAACCTGACAAACTACCTCAGCCAGGCGATCAAGGTCAATATCAACAATGATAAAACACGTTGATAGTATGACCCTTGGTATGATGTGCTGAGAGGGGCATTTCACCTCTGTGGTCTTCCAAAACCCCATCATACCAGTTTCCATCATGAGAAAAACCTCAGACAAATCCAAACCGAGAGACATTCTGCAATGCACATAACCAGCACTCTTCGAAACTGTCAAGGCCATCAAAAGCAGGCAGAGCGCCTGTAATCCCAGCACTTTGGGAGGCCGAGGTGGGCGGATCACAAGGTCAGGAGATCGAGACCATCCTGGCTAACACGAGGAAACCCCATCTCTACTAAAAATACAAACGATTAACCGAGCGTGATGCAGGGTGCCTGTGGTCCCAGCTACTCGGGAGGCTGAGGCAGGAGAATGGTGTGAACCCGGGAGGCGGAGCTTGCAGAGAGCCAAGATTGTGCCACTGCACTCCAGGCTGGGCAACAGAGCGAGACTATGTCTCAAAAAAAAAAAAAGAAAAAAAAAAGGTCAGGGGGAATTTGAGAAACTATCACAGCCCAGAGGAACCTAAAGCGACATGATGACTAAATGTAACATGGTCTCCTGGATGGGATTCTGGGATGAAAAAAGGACATTACAGCCAAACTAATGCAGTCCAATAGAGAACGGACTTGAGTTGATAAAAATGACTTACTGACAAGTGTACCCTAGTAACGCAAATGGTTAACCATAGGGGAGTTCTGTGGCATACGGGAACTCTCTGTATTATCTTTACAAACTTTCTGTAAACCTGAAACTATTGTGAAATGTATTTATTTGATAGGGGACAAGTTTACATCCCACCCCTCCAGAAAGTCTTTCTCACTCCTCACTTCTCAGGTAAGCCTATGCCTCCTCCTTGCACGTGGGCACTAAGTCTGCAAAGCTTATTCTCACTGGCACTGTGTTGCATTTAAATGGTCCCTCACTGTGCAGGTCTGTGGGTTCTATCTCTCCTCCTGAAGGACAGACTTCTTAAAAGCAATGGTGCAGCTCTACCTGTCCTGGCTTTGTATCCATGGCAGCAGTCCAGGGCTCCTATGCAGTGGACACTTACACATCGGCCTTGAGAAAGTCACTTCTTCCTCTTCCTTAGAAGTAGAACAGACATAAATGACAATGACCTAGATTAGGAGGAAGTTTTCTTAGAAGTAATGAACTATGCAATGGCTGCATAAATTATTGCACATAAACAACTAAACACTATACTGAAGACACAGAAAATAATAGATGTCCGCTGTGGCTACTACTACAGCACAGTTGGCCTTTCTTCTCCCCTTTGTCTCCCCAAAGACACACACTTCGGCCATCCAGCAAAGCTTTCATCCCTGCATCCAATCAATGGCCAAGTCCTATCAATTCTGCTTCTTAAATATCCCTTGCATGCGTCCATTTCTCTCCACCCCCATGGTCAACACAGTCATCTAAGGCAATAGCATCTCTGGCTAAAACATGATCATTTGGGACTCTAGTTTGTCTTCGTGCAAACACTCTCATCCTCTCCACAATATTTTTTGCATGATCTTTTTAATACGACCATCTTATTATGGAATTGCCATGCTAAAATCCTTCTGTGTCAAATCCAGCTTCAAAATCCTTTCCAGGGCCACAAGTGTCTGTGCCTCTCTGGCCCCAGCCCTACCCCTCAGCTTCTCTTCAATCACTGCGAGCCAACCTACTGGCCTCTTGCCACCTCTGCCATGTTTATTTTTTTGTCAAATCTCAGGGCCATTGTAGATACATAGATACTGTTTCCTCTGCCTAGAAATCCCTCCTCCCTCTTGTCCACCTCCCTGTCTTTGCCTGAGTAATTTCAATTCTTTCTCCAGACCATGAATACAAATAACCTCCTCAGGGAGCTATTTCCTCAGGAAGTAATATGTATTCAACCCAACTTGGCCCATGTGCAGGAGCATCCTGTGAACGCACTTTGGCAAAGCAAAGGAAGACCCACTCGCCACATGTTTAACGCGACTCCATGCAGGACAGAAAGCTCCACGTCACTGTTATCTGCCCCTCTGTCCCTAGGACCAGCCTAGTGACTGGCTCGAGCAGGGACTCTGTGAACATGAGCAGACTGTTGGATGAAGGGATCGATCCACTGATTGATCCCGCTGTCCCCCTTCCAAGCACAGTGCAGCATTCCTGACATTGTTCCCGGTTCTCCTCTTTCATAATGCTTCTGTTCCTCCTTTGAAATGAACGACCAATAGCACAAATGTCAAGTCTCTTTCCAGAGCACTTGGGGGAGTCTTTGAGGATGTCTGATTCACCTCATTTGTCACTATTGAATTTTTACCAGGTGGGAGTATTGTCCATCTTTACCACAGCGATTTGTTCATCATCATACAAATTATAATGATAGGGAACCACATTAAGCATGACTCAAAACAAGGAAATGAAATACATTTTGCACAGCCAGTTCATCAAGATTGAAGCCACACGATATTCACTGCATATAAAAGGCACATCAACCTTCACTTGGTCCCTTTTAAGAGGATGACACAATTTCTGGGGTAGTTGAGACATTAGGAATGATCATATGATGCTTTAGTGAAAATGTACTTTTGGTTTTTCTTCAGCCTGTCCAAGCTCCCATGATTCACTGAGGAAACTGCCTTGTTAAGGGGATAATAGGTTATGTGGTCCCCTCAGTCGAAAAAAAGTTCCTGCAAGTTAATTACTCTTTCTGGGTCTCTGACCTATTTGAATTTGGCCAAAATGCCTGAAGAGGGTTTTCTTCTCATGTCTGACTTAGCATCAGTGAGAAAGAACTGGGACCTTCTCAAATAAGATGTCCTCATAAGAATTTCTACAACCCTGCCTTTGTGGTCTGTTGCTTCCAATAAAACGAGAATATTATGCTGGACTGGGCATCTCATGATGAGTGAGAACGACTCTAAGAATCAGCCAGTCCAATAAATGTGGGTTTGGAGTGTGCACAGTGCTCATACGTGTGCATGTGTATGTTTGTGTATGTGTGTTTATGCCTATGTGCACATGTGTACATGTGTGTACGCATATGTGTATATGTGTGCGTGTGTGAATGTCAGTCACATATCTGTTTTCAAACAAAGAGGAGACTCTGTTCTCACAGCACCTCACCTTTTCTTCCAAAAAGCTGTTGGAGGGGTTTTAATTCTACCCTTTAGCTGTTAGTCGGACCACAACTGGTCTCTATCTACATATTCCATGAATGGTTTTTAAAAGATCAGTGAACCGTTTGACATTGTCTGCAAATTGTGAGTGTTTTTCCATTTACACACGTTGCTCAGGAGAGGGGGTCAAAGGTTTACCTCAGTTTCCTTTTTAAAATGTTTATGGGTACATAGCAGGGTCTTTATTTATGGGGTACATGGAATATTTTGACAAAGACATGCGATGCATAATAACCACATCAGGGTAAATGAGGTATCATCACCTCAAGCATTTATCCTTTCTTTGTGTTACAAACAATCCAATTATACTCTTTTAGTTATTTATAAACATATGATAAATTACTGCTGACTGCCAGCACCCTGCTGTGCTGTCAAACACTAGACCGTCTTTATTCTACCTAACTGTATTTTTGTCCCCATTAACCATCCCCCCCCTCCCCCTCCTCTTCCCAGTTTCTGGGATCGGGATCTGTCATTCTACTCTCTCAGACTCTTAAAAAGGTCTGATTTAAATAAAAGGAAAAAAAAGTAGTAGAAGCCCAACCTCTGGCGGTAGACTGATCTAGATATCCAGTCTCTCCAGACCTCACACAGGGGTGCAGTTCCTCGCCCAGAGGACAAGGTGGGCATCAATACATGATGCATGCAGAGGCACCAACAGAACGCTTGTCAAATGACAGGCACTAGATACTGTGATGTTTATACACTTTAGTCCACCCCCAAAGGTGCCCATCCTCCTCTTTCCAGACTGGAGATGAAGCCAGCGAGGCAATTCTCCCAACCACGGCTCTGGCACCAGCTTCTGCGGCCTGTTGGCGTGTGGATGTGTCCTAGACCCATCGATTGGAAGACAAGGAGGTGAACTGCCAGCACCTTTCATTTCAGAGGTATGGGTATGAGAACAATGTCCTCCAGAGACCAAACTGTGGAGAGAAACTTCACTAAGAAAATCCATTTGCCACAAGGCAAAGTATTATCTGACCTCTCCTGGGGGCCTTATCATAAAGTCAACGCAGTGAGCCCCTGGAAATTACAGTGCATTCAGGACTGCCCAGCTTACCACAGGACTCCAGAGCCACATCTGGTAACAGCCTATTTTCAACATATTGAGTAGTGAGAGGTGGAGACCTCAGCTCTGACCTAATTACAGCCCTCCTGTTTGTCTCCTCATCAGAGCATGAGCACCCTGGGAGGAGGGGCTGTCCTCCTCAGCATCGTATCCTATCTCCAGGTGGGCCAGGTGGCCTGTGGTTACAAACCTGTTGGGTATTTTGCTGTGGCTGATGAATTGCCTATGATTTGGGTTTTCACTTAAAATATCATACGAAAATCACCCAAATCTATCTATCTATCTATGTATCTATCTATCTATCATCTGTCTATCTATCTACCTACCTACCTACCTATCTTTAGAGATATCTCATTCTGCCGCCTAAGCCGGAGTGCAGTGATGCAATCATAGCTCACTGCTGCGTTCAAGCGACCCTCCTGCCTCAGTCTTCCAAGTAGGTAGGACTCCAGGCACGTGCCACCATACTCAAGATAATTTTTCAAATTTTGTAGAAATGGTGTCTTGCTATGTTGCCCAGGTTGGTCTCAAATTCCTGGCCTCAAGTGAGCCTCCGAACCTCAGCCTCCTAAAGAACTGAGATTACAAGTGTGAGCCACCATGCCTGACTACTGCATGCCCATCGTGTACAGAATAACTCTGTGATTCTTTTCAAGGCATCTACTGAACGTTAACGTGTACATTTGAAAGCAATCTGTGGTAGGCTGTACACTATTTCCTCACAATATTCCCTTCCCTCTCACCCCTGCCATGCTTCACTTTCACCAGAATAGGTATCCCTGCTCTGCTGATGTTGAACTTTTTGGACAATGGAAAGGAGTGGCTGGGCCACTTCCAAGCCAGAGCCATGGGAGGATCCCCTGTTGCCAATGATCCTACCCCACACCCACCCCCACCATGAGAATTCACCTCATCTGAGGGCTGCTTCCTCACCCCAAGTTTCAAGACAAAACCCACACAGAGAAGCCCTGAACCAACAGCCGGACCCTGCAGCCTTGCCCAGCTGAGTTGTCACTGACCCACAGGCCCAACCGTGAGCAATCAATGCTTGTTTTCAGCCAATGAGACATTGGGTTCTATGTTACATACCATTATTTGACAGAAACCTGGGTGTTTAACTCAAGTCCTGCTTCGGTGATTTCCTCTCTTAACTGACTGCCAGACCACTCATGAAGCATTCTATCATGCACTGTTTGCAATTATAAGTTATCGTCTTATGCATCATGTCTTCCCAACCGGACTGGGAACCCCAAACCCAGGAAGTGTGTCCTCTGCTTGTTTGCATCTCCTACTCTTCCCACCTTATTACCTCTAATATATGTTAATTTAAAAGTGGTCATTAATAACTCATAATATTTCTTCAATGTTCTGTAGTGATTATTCATGACTAGCCACTGTAGCATATTACAATATAATCACACACAAATGGAGTTGGAAGATGTCCTTTATAATTACTAACATTTGGGCGGGGTGCGGTGGCTCACGCCTGTAATCCCAGCACTTTGGGAGGCCGAGGCGGGGCAGGCGGATCACTAGGTTAAGAGATCGAGACCATCCCGGCCAACGTGGTGAAATCCCATCTCTACTAAAAATACAAAACCTAGCTGGGCGTGGTGGCGTGTGCCTGTAATCCCAACTACTCGGGAGGCTGAGGCAGGAGTATTGCTTGAACCCAGGAGGTGGAGGTTGCAGTGAGCTGAGATTGCGCCACTGTACTCCAGCCTGGCTGCAGAGTGAGACTACATCTCAAAAACAACACAAAACAAAAAAACAAAAATGACACTAACATTTATTGTTGACTTACTAAAAACTGTTCTAAGCACTTCACCTTAACCCACTTAGTCCTCTCAGTAGCCAAATGAGGGAGAGACTGTGAGTTCCCAAGTTCATACCACGAGCCAGTGGCGCAGCCAAGATGAGAATTCAGGTCATCTGGCCCCAGATGACATGATCCTAGCTAAATGAGGGGACAGTGAATCCTGCTGGTATCCTCTCCCCAGTCACACTGGTTACTCAGCCTGGCCAGCTTCTTAGCTGGGGAGCTGCCAGCGTCACATGCAGCCCACTCTGTTGTTGGACACAAGAGTTGTAAGAAAGATCTTCTCCATGGTGCAAAATCCGGTGCTTCTACTCCTTTGAGCCAATGCAGAGTACATCTTCCTCCTGAAGCAGCCCATCAAATGACCTGAAGGCTCTGAGGATACCCTTGACAAAGCCTCCCAGCCAGAAGAGGTAACCAGCCCTTTCCTGTGGTGGCCCCTTTAGTGGACTCATGCCGCATCCTCTCATCCCTGATCTTTACAACACACAGCCTTGCCCCCTCCAATACGGCCTTGCCTGGACTGTTTACGAAAGTGCTTTAAAATGAGGAAAGCCTGAACAAAAATGCAGGCACTGTGATTACTGGACACAATAAGGGACACTCAACAAAAGCTAGTTGAACTGAATTAGTCACACCCACTGAGAAATGGTTGAGATACCTAAAAACATTGTTTCTTGAGATCTTTATTTCTTGACTGAATTTCAGGGAAGGCAAGCACCAGACACATCATCCTGAGATCTGTGATTCCGCGGTGTGCGACAGAAGTTTTTGACAAAGAGGTGAAAGCAGTTAGTTAAAACCTGGTCCAACAAGTGGAAGAACAAGTGATAGACTCTAGGAACGGTCACCACATGGGACGACCTACATGAGGAACCTCCCTCGAGAGAACCCAGAAGAGGCTCTCATCAGAAACACCAGCAGGAGAGCCACAGTTCAGAGGGCAACCGCTTCAGACACATGCCCCCGCTGTAAGTAGGCCTCGGTCTACATCTCAGTGGCTGATGGTGATATCAAGTGCATGCTCAGTTTTTACAAGCTAAGAAAAATATATATAAAAGCTCTCCTAAAATAAATGCGTATTGTACTCTAAACACACAAAGATCGTTTGATTTTAAGCTTTCATTTTAGCTTCAAGGATACATGTGCACATTTGTTATACAGGTAAACTTGTGCCACGGGGGTTCGTTGTACAGATTATTTTGTCACCCAGGTACTAAGCCTACTACCCAACAGTTATTTTTTCTGCTCCTCTCCCTCCTCCCAGCCTCCACCCCCAGGTAGACCCCAGGGTCTGCTGTTCCCCGCTACATGTCTATGTGTTCGCATCATTTAGCTCCCACTTACAAGTGAGTACATGCGCTATTCGGTTTTCTGTCCCTGCATTCGTTTGCTAAGGATAATGGCCTCTAGCTCCAAAGCTCATTTTCATGACTTTTTTCCCCGTCTCTAGGGAAATCCAAGTGTTCTTGTTTGAAATACTTTCTCCTTACAAAAAACAAGGGTATGTGGCTCGGTGGTCAGACATGCTCTTTGGAGCCAGACCACCAAGGATCCCAGTTCTGGATCTTCCCCCATGAGGTAAGGTCCTGGGCAAGTTAGGAAACTGCTCTCAGTCTCAAGACTCCTCATGACTAAAAAGGAGATGACAACATCACCTATATTGTGAGACTCTCCCAGTGATTCAGTGAAGTAAAGCAATTAACATAATACCCACCCACGGATATAGCTTTCACTATAGCCAATGCCTGTAGATTAGATCAACAGATGAGGAGGGTGGATCCTTCTACTCAAGGTACTTTTCACTACTAAGCAAGCAAAGGCAGATAATGTCATATAGCTTGTTTTCATATTATGCATATGGAAACAGCACAGAGCTTTCCCCCTCTACACTGTGAATAGACTCCTGGGCCTCAGTGCTCTCGGGGCCTCAGCTTTTATTTAGAAAGCTAAGTTGTCTGCTGGCAAACTTTCAAGCTCCATTTCTTCATGCCTGATGGGCCACAAACCAGCTCTGTGAGCTGAAGAGAAGCTGTAACTAATAAGCAAGTCGAGGTACTCTCTCTCCTTAACATGCGATGCTCATGTCTTACTGGAAAGAGAAGTGGCCTTTCAGGAAGAAAATGACCTAGTGATGGAGTGTCTCTGTTTGACGGGCACAATCGGGTTAAAGAAAATGTAGTGAAACTCAATCAGCGTTAATGCCTAGGAACCGGGTAAGTGGCTTAGTTTATTTCCATTTTCTGCCCCCTGTGGCAGTCTTTCTTCCTTATACCCTCCTTCTTGGCCTTGCTTTTTCCCTATATTCTTTCAATATTTTTTGAGTGTCTACCACCTGCCTAAGTATGGAAGTTTCAAAGGTGAAAGGGTCCCAGGCTTTGCCTTCAGGAAGGTCACACTGCAGTGATAGACACTTCCAGAGAAAAATCACAAAACCACAGAGAAGTGCAGCACTAAAGACAGACAACGTGGGACTCCACTCTCTGGATATGAGAAGTTTACAGTGCAGGAGACACAAGAGCAAAGCTCGGTTTTCCAGGAAAGGCATTCTTTCCGTCTTTACTGGATGCGAGTTTTAAAACTATATACTGGATTTCTCTCCTGACTTAATTTTCCCTAAAGTAAAACAAACATAATGCAAGTGAGTCTTAATGGGCTGCTTGAAACTCGTACAGCACAAAGAAAATCGTATTTTATAGCAAAACAAAGGCAGATGTTTGGGAAGACTGTCTATCTTGATTGTTAATAAAGAAATTTATGTTATTCATCATGTTTTGTGTGATTTGTCTGTTTCTTCTAAGCATTAAGGGAGGGGCAATTTGAGTGAGGTGAGAAGTTTGGTGAGCTAGATTTTAAGTGGCCCCAACCCAGGGACACATACACCATGTGCTCCAGGCTCCGTGGGGATGGTGCGTGGATGAGAGCAGACAGGTGCGTCCACACCTCAGGTCCACCCTATTCAGCTTCTCCAGCACTTGGGAACACCCCCAGTTTGGTGCAGTGAAAAGGATGTCTTGGCTTTGGTTTCAGAACACTCTCACCTCAAATTCCAGCTCTGGCATTTGCAATCACTATTACTACTGGCAAACTCTAACCTTTCAATTCCTGATCTGCCAAATGGACATGGTGAGGCCACGCTGTAGTGCAGGTGCAGTGGCTAAGTAAGGTGACCTGGCCGCCATTCCCAAGGCACCGTCAGACTTAGGGAGCCAAAACTTTGAGAGCCAAACTTAGGGAGTTCGGGAATGTGTATGCCTCCCCCCATTTCAGGTCTGTGAGATGCACAGGTACTGCTCTTTTTCCCATCTATGTATAAGAAAACTCAATCCTTGTTTTTGAGACAGGATCTCACTCTGTCACCCAGGCTGGAGTGCAGTGGCACAGTCATAGCTCACTGTAGCCTTGAATTCCCGGGTTTAAGTAATCCTCTCACCTCAGCTTCCTGAGTAGCTGTAACTACATGCAGGCACCACCATACCCAGCTAATTTTTGTACTTTTTGTAGAGACAGGGTTTTGTGTGTTGTCCGGGCTGGTCTCAAACTCCTGGGCTCAAGGGTTCCACCCGCCTTGGCCTCCCAAAGTACTGGGATTACAGGCATGAACCACCATGTGTGACAGAAAACTAAATCTTGACAAGATCAGACAAGTCACCTAAGATCAAATAGATAGTGATGGCGGAACTGAGCTCGGCTGACTTCAAAGACAGGGAGTAGAAGAACTCAACCGTATCTCTGGAATTTGCGGTTGATACCATTAAAAGCAGGCCTAAACACAGAATGTGATAGCTAATTTTGTGTGTCAACCTAGCTAGGCTACACCTCCCAACTGTTTGGTCAAGCATTAGTTTAGATATTACTGTGAAGGTATTTCTTAGATGTGATTAACATTTACAAAATACTATTGCCAGGAGCAGTGACACTCCTGTAATCCCAGCTACTGAGGAGAAAGAGGTGGGAGGATCACTCGAGCTCAGGAGGTCAAGGCTGCAGTGAGCTGTGATCAGGCCGCTGAACTCCAGCCTGGGTGACAGAGCAAGACCCTGTCTCTTAAAAACAAACAAACAAAAATACCATAAATGTACTGAAAGTCAACTTTGAGAAAAGCAGATGACCCTTCATAACGTGAGTGGGCTTCATCTAATCAACTGAAAATCTTAAGAATTAAAGACTGAGGTTTCCAGAGCAAGAAGGAGTTCTTCCTCAAAACTACAACTAGAAACCACGCCTGAGGGGACAGCCTGCCTGTAACCGCGCAGATTTCAGATTCAAGATTGCAACATCAGTTCTTATGGGAGCTTCCAGTCTGCTGAACCGCCCCTGTGGATTTCAGACTTGCAGGCCCCCGTGATCACACAAGCCAATTCTTTAAAATAAGTATCCCTCTCCCCTTCTCTCTGTCCCTCTCTCTATGTGTCATAGATAGATACATTGATAGTATTGATCTGTTTCTCTGGAAGGTGTAGACTGAAAATACGATGTGCTGAGTATGAATCTAAAACAGCTAAGATGGCCGAATTGGAGCACCTTCTAATTGTAATGAGGTGGCACTGGAACTTCACTAAGAGGTCAAGAATAGATATACACCCAAATTTGAGATTTGCCTTCATGGTCATGACATCTGAAGCCAAGGGGAGAAGGAAGACCCTAAGGACGAAAGTTCAGGGATGGGCATAAGGTGTATGAGGCAGGCCTTTGGCAGCCCTTTATTTTGGGTGTGGCAGAAGAAAAGACAGACAGGAGAGCTGTGCAGAGGAATCAGTAACAATGGATGCTGCAGGAGGGAGGAGGATGCAGAAGGAGACTGAGGCTGAGTAGGCCCGGGGCTGGGAGAGGCTGGTCAGATGACTGGGGCTTGGCTTGGAGGTCAGAGAGACTGCCAAAGAAAGCACATGTAGAAGAGGCAGCAATACCAGCGCAGATGTGAGCGAGGACAGAAAGGACAGCTGTTTTATCTTAATGTTTTAGTATATCGTCAATCCTCGAACATGCTGGGAGACAGAGGCACCAACCACAATGCAGTTGAATATCCACGTTTAACTTTTGATTCCAAAAATGTAATTACTCATAGCCTACTGTTGACCGGAAGCCTTACTAGTAACATAAACAGTGGATGAAGACATATTTTCCATGTTTTAGGTATTATATGTTGTATTCTTACAATAAAGTAAGCTAGAGCAAAGAAAACGTTAAGAAAATCATGAGGGAGAGAAAATACATTTTCTATTCATTGAGGGGAAGTGGATCATCGTAAAGATCTTCATCCTTGCGATCTTTGTGTTGAGTGGGCTGACGGGGAGGAGGAGGGGTTGGCCTTGCTGTATCGGGGTGGCAGAGGTGGAAGAAAATCCGTGTATAAGTGACCCGCAAAGTTTAAACCCGCATTGCTCAAGGGTCATTTCTACTATTAAAAGACTTACAGTAACATGAAACGCAATTTCTTTGTCACAAGCTGGTTACCAAAGCTGGGTTTCACCTTTTTGTAACAAAATTACTAGGATACAAACCTCTGCCAGCTCCTACCAGGACCCCTGGCTGCTTCCGAGCTCCCCAGCAGGACACCTGCCTTGGGGTTCCTCTGCCATGTTCTGGCCTCCCTGGCTTCTCTGCCTCTGCCTACTGATTTTTTTAAATAATCAGGAGAGCTTTCTGCTTAGCTCTTGACTGACCTCCACAAATCAAGAACCAGGGTGACTCCCCAGGTATCATCATGCCTTGAACAAGAGCAAACTTATTTAAGAATTTGTTTTTGAACATCTAAGGCCTGCATTTTTTTTTCCCTCCAAGGGTTAATCTCCTTACATCCAATTCCAATTTGTGAGTAATTGTGCTCATTCTTTTTCTTAACCATACTGTTAGTATTTTTATTCTCCCTTAAAAATGGAAACACTTGGGTTTTTTCTCCTTTTTACTGACGTCCCCTTATTCATTCAAAATCACCCAACATACTTACCTCCCTATCAAGCTTCCCAGAATTAGGATCTCTTATCTATGTCATGTAAACCTCTAATTTCAGCCCATCTTTCTCCACTCATTGGTCCCCATTGGTTCCTGAATAAAGTTTACATTCACCTGCCTGGTATTCAAGGGCTCCATGATCTCACCTTATTCTACATATTCTAATCTTCCACTGGAATCCTACTGGTCTGTGCCCTCCCTCCAAAGTCTCTATAGAAGTCATTTCACTCAAGCTCCTGCTTTTGATGGAATGATCATCCTTGATCTTCACTGATTCCTCCAATAGTCAGTCACTCAATAATCAAGTAAGTCTAGTACTTGAAGTTAAGCTGATATATATATTGAGACACATGTCTATTTAGAAACACAACAGATAACAGACTCTCTTCTTTCCCCTTGTTCCCAGTAAGATTGTCATTTCTTTTTCTGTGTTTCCCTCTCATACCTTTTCTGTACAATGTAGCATGATATTCTCCAAAGTGTCAAGAGAATCTTGATGCTTTATCATATTGCCCACACCAAAGGTCACATGCCCATTGTAATGTCAAGGATTTGGTGAGAAAGCAGAGCTTCAGGACAGGGTCAGTCAGGAGAGTCAGTGAGATAAGACAAGAAGTCACTACACAGGCTACACAGGCAACCACCATCCCCATCCCATCCTCCAAGAAAAAAAAAAACGAAAAAGAAAAAACATTCACAGTAATTTTGGTACTTTCACACGTGTTGAAGCAAAGAACATATTAGACGACACGGGTAGAAAAAATCTGTTTCCTAGAACCTGTATTACCTCTATAGTGGGCAAAGTCACTCTGAACAATGAATGGGTTTTGATCATATCTGAAATACAGGATTTAAAACCAGAAAATATTGATGATATAGAATCAAACTCAGAAATATCCCTATGCATTATAGACTTATAGCCAAGGCATGTTTTCTTAAGAATCACCAAACATGGAAATATACATGTTTCAAATCAACACAGTATTACACAAAAGTTCCATCTGGCCATTATTATACTCCTGAAGTTCTTCATTCTGTCTCTGAAAATATTCCAACTACAAAGCAACACCAGCCAGTCGTGAGCAAAGGACTTTCAGAGACTGTTACTCAGTCGTTTTCCATAACAGAAAGGCATTTCCATGAAATATTCAAGATCTCACAAGGACAATCCAGTTCATTAGCATTAATACAAAAACTGAAATAATAAAGATTAATATGGTCCCCACCAAATGATGGCACAGAAATCATAAAGCATTTTATACTAAAATAGTAAACAAAGCCTTTCCACAGCTTGTAACATGGATAGCTAACCTAAAACATCTTCACTATAAAACACCCAGAAATGTTAGATAAAATCAACCTTCTTTTAAAACATATAGTGAGATCACAAAAAATGATAAATGTTTAGGCAACAAATAATAAGTAGACACTAGAAAGAGATAGACACGTGAGCTGATGGACATAGCAGCAGATATGGTTGGGCTACCATTCTTGGTAATAAGGGAGGTTGGGGCTGAAGATTTAATGCCCACATGGGTACAGAAGAGTTCTTGAACCTAAGGGAGGCAAGATATTGAAACTGAAAAAGGTTCATAAAGGAGAATTCTCAGGAAGGGAACAAAAAGACAGACTAGAAAAATGCATGCACGATCATAAGAAGAAAACAAGAATGCTCATCTCCTGGTACAGGAAAAAAAAAATGTGTCCTTTGAGAATTTGTATGATGGGCTCACACTTCACTTGACTTTGAGGTTGGAATTTATAACAGTTGCATAGTAAGAAATTCCAGACCAAGAAATTAACATAAATTGTGATTCAGTGATATTCTTGAATGATTTGGCAGAAACAAATGGAAAAAAAGAAACCTTTCAGAAGGCATCCAGGCACATTCCCTCTGAACATAAGTTCAAAATCAGAAATAGCAAAGGTGGATAAAAATAATCTGCCATAATCAACAGACATCTAAGAGTGTGATGAGACTCCAAAAACTTCATATAACAGAAGATTCAGATAGAGGCTGGAAGCAGAGTGTATTTTTAAATATTAAAGAAAGAATTTACACATAAAGATTAAAATACAATAATAAATCTCAGAGAAGTTTGAAAATGAAACAAAAGTAACTTCTAAAAATTAAATATATAATCACTAAAATTAAAAATTCAAAGAAAGTCTGATACAGTAGATTAGACACAATAGAAATGAAACTTAACTGAAAAAATAGATAAATGACATTCCAAAACACATATTAGAGAAGTAAACATAGAAAACTGAGAGATTTCAGTTTTTGATAGGATCTCCCACTGAACATAAAGGAAAATGCTGCATAAAATAATTTTAAAGTACATAACATTTAATTAATTTGGAGATGGAAAAATGTAAGCCTGCTTAAGAAAGCCCAAAAAATTTGAAGCAATAGTAGAGATACAGAGAAATAATGGAGGCTGAGTTAAACCTAATGCAACTACAAAATACAATTTCATTATGGGTTTAGGGGCCAGAAGAAAAATCACAGGGGCACAATAGAGGTGGAACCTGATCAAAGACCACCTATATAAAAACAGAACTCTAAACAGTTAAATTCTCAGATTATAGATCAACCATAAATGTTGCACACCCCCACCCCACCCCCTCTTTAAAAAATACCTGTAGCAAAATGGCACCGAATTGAGAGAAAAAAGTATTTCCCCCTATAATTTGTAATCACAAGCTAAGTATAATGCAAATCTGTTGCCCTAACTGAATGAGTCAAAACACCTCAAACTTAAAAATGTAGATGGCAATTCTAGGTCAGTAGTGTCCACAAACCTAGCAAAAGTAAATGCAAATTTTCTTTGGAAAAATATACAGTCGTCCCAGTTTCAAATAATTTCCAGTTAAATTTCAAGTAATATGAACTCACAGTGAAGCATCACAAAATACTTAAGGGAGTGCCAACAGAAAAAACAGATAGCAGAATCAGATCCACAGTGGTTTGAATCATTAGAATCACCACACACAAACAAGTATAAGATAGTCATATTTAATACTCAAGTAAGTAAAATAAGAAATGGAAAAATAAGCAAAAAGCAAAAAATTTTTATTAGTCAGACAAAAAGAACTTGTAGAAATAATAATCTAATTAAAATTAGAAACTCAATAAATGGATTTAATAGAGGCTTCGATTCCACTGAAGACAAAAATCAGTGAACTAGAAAAAGAGATGAAGAAAAATTTCTAGAATACAGCACAGTATTAATTTTTTTTTTTTTTTAATTTTATGATGTTTTGACATCTTAGAGTGGGAGCCTGCCAGCTTGGGAGAGACTGCAACTTCCAGGGCTAATTACTACAGTTAATAAACGAGTCACCTATGAACATATCTTTTCTCTACAAACCAACCAATCCCCAAGTTCATACCCCCACCTTTCTCCTTTAACTCTCACAATCCAAGCCAGTAATTTCCCTGCTCCAAATCAACCCGGCCAATGACCAGATAATTACAAACAGCTGCTATGCCCTAAATCCTGCCAGAATTATTCAAACTAGCCAAGTTGACTCGGCCCTGCCTTGACTTTCCCGCAGTAACTTCAATAAAGGCTATGGCCTGTGCTTCTCTTTCACTCCCACCCTGCCTCCTGACCAGCTCTGGTGCTGTCCCATGTGTTTATTCATGGCAAGCAATGCCTCTCACTCCCAGGGAACTGTGAGTAATAAACTTTTCTTTTCAGTGGCACTGACAGATCCATGTCCTCACTCTATCACCTCTACACATTAAAATCCTGTGGATACATTTTAACATAAGCACAGATTCCAAAAGATAAATATGGCAAAGAGTTTAAGACACATGAAATACAATATGAGAGTTTCCAACATCTATCTACTTGGAATTCATAAGGAGAAAATAAGAGAAAGCAAATACGAAAAGACAACAGCTGAGAATTTTCCAACCAAAACTATTAAAGGACCCTAATTCTTATGCTCAAGGAGCCCAAGCATCCTAGAAAATAAATGGCTAAACACATAAGAAAACCACCAAATATCAATGATTAAATGAACATCTCTAAAAAAAAGCAGGCAGAGAGAAAAGAGACCATTTACAATAGAACAACCCTAACTCGACTTTTCAGCAGTAACTACAGAGCTAGGAAGAAAAAGGGGTGGGAATCGTATCGTCAAAGTGAAACAGGAAAAATTACCTTGTCCTCCTCGCGTGGCGGGCAACGAGGGTCTGATTTGCTTCTTCAATGCCCCGCTGCTCAAACCTCTAGGGGAGCATACAGACGGGCAGGCTGTGGAGCTCCCACGCCCCCGCAGTGTGGGTGAATCTTATCCACCTGGGCTTGGTGAATCAGTGCGAAGTTTTGAGTGCAAGTAGCTCTCAGCCGATAAAGGGGCCAGAAGACAGACGGCTTTCCCCTGAAGCCTGGCCGCTTGGCAGCCCAGAAGCTCCTCCCGACTGCCTCAGCCGAACTCCTCGGCGTTGCTCAGGGGTCAGCGTTCTGCTGACCTGCCGGCATGGCTAGTACCTGGCTGGCGTTCCTCTGGAGATCAGGCCACTTGTCTGTTCCTTCCCGGAAACGCTCCTCTCCACATCCAACCACTTCCGTCTCCGCCTAGCAGAACATCTTCGCCTTTTATAGGCACAGGATGGGGGCGTGGCAGGCCAGGGTGCTGCTGGGAAATACAAGACAAGCCTGTCCTCACCTAGGTCCGTGGGGTTGGAACCCTAGCGGGGACCACGCCCTACTCTAGCCAGCACTTCCCTTCCCTCTTCCGTATCATTTAAAGGGGCCACGCTCTTTTCCTCACAGCACTTCCCTTACATATCAAAAGTGCTTAAAGAATTTGTCAGCCGGGCACTGTGGCTCACGCCTGTAATCCTAGCACTTTGGGAGGCCGAGGCGGGTGGATCACCTCAGGTCAGGAATTCGACACCAGCCTGGCCAACATGGCAAAACTCTGTCTCTAATAAAAATAAAAAAACTAACCGGGAGTGGTGGCGGGTGCCTGTAGTCCCAGCTACTTGGGAGGCTGAGGCAGGAGAATCGCTTGAACCTGGGGGGCAGAGGTTGCAGTGAGCCGAGATGGCACCACTCACTCCAGCCTGGGTGTCAGAGCGAAACTCCATCTCTGGGAAAAATAAATAAATAAATAAAAGAATATGATTGTCAACTTAGCATTGCATACTCAGGAAAAATATCTTTTAAGAATGGGGTGAAGTATTTTCAGAAAACAAAAACTGAGAGTTTGCTCTCAATGTGTACTCACTGAAGGAAATTTTAAGGGCAGAATAAAAGTAATCCCAGATGGGGGGGAAAAAAAAGTGTTGAGCAAAGAAAGTGGTAAATAAAGTTTTAAAGCTTTGTGTTTTAAAAAAAAAATTATTTTTCTTTCTTCTTTCATTCTTCTTTCTTTCTTCTTTCCTTCCTTCTTTCCTTCCTTCCTTCCTTTCTTCCTTTCTTTCCTTTGGCCTTTCTTAGCCTCAAAGCATATATTCTCAGAGGGTGTTTGAGGTTATTTTCTGTGGTTCTTTTACTATTCACGAGAAGGATAAAACTACTGAGTAACATTAACTTTTTAAGATATTATGCAATACGAATTGAAATATTGTTTCTTGTTGAGTAAAGGGGGAAATGAAATGGAACAAAAGCTCAATCCATCCAGAGAAGACAATGATAAAAGGAAAATTAAGTGCAAAAGTCAAGACTAATAAAAAACATAACATAAGATGGTAATTTATACCCCAACATATCAGTAGTTACAAAATACAAATAGAAAAATGACTCAGTTAAAAGATAAAGATTGCCAGATGGGATTTTTTTTCAAACTTCAGCTCTATCAGACTTTAAGGTGAAAGCATTACTAGAGATAGTCACATACAATGAAAAACAAGTCATCAGAAATATATAATAGCATCAACCTTGCATGAATCTTAAAACTTAACATCAAAATATACTAAGCATAAAATTAACAGATATAAAAAGAATAAAACAAATCTACCATGATATATAGAAATTTTAACACATTTCTCTCAAGAAAGTAATAGATCAAGCAATCAAAACACAAAAACAAACCCACCAGTTAGTGTATGTAGACTTGAGCATCACAATTAACAAGCATGATCCAACAAGAAGGGAATGCATTCTCTCCTCAAGCACTCATGAGTTCTTTCCAATTCTGATCGCACACTGGGCCAAAAAGCAAATCTCAACAACTTTCAGAGGGTTGGTATTATCCAGAGCATTTTCTCTGACCACAATGAAATTAGGGTAAAAATCAATAACAGAAAAGACAACTAGGTATAGCGCATGTGTTTGGAAATTAAGAAACATTAATAATTAAAATAATTTATGTCAAAATAATTCATGGCTAAATTGAGTTATTCCAGGAGGCAAAGGTTGTTTTTAACATCAGAAAATCAATTCAGACAATTTACCAATTATTAACAGATTAAAGAAATTTCATAGAATCAATTGATAGACTTTTTTAAAATAGCATTTGATAAAATACAACATCTTTATACACAATTTTTAAAGCCACACAGCAAACTAGGAGTAGAAAGGATACACTGACAAAGTCTACATGCTTTTTATAAAATTACAGAACACATCATAGATAATGGAGAAACATTGCACATGTACCATTTAGAATGAGGGACAAGGCAGAAACATTGGTTATTGCTACTTCTGTTGTACTGGATTTCCCAGTCAGTGGAAAGAGAAAAAGAAACAAAAGGTAAGAGGATTGGAGACAACAAAACAACACAAATTTATCTATGAAATGATTACCATTTAGAAAATATACCAAAAAAATGTACAATTAAATAATTAACATTATGGGTAACAGTTAATGTCAAGCATTACAAGCAAGCCATAAAATACCTAGAGTATGATTCCATCTACAAGACATTCAAAACCTTGAAAAACTAAGCAATACTCTGTTTAGGGTTACAAACATTTGTGGTGATACTAAAAAGAAAAGTATGAGGATGCTTTGCACACATTGCAGGGCAGCAGTTACCTGGCAGAGGGGCAGGATGGAGACAGGCTCAGGAAGCCTTGCAAGGACACTGCTGGTGCCTGGGTGTGCACTGCATCTATTCTTCATATCTTACTGTGTTTATCTTTTTGCATCTGTCAATATTTAGTAAGAACAACCTGAAAGAGACACAAGGTTGGTTGGAAGCATAAAGTCTAACATTTGCTTATAAGACTTCCCAAAGTAGAGAACAGAACAAGAATGGCAAAATTCAAAGAGGATATGTATGACCAAAGTGTTTCCAGAATTGAAGAAAATCATGAATCCTCGGTTTGAGGAATCATAGAAGATCCAAAGTAGAATAAATAAAGGCACTCCTAGACCTGTCACAATGCACATATAGGGCATCAAAGACAATGATCTTAAAAGTAATGAAAGAGAAAGCAGACTATTCACCAATAAATACAAGTATGCTGACAGCCAGCCTTAAAACAAAAGAAGGAAAAGACAGTAAAAGTGTCTTTGATGTCTCAGAAAAGTAACTAAAACATAGAATTCTATACCCAGTTAAGCAAGTATTCAAGAATAAGGGCTAAATGAGACAGTCTTTGACAAAAACCAAAACCAGATCATTAGCTGACCTCCACAGAAAGACCTACTTGAGAAGGTATTTATGAAAAAGGTGAAACCAGAAGGATGCACCAATTTTTTTTTTTTTTTTTTTTTTTTTGAGATGGAATCTCACTCTGTTGCCCAGGCTGGGGTATGATGTCGTGATCTCAGCTCACTGCAACCTCCACCTCCCAGGTTCAAGCAGTTCTCCTGCCTCAGCCTCCTGAGTAGCTGGGATTACAGGTGTGCACCACCACCCCCAACTAATATTTTTTTTTGTATCTTTAGTAGAGACAGGGTTTTCCCATGTTGGCCAGGCTGTTCTCAAACTCCTGGCCCTGTGATCCACCCACCTCAGCCTCCCAAAGTGCTGGTATTACAGGCGTGAGACACCACACCCGGCCAGGAAGCACTAATATTTAAGAAGAAATGGTGAGGAAAAAATTGTCAAACTTGTGATTAAATCTAATTTATCAACATTTGGTATAGAGTCAAAAAAAAATCAAGTAGAGAATTAAAATATTGAAGGGAAAATGATGTGAAAGCCAGAAATGGTTCCTAAGAGTTAATGTGTGGTACCATCCTTCATTATTTAGTAAGACACCAAAGCAATTGACTAAGCTTAAACTTTATTATTTCAAGGGCACGTCTTAAATTTATAAAGTTTAACTACTAGAAGAATAGAATATAGTGTTTATATAATCTCCAAACCAATAGAAAGAAGGCAGAGGTGATGATAAAAATGACAGAAGCAGAAAAAAAAGGATGGGAAACATAGAAAAACCAGGCTAAATAGAAAGTGCAATGTAAAATGGCAGAGATGAAACCAAATACAGGAGGAATTTAATAAAGACAAATGGACTTGGCACTTAAAAGACAAACATTATCAGATTTGATTTTTTAAAAACAATACTTTTGGAATAAGTAATAGTCTTTTGCATATACTCTTTTGACCGAGTAATTGCACTTATACATGTGCGCGTGGGGCATGTACAAGAATGTCAATTGCCACATTGTGTGTAAGCACAGACGTAGTGGAGACCATCTAAATGCTGACCACCAGAAGCCCTGATTAATACATGGCGGGTTTGTTCACACAATGGAATGCCATTCTGCAATTAAAATAAATGACCTAGCTAGAGCAACATCTATCGACATGGACTGATTTCAGAAAACATCACATCAGTTGGGAAAATCAAGTGGCAGAAGTATACAGAATAACGCATCATTTACAAAAAGATAAAACAATAGTGGGTATCATTTAAAAACACAGGAACAAGAAGCCTAAAAATCCACTTTAAAATACTAGGAACAAGTTCAGATGGTTATTTCTTTGGGAGAGTGAGGAGGAGATATGGGATTAGGGAAGAATACACGGGGCCTTCAACTATATCTATAAGATTTTCTCTTACTAAAATGGTAGGAATTATAAAATACAAGAAAAACTCTATAGGAAAAATAGCAAAACACTTCAGACTAATTTTTAGTTATTTTTACAATAACTAAGAGTATTCAGACTAAACAAAGTTTGTTGGAAGATGCCTTGTGTTTATTAATACTGAAGTGTTGTATTATTTATCTGTACTTTTCTGCATGGTTAAAATTTTTATAGTGGAAAAAAGTAACCAACTAAATAAACAATATCAGAAGAACGTAAATTTACAAAAATGGTTTAGTGTGATTACTAAGTTCAGAGAAAGGAAAAAAAAATTGTATTGAGTACCTAGTATATGTCATGAATTTGCAAAGCACCATAATACAGTGATACACCCAGCATTGCTCTTGCCCTCAGGGCCTAAAGTAATGGGAAAGACATAATTTAATGTGATAGATGCAGTAAAAAAGGTAAGCATAGGGCACTACAAAAGAAAACAAATATCTAATATAGTGGGTATTTAATAAATAATTGATGAATCACTGAAAAATACTGGGTGGGAAGGAAGCTGGTAGAAGTCAAATACAAACTGAAGCTTACACATTCTAGATGCTGAAGAATTAGAAAAATCCTCCACCAATGCTGGGAAGTCAGAGTGAAGAAGACTAGTGGATCCTGATCATTTTCTGATGTGGAAATAAGGCAGGCAGGTGGAGTGGCACGTGGATGCAAGAAAGGAAGGGTGAAAAACCATTAAGAATAAAGACCTTATATTGTGGCCCATCAACTGAGACCTAAATAGTAAATGAATCAAAGAAAATGCATTGCTTCAGAAAAGTAGGACAGAGAAAAGACACAGTGCTACTCATAAATTATACAATAGTCCTCCTCAAGTACAGGTTTAGCATTTTAGCTCATCAAAAATGATCACATTCAATCATATTTCTGCCAAGTGACCAGCCGAGTGTCTGGTCCCTTTGGCCAGGTGGCAGGGACCCACTGCTACACTTCTGATTTCCTCCCACTCATAGGGCCCACCAGTTCCAGCACAAGGATCCTAAAGCCTGGAATTAATAACTTGTTGGCAGTGATAGACACCAAGTATGTGAGGGCTCAGACCTAGAGTCTGTCAACAACACATCTAAGGCATACATTTATGCCACTTAAAAATCCAACAATAATCTACATTTTAAATGTATATATAATTAGAAAATCAGTTTAGTAGTTGGATGGCTACTAATAAGATCACTACTACGAATTTTTAAATGCTAATTTTAAAAAGCAGCCATTTTTCCTGCGATTTTACTCTAGTGTGCACCTCTGCTCCTACTTAGAGTCTTCCAAGTACCCGGGAGATGCACAATGGCCCATCAGCTGGCTCCAGTTGTCACCCCTGGCACATTCACTCACCTGTATCCCACTCCCCACTGCGACTGACACCTCAGCTGAGGTGCATACTAGAGTCAAGATGTCCATTCACCCCAAAATGACACGTACAATCAAGTCATCACAGACAGGATCCTAGCAGGATCTTGGAAGTACAAAAATCCAAGATGAGCCAAAACAACTGTGGAGAAGAACAAAGAGGAATTACGCACATACATACATCACACATATATATGGATTTTGTATACATGGAAAGAGTGGTAGTGGTCTAAAAATAGACACATTCAACAATAAGCAAGATAGAGAGTCAAGAAACAACCCACATATATATAAGGAATTTGATTTTTGGTGCCAGTGAAATTCAGTAGATAAAGGAGAGTCTGTTCAACAAATGATGCAAACGCAAAAGCTTGTTTCCAAAATATAAGGAAGAGAATTTTTAACTTAATAAGACAAAGACAATTCAGTTTTCAGAATGAGCAAAGGTCCTACCACATGCTCACAAGACGTACACACTGAGCAATAAGCTTATCAAAAACTTTTCAACTTCATTAGTCATCAGGGATATGTAAACTAAATCACGAGATACTGCAACACATCCACTAGAATGGCCAAACTTTAAAAAATACTTATTCCAAGTATTGGTGAGGATATGAACCAACTGGAAATACCATACCTTGCTGGTGGGAAGGTAAGTGGTATAGCAACTTCGGAAAATAGCTTTCCAATCTCTTAAAGTGAAATAATTCTACTCCTGAGTATTTTCTCCAAAAAAGTACATTTTCCTACACAAAGACTTGTGCACAGATGTTCCTAGCAGCTTTATTCACATTAGCCCCAAACAGAAAACAATCCATGTGTCCAAAACAGGTGAATGGACCAACTCTAGCATATCCACACGATGCACTACTTGGCGGCATCAAGAAATGAATTTCTGATGCACACCGCGAGATGGACGAGCCCCAGAAATAAAGTGCTGAGCAAAATAAGCCAGAAACAAAGGAGTAGGCACAATGCAATTCCATTGACATGGAATTCTTTAACCATGAAAACGGATCTACAATCACAGAAAGAAGGTCAGTCACTTTCCAGGAGCAGGGGCGGCAGGGTGGGAGGGACATGAAGGCAAAGGGGCACAAGGAAAATGAAGGAAAAGCTCTGAATCTCGATCATGATGGTGGTTACATGGGTGTACACACGGGTCAAAACTCATCTAATTGTACAATAAAGTGGGTACATTATGGTGTATGTAAATTATACAGCTGATGTTTAAATGTCAACCATGGCAGGTGCGATGAAATAAAGGTTGTGTTGAGCTCTTGAGTTTATGGGAACCGCTACAGCAGCTATAGAAAAGGAAGGCAGGAAATGAATATTTGAGGTATAAAATAAAGAAATTCAACATATATTAGAAGAAAGACGAGGAAGAAAAAGAGAAGAAGGATGAGTACAAAGAGAAAAAGGGAGAAGGGAAGAAAAGATGCAAGACTTTTTGACAACGGGGTGAGTATTCCTGAATATTCACACTGCGTTCTCTCCCAGGAGGCCCTGAATTCTGAACCCCTAGATTTTCTGCTTGCAGGGAATAGCTAACGAGCTGCATAGCCTCATCAAGTATCTCTTTCTATAGCTGATACCACCAGGAAGTATTTCCAAACCTGACATTCTCAACCAATGCTAGATCACCCCACACCAACACCAAGTTCACTTGCTAGATGAAGCTGAGATTATGTGGCATTTTTCTTGGCATTGAGACTGGTTATTCCAAACACACTCTTTATCAGCATCGCAATTGAGCCAAGCCATTAATACACATCCTCAACCATTATTTGAATCAGAGAACTACATCCATTTTCATAACTGACTCCATATTCATTTTAAGAACAAGGAGATGCTCTTGCATTTGGATGCTGCACCCGAGCACCTCAGATGTCTTTCCTCATTCCACAGATTGTAAATAGCAGTGAACTAGAAATATACACCACAAAGTGGTAAAGTAACAATAGAAAATTAAAAATCAGGACTAGGGAATTCAATTAGAATAGAGTGACAATACCAGGTGGGACAGTAAACTGTTTATATGCAGACTGTAATCTCCTATACTGATTGAGCTACGAGCCAATGTAGATGGGTGACTTGGGTGACTGGGGCCATGAGCAAATGTAGAGAACATAATTGTGAAAGAATTTTTCAATATAGCAAAACTGAATCAGTATCTCAAAAAGAACAAAGCAGTTCCCAGGATTTACTTTAAAGTAAATGAGCTTCACATAGGAGATACTGAGAAAGAGTAAACCATGCCTTAAATAGTGTTGCCACCCAAACGCCATGGGCTTTGCAAAGCTGTTTCTTAAAGCATTGTTTATTTACAAGTCACACACATGATACCAAAGCCCAATTTTAATGAATTTCACTGTGAGAAGGGCAAGGCACTGTTGTCCAATAAAACGTCCCTGAACGTCACTGCAATAAGCTCATATTTACCTTATCCTTTGCCAAGTGTTGGGTAAAGAATTTTTTTCATATGCCATTGTGATAGCAAAAGAAACTCATTCTGTACGTTTCTTCTACATATTGTTTCCTTTGAGTCTCCCTTAACGTAGCCCCTCACTCCTGCATGAACAGCCATCCCAGAATACAGTCAAAAATGCAGACAGAGTTGGTAGCAAAGATAAATCTCAAACCAGATGCAAGATTTTTATGCACGTTTCACTAGATTTTACAATAGGCCATGGTGCTACGAGTCAATATTTCCACTGGAAATAATGGCTTTCGTCCAGGGCTCTGTGTGATGTTTTTCCCAGTAGTTACTAAGAACCAGCTATGTCTCTCTTCCAAGAATCTTTTTCTTCTACAAGAAGAAAGAAAATGTTAGATACGTAGGAATTGGCCAGGCTCAATCCTCAAGGTAGCTCTAATTGTGCCCTTTATTCACAGTTCCTCACACCTGCTGCAGCAAGCTAATCTGTGGGGATCCAAATCCCACCAATCACCTGAATGCACCTGTGTTGTCTTATTCTTTTGAAACTTGTGACAAGCTAGACTCATTGGCAACATTTATTTAATGCTAGCCTGATAGTTCTAGAATAAACAAACACAAAATTAAACTGTCTAGAGGTGCTCTTACTGCAATGCAAATCTACAGATTCATTCCTCTAGCAAAAATGTATTTAGTACTTAGTATACGCAGGCCTCATGTTAGAGGGCTGTATGTTAGACACAAACTCAGTAAGATCTGGTCCCTATCCTGAAGCTTCTTACAGAGTGTACAGATGATGAGACACAGGGTTCCAACGAGAGGTATCAGATCCTTATCCATCATCTTCTTGGATCTTGGTATAGTCTTATTGGTGGAATGCAAGCCAAGTCAGTTTCCATCCCCTTCAGTAGCAGACGTCAGGGACAGCACAGTCTACTTTCTCTAGAGCACCGTTGTATAAACTTCGGTACTTTAAGTGTGTCACAATTTTGGCAAACCCATATGCCATGTATCGTGTACTATTACTTAACAATTTATTCTAAATTGACAAAATTTTGGTTTAAATTAATATTTCGAAAGGAAACTTTTTATCATTACAAAAAATGGGAAACAGAACCTTCTGCCATAAATGGAGCCTCATTATAAAAACAAATACAATGGAAGCCAAAAATATATTTTATTTAAAAATTAAAATTTAAAAATGAGTACACATAATAATAAATCCGGTCATTTTGGAAGAATACATAGCATAAATAAATTGCTCAATGTGAAGGATAAAATCATTTATAATCGGCAAGCTTGTTTCTTTTTCCCAGTTGCCACTAGTACTCACATTTCTATTGCATTATTCACCTTGGTAAACTTTTAAATGTCTTTTTAACTTCTGATTTATAGTGGGTTCAAAAGAAGAAAAAGATGTTAGAGCCCCAGAAATTACTGACTGGCACAGCCTCTAGACCTCCCAGGCCTGAAAAGAGAAAACTGAGACCCCAGCGGGCTGCTGAGGAGCCCACAGGGAAGTTAATATGCGGGGCAGGGAGAGATTAGAAGGGAGTTGTAGGGGAAAGAGCAGAAACTGGGAGGAAGGAGCTCAGACCTGAAAATCGCAAATGTTTACCGGAAACGGCTTGAGAGACTCTGATCATCAAGTTCACAGTGACCAGTCAGGCTGTGACACTGTGGCTGATATTGAAATTATGGCCCTACAGGTCTTTTAGCAGGTCTCCTAGACAGCAACCTCCTGGCATCCTGACTCCAAATTGTCCCGACTGGCACCGTACTCAAATCACTCACTTGCCCAAGATCCTTCACGGGCTCCCCAGGGCTCACAAACTCCAGGACAAACAGTCCAGCTCACAACTGCAGCCCTGTGGATTCCCCAACATGGTTTGGTCTTAGAAGGAGTCATGGATTCCCAGGGCTTCAAGAACCATTCCCTCCTTTCTCATGGCACTTGACTTCTTATCCAAGACCCACACAGTGGGCCATGACATTTCCATCCCAGCCCTGACAGGGAGCATCTCCCTCTCCCTTCTCTACTTGTTCCAGCAGAGCCTGTTCTTTAAAACCAGGTCCCGTCCTGTCTCTTCCCTGTGTCTTTCTCTAAGCGTTTCAGCCACGGTGCCTGCTCTCTCCTCCGAAACACTAAATAGCTGCTTTGATTGGTACCACTCATGGGGTACACAGCATACCTGCTTGGTCTGGCGGCCCTTCTCAGTATCAGTGGCCTGCCTTTCCAATGAGGTTGTAAGGAAATCAAGTACAGGGACCATGTTGTATACATCTTTGCATCCTACACACAGACCTACACTTAGCAGGAATTGACTTAATGATTGCATGTGACTGCAGCCATGGGGGTACCAAGCTGACTCCAGTTTTCAGTGTGACCTCCCCTACCTGCTCAGACACCAGCTGGCCTGCAGCAACAGAGACCTGCTGGGGAGACCCTGTGAATGTGAATTTCCAGAAGGAGCTGGGAAGCAGGCTTGCCTGGCTGCTTCTGATGAAAAAGCTGAGCATATCTTGGGTGGCAGCATCAAAGGAGAAATTTTCAAATTGTCCTAGGAAGGTGAACTACTCAGGTACACAGATCTCAAAAGGTCTGCCAAAAATTTCCTTAAGCCAAAAATATCAAATTGTGAACTACTCCAGTGCCAAGTTCTTATTTCTTCTGTGGGTTCTTATCAGAGACACAAGAACCTATGCCATTTTTATAGCAGACAGCCGCAGTCCCCTGACCGATGACGGCTATCCTGTGACCACAGTTGCCCACATGTGCCCTGCTGGGGATGAAGGGAGGAAAGTCCAGTGCAGCAAGGGTTTAATAAACTCACCTGAGATAGGTTGGCAACTTACACAGCTAAAACCCATCTTAAGAAGTCGTTTAATCATGCCCTGGCACGAAACAGAGAAGCTGCTATAATATTTGGTCAGACCAACTCTGAATAAGCTGCCAAAAAGGAAATCAAATGGCTCTGCAGATTGACATATTCTTTAATTTAAAACTTGCCCTGTTTCAAAATCACCATAAAATCAAGTGACTTTCGTCATCCTGAAAATGCCACCCCTTTCTTGGTGTATTGTAGTTGCCTTTCCATTACACCATAGACCTACGTCCAGATTTTCGTCTCCTCCTTTTAGCTCCTTTGCCACCCAGTCCAAAGTACATTGGTGTCCTTGCCTCCTCTGCTCCTTGCAGAAAATTTGACTCACTTGCCCTTTTATCTGACCAATCTGCTCCCATACCCAAGCTTTGGTTTCAGCCTGATCCAAACCTCCACTTCCCTGACGGTGTTCCCTCCTCACATTGCCTCCTCTGAAGCCCGTTCCTCCCAGGAAACCCACCTGGGTGGAGAACTCAGATGGTTCCCCCTGGAAAACAGGTATATCAGGGTTCTCTTTAGTATTGAGCATCCTTTCTCAGCTGCAGCACAGGAGTCTCAGGGGCTGCCGCATCACACCCTCCCTCCTGCAAAGCAACAGTCCTGCTGTCCCAGAGCCTCTCTGCTCACATTCCTCCCAAGCGTTCAGAATGAAAACTAATTAACACAGAAGAAAGTTCAGAACAGAATTCTCTTCTAGTTAGGACTTCTTATCACTCCTTTCCAGATCTTCTGAAGTTTTCTTGACTCCCAAAGACTTTCATTCCAACTCTTTCATGGCTGTTAAACCAATAGAAATAAGGCGGAGACAGAAAACAGGCCGAGGGACGAGGAAAGACAGAATGGGGAGAGGGGACTTACGTGCTTGGCAAACACGAAGAGGCCCCCCTCAGGGCTTACGGTCATTGCTCCACCCGGGACTGGTCTGCCATCACTTAAGAGGTGACTAGTAAGGATTTGGGGGCAACAGAGCTGCCACCATTTCTTTGATCACCCTCAAGCATCCTAAACAACGTAACTACATAAGATGTTTCACCAATGAAGATCAGCAATTGTGCACGCAGCGAGAGATTCTAGGGCAATCGCCCTAATGTGAAAGACGGCTGCCTCACAGCTGAGGAGGAAAGCTCTCTCCCAGTTTTGGACTGGGAATAAAAACTCTCTTGGCATCTAATTGGAACAGCAGAGCAATCAAGGTGGGCAACACCTGGTTCCCCAGGCTGGGTGCAGGCAGGCACATCTTCCTACTCAGGAGGAAAGTGGCTGCTTCATTTTGGAAACAATGCCTTCTTGGTAAGCTCGAACCAAGGAGGCTAATGGAATTAATCAGAAAATATAAGCTTTATAGTAAAGGCTACTTACTCTGACTTCCTCTTTTTTTTTTCTAAGAACTCATCATTCTCTACTTTTAGCTATGTGCTTTCTCCATGTTCAGAGGAGTAGCATTTTTCTTCTTCTGGAAACCAAGTGAAGGTGTGGAATAAATGCCCTGTGTAAAGGAAATCCATATGGCATAGTGACTTTGGCACAGAATGGGAAGTTCTCTGCAGCTTGATCCCCTGGGCCCTCTGTGCCTATAAAATAACAGTTAAATTTTCATCCTCTTCTGTTAAATTCCCACATTAGGTCACAGTCACTATTTCTAAAGACTCTCAGCTGCCTCTCACGGTGATCCTGACACGCCAGTCTTCACATAACCCAACCCACACGGTAACCAATAAAATAAGAAAATGCCAGTCATCTGATGTCAATAGAAAGGAATTCCCAGAGCAGCGCAACTGGGAAACGCGGAGACCATGTCATCTCAACCTATGCCATTCCCAGCAAAAGGGAAATTTCATCTCCTCAGAGAAAAAGTGAGGGGTCAGAAGAATTGTAGGAGTCCCTCTTTGAAGCAGTGCTCCCAAAATGGAGGAGCCACCTCAGGATGTTTGTCATGTTCGTGTCAACCACATCATTCCCCATCTTGATTGACTTTCTTATTCGGAGCACGTCGGGCAAACCATGAGTATGAATCTGGAGAGAGACAATACGGGCTTTACATGGAGGTTAACAATGACACTTTGGGGTTTTTTGTTTGTTTATTTGTTTTTTCAAATGGAGTCTCACTCTGTCACCCAGGCTGGAGTGCAGTGGCACAATCCCGGCTCACTGAAACCTCCACCTCGTGGGTTCAAGCGATTCTCCTGTCTCAGCCTCCCGAGTAGCTAGGATTACAGATGCCCACAGTCTCTTAAAGGAAACATGAGCTCTTGTAGATCTTGTGGTTTTATAGTATAAATGTAGGAGGTATCAAAAATTACCTGAATCTTTCCCTTGCCTGCCACATATATTAAAAGATATTCTTGATATGCATTTGTCTATTTCTCACTGAGAAAAAAAAATTAGAGTATGACTAAGGAAATAATGTAATGTTAAATAACATAACAATACAAACGCTTGGAGAAGACAGTTGCCTCTGTTCACTAAGCAGGGCCTTCATTCCCATACATGTGATGAGTTATAGTTAGAGAGGGACCAGAACTTAGAATATTAGGCAGCTCAGACAACATTAGACAACCCCAGACTTCCATCCGTGGCTCAGCTGATCCCAGGAAGCATGTATAAGCATTCTTCATTCAGTGTAATTTCACGAATGTGTGTTGTGTTTCTACCAAAATGAGCAGGGCACTGGTGCAGCGAGATGTCACAATATCTGAACTGCAGATGTGCACATCTAATGGAAAAACACAGCTGAAACAGATAATCATGGACAAAGTGATCCAGGTTCTTTAAAAAAATTGCAAAATGTGGCCAGGCACGGTGGCTCATGCCTGTAATCCCAGCACTTTGGGAGGCCAAGGAGGGCAGATCACAAGATCAGGAGATCAAGACAATCCTGGCTAACACGGTGAAACCCCATCCCTACTAAAAATACAAAAAAAAAATTAGCCAGGCGTGGTGGCGGGCGCCAGTAATCCCAGCTACTCAGGAGGCTGAGGCAGGAGAATGGTGTGAACCCAGGAGGCAGAGTTACAGTGAGTTGGGCTCACACCACTGGACTCCAGCCTGGGTGACAGAGTGAGACGCCATCTCAAAAAAAAAAAGAAAAAAAAAATGCAAAATCTGAGAATGCAGGTGAACCCAGGCCAGCCTTTACCTGGGAATAAGAAGAAGGCAGAGTAGAGAAAAGAATATTTGAGTTACAACTCAATGAATAAAAATTCACTAGGAAATTAAGAAGGGATGAGGATAGGGATATTCCAGGCAGTGGAAATACATGTGCAAGGGCAACTCCAAAAACCCCACTGTCAGCACCACCTCTACCGCAACCACACTGGTTGAACATCTGCTGTGTGCCTCTCACTGTTCTAACGTGCATTGTCTTGCTTTCTCCTCATAGCAACTCTGGAAAGTAGAAACGAATACTCCCATTTACAGGTGAGAAAGCTGTATTGAGAGGTGGCATGTAATCTGCAGAAGGCAACAGCTAACAAGGAGTTAGAGTGAAATTTATGCGAAAGTCTGCTTCCTGTCAAAATGCTCACCACTCTTCACCGTGTGGTACCACCATGGAGAACAAACCAGCAGTACTCAAACATCTCTCAAAATACACTGGTGGTATTTATTCCTTTTTTTTTTTTTTTAATCAGAACTGGTTTACATACATACAACCTATAGATGAATGGGTTACGTAATGATAGATGGAAAAGGAGATATTTATCATGTGCATAGTGAGGTAAAATTTACATGAAATAAAATGCACATATCCTCGGCATCCACTTCAATGAACCTTGAGCGTTGCATACACCCATGTAACTACAAGCCAAACCAAGACGTGGAATGCTTCCATCACCCCAGGAAGGCCCCTTGTGCCCCTTCCGTTAGCCCCTCTGACCCCAGGAACAATTTTCTGCCGTTTGTCGCCACAGCTGCTTTACCTGTTCTTGTGTGACATAGAAATGGAATCACACAGTATGTTCTCCTTTGTTTCCAACACCTTTTACTGAACGTGACATTTTTGAAACTCATTCGCTTTGTTGAACGTTATCAGTAGTCTTCCATTTTCTCGCAGAGTCGCATCTTGTGGTGTGGGTACACCACAATTTGATTATCCATTCCTGTTGGGATGGGCGTTTGGGTTGTGTCCAGTTTGAGGGCATTATGAATAAGGCTTTTGTAAACATTTTCATAAGGACTTTTTATGGGCATGTTTCTATTTTTCTTGGGTCCGTATCCAAGAGTGGGATTGCTGGATCATGGGATGGATGTTTAGCTTGGTAAGAATGTGTTCGTTTTCTAGTGTGTTTGTACCATTTCACAATCCCTCAGGCAATGTCTGACAGTCCTGGCTGACCCATATTTTTGTCAGCTTTGGTGTTAACAGTTTCTTGATTTCAGCCCTTCCAGTTGTGTGTGAAGTGGTATCTCACTGTAATTTAATTTACATTTTCTTGATGACTATGATTATTGAGCACCTTTTCACGTACCTAATGATTATTCAGACATTCTTTTTTATGTACTGTCTTCAAATCGCTTGCTTGTTTTTATTGGCTTTTCTTTTTTATCATTGATTTGTAAGAATTCATTACATCTTCTGGATACGTGGCCTTTTAGACGTATGTATTGCAAACATTTTCTCCTAGCCTGTGACTCTTAACAGGGCCTTTATGAGCAAACATGTATAATTTTGATGAAGCCCAGTGGGTTTATTTTTCTAGTCAGTGCTTTCTGTGTCCTATATAAGACATTTTTGTCTGCCACAAAGTCATGACGATAGTCTCCTATGTTTTCATTTATTTTTGTTTTGTTTTATTGTTTGTTTGTTTGTTTTTGAGAGAAGGTTTCACTCTGTACCCCAGGCTGGAGTGCAGTGGCACTCAGCTCACTGAAACCTCCGCCTCCTAGGCTGAAGCAATCTTACCCTCAGCCTCCCTAGTAGGTGGCACTACAGGTGCACACCACCACGCATGCCACCATGCCCAGCTAATTTTTGTATTTATAGTAGAGATGGGGTTTCACCATACCGCCCAGGCTGGTGTCAAACTCCTGGGCTCAAGCAATCTGCCCGCCCTGGAGTCCCAACTATGTTTTCATTTAGAAGATGGATGATTCTAGCTTTTATGATTAGTTCTATGATCCATTGTGACTGAAGTTTTGTGTATGAAGTAGAGGTTAATGTTCTTCCCATACAACTATTCACTTCTTTCAGCACCATTTGCTGAAGACTTTCCTTTCTCCGTTAAAATGTTTTGAAATTTTTGTCAAAAATTAATTTACCATATCTATTTGATTTTAATTCTGGTCTTTCTATTCTGTTTCTTTTTTTTTTTTTTTTTTTTTTTTTTTTGAGATGGAGTCTCGCTCTGTCGCCCAGGCTGGAGTGCAGTGGCTGGATCTCAGCTCACTGCAAGCTCCGCCTCCCGGGTTTACGCCATTCTCCTGCCTCAGCCTCCCAAGTAGCTGGGACTACAGGCGCCCGCCACCTCGCCCGGCTAGTTTTTTTGTATTTTTTTTTTTTTAGTAGAGACGGGGTTTCACTGTGTTAGCCAGGATGGTCTCGATTTCCTGACCTCGTGATCCGCCAGTCTCGGCCTCCCAAAGTGCTGGGATTACAGGCTTGAGCCACCGCGCCCGGCCTCTATTCTGTTTCATACATGTATTTATCTATTTACATATGAATGCAATATTAATTTTCTAATTGTGGCTTTACAGTATGTCTTCAAACCAGGAAGTATAATTCTTCCAACGTGGCTCTTCCTTTTCAAGAGTGTTCTGGTTAGTCTAAATCCTTTGTATTTCCATTTAAATTGCCACTTGTATTGCCATTTAAATTTTAGAATCACACTTATCAATTTTTACCAAAAAATTTAAAGCCTGTAGGAATTTTAATTATAGGAATTTTATAAAACATTTAATAGAAATATTTATAGAAAAAATTAAAATTTTCTACAGCATAGAATTTTTTATTTTATGGAAATTTTAAATAGAATTATGGGAATTTTATAAATATTGCACTGAATCTACAAATAATTTGAAGGATATGTACATCTTAATGATATTAAGTCTTCCAATTCATAAACATAGTATATCTTTTCATTTACTTGTGTCTTTCTGAACTTCTCTCAGCAATACAGATTGAGTATCCCTTATCCAAAATGCTTGGGACCAGAAGTGTTTGGATTTCAGATTCTTTTGGATTTTGGAATATATATATATAAAACATATTATATGTTTATATATTATATACTTATATATAATATATATGTAAATAATATATAATTATGTTATATATTATATATTATAATATATAACATGTTATATATTATAATATATAATAGGTTATATATATTATAATATAATATATAACGTTATATATTATATATTATACTATATATTATATTTTATATATATATATAAATATCTTTGGCATGGGACCTGAATCTAAACACAAAATTTATTTATGTATATGCACCCTATACACATAGCCTGAAGATAATTTTACATATTTTAAGAAGATTGTGCATGAAACAAAGTCTGTGCACAGTGAACCATCAGAAAGCAGAGATGCCGCTCCCTCCACCACCTATGTGAATGACTGGTGGTTGTCTGACATCACCGTCACTCCTGACTCTGAATTTAGACGCTACCAAAAGCCATCAGTGTCTTACACTTCTTCACACCTAAGTACTTAACAGTAAAATACATGACAAGTCATTAATACAGTGGAAAAATACTATGTTCAGGACAATGAAGTAGCACAGTGGCATCATCAGAATGCCTGTGTCAGCTGTTAAACAACAGCAACCACAAACAACGGCAGGCCCCAAGTGTCCACCTACAGTGCTGTGTTTTGATTAAGCAGTTATTATGCACTGTGTTTTATTTTTATAGTTGAGAAGAAACATGAGAAGCAGTTGAGGGACCAAGAAGGGGGTCCTCTAGGGATGAGTAGGCACTCTGCTGGGTGCCTTTTTAAAAATGTTTTCTCCAGAGTCATCTGCCTCATTAACAACGTTTTTTGTCTTAGAAATCTCTCTTTGATTTTATAAACTGACTGGATTTTTTTTTTTTTTTTTTTTTTGAGACGAAGTCTGGCTCTTGCCCAGGATAGAGTACAGTGGTGTAATCTCAACTCACTGCAACCTCCGCCTCCCGGGTTCACGCCATCCTCCTGCCTCAGTTTCCTGAATAGCTGGGACTACTGGTGCCCACCACCAAGCCCAGCTAATTTTTTTTGTATTTTTAGTAGAGACGGGGTTTCACCGTGTTGGCCAGGATGGTCTTGATCTCCTGACCTCGTGATCCACCCACCTCAGCCTCCCAAAGTGCTGGGATTACAGGCGTGAGCCACCGCGCCCGGCCCTGACTGGATGTTTTTGTTCTGCTATGGACACACACTGTGCTAGGCCTTTGATGAGCTCATCACACATTTTCACCATGTCATCTGTAAGCATGTCTTCTGCACTTTTGACAATGTCATCTTCATCGTCACTGTTGTTATGATCACCTTGATTCAGAATCACGTCAGCTATTTTGCCATCAATCAACGAGTGAACAACTGGAGCCTGTTACCAATGTTCTTTGACATCCGCTGCTTCCAGTTTGCTGATGGACTCGGAAGGCACATTTTTTCGCATATGTGGCAAGGTCAGACATCGTTTTTTCTCACTTGATATATGGAATCCAAAGTCACTGTTTTGTTACTCATCAACCCTGAGCCTAGTCACAGGCTGGCGGTTGTGCTAGGCATGCACGGCTGTGTCTTTAGTCACTGTGTTCCAAGCACTGGCAATGGCATATACAGAATCCTCATGCCGAACTCCTTCCACACCCACACTCTGTTCACTGCTGCTAGGATGCCGTTCCAGAAAGTGTGTTTACATTGACTCTTCATTGATCTAAGGATATCCTGGTCATATGACTGAATTAATTAAGTCACATGTGGGGAAAGGCACATGCTATAAACGTTTTTTGATGACAGTTTGAGCTGGAGGATCAGCAGAACAACGGTCAAGGAATAACAGAGCTTGCTGTCATCATCCAACCCAATTTTCTTGCAGTGAGCAGGAGCCACGGGTAGAAGGTGTTTGTGAAACCAGTCAGAAAAGATAGCCCTCGTGATCCATGCCTTTTTATTAGCATAGTAAGAGATTGGTTAGAAAGTCACTCCTTGAACATAGACCGAACACAAGCTTTTGTCTGTCTTAATGAGTTTACACTTCCGTGTGCCTGCTGCATTAGCACTTCTCAGCACAGTTATTCTGTCCTTGAGATCCTTAATTTCTTTAGGTTCTGTCTCATCTGTTGTAGTCAGTGTCTTTCTGGGGCAATAACACCAAAGCAGGGATTTTTCATCAGCATCATAAATGTGTTCTGCGGTCAGATTTTCATCAGCCACTACTTTGGCAAACTCATCAATGAATTTCTCCACTGCTTTATGATCAGCAGATGTTTTACCACCAAAAACCTTTAAAAATTTAATGCTGTGTTTTTTCTCAAATTTCTGCCACCAGCCTATTGCACAGTCTCCATTCTCTTCAACTTCCAGTTCATCACAATAGATTTTTACTTGTTTTATAATCAGCACACCATTAAACAGCATGTGTTCACTGCAAACACTGGCACATCCACTCTTCTAATACATAATCAAGTTCTTCTCTTTTTGTTTTGTGTAGTGTTTTTCCATTTTTCGTTAACTTCTGTTCATCCTTTCCAACATAGAACTTTGACGGTTCAGGTCCTGTGTGGTGGTCACTCCAACACCTCACTCTTCTGTAAGATGTTTCACAGTGACACTGCCATCCTGTTTCTCTGACGGCTTGACTTTCCGCATTACAGAGAAATGAAAACGCTTCCTCTTTTTCTTAGCACTGTTACCAGCAGGGGTATCTGCAGTCCTTTTTGACATTTTCAACAATATCTTTATACCACAGAGCAGAGAAGAAGCAAAAAAAAAAAAAAAAAAAAAAGAAAAAAAGAAACAGTGAGAGATGCACAAAGGTCTTGGGCCCATAGAGGGCCTTGTGAGGGACCTGCCGTTTGCGCATCCAGCCCGCACATGCGCAGTCTTGTCACCCCCGTGGGCACGCGTGTCTGGGGGAATATGAGCATGTGCAGAAGAGATACGTTGCAGCTAAACAGGCCTGGAGGTGTCTTTGTCTCCCTTGGAGATGCTGAATAAACTGCATCTGCTTTTCGATTGTGACCCATAAGGTCAGATGTGGAATTTTCCACTTGTCATGCCAGCATTCAAAAAGTCTTGGATTTTGCAGCATTTTGGGTTTTAAATTTTCAGATTAGGGATCCTCAGCCTGTATTTTATAGTTTTGAGTGTAGAGGTCTTAACTTTTTATTACTCGGATTCCAAATAATTTAATTATTTGGATGCTATCATAAAAGGCATATTTAAATTTCATTATCTAATTGTTCATTGCTGGTATATAGAAATGTAGTTGATTTTTGTATGTTGACCTTGTATAATGCGATAATTTAAAATTTATTACGTTCAGTAGATTTGTTTTTGGTAAATTCCTCAGAGTTTTCTAACCCATAATCATGTCATCTGCAAATAACAAACTTTATACTTTTTATCTGTTTTTATCACTTTTTTGTGCTGGCTAGAACTTCTAGTACGATGTTAAGCAGGAGTGATAAAATCAATCATCCTTGTCTTGTTCCAAATCCTAGGGAAAAAGCACTCCACATTTCACCATCAAGTACATGTTTGCTGTGGGATTTTTGTAGATACTCTTTATCAAATTAAGAAAGTTGTCTTTTCCCTAGTTTGCTAAAAAGTGTGTTTTTTACTCATAAAAAATCTTGTCATGTACTTTTTCTTTATCTATTGAGGTGATCATAGTTTTCTGTGGCAAATTATATTGATTAATTTTCAGAAGTGACACCAACCTTACAGGGCTGAGATAAATGCCACTTGCTCATTATGTATCATTCTCTTGTTAAAATATTACTATCTTCAGTTTGGTGATGCTTAATGAATGATCTGCCTACATTCATGACAAATATTGATCTATAATTTCTTTATCTTGCAGTATCTATCAGGGTTTGATATTGGGGTTGTCCTAACCTTACTAAATAACCTGGCTGGTGCTCCCTAATAATTTGCTTTCTGAAGTTCTGTAAGACAGGGATTAGTTCATATTTTACAAGTTCTAAAATGTACATTTTGGCATCTCTGCAATTAGAATGATTCTTATGACCATAGAGTGTCATAAAGCATTTTTCTTAGTCATACCCCAAATGCTATTATGCCATAAAAACTAATGGTACCTTAATGGCAGGAAACTATAGTATTAAATTAGAACATCTATCCATTGAAGTAAAACTCCTCTTAGCAGATATTTTTATCCTTCAAGTTTGGCAGTAGACAGCCAAAAAATAAGATGTACACATACACCTGGCGGGATGTGTGTGCATACATACATACAGGTCTTGTTTAGTAATTTATAAATTTGAACTTCCTCAGAAACATTTTAATAGTATCTTTCTGATAATAAATTGGTTTACATTTATTATAGGATTTTAAAAATGAGAAAACATAAAAAATGAAAATTACCATCCAGGCGCAGTGGCTCATGCCTGTAATCCCAGCACCTTAGGAAGCTGAGGCGGGCAGATCATGAGGTCAGCAGACTGAGACCATCCTGGCTAACACGGTGAAACCCCGTCTCTACTAAGAATACAAAAAATGAGCCAGGTGTGGTGGCGGCCGCCTGTAGTCCCAGCTACTTGGGAGGCTGAGGCAGGAGAATGGCGTGAACGCAGGAGGCGGAACTTGCAGTGAGCCGAGATCGCGCCACTGCACTCCAGCCTGGGTGACAGAGCAAGACTCCATCTCAAAAAAAAAAAAAAAAAAGAAAGAAAGAAAGAAAAAGAAAATTACCATATCCTTATCACACAATATGCTATTCTTAACATTTTCATCAATTTCCCTTCAATCTTTTTGACGTACGTATGATTTGCGTGTGTCTGTGTGTGTGTGTGTGTGTGTGAGATATTCACATATGTGTGCATAGTAATTGTAATTACAGCTCCATGCCCAAAGTTAGGGCATGGGTTAAGAAGAAAGAAACCTGTATCACTCTCATAAGAGCTATTCTGGAGATCTGGGCATCAACTTGAAAGAATGAAGATGAAATGGGACATAGGTACGTAACAGTCCCTGAAATAAAAGCAAATGAAATTACTCCGCATGCCTCCGTAAAGTGTGTGGTAATGAAGGGTGGTTAGCAATTCTAGTCATTGTTTTAAATTTAGTCAGCCTTTGAAGTAGATGAGCAGTACCACCTTGCAAAGGAACAAACAAGGTCTCTGGATTATATAGGACTCATAAACATTAAATACACCTCCAGCATTAAAGCACTCTGTAGGCCTGCTGGTGCTAAATTTTCCTGTCACAAGTCTGAGTCTAAGTTATGGGGAATGGGAATTGAACAGGCCGTTCCAGAATCTAGGTTTGCCAGATCTGATTCTTAGTCTGCGAAGTTCTTGCCTCTGGCTAAGTGGTGGCTGTTCTGACATCCTTTCCAGTGATTCATCCATCACATACCCGGGCACCAAGGAGGAGCATGGTTTGTGTGCTGACCGCCTAAACTATAGTGATAAATGGGCAGCATTTGCTTTGATGTTTCACTGTTGTGCATTTGTGAGGTTATTCAACACGGCAAGCCATAGACTTAAAAGGTAGACCTTTTGAAATAGTTTCAAAACATTCCACAATTTTTGACATCTTAAGAGAATGTCAGTGCAGATATCTGGCTGGTATGGCAGCATTTGGTTTGAATCCTAAGGGAAATTCCTTTTACTTACTTTTCAGTTCTCAGATTAGCAAATAATCATCTCATAAGAGCGGCCATGGGAACTTGCTTAACAGTGTGAATTTGGGTAGGATTCTGCAGGCTGAAGATACGTTAATCAACTGCAGTGCAAATGGATGGGATATAAAATATCCCATCAGCATGACCTACCTGGGGTGAGGGAAGGCTTAAAGGGGATCCTGTCTTACATGACACATCAGTGATAGCCCACAATGTCAAAACCACAGACATCACAAAGATTGCCCACAGCAAGAGAGGTCTAGGTGAACACCCGCCCAGCTCCATGGCAGCAATGGCAGAAGGTTCTGAGGATTAACAAGACCATCTGGGGTTAGAACAGTGAGTGCTAGAGTAACGTCCTCCATTTCTGGACTTCTGATTTACTTTGGGAATCGTTTACAGAGATGGGCAATGCATTGTATTATGTGCAACTGGTCTCAGGGAACAATTAATGAGTAAATGCAAATAATGTCTTTGGAATTATTCATCTGGTTCAAGAAAACCAGAGGGACCGCAACCTCTCAGCTGTAAAGGCAACCCAGATTTAAAGACAGAAAGTCCAAATGTGAAAGGAGACATATTTGATGGGTGGTTCCAGGAGCCCTTTCTCCATCATCCTCAGTATAACAAGCGTCACAGGTGAGAGAAACTGCCCTGGGAAGCCCCACAGGAGAAATGGGTTTGCAAGCGGAAATGACAGGGGGTGACTATAGTTGAGCATCCTTTTGACCCTTGGAGGACTTTTCCTGTGTAGCAGAAAACGATTTGAACAAGAAAACCCATTGAATTCCAACGCATCCACTCGAAGAACACTTACCGTCTGTCCCATGGCCCTGACAGTCTGGAAGGAGATGGGGAGGTCAGAATAAAGAAGAAATAACCTCCACCCTTGAACAGTTTCTCAGTCTCGAGCAACAGTCAGCACAATGGCCAAAAGCCCCATGGTTATTTCCATTTCTTTCTTTTATTTCTACTAAAAGCACAAGTTTATGATTGGCATTAAACATTGATGAGGTAACTTTAGCTGCAGAAAATTAGATCTTTCCACTATGTTAACGTGACTATTTTGCAGATATGTCTCTGCGATTCTGTTTGATTGAATGTAGAACTTTTACAAATTAATGATATCTTTTCATTTCATTTTAGTCAATTTTGTGTTCATTGCATAGTATCACAGGTCTTTATCTTACTTAATATGCTTTTGTGAGAGAATAAAACTATAAGATGAAAAGAGAGAAAAAATCTCATCAGTGCTTTCCCACACACACACACACACACACACAAAAACTACAAAGCATCCCTAATTTGTGTACATTTGTGGCTCCTCGAAGTGCTCGAACCATCACTTCCAAATGAAAGAGAAAAAGCTCTTGACTGTTTCAAAGGTAGAATTTTTTTTTCTTTCCAGTAATTCTGTCTGTTTACATTGTCAACAGCTGAAAACCTTTTATGGGGTCATTGCTCCTGTTAGCAGCAGCCTGAAAGTACCAACAGCAAAGGCCATTTCTCTTCCATGTCACCAAGAAGTAGGACACACTGGAGCATTCTCACCATTTGGCACAGAAGGAGGGGATTTAGTTACTCAGGCTCTTTTCAGCACCTCTGGAGCATGCTCTGGGTGCCTCTGACTCAGCCAGGGATAAAGATGCATAATCGTCCCAGGGTGCTATAATGGAGCCTGGCAAGTTATGTTCCAAATAGCTAAAAACAAAACTAAAATATGCAGTAGAATGTGGCGTCATTCAAACAGTTTAATGCTTATTACAAATTTAAATATCATGAGCAAACAAATTTTAATCCTAATGAGTCTAATATTATATTAACATATACTTCAAACTGCTAGGATCAAAGAAATGTGATGCCTTTTTAAAACTCCTGAACATCTGTCCAACACAAAAGGTGTGGAATCCTTAAGAGAGAAATAAGTCCTTTCAGAAATGAACAAAATTGAACATAACCTAGAAGCTATTCCCCACTCCCACAGTCCTTTAAACAAAGATTAAAAGAAAGATGCTATAAAAATGTTTTTGACTTTTCCCATTTTTAAATAAACACACTGATGTATTTTTAATACTGTAAAACAGATAAAAGAGAGAGTAATATTTTTAAAGGGTGGAATACTTTCTGCTAAAGTAAATAAAACAAAAGAGCTGTCCAGGAAGTCAAAAGTTATTATCCATGAGAAGCAGCATGTTTTTTTCATTACAGAAACAAGCAGGTCCAAATACATTAGACATAAGATGTCCAAAGTCTGAGCGAGCACTCATCGTCGCGCTGAGCTGCACACGGCATGCTCCGTCCGAGGCTGTCCCCGCCGCATGATAGCCAACAGTCGCCTGCCCTTGAAGCCAAGGAAGGATGTTTGCCACAGACTTCGGGTAAAAAGAACGTTTTCCTGCAGGTCCTTATTCCTGCACTACCCTGAGCACACGTGTGTCTGTGCACATACACACAGACACACAGATACAGATACACACAGAGACAGACACAGATCCATGAAAGACAACAGGGACTTACACACAGACACACACAAAGACAAACACAGAGACATACAGAGACATACACAGACATGGACACCCACACAGAGACACACACACACACACACATATACACAGACACAGACACACACACACTCCTTTCCTGACACCTCCACGATACATAATAACTAGGTGTTGGTCCACTTTGGGCCTCAGTTTTCTCACCGGGGAAGTGGGGATGAAGGGTCACACCTGGCTCTGGCACTGGCTGTGGCTGCAAACGCTGTGCACTTCTGGACCAGAGTCTGGCAGAGAATGGGAGACAGCAAGGTTCACTTCTTCCGTCCCGGTGTTCCCTGGTCCAGTGCACCGTGACTGCGTCATGCTGAAGCTGCAAGGACATGTTCCATCATGAAACAGGTTCATGCAACAGGTCACCCTGCACACAGAAATGAAGGCCACCACAAGAAAAACAAGACGTGGCAGGGTAGCCAGACTTATGAGAGGGAATGTCTCGGCACTTTGGGTTTAGCCCAAGGAGAGAACTCTGCTCATTCAGGTAAAACTTACTTGATACTATCTTGTCCAAGTGAAACTCTTTTCTACAGAGCCAGTAACTGCTATGCCCCAGACCACGTCCCAGAGGAAGAATCACACACGTGTAGCATATTACGTGGTCTTTCATGGTGTAAGCCCACCAAGAGGTACTCATTTCTCCATTTCGGTAGCAGGCCAAGATCTAGGTTGGCATGGACTTGGCATTGAGGGCTTAACATTGATGTTATGAGTTGTATGCTTCATGAATACCCTGCCCTACAAAGCCTCAAAGTGAGTATACAGGACGGAATGTGCACACACAAACACACGTGCACATATGCACATGTACAAACACACAGCACACACCATCAGCACTGTGGAGATTTGAAATTGACAGAGAACATCTGACATCATGTCTCATTGTTCAGAGAGTTCATCATTCCTTTCCACCACTAACCGCAGGCCACAACGCCCCATTACAAAATGTCATCATTCTCTTCATGCTAAACACTACACTGAGCTCGGTATGAAGTCGGGCACAGGGGGTGAGCGAAAGCAGCTGAAACGGGCAGAGAACCCACGGATCGGCCACCTGGGCTTGGGCAGTCAGTGCCTCTCGCAGCCCTCACCAGAGCCCACTCAGGACATTAGACATTGTAATTAGGCACTAAATAAAATGCAGCCCAGAAGTAATCATTTACTTCAGGTATCTGATAATCCACAAATATACAAACGAGACTGCACTGTTGATCAAAACTCTGTAGCTGAAATCGTGATTAAGCATTTTCATTCCAGAGAGCGAAGCAGGGGCTTCTCCAGCTGCAGCTGAACGGGGCTCGTGGCGTGCACCATCTGACAAAGCTTGGGGAAACTGCACCTCAGTATCAGCAGTGGATTCATCCTTCCGAGGCCTCCGCTTTCCTCAGAGTCGAGCCATCTGTGAGCCGGCCAGGGTGCCTTTCTGTAGAAAGCCACACTGTCCTGCCAGCCTCATCTTTCATTCTCTCCTCCTAGTGATCTGCTACTGGTTTAATCTGCTGTCCTCGCTCCTGGACCTCATGTTTTCACATACGATTTTCTCCATGGCTAAAGGTCCTTTAGCCACATTCTACCGGTCGAAAACAATGCGCATGGTGGCACGTACCTGTAGTCCCAGCTGCTCGGGAGGCTGAGGAGAGAGGAGAGCTTGTGCCAGGAGGTCAAGGCTGCAGTGAGCTGTGATTGCACCATTGCACTTCAGCCTGGGAGACAGGGAGAGAACTCTGCCTCTAAAAACAAGGATATCCTTGTTCAATTACCATCTCAAATGCTACTTTGTCTAACCTATGTCATCTTGCTTCCTTTCTGACAGGACCAAGCAGGGAAATACCTGAGGCACAAGTCACCTGGTGTGGGAAGCTGAAAGGCGGGAGGCAAGACATCTCTTGCTCACAAGCATAATGCAGAACTCAGTGGCCCAAAGTGGAAGGAGAGTCGAGTAGAGGAAAGTCTTATCCGAACCACAGAGCATGGAGCTCACAGAGGGCACACGCCCAGCGCTTCCAGTTTGCTGTAGACTGAGCGTGTGTGCCCCCCGAACATGCCTGTGCTGACAGCCTAATCTCCAGTGTGATGGCATTTGGAGGTGGGGCCCTTGGGAGGTAATGGGGGTTAGATTAGGTCATGAGGGTGGAGCCTCCCTGATGAGATTGGTGTCCTTATAAAAAGAGGAAGAGACACGAGAACCCTCTCCCTGCACGTAGGCACCAAGGAAAGGTCATCTGAGGACATCACCCGGAAGAGCGCTGTCAGCAGGACCCGACGTGCGGGCTCTCCGACCTCAGACCTGCAGCCTCCAGAACCGCGAGAAATAAATGTTCAAGCCACCCAATCTACGGTAATTTGTCACGGCAGCCTGAGCTAGACACATTTCCTTCTCTGTCCCCGGTGCGATGAGGAGAGTGACGTGCTACCAATGACTTTAGGTGCAGAGACCTGATTACCAAATATATTCAATGAAAAAAGTTTCTATTTCTAACTGATAACTATGCTATAGACATAAGGATGATTAAGCACAGTCCTTCCTGTAGGAGAACTAAGTCTAGCAAAGGGATGAAGCATAAGCAGGTAATTATGCTACAAGAAGCCCCTGGCTACTGCTGGTGTGTAAGAGCTTTAAGATCCAGAGAAAATCGAATGGGGAACAGGTACAACAGTCCTTGGGCCAGATGTCTTAAGTATGAGTAGACCAGTGCTGGATAGATGTTTGCAGAAATGGCATTGCACACAGTGAAAGACAGGGAGACAGGAGACAGTGAGGTGTTCTCAAAGAGAAAAGAAAGATGACTGTGCTGGGCCCGAGGGCTCCTGCAGAGACCCGGGTGAGTCAATTACAAGGGGCCTCAAACATCCTGCTGAAGAGACATGAACAGCAGCTTCAAGACGCAAAGGAGTCTCACACAGAAAATCAGACGACTCATTCTGCATGTGAAGAATCACTGCGAATAAGAAGAGGCAGATTCGAAAGAGATAGGGTTTCCAGCTCAGGTTATTGGGCACTTGGTAACATCTCTGAGCGAAATCTGGAGTTCAGTGGGTAGGGGCTGATGAGCGGATGATGAGGGACCTGTGCTGATGTGGGTGGTGGTGTCTGGTGAAGGGATGATACAGGACAAGTGCTTGGGACAGAGGTGAGCACGAAAGCTCAGACTTGGGGATCATTAGAAAATAGATAGTGGTCAAAAGTGCAATAGCACCCCCCACCACAAAAGACAGGTGTGGAGAGAGAACAAGAACACACTGAGGTCTAGGCCAGAAGAGTGGGGACTGCCAACATTCAAAGAGAAATCAAGGATGCTGGAAAGCAAAAAATAATATTATTATAATTACTCTCACCCTTAAAGTCATAAGATTTAATAATTACTCTCATAATAATTACTCTCACCCTTAAAGTCTTAAGATTTAATAATTACTCTCACCCTCATAATAATTACTCTCACCCTTAAAGTCATAAGACAACTAACCATGGCCTTACAAATACTTGTGATTATTTAAAAACAATTAAACTTCATTAAGTACCTACTGTGTACAAAGTGGTGTCTTAAGTGTGATGGCAGGGATGTGAAGATAATCATTATCATGAGAAATGCTGTGTGTCAAAGGAGCCTCCTAAGCAGAGAGACACACATATGTACACAAAAATTCAAGGGTGTGAGCTCACTGAGGACCCTGAGGTGAGGAGGGAAGGGCAGACCCTATGTGTGACAACACTGTAATGGTTGTGAACTGGGCCTGGAATATGACTGTTTCTGTGTGGCGTGGGGCTTGACAAAGCAGCAGGGTGGATGATGAGGAAACACAAGGTCAGGGAGAGGAAGGAGTGTGGAAGTCTCTAGTCAGAGTGCCCAATGGTACCTTGTGTTTGTTTTGTGTTGCTGTGAAGAATCACTCGGTTCTGAGTAATTTATAGAGAAAAGAGGTTTATTTGGCTCATGGTTCTGCAGACTGTACAAGAAGCATGGCGCCAGCATCTGCTTCTGGTGAGGCCTCAGGGAGCTTCCAATCATAATAGAAGCTGAAGGGGGGGCAGATGTGCCACATGACAAGAGAGGGAAGGTGCCAGGCTCTTTTTAACAACCAGCTCTCTGAGAGGACTCATCAAGTGAGAACTCATTTATTACTGTGAGGAGGACACCAAGCCATTTGTCAGGTACCCACCCTCATGATCCAAACACCCCCTGCCAAGACCCACCCCCAACACTGGAGTTCATAGGTCAACAAAAAATTTGGAGGGACAAACATCCAAACCATATCATACCCATACACAATCCTTCACCCAGTGCTAATCTGTGGGTCCTGTGAGACCTCACCACATAAACAATGGATATGAAACAATTCACGGACTTGTTAGGAGGCCTGAATTATCCTCTTGCAGCTGCCTCTTCTTGCACCGACACAGTGCTGATGTCCCTTGGACTACCAAGTACTGTGAAGCTAGGAGGGCCTTGGGACATGACCATTGCATAGTATCTGTCTAGGGCTCTGGTAGATTCTGCCAGTACCAGTAATATTTCCCATTCTCATGTCCCACTATTTTCTGTTTGTTTATTTACAGAATATATTCATAGTCTACCTAATATTTAGGTGTAAAACTTATGAACTACCTTAAAGTTACTTATTTTCAAAACTTAGTTTCTTAGTGAAGAAAAATTGCATTCCTGTAAGAGAAATGCATAAACTAAGAGCCATGACCCATTCAAGAGTCATAATCTACAGTCAGCTTGCTGGCATGTGGCACCTCACACACACACCTCACACACACACCTCACACACACACACACACACACACCTCACACACACACACACACCTCACACACACACCTCACACACACACACACACCTCACACACACACACACCTCACACACACACCTCACACACAAACACACACACAAACACACACACCTCTCACACACTCAGCAAAGGCCTCTGAGTGCTACAACAGACCAGGTCAAGACCAGGAAGTCCTATTCTATAAACTATAAGAATTCTATTTTCATATATATATACACACACACACACACACACATTCTGTATATATTCTATATACATACATTCTATATACATACACACATATACACATTCTATATACATACACACACACACATATACACACAATCTGTGTTAATTAGGTCTTTGATGTTCATATGATAAAGATTTTGTTAAATGAGTTCCATCCTAAAAGGAACAAGGAGGATCTGTCTCTTAGGATAAGAGCAGAGAAGAAGGAAGCAAGGGTTATCTCCCGTTCTAGCCCATGCTGTGTTGGGCTTCTTTGTTTCTCTCTATGTATATGTGTCTATGTGAGAGAGGGGTAGAAAGACACTGTTAAAGAGAATAGACTCTCTTACCATGTTTTTAATCATTGAATATGTGATTGACAGAATTAATATCACCCTTGTTTGTCCAAATATCTAGAATGCCCTTTACTATCTACTAAATAGTAAAAATCTACTGGATGCATTCTGAAGGTCTCTTTGGGGATTCAGAAGACATTTTGGAATCTTGCAGCATTTCAAAGATATCATCGTAAACAACCAATGCTGGAGTATTAGCAAAAAGCAAAGATCCAGGACACTAAAGATTGAGGGTCCATAGAATGGCAGCAATAAGGGTTTCGGCAGATTTTAAAATCACATTCATCCTAAGAGCTCAAAATTCTTCCAAAAACATAATTTATCTCTACACCCCACTTATGTTGAGGGTGGAGACAATGTCTTCTCACTTTGTCCATGGAGAAATGGAAGCCTAGATACCTTCAGAAATATCCCATCCCGTACAACAGACACTCTATCATGGCACTCAGATTAGGCCCCAAGCCTGCTGGTTCCTGTGATAGCACCTCAGCCAGGAAATTGCTACTTTCAATAGAAACTAGTGATGAAAACCAGGAGAATCTGTGTTCCAGTTAGCTGGAGCAGAGACAAACCAACTAAGCTAAGGATTTGACACGCCACACTGGAACATCTAAAGGGCAAGGCTGTCTAACTTTCGGATAAAAAATACTTCACTTTTCAAATATTTGTAATGTACTTTTTTAAAGACCCATTGGGAAAATTCAGGAATTAGAACAAATAAGAATCTCCCAGGTTATGAAGGGGGTAGGAAGTCTAAGGACAGCCATAGCATCAAGCTTCCCCTGAAACTAAATGAGAGTACAGAGAAGGTTGCAGGTAGGAAGGGGCCCGCTGTTGAAGCACTGCCAGCTCTTGGGACTTCCCACAGGGAGGGGCTTGCTAATGAAAGAAGCTGGTGGCAATTTGATTGGGGTGACAAGAACATGGCAGGAATTATTTTACATCATGTGTGCAAGTATACAGCATTTACTTAGAATTAGTGTTTATTTGGGGTGATTTGAAGGTAAAATAGATGGGGATTATGGGGAGGAAGCACTAAAACGCCCAACCCCTCCATCCATCCCATGGCCAGCACTGTATGATAGGAGTCTTCACCTTAATCATTTGACTGGTGGCAAAATCTATCTGTTTAAGAATTAGGCAGGCTGGGCGCGGTGGCTCAAGCCTGTAATCCCAGCACTTTGGGAGGCCGAGACGGGCGGATCACGAGGTCAGGAGATCGAGACCATTCTGGCTAACACAGTGAAGCCCGTCTCTACTAAAAATACAAAAAACGAGCTGGGTGTGGTGGCGGTGCCTGTAGTCCCAGCTACTCGGGAAACTGAGGCAGGAGAATGGCATGAACCTGGGCGGCGGAGCTTGCAGTAAGCCAAGATCGCGCCACTGCACTCCAGCCTGGACGACACAACGAGACTCCATCCCCAAAAAAGAAGGAATTAGTCAAAGGTAGCATTCATGCTGAATGTCAGAGACAGCCTGGGAACAGAAATCAGTTATAAAACAAAAACAAACAAACAAACAACAACAACAAAAACACAGTCGATAGAGGAGAGAGGGAATTCTCATGAATTTATAGGTTCCCAAATGAAAACATTGGCAGTGGATTAGTACCCAGGCCTGCTGTGGATTGAGAAGGCTCTCCACGGCCTGTGGCTTTCACTCTAGTTATAAAGCTCCATAGGTTTTGTGTTCAAAACCCAATCACCAGACACAGTGGTTTGGCCAGAGGCCTATCCAACAGAGAGATGTGCAAAGCTATCTCCACCCAGAGCCCTACCTCCCCTCCTAACACCAGAGTACACAGGTGAGGCAGTCACTCACAGTCAATGAAAATTTTAGAAAATCTGAGAACATGACCCTTTGGAGGACTAGCTACTGCCTTTAATTCACTTTAACTGAACTATTCCATCTTCATTGCTAGTTGTTGGTGCGGTGGTTTATGGACTGATATGCTGTAGGATTAACCTTTCCGAAAGTTTTTTGTTTGTTTGTTTGTTTGTTTGTTTTTTGAGACAGAGTCTTGCTCTATCACCCAGGCTGGAGTGCAGCGGTGTGGTCAGGACTCATTGCAACATCCGCCTCCCAAGTTCAAGTGACTCTCATGCCTCAGCCTCCTAAGTAGCTGGGATTACAGACATGTGCCATGACTCCCAGCTAATTTTTGTATTTTTAGTAGAGACAGGGTTTCACCATGTTGCCCAGGCTGGTCTCGAACTCCTGGTCTCAAGTGATCCGCCAGCCTTGGCCTCCCAAAGTGCTGGGATTACAGGTGTGAGCCATCGCGCCTGGCCGAAAGTTTTCTAATAAGAGATAATTTGATTTAAACGCATATGTTGCAATGTACATTGCCTGCTGCTATCCAGCTCCAACTGGAATAGGAAAGGGATGGGCTCTGGCAGTGGGAACAGTGTTACCTGATACAGAATTAGATGCAGGGACAAGAATGGGATTCCCCTCTGTCCCACTGTTCCCTAAATATAACAATTATGCAAATTATGTTTGTGCAGGCTTAAGAATGCACTGTGAGTGTTTTCGGTGGGCCTGGAAAGGCAGCCTTCCTAAAAACGGTAGAAATACTGCAATTAAATCATTTCAAGTGATTTGAATGTAACATGGTGTTACTGTGCCCTCTTTGTAGTCTGCAACTACTGTCTTAAAGAAAGTATTAGGCTTGTATCCTTCTCAAGATCTCTGGTTAGGGCTTCTTATTTAAGAACAAAGGGAAGGTTGAACATCTCATTAGAAACAAAGTTATAATTCAATGCTCCTGCATTTCCTCCAATGCATTTGGTGGTAGGGACAGATCTATCAGGTGCAGGCTGTCATCCTGGGGATTCGATAAAACCATCATTTTGGCAAAACAAAACAAAATAAAAATTTGGCCTTAGGAACTTGTGAGTCATCTCTGTGATCCTTCCAGCTGTGCTTTGCACTAGGGGTAATAAATCATGTGTAAATAATAATCACCAAAATTAAATGTGTGGATGTTGGATAATTATTTGTCATTGTTACTCACTAATAACAGTAATTTGGTTAAGTAAATCGTATTGATATCAAACGTTCCTAGTATGCAGCTTTCAATTAGCAGGTCGTGCATTCCATCTTCAAATGCCACATTTCACTGGATTTTCCTTCCCTGATCATATTTTAGAGAGCTGTTCTTCCTCTAGTTTCCCAATACCTTTATCTCTCTTTTGTTTTTTGTTTTGCTTTGTTTTGCTTTTCTGGTCTAGTTTCCCTTTTATGGCCAACACTGTACTGAGCTGTGCCACCACAAACAGCCCTGATGCACAATCAAAATAAGTTGGCTGGTGCTGCCAGCGAGAGAAAGCTGTGTGCTTCCCTCGCTGCCACACCAGGGACCTCCACGCCCTCTCTTTCCACTGTCTCCAGGCTCTCACCAACCATGACCAGACGGGGCTTTGAACTCTCACTCACAGTTATGGGGTCCAACAAACAGTCGTAGAGACTGCGTGTAGAATGGAGGACTGTCTCCACTGAGCATTTGTGGTTCTAGAAGCTCTCCTAGCGTAGAGTCCCACTTATCTTTGCACAGCTGCTCACATCAGCTATCTTTTTCCACCAAATACAGAAAGTCCACTCAAAGCAGAGCCAACGTGAATCATCCAAGACTCTGGTCGTGTGGAACCGGTCTCCCATTCGATCCCCAGTTCACACAGTGACATTTCTGCTACCCATTTTCCCTCACCCTTCTAGAAAAACAAGATGATAGAACTGGAGGTGAGCAGATGCCACTGATACAGTCACTTGCTCCAAGCCACACGACAGGTCAATGCTTGGAGAGAAACCAGAACTGAAGGCAGCAGATTCCCAGCACAGAGCTTGGCCCCTGGTGCTGAAATGACTTGTCACTATTCCTTTAGAGCTGGACGATGCACAGAAACCAGTTCTAGACTAAATCTTTCATGGGACAGAGGCAGAAGCTGATGTCAAGGCAGCTGATAAACAAGCCATGCTCTTCAGAGGGCAAGCCTGATTAGACAGAGAACCCTGGTGCCCAGCCTGGCTGTCTCTGGGCTGCCTCTGACCCCGACACACCCTGGACTTCTGGATATGATTCAAGGCCATCTTCCTGGACTGTGGGTCAGGACTGCAGGTTAGAAGTAAAGTGGGACAAACGTAATTTTAAATTTTTGAGGAATCACATTTTAAAAAGTAAAAAGAAACAGATAAAATGAACGTTAGTAATATATTTTATCTAATTCCAAATATCCCAAATATCATTATTTCAAGGTGTAAGCAACACACGACATTGATGGGATATTCTACACTCTTTTTTCAAGCCCATGCTTTGATATCCGTGTGTATTTGTCATTTTATAGCCCATCCTGATTTGGACCAGCCGCATTTTAGTGCACGTGGGCTTGGTGGCTGCCTTGTTGGCCGGATTAGACCCAACCTCAGCTCCACCTTCAGCAGGCTCAGCAGCCTCCCGAAGGCAGGCTTTGTGGTGGGGATCACAGCAGATGTGCGAACTTCTGGCCAGGGAGCAGGCCCTGGCCACACTGCTGCCTCTAGTATGACTCCTGGCTGTCCGTGCCCCACCCTTAATACCAGCTTCAGTGTCCCTGCATTGCACCGCAATGACTAAAAATAACAATGTCAAATTTGTTGGGATAGAACCAGTCTCACAGTGGTTCCCAGGGTCTCTTCCAGCTCTCAGATGATGTAACAATGATGGCGATTCTGAAACCAATAATGTCTAATAAAATGCAGGGATGCAGGGATACCTTCTAATCTTCACCTACTGTGTGCTAGAATTGCTCACGAAATAAACCATGGCCCTCCCCTAGTGATGGGGAGCGAAGTGGACATAGTCGCAAACTGTGTGGGCTAAAGGCAGGAAGCAAGGCAGATCAATAGCAGAAGTACAGCCGATCAATACCATCAAAGGCACCTCCCTGCAGATGGGAGCAACTTTCTGTAGACCTGGTGAGATGAGCAGATAGGACATCTTGAATATTACTGTTGCTTTTGAATATTGTGTATGTGATTATAATAGAAAAATGCTTTTCACTCTCAAACTACATGATGAGCTCCCACAGGCTGGCACATCACAGATGAGACCTGGTAGTGTTGCTACGTAACTATTAAACTAATCCCGTATTAATTTAGTGAAACTACCACCCACATAGTCAATGTTATATTTCCTGCTTCAAGAAGGAAGCCATGTGACTTGAAATGAGCCAGATATAGTTATTTCAGACCAGGTCTCTGAACACAAAACCTACAATTCATTATGTCGACAGGAAGGACACCCAGCACTGGCCACTCCACAGTGACCAGACAGTGCACGGTGGGACCACCTGAGGCAGCCCATTGGGGCGTCTCCTCCACGGAGAGGCAACCCCTGTCAGGGTCTGTGAATGACATCTCTGGATGCTACGTCTGTGAGAAACGTATGCAGTGGGCACTCAGTCTCTGTGCCTCCAAATAGCTGTGGCTGTGCGCTAGCATGGTGTGAAAAGAAAGGACCTGGGGAGGGGTTAGTGCAAGAGAGAGAGGAACGCATCCCTGTGGCAGTTATTCTACCAGAGCTTTGAGGTGTCGTGGGCCGCAGCAGGCAGGCTCCCACTGCCGGGCAGTGACTCGGAGCATTCTTAGCTCATCCGTCTTGCCCTTAAACAGCTGGCAGTGGTTGAGGCTAGAATTCGATTGCTGGCACGTTTTGTGTTATTTGCTTTGAGTTCCTTAGCTCCCGATGTCACCCACTGCAGCTGTGAGGCTCGGCCTCGTCAGGACAAGGGGCAGGAGACTTCTGCCAGCCATGCGGGGACTCGGTCCTCCAACAGATCAGTCCCTCCAACGCATCTGGGCAGAATGGCAGGTCCAGGGGTGTCGGGTCTTTAAAAATGCCCACATCCTATCATGATCACAGTGATGAAGCCAGAATGAGACCATCGCTCGCTTTCTCATTCACAAAATCCATCTTCTGTCTCAGGTCCGGCACTTTGAGCGTTTGGTTCCGCTCATTTCCTCCTGAATCAACACAAGAGCTTTGAAGTGAGGCAGCCTGGTGTGGCCCTGGTTAGGTGTGCCATCCTGAGCCCGCTCCACGGCCATCTCACAGCAGTGTTTGTAAGGATTAAACGAGTCCATAAGCATTCCAGCACTCCACACTGGTGCCTAGAAGCTGCCAGCGCATGGAACCCATGCCTATTCCGTTCTTATTACCATTACTACGACCATCACCACAATCACTGAAACAGGAAAGGTTCCCTTGTCCCCCTTGCAGGGCATGCGATGGGGTGTGGCTCGCTTCCTCAGTGCCCCACTGCTCAGACCTCTAGGGGAGCATACAGACGGGCAGGCTGTGGGGCTCCCACCCCACGGGTGTCTAGGGGTGAATGTTTACAGCTGAAGCCCCAGTGGGTGTGTGTTACAGGGTGCTCGTTTAGTTTTGCTATCTATAGGCCGCTTGTGTTAACCAGCTCGATTAGACCCTCTACCTTGTGGCACGGACAGAGGGCTTTCTGTATCCCTGCCTTGGTGTATGGGAAGAATTGGATCACACCTGGGCTGGGAGAATGAGTGCAAGGTTTTATTGAGTGGATGTAGCTCTCAGCAGATGGGGGAAGCCAGAGGGGATGGAGTGGGAAGATTTTCCCTTGGAGTCAGGCTGCTCGGTGGTCCGAGTTCACCTCCGACTGCCCCGGTCAAACTCCACGTCGCTCTGCTGGTCAGAGGCCTGCCAGCATGCCGGTTCCATCCAGTGTTCCTCTGTTGATGTGCTCCTCTCCACGTCCAGCCATCTGTGTGTCTCCCTGCTCTCTGGGGTTTTTATGGGCACAGGATGCGGACGTGGCAGGCCAGGGTGGTCTTGGGAAATGCAACATTTGGGCAGGAAATGCCTGTCCTCACCTAGGTCCACGGGGGTGGAGCCCTAGCCAGGGACCATGCCCTCCTCTACCCAGCACTTTCCCCTTCTGTATTATTTAAAGGGACCACGCCCTTCCCTTCCCAGCACTTCCCTTCCATGTCATTAGTAGGAGAGGGGGTGCAAAAAGAGGCCCAAGTCAGAATAACCCTGGAGAAGGTCCTCTCCCGTTCGGAGAAGACATGTGCGACCACAGCAAGCATTCAGCGTGGCGGTACCGGAAACGGGGCCAGCCCAGAGGCACGGAGACATCACTGTGCCTTCCCCTGGGGCAGAGAAGAAAGTTGAGAAGGGCTGGGAGCAGGCCTGGAATCCCAGCCGGGCGTGAAGGGTGCGTGTGAGGGCCAGAGTTGGCTTGGCCTCCGCGAGGTGACAGCTGAAGAAGCCCTCTTGCCTTCCTGCACCCAGATTCTAGAGTGGTCCACGTTCCAGCCATGGCTTCTGTCTCCAGCCCGCCCTTGGATGCTCCCTCCTCACCTCTCTTCTTTCCCCGAAATCTCTCCTCCACAAACCACTTCAGAACAAGACACACTCTTCCATCTTCTCATCTGCTGGCCCTGACTGAAGGGCTCAAGCATTATGACCGTTTGAAAGATGTTTTTTTCAACGACTAACAAGAAGAAAATGCACGAATACTTTCAACAGAAAATTCAAGGAACAGGCAATCATAAAAGACACCGTGGCCGGGCGCGGTGGCTCACGCCTGTAATCCCAGCACTTTGGGAGGCCGAGGTGGGCGGATCACGAGGTCAGGAGATCGAGACCATCCTGGCTAACACGGTGAAACCCCGTCTCTACTAAAAACTACAAAAAATCAGCCGGGCGTGGTGGCGGCGCCTGTGGTCCCAGCTACTCGGGAGGCTGAGGCGGGAGAATGGCGGGAACCCGGGGGGCGGAGCTTGCAGGGAGCCAAGATGGCGCCGCTCACTCCAGCCTGCGCCACAGAGCGAGACTCCGTCTCAAAAACAAAACAACAAAAAAAAAGACACTGTGTAGCCAAGAACGCCAGGGAGGAGCTGGATTGTTGCTCAGGCTTTGGGACCGACTGGTCAGGTGAACGCAGGTGTCTCAGATCACACGGGAGGCAGGAGAGGCAGGAGAATGGTGGTCCAACCTGCCTGCTCCCAAATAGCAAATGGTTCTGTTGATCAGAAACCCCTGAGGCCTCAGGGCACATGTTGGGCTCTCTCTTGACATGTCTTGGTGTCCAGGCTCCAGACACAGCACAGAGCATATCCTCCCAGCCGCCAGCCCCTCCTGTGTGCTGGCCAGCACAGAAGCGTGCTTGAGGTTTAGCCGAGCACTCGAACCGGCTGTCAGGCAGATGAGAGGAGCATTAAGTTTCTGATATGCCCTGGCATTCTCTCCGAGAGTGGCGTGAGAAGGGTTTGTCTGCTGCAAGGGACTGGCACTGCGGAGGGAGGGCACAGTTCACTTGAAACAGGAGAACACTGCAACCCAACGGTGTATTTTCCCTTGCGCACTTTTTCCCTTTCAAAAGCATTCATTTCAGGAATGACGCTTAGCTCTCAGAGCAGTGCACACAAAATCCAAGATAATGTGGGCCCTCCTAGTGCTAGAAACACAGCCCTCTCAATACTCAGGCTTACGGAACTGCCTTAATAACATGCCTTTTTTTCCCCTCATTAACTATTTCAAAGTTAGTGACTTTGTGGGATCCTGGGGGAAGCTATAAAAGGCAGATCAAACGAAACAGCCTCTGCCCATCCCAGTCCCTCCACCCTCTGAGCTCCCTGCCCGCCCGTTACTGTAGAATGCTGTTTACAGCCCTTTTCATCTCTCACTACCTGCTTCTGAAAAGGAATGGGGTTGGCAGGAAAAGGGCAGGAGGAAGGAGGTCTGAAGCCATCGAAGGCTGGGCATAAAGACAGCAAATTAGGCAGAAGCGAGCAGAGGGAGGGTCCCTCCTGCCTGGGGCTGAATCCCCATTCCTTCCAGCTCACTGCAGGCCCTTCACACAAGTCTCTGCTCCAGAAGGCTCCACATCAAGTTGCACTTCATGGACTGGGTGTCTGGACCCCTACTGGACAGCTCCCAGTAGGCCCAGATGCCGCCCCTCACTTCTCAGGGCTCCTGCAGCCTAACTCAGGCCTGCGGAGGTACTCCCGGAAGGGCTGAATGGGCAGAGAACAAGCCAGTCAGGGACCCTTGGGAAAGACACCGCGGGAAACCCACCTTCATTTTTCTTTTTGAAAAATGAAAATGCTGCCTAAGACGACTTCTGAGGTCCCACCAAGTCTGCTGAGGTTTTACTCATAGTGCATGCTCATTACAGAAAACACAGAGGCACTGAGAAGAGGGGCCGACTGCCCACCTCCCTATCAACCAGGGCTGTTAGTGTGGGTTGGGACATTTACTTCCAGAATCTCAAAACTGCACTGAGCTTTGAAACTTCATCCAAAAGGAAATCAGGTTGTCTAAGAGATTTCGACACTCCCATGTTTATTGCAGCACTATTCATGGCAGTCGAGATTTGGAAGCAATCCAAGTGTCCATCAACAGGCGGATGAATGAATAAGGAAAATGTGGTACATACACACCGTGCAGCACTATCCAGCTGTGGAAAAGAATGAGATCCCGCCATGTGCAACAACATGGATGGAATTGGAGGACGTTATATTACGTGAAATAAGACAGATACAGAAAGAAAAGCTTTGCATGTTCCCACTCATTTGTGAGAGGTAAAAATTAAAACAATTGAACTCATGAAGACAGAGAGTCGAATGATGGTTACCAAAGGCTGAGAAGGAGAGTGGGGAAATGGGGATGGATAATGGTACAAATATATGGTTAGATACAGTGACTAAGATTTAGTATCCGATAGCATGACAGGGGGACCACAGTCAGCAATAATTTATTGTCCAGTCTAGAATAACTGAGGGAGTACAAGTGGAATGTTGGTAACACAAATGAATGATGAATGCTTCAGGTGATTGATACCTCACTTACACATTGCATGCCTGTATCAAAATATTTCATGTACTCCACAAATATATACACCTACTATGTTACAAAACTCAAAAAAAAAAATTAAAAATTAAAAAAAGGCCAGGTGCAGTGACTCACTCCTGTAATCCCAGCACTTTGGGAGGCCGAGGCAAATGGATCACCTGAGGTCGGGAGTTCAAGGCCAGCCTGGTCAACATGATGAAACCCCGTCTCTACTAAAATTATTAAAAAATTAGCCAGACATGGTGGCAGGCACCTGTAATCCCAGCTACTGAGGAGGCCGAGGCAGGCGAATCCCTTGAACCTGGGGGGCGGAGGTTGCAGTGAGCCAAGATCGCGCCAGTGCACTCCAGCCTGAGTGACAAGAGTGAGACTCCGTCTCAAACAATAAATAAATAAATGAATAATTTTAAACAACCTTCATCTAAATGAACATTTATGTAACCCTTATGTAACTAAGCAAACTATGTATGGGTTTGGGGTGGGGGGCAGGTGGGAGAGTCCTGCGTAAGAACTTATCGAATAATGATTCTGTAACATCCTATGGGCAAGACCACACTAAGATATTCAGCAGCAGATTTTTGGTGCTCCCGGACTTTGCTTCCTGCCACTTGTTAGGCCCTCCCTAACAAGCTCCACCACTGCCATCTCAAAGGCCCCGCTCCACCTTCCCAGACCCCTGTCTCCCACAACCTCCACCTCCCCAGTCCCCACCTCCCCCGACCCTCGCCTCCCCCTACACATACACACACTACAAGCCAGGATCCCAGGACTCTCATCATTTCTGTGGATCCCAATTTTATTCCCAGGAAGTGACAACAAAAATCAGTTCACAGGAAGTTGTCCCTGGTGGGCGAGACTTCAGCAGCTCATTGTCCCACAGGGCACTGCCATGGAAACAATGGGCCATGCCTCCTCTACAGAGCTGAGGATTAAGAGGCCTGAGGCCTCGGCACTGTGGCTCACTGTATTCAGGCTACGGGGAGAAAGGGAAGGTAGGAGGAAGTGCCCACCACTCAAAATCACACTCATGAGGCAACCTCGAGCCACATCCTTCTCTAACTGAACTTTCTCCTTTTTCTCTCTAGCTGCAGAATCACAAGAGTGAAAAAGAAAAAGGAAGTTGCTGGCCGGGCGGGGTGGCTCATGCCTGTAATCCCAGCACTTTGGGAGGCCGAGGCGGGCAGATCACGAGGTGAGGAGATCGAGACCATCCTGGGTAACACGGTGAAACCCCATCTCTACTGAAAATACAAAAAATTAGCCGGGCGTGGTGGTGGCACCTGTAGTCCCAGCTACTCGGGAGGCTGAGGCAGGAGAATGGCGGGAACCCGGGAGGCGAAGCTTGCAGTGAGCTGAGATCGCGCCACTGCACTCCAGCCTGGGTGACAGTGTGAGACTCCATCTCAAAAAAAAAAAAAAAAAAAAGAAAAAAAGAAAAAGGAAGTTGTGTGCTTTCCCATGTCAAAACTGAACAAAAATGTATATATCTATTATGTATCAAGAAAAAAATAAAATTTTTTGTAAAACTGAACTTACTACGTCCTTGAAGGAAAAGTCTTCTTGATTTATCCAAGGAGAAACAGAAAACCGTTGCTACCAGATTTCCTCCCAGGCAGGCCTGCACCCTCCCTCTTTTGGGTCCCACGGGGCTCTGGTCCACCAGCCAGGGAACCCTTCCCACTTTGACTTCAGCTATGGGGATGCGTGTCTTCTCCCAGGAGGTGCGAGCTGCATTCTGATGATATCGGTCTTGCTGGCCTCACATCTCTTAGCACAATGGGTGGTTTATAGGAGATGATTAGCAATTTTGTTGAACTGGTGAATTAATTATAAAATTTGGTATGTAGATGTGATAAATTTTGTATTTGCTTAAGTCTACTTTGGACATTTTGGAGGAATCTCCTTAACCTGTCTTTAAAATATTTCTCCTTGCTGAAAAGTAAGATGTGGATCAAATTAATAATCAAATTTTGTTTGAAACGCATACATGTTAGGCATGTTTCCTATCTCACAATTCCTATTGCACTTCAAACACCTCCTGTACTTTCCTTTCCCTGAGGGTATCTTGGTATAGGAGATGGCAACCTACATAAATCCAACTCTCTACTAACAAGGTGGAAAGTGCACTTAGAAAAACAAGCTCGCTCTGCTTAAAAATAGCCATTTCTAGGCATTGAGTAATGTGGACATGGGTATATTTCCGGACTGTCTCCATTCCAAGGCTTCTGTGGGTTCCTGAGAAGAAGCTGATGTTCTAATCTGTCTAAATTACCTACTGCTGGTGTGAGGATGGTCGAGTCCAAAGAGCGGCTGAAAACAACAACAACAACAATGGCCGTTTCTTCCAGAAAACTCAAAGCAACTTTATGGATATATACTCAACAGGCATCAAGACATTTGTAAGAAAGGAGCCAATGTAGGCAAAACTGAATAAAATAAGATGTCAATCCCTGCGACTCCCTATTATCTAGTCATTCATTTGTTTAGTTATTCCTATTCAGCCTATAAGTGTTTCTAAGCACTTATTTCACTGGTGATCAACAGTAACCAATAAAATTCACTCATGAATCAACAGTTGACCAACAGTTATGTGTCAGATGATATACTGGGCACTAGGCTTACCAGAGTGAGCAAAAGAGCCATGTTCCTGCTTACAAAGGAAGCATGAATAAATAAGAGAGGGGCCTAATGTACATTTGGTAATGAGCAAAGGCATCTTTGAAGTAATGCCGTTTGAGTTCAGAACGGAAGGCTAAGTAAGAATTATCCAGGTAAAGAATAGGAAGAGTCTTCCAGGTTGAGGGAAGAATATGTGGAAAGGTTGCAGGGTAGGTGAAGTTCTTCTCACATCACATCCTTCTCACCCATTCTTCTGCCTCCCTTTTCCACTTTTAAGGACTTTTGTGATTAAATCGAACCACTCAGATAATGCAGGATAATATCCCTATCTTAAGATCAGCTGATTAGGAATCTAAATTCCAATGACAATCTTAATCTCCCTTTGCTAAGTAAACCAACATAATCAGACTCCAGGAATTAGGACATAGATATCTCCAAGGAGTTCATTATTCTGCCTACCACAGTCCATCTTCTTCTGGTTCCCAATGATACGTGTCTGTCCCAATGTAAAATGTATCTATCCCACTTAGAGTTCCCTCAAAGACTCAACCAATTACAGCATCAAATGAAAATCCAAAATCTCATTCAAACCTCATCTGTCCAAAAGTCCTAAATCTCATGATCTAAATAAGGTATATGCAAGGCATTATGTATAATCCATCTGAGGCATGATTTTTCTCCATCTGTGAACCTATAAAATTTAATAAGCCAGTTATCTTCTTCCAAAGTATGATGACGGAAAGGGCATAGGATAAGGGTCGTACACATTCTGGTTCAAGCAGGGAGAAAACAGAAGACAAAAGAGGATTCACTGATTTAATTGTTGGTAAATTCTACCAAATAATTAAAGAATAGATCATGTCAATGATTCACAAACTCTTTCAGAAAACTGGGGAGAAGGGAACACGTCCGGGTTTGGTTTATGAAACCGACATCATCCTGATATCGAAGTCAAACAAAAAGATGACCAAAGACACAGTACAGTTAAAAAACATAGGTTCAAAAATCCCTAACAAACCATTGGTAAAACAAATCAAACCAAGAAGTATGTATATATAAATGATAATACATCATGACTTAATATGAATATATCAGTTAAACTCAGGTCAGGAACATGGCATTTGTTGGACATTCAACCCACTGAAAACAAAAAGCCATCAGATGATCTGAGTGTGCAGGAGAAGCGTTTGACAAAATTCAACACATTTTCAACACAAAAAACAAACAACTCTCAACAAACTAGGAATAGAAGGAATTCCCCTCAATCTGATAAACAACATCTACCAAAAACCAACTGCTAATATCATAGTTCACAGTAAAACACTGAACTCTGTGTCTGTAAGACTAAGAACAAGGCAAGAATATCCTCTCTCATCTCTTCTGTTCATGACTGTGCTGGAGGCTTAGTCACTGCATACAGCAAGACAGGAGTAAAACACATAAAGATTAAATAATAATAATAGAAATGTCTTTATTCAAAAACAACATGAATATCTATGTAGAAAATTCATAAAACCTTGTTTTAAAAAAACTACTAGAGTGAATAAGTGTAATATCACAAGATACAAGGTCACTATAAAAAATAGTAATGGTGGGGGGGGGAGGGGGGAGGGATTGCATTGGGAGTTATACCTGATGTAAATGACGAGTTGATGGGTGCAGCAGACCAACATGGCACAAGTATACATATGTAACAAACCTGCATGTTATGCACATGTACCCTACAACTTAAAGTATAATAATAATAAAAAAATAAAATAAAATAATTAAATTCTAAAAAAAAAAAAAATAGTAATGGTAATTCTATATACTAACAATGAAAATTTGAAAATATAGTTAAAATACAATAGCAGTTAAAATCACATTCATAACCAAAAATTCCAGGGATAAATTTAACAAAATAAGCACGAGACCTGCACACGGAAAACTGTAAAATGCATCTTAGAGAAATATAAAAAGAAAGACCTAAGTGATTTAAAGAGAGACATATACCATATTTCTAGGCTGCACACCCACCCAAAATTGCTACGATGCCAATTATCTTTATCTGCAGATTTGATACAATCTCCTTTAAAACCCCAGCAAGCTTTTTTTTTCTTGCAGAAATTATTGACAGGTTCTTTAAAATATATATATATTGCCAAAAAACAATTAGAATAACTAGAACATACTTGGGGAAAGAAACAAGTTGGAAGAATTACATTTTCTGATTATAAGATTTATTATAAAGCATTGGTAACAAGTCAATAAGACCCTGAGGAAAAAACTGGATCTTTACCTTACACCATACACAAAAATAAACTAAAAGGGATTAAAGATCTAAATATAAACCTGAAACCATAAAATTCCGAAAAGAAAACATAAGGGGAAAGCCCCTTGATAATTTACCAATAACTTTTTGGATGCCATCAAAGAGTTCAGACAACAAAAGCAAAAGTGAGCACGTGGGCCTACATCAAACTAAAAAGCTTCTGCACAGAAAAAGGCACAATCAACAAAATGAACAGGCACAAATGGACTGGGAGACTATATTAGCAAACCATATATCTCATAAGATGTTAATATCCAGAATATATGAGAAACTCACATAACTCAGCAGCAAAAAAAAAAAAAAAGTTTTCAAATGGGCAAAAGACCTGAATAATCCTTTTCCAAGGAAGATATAAAAATAGCCAACAAAATATGGATGAGTCTGGAGGACATCATGTTAAATGAAATAAGTCAGGTACAGAAAGATAAATGCCACACATTCTCATTCATATTTGGGAGCTTAAAAGACATGAGTTCATAGAAATAGAGTAGAATTGGACAGGTGCCACGGCTCACACCTGTAAACCCAGCACTTAGAGAGGAAGAGGCGGGCAGATCACCTGAGGTCAGGAGTTCGAGACCAGCCTGGCCAACGTGACGAAATACTGTATCCACTAACAATAAAAAAATAAGCCAGGCATAGTGGCAGGTGCCTGTAATCCCAGCTACTGGGGAGGCTGAGGCACGAGAATCACTTGAACCCAGCAGGCGGAGGTTGCAGTGAGCCAAGATCGTGCCACTGCACTCCAGCCTGGGCGACAGAGCAAGACCCTGTCTCACAAAAACAAAGAAAGAAAAAAAGAAAGTGAGTAGAATTGTGGTTATTAGAGGCTGAGGAGGGTCGTGGGGAGGGGAGGATAGGGAAAAATTAATAGAAGGATACAAAATTACAGTTAGATGGGAGCAATGGGTCTGGTACTATAAAATATGTTAATAATAACATTGCATGTTTTCAAAAAGCTAGAGAGAGGATTTTGAGTGTTCACAATACCAAAAAATGATAACCGTTTGAGGGGATGGATATGCTAATTGCCCCAATTGGGGCAATCTTTACATATTGTAGGCATGTGTTGAAATATCACTCTGTATCCCATTAACATGTACAATTATTACATGCCAACTATAAATAAAAGGAAAAAAATAGACACCAGACACATGAAAAAGTGCTAATCATTAGGGAAATGCAGATCAAAACCCCAATGAGATATCACCTCACACCAGTTTGGGGGGCTACTAAAAAATTGCAAGTGTTGGTGAGGATGTGGAACGAATGGAAACCATGTACGATGCTGGTGGAAATGTAAATTGATACAGCCATTTCGGAAAACAGTATGAAGGTTGCTCAAAATATTGAAAATAGAATACTATATGGTCCTGGCCGGGTGCGGTGGTTCATGCCTGTAATCCCAGCACTTTGGGAGGCCGAAGTGGGTGGATCACTTGAGGCCAGGAGTTCAAGACCAGCCTGGCCAACATGATGAAACCTTGTCTCTACTAAAAATACAAAAATTAGCTGGGCATGGTGGTACATGCCTGTATTCCCAGCTACTCAGAAGGCTGAGGCACAAGAATCGTTTGAACCAGGAGGTGGAGGTTGCAGTGAGTGGAGATTGCATCACTGCACTCCAGCCTGGGCAACAGACAGAGATTCTGTTTAAAAAAAAAAAGTTGAATAAACAGAAGGGTGTTTACCAGGGACCTGGAGGGCAAATGAGGACATATAGTTCAAAGGGTACAAAGTTGCAGTTATGCGGGATGAATAAGTCTAGAGATGTAGCATACAGCATGAGGACTATAGTTAATATTGTATACTGAAAACTTGCTAAAAGAGTAGATTCTAGGTTACCTTAACATATGAAAAAGGTATCTATGGAAGGTGATAAATATGTAAATTTGTCTATAGTAATCATTTGAAGATATATATGTATATGCATATCAAAACATCCTATTATATACCTCAAATATAAAACATTTAATTTTTTTGAAAAAAAGACAACTGCCCCAATTTAAAATGGGCTAAAAACTTGAACAGCCATCTCACAAAAGATGATATATGAATAGCCAATATGCATGTGAAAAAGTGTTCAGCATGGTTATCAGAAAAATGCAGAGAGAACACAATGAAATGTTACTTTGTCTTCTAAAATGGCTAAAATTTTAAAAGCTGACAGTACCAATGTTTTTATAAATTGGACAAAAACAGCACTCTCCTACATTGATGGTGGGAGAACAACGTAAAATGGTACAACCACTCTGGAAAACTGTTTGGAAGTTTCTTATGAAGCTAAACATATGTTCACCCTAGGACCCAGCATTTCTAATCCTAGGTATTTACCCAGTAAAACATACGTTTGAAAAAATAAAACAAAAATAAGCAAGCGATCAAACACAAGCCTATATAAGGACATTTATAGTGTCTTTATATCCAAAAATTGGAAGCAACCGAAATGCCCATCAACAAGGAAATGAATGAACAAATTATGGTGTATTTATATATATAATAGAAAACTATTCCACAATAAAAAAGAAAAGAATAAACTACTGAGACCTGAAGTGATATGGATGAATCTCAAAAACATGATGTTGGAAAAAAAAAAACCAAGATACAAGAAAGTGTATATTGTATGGTTCAATTTACAAAAAGCTCTAGAAAAGGCAAAACTAAGCTATGTTGACAGAATCAGACCTGTAGTCGCAAGTGTAGAGAGTTTCAAGTTTGACTTGGACAGGCACGTGAGAACTTCCTGTGGCAACAGAAATGATATCTGACTTGATCGGAGAAAACACGTTTGCCAAACTCATCAAACCGCACATTTAAGATACGTGCGCTTCACTCTTTGTAAAGTACACCTCAATTAAAGAATTCATTAAAATTATATCGAACAATTTTAGAAGAAATTTGTCTTTAAAAGAAGAAAAAGCATATGTTTCCCTCAAGTCAACTTTCCATAGAAATATCCATCTATAAATCATACTCAAGAAAGCAACCAAACTGCCCAAGAATAAGGGATCATTTAAACCAAATGTAGCATCCATTAAAAAAATACACACCTATTACAAAAGATGTTATGAAAATATTTGATCACACTAAAAAAATCCACACTAATTTTAAGTGAAGATTTTAGCTTATTAAATAGGATGTATACTGGATGTCCAGTTGGGAAAAAGTTTGTTTCTCTGTGTGTGTACAAACAGAGAAAAGGCAAGAAAATTTGTACCAAAATGTTATCTATTTCTGGTTAATGCAATTACACATCATTTTAATTTTATTTCTTGAGGCAAGATTGTCAATGAATCATGTCACTATTATACTAAAAGGGAAAATTATTTTCAAAACGTAAAATTAAAGGTGATAGTGCTCATAACAAAACCGTGTCAAGTTACCACTTAAATCTTTGAAATTTTTCATTTTCATTTAGATTCATAACCACTGCCACCACCACCACTACTCCCACCACCACCATTACCACCACCACAACGCTCACCCCAGGGCCTCCTACACACTCCTGCTAAGTCCCCGGACTACAGAGCTGTCTAGAAACTGAGAAGAGCCAGGAATGGCACACATCCCTGGGTGCTGATGCTGATTTGATGTGATGTTTTGGGTACGGATGAATGGAAGAGATCCTGCTATGGACCACTTGGTTCTGGCTACTTATCCAGGGTTATGTCGTCTGCCCCCAAGGCAGGGCCCCTGGAAGTACATGCAGACCCTCCTGGCACTCTCAGCACACACAGTCTTCTGGTCTTCTGTGTTGGCTCCTGTCCCAGGCCCCCTAGTCCAACACCCAGCTCATCACAATGTCCACATCAGCACTGGGTTTTTCTTGCTGCCTGATTACAGAACCTCTTTACCATCTTGTGTTGCCTGTGGGGGTTTTTTTCACAGTTTTTTTTTTTTCCCCCATAAAACTATGTAAAACTATGTGAGTGAGCCAAGATCGCACCACTGCATTCCAGCCTGGGCAACAGAGAGAATTGTAATTAGCTTTCTACCTTAATTTCTACCTGCAATTAGCTTTCTACCTTAGCTCCAAGATGCTCCCACCTTCCCTGTCTCCCACTATGCAGATGCAGTCCCCCAAGCGCCTTCAAGTTACCTATGCTTAAGTCTCACATGTCACCCTGGGGTCCACATTTTTGCTTGAAATCCACCAAAAAAAAAAAAAAAAACAAAAAACAAACCCATACATTATAACACCTCAGGCCCTCATTAACAACTAAGTCCAAACATCTCGCGAATTACCATAGACGTGAAGCAAAATCTCATTGGTAAGTCTGAGTCGCCCAATGAGGGTTTACAAGGATAAATTCGCATCTTCTAACTTCATTACCTTTTCTTACTTGAATTTCAGGAGAGCATATGGTAAGATCTAGAGCAGGAAAATAAAGTCTCTTTTTTACTTCAAGGTCGCAGTATTTATGAAACTTTCTTGCTCTCCTTCTGGGAAATCTGCAGTCTCAGAAATGTCAAAGTGACTCAAATCAATTGCCAAGCAGCATGACAGAGATTAGACTGAATTTACAGCCTTTCTGGAGGATCTGGGATTGACTGCAGGCACCCATCACAAAAAGGAAATTCTCAGTGTGTCTGACAATCATAGATAAAATTTCCCCTGACCACATGCATCCTGACATGATATCTACCAAGAGAGTTTAATAGATGTGCTTTGAAAAGCTACAAGGATTTGTCCTTCCTCAGAGAAACTTGCTTCTAGGTGAGTCACAAGACGGCAATAAAGAGCTCACAACGGGATTAGCTGCCAGAGGACAATGCCTGGAAAAAAAGATTTGGGCCAATACTCTAACAAAAGTTAGTTTTAGAAACTTTTTTTTTTTATACGCCTAACTTTATCTGCAAAAGGTCATGTCACCAGCAGGGCAGTCTAGAAATTTTGGAGGCCTATGGGCATAGAAGTAGCTACATCATATGACGTAAAAATTCCTACAGCAATTTTGAAATTTCAAACAACCTACTCCCTCAAATCTTTCAACAGCTTCTCTGTAGGACTTTCTCGTGTGTGTATTGAGTGTGTGTGTTACGGCGTGTGGGCATGGGTCTGTACAAGTGTAGCATAAAGCAGGATCTATGTATTTCTATTTTACTTTGATATGTTGTCCTTGTGCAAATACAGCAAGAAGTCAGCACATCCCATTACTTAAAAGGTGATGGCTTTAGATTTTGGGCGTCATGCAACAGCTGATCAGTACATATTTATTACACAGAACTGAAGTGATTTGATCTCTTTAGGTCTTAGTTAACCCTCCTGTGAAATGCAGATATCTGCCCTGCTGAAAGGTAGCTCTGCCAGCTCCATGAAGATCCACAGTGGGGGCCATTTTGATGAGCTTTATCAGACTGTACATGTTTTCACTGAAAATAGTAACAAAGTGTAATTGGTGTGTCTGACAAAAGGGTTAAGAAAGTTATGGGATGTAAAAGAACATGTAGATGAGCTACAAGGATCTCAGGTATCCTTACACCTACCCGCAACGGCTGGGTGGTCAAGGTCTAACTGTTGCCTGTGCGTTTGCCAATTAAATCAGATACTGAAGCATCCCAGGCACTGAAAAGCCATCTCTCCCATCGGGGAGGGCACAAAATGTTCAGCCTGCCTTCCTTTGCGGAGCAATTGCTCATCTCCTATCCATCACGGGGCTTCTGGAAATGCCTCAGAAATTCACTGTGTCCTTCTAAGACCGGCCAGCACTGTGGCTGGATGCTAGCGCTGAGGCCCTGGGATCTGATCCACGTGCAAAATGTGGTTTGTCTCTGACAGCATGCAGCTGTAGCTGCCTTCAAACCATGCCTCCAGGGAGCTTTTCTGGGTGTTCTCTGATGCCTGTCAGATATTTGAGCCTCGATAAACAGCTTTCTTATGGTTGAAGTTAAGTTGGAGGCTCTTGTTCACACTCTCAGAGAACAGCTTTTCCTCTCCTCGCCTTGGCCGCCTCTGTGTGGGCCCAGACATCGCTGTCAGAGGATGCTGGAGCTCAGTGTTGTCTTCCCTGGACTCAGCCCCTAAGCATTCTTCATTTAAAGGCCTGCCACTCTCAGCCCCGGGGGCATTAACCCGCCTAAAGGCAGCCCTGGCCTCAAGGAGCTTATCACAAACTCAGGAAACCAAACACAAATGATAATGCTACCAGAAAGTTGAATTTTACTTTTAATCTTCCAGTGTTTTCTTATTTATTGAAGAGATGCCATCGTTGGGAAAGAAGGTTATTCTCATGACACTTGACCACAGGATCTAGACTACCCAGAACCAGAATTAGAAATGAAAGTGAGGTCCAGGACGTACTCTGGAATGTAGACTCCTCACTCCCTGCTCCCCAGGCTCGGCATAGAAAGACGGGATTCTGCTGATATCCAGGAAGGAAAAACATCATCACAGTCCATGTGCCAGACAGTCTGGAGTGGGAAGCGCTGGGGCAGGATGGCCAGTGTGGGAAGCCACAGCCACAACCACGATAGGAAAGAGAGGCTGGCCGCCATCTGTGCTCATCATAAGAAAGGGAAGTGGTGGCGGGAGGCGGTGACTTACACCTGTAATCCCAGCACTTTGGGAGGCCGAGGTGGGTGGATCACCCGAGATCAGGAGTTCAAGACCAGCCTGGTCAACATGGTGAAACCCCGTCTCTACTAAAAATGCAAAAATTAGCCGGGTGTGGTGGCGGGCGCCTGTAATCCCAGCTACTCGGGAGGCAGAGGCAGGAGAATCGCTTGAACCCAGGAGGCGGAGGTTGTGGTGAGCCGAGATTGCACCATTGCACTCCAACCTGGGTGACAGAGCAAGACTCCGTCTCAAAAAAAAAAAAAAAATTGTACAGACCAGGCCAGGCAAGGTGGCTTATACCTGTAATTCCAGCACTTTGGGAGGCTGAGGTGGGTTTATTTCTTGAGGCTAGGAGTTCAAGACCAGCCTGGCCAACATGGCGAAACCCCCCCTCTACTAAAAAATACAAAAATTAGCTGGGTATGGTGGCGCACACCTGTAATCCCAGCTAGTCAGGAGACTGGGGCAGGAGAATCGCTTGGACTCGGGAGGCAGAGGTTTCGGTGAGCCCAGATTGCGCCACTGCACTCCAGCCTGGGCGACAGAGTAAGACACTATCGAAGAGAAGAGAAGAGAAAAGAGAAGAGGAGGGGAGGGGAGGGGAGGGGAGGGAAGGGAATAAAGAAAAGAAGAGTAAACCAAATGGACTTGGTCACTGTGAATAGGGATTGCTCATTTCTACTCTAAGTAGCACAAACCTTAGTAAATCCAAGGCTGCCCTGAGCAATGTGCACATACTTTCTCATTAAAATTTCACTCCCACACCTATTCCCCCAACAAAAAAGTCTACATGGTAGATATCCCCACTTTCAAGCAAAGGAGCCAGTTCGTGTTGGTTGGTAACAAAACCCGCACCACACGTTTTATACATGCCAGTACGGGGATTTGATTCCAGGCAGCTGAGTTCCAGAGGCTTGGTATTTTCTAAAAAATGTGACCAAGCAGAAGGAATAGATAGCTGCAGGACAGATGGCTATATGGTCTTTTGTCACCGTATCCTTTAATAAGCCATTTCAATATCATTGGTATCATTTTCTCATTTAATAAGAATTTATTGCTGTAAATACATTTTTTGAAAGTCTCAGGGTGTTTGAAATAAAGGATGTGGCTTATTATTTTTGTTTTTCCTAAACACAGTTGATGAAAGGAGGTAGTTTTGAAGGTAAAGCCGCAGGCCTTGGGAAAAAAAAAGGAGTCGAGAATCAATTTTGGTTTTAATACACTCAGACTCTGGAAACATCTTTTATTTCTACTTGTGTGTAAGGTTCAAGTAGACTTAAAATAGTGCACTATACTTGCACATTAAATAAAAGCATTATGCTCTATAAAAATAAGAAGGCTATTGGCCTTAGATGGAAATAATAATTCAAAACACATCACAGACAGAAAAGAGCTAAGCATTTTCCAGAATTATCATCTATTCCAAGATAAGTGCATGCATGTTTCTAAACAGGGAGTGAGTACAGTCTAATGCTCAAGGTTCCGTGCAGCAGTGCTGGCCCCGGAGGCCAGGGCAGGCACGGGGCCTCCGTCCCTCCCTCTCCAGAGGTAAGAGCAACTTGAGTCTCCATGGAGGGTGGGCAGCCCTCAGGCTGCACATTGAGGTCAGTAAAACTTAATTCATGAAAGTCTTAAGTGGTTCTTAATAGACATAGGGATTCTTTGTCATTTGGGAGGCCGAGGTGGGTAAATCGCTTGAGGTCAGGAGTTCGAGACCAGCCTAGCCAACATGGTGAAACTCCATCTCTACTAAAAATGCAAAAAGTAGCTGGCGCCTGTAATCCCAGCTACTCGGGAAGCTGAGGCAAGAGAATCGTTTGAACCTGGGAGGTGGAGGTTGCAGCGAGCCAAGGTCGCGCCACTGCACTCCAGCCTGGGCAACACAGCAAGACTCTGTCTCAAAAATAAATAAATAAATAATCAAATAAAATAAAGAAAAAATCATTTAAGAAAACAAATTTAGGGGATTTCATTATGCACCATATATATATATATATATATATATACACACACACACACACACATATATATATCACAAATTTATTTAAATTCTACTCAGAATCCCAAAACACCTTTTCTGATAAGACTCTTGTCACATCAAAGCATCTTCCCTGACTTGTCCCTGGAAGCAGAAAAAGGCCCCATTTTTAGTGCTGCCAGAAGTCATGGCCGAGGAGGACACACAGTGCCAGCTCTCACCTCCCAGCAGGGTTGGCGGCCTTTGCGACACACCCGGAGATGTGCTGTGCACGCTTCGTTCCATCCAGTGCACGCAAGTTCTAGGGCACTGTGTCCTGGACATGAAATCTGAGCATGATAATCCAGGGCCGTGGCATGAGAAACCAGCAAAAAAAAAAAAAAAAAAAAAAGAATAAAAAGCAGACGCTTCTTCTATTGGATCCCATCACTGTGACCAGAGCATTCGGGCATCACAGTGGTAAGCCCTCCAGACAGTGTCAAACACGCAGTGCTGACTCTCAGTAACAAGCCCACTGCCTGTTTTCACACCTGACTATTGCCAGCCGCCTGCCAAGACTCCAAAGCTCATGCCAAGAACACTGAAGAGCATCGATGCTTCTGAAGAACCCAAGTGCTTGCTTCTGAAAGTCTCTAGAGATGCAGAGGAAAAGAACGTGGGATAAATGCGAAAGGCTGCGGGTCGTGAGGCTTGGAGACCTTGCTCACTCAAATTGTGCTATTCCCAGCTGCTCCCTGGAGAGTCAGCCAGGGGTTCCAGCGACGCCCACGGGACCACAGAGTCTGTGAGGAGAATGCCCAGGGTTCCTTTTGAAAGCAAATACGAGACATTTTGTCTGTGTGGTTTGGGACAAGTTTTAGTTTACCCCTGAATACTAATGGAGAAAATTTCTTACGAAAGACCAAATGCCCCAGATAATTAAGGGATGATTTGATTCAGGTTTTAGAAGAGGAAGAAGTTCCACTGATAAGAAACTTGGGGCTCATAAAGGGAGTCAATAAAAGACCCATTTCAAGTCTTACGGGAGTCACTTATGTGGGTGGAGGCGGGTCTTATTCTGAGGACACGAGGGTGGTCCTTTGTGATTAGCCATTGCCGGGAACACGTGAGGGTGGGGAACTTCTCATGGCGGAGTTTCCCGGAGCTCAGGTCTCAGGCTAGTTCACATGGTCACCTTCCTCCAGGCCTTTTTATTTTTTAATTGACAGATTAACATCGTATATAATTACAGTAGACAAAATGATGTTTTGAAATATGTATACATTGTGGGATGGCTAAATCAAGCCAATAAAGATTCTATGCATTACCTCACATATTGTGTGTGTGTGTGTGTGTGTGTGTGTGTGTGTGTGAAGACCTAGAATCTATTCTCATAGTGATTTTCAAGAATACAATACAGTGTCATTAACTGTAGTCACCATGCTGTGCAATGAATCTCTTTAACTTACTCAGGTCTTTTTAACTCAAGAGAAATGCCCAGTACTGAGTATGCCCCAAGTCGCCCCTTACTGGCCCAGGGTCGGCTCCAGCCCCAATGGCAGCTGACCACCAATCATCCTCCAGGGGACCCTGTTCATATAGGGCCTCACCACTGCAGGCCCAAGCAAAGCCTTCCTTCATCAGGAGTGAGAATGGAAAATGGAAGTGGAGAATGCAGGCCAGTGAGCAGGAGGCAGAGAAGCTGAAATCCACATAGACAAAGGCCATGAGATGACAGCGCCAGGAGGTGTCAAGAGGAAGCCCTCAGGTAGAAGAGGGCAAGACCAGCGGGGGCAGTGGGGTGGGGGCTGGTGGAGGCAGGAGAGGGACAACAGAGGTAGATACAGTCCAGGGGTGGCAGGGGACCCACCCCCACCTGCTGTAAGCACAAAAAGACACTCAAGGTGCACAATGTCTGACCCTTGTATTAATATTCCAAAACATGCTCTTTATAACTATGAAAGCCTGACTTGAAGATCTAACATAGTTTATGTAACTCCATTATTATTCCCAGTATTAAATATTTTTTATAAATTTCAGAATACACACATAAGCAAAAAGGAAAACACATTTAATGATCCCTTTGGTTCCAGTAGCTGAAGAGAGAAATGGCATCATTTTGGCAGAAATGGTCTCTATACTTACGTAGGTGTATTTAATCTCTGTTGTATTTTAGTCCCTCCTTTGTCAGAGGTTTCAAAAATAAGATGAGCTTATGATATAATCAAAAATGTAAGTGGTTTGTTATGCAAACTTTACTATATTTGAAAGACCTATTTGTTTACAATTTAGGGATCTAAGCTTTTTACATATTTTAGTGTTGAAATGTCATTTGTTTTGTGAAAGATGCAATGATTATAGGTCAGAGGGCAGTTTTTTAATCTGATTTTGGTTTAGGTTTAGTTTTTTTCTTGTGTGTTTGTTTTAATATTTCTGATGTTCCTTTTTGTTAGCAAAATTAAAAATTGACAAACCTACTAGTACCTTTAATATTCTTAGAAATTTTACTGCTACATGAAATTCCAAGGTGTGAGAACTACTAACCTCGTCTATATGGAAATTGAGTCTACCCTGGGGAGTTTTCCATACCAGTGTGACAATTAGGAAGAAAGCTCTGAATTCCCGCTCATTAGCGGATGCACACCCACATCCAAACCGTTTCTCCTTCAGATGCTCTATCTTTGGCTACGGCTGCAAGGATTTGGGGAAGTGGAGACACTGCAACATGTAAAATATAATTATGTTACTTACAAGGTGTTGATAATATCCCCATCTATGTGTACGCCACGACACGTTATTGTTTAAAAGGGCCTCTTCTACCACGTCAGGGAAATAAGGCATATTTCCCAAGATGTGGGCTACATTACAGCCACAGTTCCACCTAAGGGAGGCAGGAAAGCTCAAAATGTCGCAGGCCTTCTTATCTCCAAAGTTTACAAGTGAAAAGAGAAGGGAGAATTACCAAACACATGCTCACATACCAACAGGCAATGACTTTCAGCCATTTAAGGGTGAATGAGAGAGAGAAACAGAACAAGAAAGACACACACACAGAGAGAGAGAGAGAGAGAGAGACTGAGAGATAGTGAGAGAGAGAGAGAGAGAGAGACAGAGAGAGATAGAGAGAGAGAGAGAGAGAGAGACATGGAGACAGCCAGCTGGGATGACGGGTCCACATAGATCCTCAGGAAAGAAACAGAGTGCCGCACAGCCGCAGAAGCTGCACTCCACATCCATGCGCCATCATCAATCTTTCTGAAAGTCTTTCTGAGCTTTAAAAGTCCATGACTTTTCAATTAGCCATTAAAATCACGGTGCCATCTACTCGAAGGTCTTCCCTGGAGACATTTGTAATAGATGAGGAAGGAGCAGGGAGATGAAAGGGGGCTTGCTGCTGTAGTCGGGAACTGCATCTATTAAAGGGTTAACAACAGTTCCAACTAATTACCCACCAGGAAGTGTGATGACCTCAGGGTGCCCTGGGTGGCTGCTCCAGCCCCAGTTCCAGGGAGTCTTACAACTCCCCAGCCAAGCCACTCAACAGGGGACTGCTTTCCTGCCAGTCACAGCTTTCCGAATAAGCAGCAGAGGTGAACCGAAGAGTTAGTTGAGAACAGTTCTATTTTGTTTCCTCTATCCAAATACAAGCTCTAATTCAAGTCCTCTCTTCTCTGCGTCTCAGTTTTCCACACCCACAAAATACATAAAATGCTGCTCCTACCTACAGGTTCAAATGCAGTCCCGTGCCTGAAAGAAGCTTATGTCAATAAACAGACGTCAGTTATTGCATTACAAACCCAGATGAGAGGTAGTCAGTCAAATACTGATCCGTACCACTGAGTACCAGCCATGAAAGCAGCATCAGACATTGATAATCTAGGTGGATGACACAGCCAAGCAGAAGGAATACTGTAGTGTAATACAAGACAATACAATCAACTCTTGAACAAGAAGGGTTTGAAGTGTGCAAGTCCACCTACACACATTTTTTTTCAATAAATATATTGAAAAATTTTTTGGAGATTTGCAACAATTTGAAAAAAATCGCAGATAAACCATATAGCCTAGGAATAGCAAAAAAAAAAAAAAAAAAAAAAAGAAAAGAAAAAAAAAAGAAAATCAGAAAAGGTATGCTATGAAAGCATAATATATATGTAGATACTAGCCTATTTTATTATTTGCTACCATAAAATAGACACAAATCTATTATAAAATGTTAAAATTTATCAAAACTTACCTACACACAGACCGTATGTCCAGGGTGTCATTGGCAGTCAAGAGAAATGTAAACAAATGTAAAGACGCAGCATCAAATCATAACTGCATGCAATTCACTGTAGGACTTACCGTCGCGCCGGAATCTTCTCACAGCCACCTCCTGTTGCTATTGCAGTGAGCTCAAGTGTTGTGGGTATCGGCTGAAAACACCGCGTGATGCTCATCACCTCCACGTGAGCCGTTCATCTCACCAGTAAATTGCATTTCCTAGTAAAAAGTGATCTCTTGAGGTTCTCATGTATTTTTCATCATGCTGAGTGCAATACTGTAAACCTTGAATAACACCACGGGACCCATGCGAAGTGCCACTAGTGATGCTGGAAGTGCGCCCAAGAAGCAGAGGAAAGTTGTGACAGTCCAAGAAAAAGCTGAATTGCTTGGCGTGTGCTGTAGTAGACCAAGGGCTGCAGTCTGGGTGCTGCTATGTCAGGCAGGCGACTCATCTTGTAAACAGACACCACAAACGTTCAGTTTAGATCACTGCAGCACAGCACTAAAAATGTATTTTCTCTTCCTTATGATCTTCCTAATAACACTTTCTTTTCTCTAGCTTGATGCATTGTAAGAATACAGCATAAGATACATACAACACACACAACACGCGTGAGTGGGCTGTGTATGTTATCTGTAAGGCTTCCAGACAACAGTGGCTGTTAGTTAAGTTTGCAGGGAGGAGTCAAAACATACGTAGATTTTTGACGGCACAGAGGTCAGCACCCCTAACACCCGTGTTATTCAAGAGTCAACTGTACAATTGAATGTTAAGCAGATGGTTCAGATGCAAAGAGCAACGACATTAGTTTTTTAAATACCCATTTATTCCCATTAATTGAGTCCTAACAGCTATGCTGGCCTAGCGTGCTCAGGCTGCAGAAAGTGCAGGTGAGTGGGAAAGCCTGGCCATGGTGTGGACAAAGACAAGCGCTTACAGGAGGAAACCAAGCTCCAGGGCTGCAGACATCGCCCAGTCATGAGTTTTAAAGAAGAAGTAAAAAGCAACCAAGTGTGGAGGCAGCAGGAGATAACATTCTAACAGAGACCTTAAATGATGACTCTATTTGTGTAGGTCACATGCAGCCACCAAACTTTACTGAGCTGTTAGGGGAATCAGCTTGGGAGAAGCAGAAAATGGCCTGGGCAGGACTCACGTTTGTCCCGGTGTGGAGCCTGGTGTGAGTGGCGCACTTAAAACTTCAGACATCTTGTAAGTCATTTACATTTGACTTCTCAACCTGAGTGTGAATCTCGATATAGATTTGCCAGGTGTCCTGTGCAGGCTGGCATTAATGCTGTTGAACATAGAGGCAGATACCCTGTCTTCACATCTGTCCAAAACCCACTGCATGTCAGGCACAGGGGGGTCACGCATGTTACTGGACTCTGGCCACTCTTTCCCTCTTCGTCTCACCATCTGCTACCAGTGCCACCACCCACTCCCTACACCCCTTGCAGACTGTGATAAAAAGGAAACCGGAACGCTTCTGCTAATTCTTAGCCCTTTCTGCTATAGGCAAAGTCATAAGGCTGGAAAAACCTAGCTCAGGAATGGGGTCACGGGGCTGTGGGGACAACCAGCATCACCGCCCAGGCCGGGCTCAGGCCCCTGGGGTGGGGATCACCCACCAGCCTCAGAGTGGACGACAGGAAGACTTTTCTGATCCAAATGTGAGAAGGAGAACTTGCCTGCCTTGCCCTGCCCTAACCTCACATGTGATGAACTACACAGAGAAGCGAAAACGCTCATCTCGTTGTCACTTATCGGCACTCACCGGGCACCAGGCACTGTGCTTCACATGCCGTGCTTTGTGGGGCTTACTACCCCCGTCCTCACCACACCCCTCCGGCTGGGCCTCGTCATGCTTCCCCAGCCGCCCAGGAGGAAAGCAAGGCTCAGACAGGCTAAATAGACAGTCCAAGTCCCCACAGCCTGGCGGCGGAGCCCAGGTGTGGTCAGCTGTAAAGGGCATGCCAGCAACTGTCCCTTCAAGCATTGCTAAGGCTGACACTGAGAGCGTATCAATTCTGGGGAGTCCACCGCCCCCGGGAGCAGTGCTGGCTGACCCCAACACAGAGCCCCACCTATCCCAGACCAGGGTGTCCTACGGAAAGTGGAAAGGGGGTATGATCTAGTAGTAATTAAATGGGGGGAAACTCGGCAAGGCCTGTTTGTTCTGATTCTTCCCTGTGTCCCTGTGTCTTCGGAGGTAGGGACATTCCTGCGAGGCTGAGATGGGAGGATTGCCTGAGGCCAGGAGTCATGGCCTCAATTCTGCTTCTGGTTTTTATGACCTTCCCATCACTACAGTCACTTGGCGTTCTCCAGATCCCTCCACAGCATTGAACTGTCAAGATTCACCTAAAATTAAGTCACACAGTCCTGAGAACATTAGGAGGCCACAGAGCCCAAACCAAATCCCCTCTAGTGAGTTGCTGACCATCACTAAAATAGTACCTGTTAGGGGAGAGATTCTATTATCGGGACATGTTACCCCAACATATGGCACCGCAGCGTTTGAGAAAACAGCTGAAGCAGGAAGGTCTCTCAGACCTTCTCAACCCTTTCCCCTGAAACAAGCCATGAAAGAATCCTCTGACCTTCTCGCCTGATGCAGGGAGACCCTCACGTGACAGGTGCACCCCCCTATACCCAGAGGAAAGGAACATGCTTATTTATATATGTATTTTTTTGAGACAAGGTCTCGCTCTGTTGCCTAGGCTGGAGTGTAGTGGTGTGATGGTGGCACACTGCAGCCTCAAATCCTGGACTCAAGCGATCGATCCTCCTGCCTCAGCCTCCCAAGTAGCTATGACTACAGGTGTGTACCACCACAGCTGGCTAATTTATTTATGTATTCATTCATTCATTCATTTAATTTATTTGGAGACGGGTGTCACTATGTTGCCCAGACTGATCTCAAACTCCTGGCCTCAGGCAATCCTCCCACCTCAGCCTCACAGGAATGTCCGTACCTCCAACGACACAGGGACACAGGGAAGAATCAGAAAAAACAGGCTTCGCCGAGTTTCCCCCCATTTAATTACTACTGGATCATACCTGCTTTGTGCGCTCATACCTCTGAACAACCCTACTCACCATCAAACCTAAGCATACAAAATACACAGGTTTCCCTGTGTCTTTAGGTCTTTACTTCTTTATGAAGGTTCTCATGCCACATAAAACCGCCTTTCTCCTGTTCATCTGTCTTTTGTTACAGGGGCTTCAGCCGTGAGCCTGAGATGAGAATGAAAAACACTTTTTCTCCCCTGCAACCCCTCAACCCTTGCACATCCTCTGTGGTTTGCGTCCTGGTTATAGCTCCCTTCCTAAGGCAGGGACTGTGTTCCTTCACATTCTGTAATCACTGACTTTTATCCTTCCAGTTTACCTGCTATTGTTGAAAAAGCACTGGACGCAAAGTTAGAAAAGCTCGTTTCAAGTGTCACTTCTGTCGGTCTTCAGCTAAACCGCTGGGTAAATTGCCGAGCAGTCAGAATCATTGGCATTGCAGAGGATTCACTGTGGCCCAGCGCATTCGTCTTGATAACCCCCTACGGGATAAGTACAAACATCATCTTCACTTCCACCAGCACAGGAGCAGAGGCTTAGTGAAGTGCCCTACCTTCCCCAAGGTCACACAGTGAATCGCTGGCAGTGCAGGGACTTGAACCTCTGCCACCCACTTCTACAACAGTGCCTGGTACGTGTTAGTGCTCAGCGGATTTGTTTTGACGGCTTGTTAGCTTAATACCAAGCTGTGTGCGTTAGCCTTTCCATCTCAGATGAGAGAAGTTATAGTAATACTTATCATCGGGGTTTCGTGGAGAATCAATGCAATCCTGCACATAGATGGCCTTTGAAACTGGGAAAGCACCATAGACAAGTCAACCATTGTCATCATTTTTCCTCACCCCTGCCTCCCTTTGCCTGAGGCTGATCAAAGGACTGCAGGAGAGGGCGGATAGAGTGTGAGGTGACGCAGTTCTGAGTTCTAGTCTGCTGTGACCTCCCTAACACTGTTTCCTTGCCTGCACGAGGAGGGCACGGAGTGAAGCGTGTGCAGCGTCTGGCATGGCCGTGATTGTACAAGCGAGGAACCATGACTCCTCTCCGGGCACTGACACCAGGAGCCGGTCTCCAGCCCTCCGTGCTGACAGATGGGTCAAGTTGGCCTCCTTCCCAAGCACTGGTTTGGATTCTTTCAGCTTCTACTTTTTCAGTTGGATCTCATTTAATTGTTGTCATTTCATGCGTTCACCTCGAGGCCCTGGGCAACTCACACACCTTAAACACATCAGGCATAAAGCATACAAAAATAAATTCCGCTTCAATCTTTCCACATGGTGGAAAACCGGCCACTTATATTAATAATAGAACCCTGATGTGTCCATCTAAAACCCTCTGAAGACCACCTCATGGGGAAAATAAAACAAAACTCCCACGGTTCCACCGGTTCAAGAGTGAGGAGAGTGGGAAGGAGAGAAAGAAAAAGAAAGGGAAGCGGAGAGGGAGAAAAAGAAAGACAAAGAAAAGAGAAAATGCACAGATTCTTTTTCTTCCTCAGTCATTATCCTGCTGTGTTAACTTCAAATAATTCTGAGGACATTTTACCATAAATATTGGGCCAAGTTCATGTATCTTATAGAACAATCAGGGAAAAACAGAACATTTATTTCTGAGCACCTGGAAGGCCACACATTGCTCAGGATGGGATGCTCAATGCAATTTGCTTTATTTTTCTTTGTTCCTACATTTTCTAAAGTTTAGATTCAATTAAATTCAAGGGGACAATGGTCAGATAACAGAAAACAAAACAAAACAAAAATCAGTTTCCATTTTCCTTCAGTGAAATGGGAATGTAAACAAATCAAGACCCATGCATTCTTGAGATCACTCAGGACTCCTGGCCTCAATCTGTCGGCAGGATCCGCATGTGCCTGATCTCCAGCGCAACTACCAACAGGAAACACGGCTCAGCTGACCCCCAATGCCAGCCCACACCGGTACCCTGAGACGGCTCCATTCACAGATCCAGCCCCGGCTGGCTTCCTGGATAAAACAAAGGAACCAGTGCCTGTTGCTGACATGGAGGACAAACAGGTGGGGAGGTGGGGGAAAAGAAAGTCATGGACACTGTCATGCCCAGTGCCAGAGGGAGACCCTGGTGTGGACGCAGCCCCCTGCAGGACAAGGTGGGCAGAAATGGCAGGTGGCACCTATACCTCCTCTTCCAATAACCCGGGTGGAGATGGAACTCCGGGTTTGAACGTGGCCCCTCCCAAGGTCTGAATGTTGATATAGGTCCCACATTCAAACCACTGCACAAGCCAACACTGTGTGGACAAAGGACATGTCTGCAGAAGGTCAGCCCAGGGGGCTCCTGCTTTCTTCCTCTGAATGAACTTGCAGTCTGCATGGTGCCTTCCTGTACCCACACTGCCTCCCCACTGCCAGGCCAAGCATCGGTGGCCATGTATGACCTTATGAGTGGCTCGCTTTATTACTTCTTGGTGTCTGCCTGGTACCTATAGATATATGAGTTTATTATCCCAGGTTTAGATGGCCTCACACCTCTCTTTAAAAATAGGGGGTCTTGGCCTGGTGCGGTGGCTCACGCCTGTAATCCCAGCACTTCGGGAGGCTGAGGCAGGCAGATCACAAGGTCAGTAGATCGAGACCATCCTGGCTAACACGGTGAAACCCCATCTCTACTAAAAATACAAATAATTAGCCGGACGTGGTGGCAGATGCCTGTAGTTCCAGCTACTCAGGAGGCTGAGGCAGGAGAATGGTGTGAACCCGGGAGGCGGAGCTTGCAGTGAACTGAGATCACAGCACTGCGCTCCAGCCTGGGTGACAGAGAGAGTCTCTGTCTCAAAAACAAAACAAAACAAAACAACAACAACAAAAAAAAACACCTCATATGATTAGCACCACAGTTTTCTATGTCCCAGTGTAAATGGATGGGATTATACAGAGGGCAAATACTAGATACATAGTTTTTTATAAATATTTGTGTAGATATTTTGTACATTATGAGACAATAGCATTATTTATCTTTCATCATGTTTATTTACAATAATCAGTGTACGAATGGTACCATGAAAAGCTTTCTAAAAACTTTTCAACCTTCTCAAATTTTTGCGTGTAAAAATGAACATGCCGTGAATGGAACCTTTTGTATTTGCTTTCTGTATGGTCTCTCAAACACAAGGGTGGAGCAATTAGAAAAAAAAAAAAAAGAAAAGGAAAGTCATCTTAATGGAAAAAATGCTTCTGTTATCTGAATCATATTACTATTATTTGAGTCTCTTTTTGGAGGAACTGCCTGTTTGGTTTTTTTTTTTCATAAACATTTCCTAAGGACAAAAGTATTTCTGAACATATGGGCCGTGTCTCTGTTTTGGATGTAAAAACTTCTGGCATTTCGCTGACTTCACTTCATTCTGAGTCACTCTCTCAATTGCTATAAACATCAGGATATTTTGATCAATTAGGAATAGCTGAGATGCTTTGAGCCTAACACTACTATCACTCTCTTTCCTAAATGGGTAAGTGACTGCCCAGTCTGCTGTTTTCCTAATTATTTTTAAATTTGTATTTTCTGTTTATTTAGTGACTGAAACAGATGGTCTGAGTGGAGTTTTTGTTAAACTCCAAATAAATGCTGCCCAGCCCAGTGTTCAACGTCTACGAAAGACCAGCTGGCCAGGCCCTGAGAAGTCCTGCACCGGGTTGCCTTGGTGGCCTTGTCAGGTCCTGTCTACGGGAGGCCCACGAGTTTGAGTGATAAATAGTCTTTCAAGATTTTGCTCACCTTACTCAGATCTGCTGTGCCTGGAATTGTGCAACTCAGTGGTCCTACAAGAGTGCGCTTGGTCAAAGACACCCCCAACAAACAACCAACACAACATACACACACATCCCATACACACATCCCTCACGACACACTCACACACAGCCTTCACAGAAACACACATCACACACCCCACATCCACATCCCTTACAGACACACACCACATACTCACACACCTCATATGTACCCCACACACCCCACACACACCACACACCACACAACATACACACAGCCCTTTCAGACACACACACAACACACACCCCACATCCACATCCCTTACAGACACACACCACATACTCACACACCTCATATGCACCCCCCATGCACCACACACCCCACCCACACCACACACCACACACACAGCCCTTTCACACATCCCTCATGACACACTCACACACAGCCCTCACAGAAACAACATACATCACACACACCCTACATCCATATCCCCATAGACACACACTCACATACTCCACACCACCTCATGTGTAACTTCTATGGACCTGGCTAACTGCACCCACACCCACACACAGCCCTTTCACACAGACATCACACACCGCACACACACATCCCTTACAGACACACACCACATACTCACACACCTCATATGTACCCCACACACACCACACATCCCCCACACACAACACACCACACAACATACACACAGCCCTCACAGACACACAGACATCACACATCCCACATATACACCCCTTACAGAAATACACACCACACAGCATACACCACACATGCACTCCACACATAACACACACACCCCCACACTACACCACACACACCTCCCATGCACCCCACACACCCCTCACAGAAACACATACATCACACACCCTACACATCCCTCACAGATACCACACACCTCATATACATTCCAGACACCCCACACACCACACATACCCACACCATATACACACACATCCCTCAGAGAAATACACACATCACACACCCCACATACACATGCCTTACAGACACCCCACACACCACACACCATATACACACACACATCCCTCAGAGAAATACACACATCACACCCCACATACACATGCCTTACAGACACACACCACACACTATACAAATACACCACACACACACATACACTGCACACATACCACAAACATCACACACAACACACACACACCATACACATACACACCACACACACTTTTTTCACGTGAAATTGAAAATGATCCAATACTGATAGGAACACAGAGTGCCGCAGTGACCAAGACCAGCAATGTCGCTCCTCTCACGAAACTGAAATTCCGGTGAGAGAGGTGGGTGGAGACTTCTTAAGAGCACGATGGTTTTCCTGAAAAGGTGTTTTCAGGCAGAAACTTGTACATTCTGAGGGAACAAGCCAACAAACGCCTGGAGGAAACAGGATTCCAGGCAGGGCACGTGCTCAGCCTGTGGTGGTAGCCGGCCTGGTCCACTGTATGAGCAGCTGAACCCTCCTCAGGTTGGTACATGGTTTCTGCAGACCAGGAAAACAAGAGATGGTGTGGAATGCAGCTCCCGCCTGGTCCCTGAGGACCTCAGACCCACTGCAGTCCAACCCTCAAGACCTGAAGGCTGAGGCTTCCAATCCAAATTGGAGGGTGGCCAGTTGGAATTTTTTTTTTTTTTTTTTTGAGACAGAGTCTCACTCTGTTGCCAGGCTGGAGTGTAGTGGGTGCAAACTCAGCTCACTGCAACTTCGCTTCCGGGGTTCAAGCAGTTCTCTGCCTCAACTTCCTGAGTAGCTGGGATTACAGGCGCCCGCCACTACACTCGGCTAATTTTTTGTATTTTTAATAGAGACGGGGTTTCATCATCTTGGTCAGGCTGGTCTTGAACTCTCACCCTCGTGATCCACCCGCCTCAGCCTCCCAAAGTGCTGGGATTACAGGCATGAGCCACAGCGCCTGGCTGCCAGGTGGAATCTTATGCTCTCAATCAGTCAGCTAGCCATTCTCTCCAGCTTTTCAGCGGCCCGGTTCTAAGTAATCTCCGGCACCAAAGCCTGCTGCCCCCAATCCCCCAAACCCCACCCCTCCCCAAGCCCAGTGCACCTTCCTGCAGCAGCAGCCGGCAGGGGAGCCTGGGAGCTGAGCCTGTGAAGGGCGTTGTCCCCAGGGGAGAACAGCCGGCATCTCCAGAGACCCAAACCACCAGGTCAAGCCACACTTTCTTGGATACCTTGAATCCTCCACCAACTGAATTCCATAATTCAGATGGGTGCACTAGGCAGGGTTCCCCAGCCTCGGCACGATGGACATTTTAGACCACAGGATTCTTTGATGTGGGAGCAGTCTGGGCATTGTGGGGGTGTCCCAGCACTCCTGGCCTCCAGCCCCGAGATAGCATGAGGTTCTGTCCCACTTGTGACATTCAAATATGTCTCCGTACACTGTCAAATATCCCCCGGGGGCACAACCCACCACTGAGCCTCATGCCCTATCCAGATTCCAAGCCATTCTTGGCCCACAGAGACCTCCCCGGGTGACCAAGATCTGGAGCCACAGCTCCCTACGGAGGGGCGTGGCCCCTGAACCCCTTGCCTGGGGCGTGTTCGAATCCAGTCTGTTTTCATCCTGAAATCCAAATGCATCTCCGAGTTTCCTGTTTTATTTGCATACTACCGACGTCAACTCAGAATAGTTCACAGACTCTGAATCAGTTTATCTGCAAAATAAGTAGAAAACTACCTTTCTTAGGAGTACCTTATGAGGATTAAATAAGAAAATGTTTGGGCCGGGCGCAGTGGCTCAAGCCTGTAATCCCAGCACTTTGGGAGGCCGAGATGGGCGGATCACAAGGTCAGGAGATCGAGACCATCCTGGCGAACACGGTGAAATCCCGTCTCTATTAAGAAATACAAAAAACTAGCCGGGCGAGGTGGCGGGCGCCTGTCGTCCCAGCTACTCGGGAGGCTGAGGCAGGAGAATGGTGTGAACCCGGGAGGCGGAGCTTGCAGTGAGCTGAGATCCGGCCACTGCACTCCAGCCTGGGCGACAGAGCGAGACTCCGTCTCAAAAAAAAAAAAAAAAAAAAGAAAAAGAAAATGTTTGTAAAGTGCCTGACACATGGTAATTTGTCAATACAGTCGAGTTCCTTTCTTATTTATTTTTAACCACAGGTTGCATAGCTACTTAGAAGATCAGAACTAGAATCTGGTCTCTTAGCTCTACGGCTTCTCGCTGAGTGCCCTTTGGGACTATGTTTTTCTACAGTATTTTCAGAATATCCATAACCATTCCTGCTTCCTGCTTGCAATGTTTGAAACAGGGTCATGTCTGAATGGGAGGGAGGGCATGGAAACAGCAGGGGGAAATTCATGTGGGTCCTTCTACTTCTTTATCTCCCTCTTGACACAGCTCTGAATGGATGGTGAAGACGCAAACTGGGGGGACCATTTTACACAAGGAAGAGAAAAACTCCCAAAGAGAATTGTTAATTTTCCAAAAGATTCACCAGCTTTTTTATTTTTGTGATCATCTTCTTGACTTTATTGACATCTGAATCAAGAGTATTCAGAGTTTGACAAAGACACATCAAAAGAGATGAAGTGAGGCTCAGAGGTTCAAGCTCCCTCTAGAAGCTTCATTTCCAGAGGCCAGCAATTTCGTAGGAAACTCTGCCTAGGCTCTGACAGCAAGGAAAGCGTTAAAATCCGCTGGTGCAGTCTGTAATGACAGAAATCTATCTGTACAAGTCAGTGGCCAATAGCTGAAGAAGTATCCAGGGAATAAAAGTATGATTAAGCTTTTCCAAATGGCAGTCCCCCAAGAGGCTCATCCACCTAAATCCAAAAGGCCTTTCTGAGGTCCCTTGTTGACTGTGGCTTAGGACATTGCCCCTAAAAGTGTCAGCTGGTTGAGAATACCACTCCTTCTTATGGTGATCTCACTTCACTTTCTTTGAATCAGGAAACCTCCCACAATTACCGAAGTAGCCGGTAGAGGTAATAAAAACCAACGGAAGGATTTCAGAAGGATTCAGAATTAAGTATCAGCCTTTGATACTTTTGGCACTTACCTGATGTCACCAAGTTACCAGCCCAAAGCTGGGATGCCAGCTCACCCCACTGGGTCTCCTTGTCAAAGTGCAGATCAGTCTGCTGCCTTGCTTATCAGGTCATATGCTCCCCCTTTGTCTGGGGAAGAAGACTCACTACAAACTGTAAGAAGACACACTCCATGCTTTCATCCGCCCCTTGAACGAGATGGCATGCTTTGTAAACGCGTGGCATCACTTAACAAGCACTTTTTAATGATGCTACTAGTAGCTCTTTTTCTTTTTTGGAAGAATTTCACAGGACTGAAATGTAGATTAATTAAAATAGGTTCTAACATACAACACCTCTGCTTTGTCCAGTTGAGTATGGAGACTGTTATCAACAGTAACACTGAGATTTATATACAATTTTCCATACACATAGAATACGCTGGAATGGCATGCAAATGGGAAAATCAATTGGATCTCATCTCACATACTTTGTTACTGTTATTAGCATTTGCAGAGGAGAAAAGACTTTCCTTCTACCCTCCTACGTGTATGAAATAGACGGACAACAGGTAGATTAACAAGAGAGAGTCATATAAACTTGTTCGTTTTTAATATTATTTGCACAGGGTCATCATAGGAAAAAAATGTGAATACCCAAAAAAGTCATGAAATTTGAGAGTTTATGTATGCAGAACTGAGGTATGGAGACATGGCCACCAACTAGAAAGTATCAGAACGGGAATTTAAACCTCATGTGCCAGGACACAAAGCACCTTCCCAAACACCAGCTCTCCTGAGGCTCACTCCACTCCTAACTCCACCCATGTGCTGAAATTCCATGCTGAACTTTTTAAAAAATTAAAATTTGGGCAAAATTCTATGGGAAATTGAAATTAAATTCTATGGGAAATTGAATTTTTTTTTTTTTCAAGACAAGGTCTTACTCTGTCACCCAGGCTGGAGTGCAATGGTATGATCTTGAATCACTGCAACCTCTGCTTCCCAGGCTCAAGGGATCCTTCCGCCTCAGCCTCCAAGTAGCTGGGACCGCAGGTGCACCACGCTTGGCTAATTTTTTGTATTTTTGGTAAAGATGGGATTTCACCATGTCACCCAGGCTAGTCTTGAACTCCTGAGCTCAAGTGATGGCCCACCTAAGCCTCCAAAACTGTCAGGATGACAGGCGTGAGCCACTGCACCCAGCCAGGAAATTAAAATTTCTCTTAACTGTCAAATCTGAAATATGCGGACATAGTACTTTCTGATTCTTTAACTTTCCAATGTTTGACAATGGAATCTAAGAAGACACCCTCTACACACACACACACACACACACACACACACACACATATTCACTTGCTCTAGTGCAGTGAAAAATTGTAAGGGAACCAAAAAGTTCAATCTGTTCTTTTTCTCAGTCCTGAAGTTGTATTCACACGAGTGTGCAAGACTGTGTAGGATTATTGCTTGATGCATTAACACAACTTTATTCAGTGCCCAGGTTTGGATAACCAGAGATCAATGTCATCTAAAGTATCTGATTCCAGAGTTTCAGACAGCATGTAGTAAGAGTTTTGGACAGCAGAGAATTGATCCAAAATGGTATCTAAATCTATATGCCCTCTGAGTTATGACAATAAGAACTAGGCTGGTGAAAGAGATGTAGTAAAGAACACATATATGCATGGCCTGTTGTCTGTGCATAAGTTTCACCAAGACCATGTGGTTTCACCCTTTTTTGTTTGTCTGTTTAAGCAGGGAGACTGATCTCCAAATTAAATCATAAGGAGAGGCTCCCAAAGATGAAAGAGATCAAGGCAAAGCAGCTCCAGCTCAGTAGGTATTTTGGATACCAGCGCTTCTCCTGGAAGCCCTTTGTGAAATCTTTGGGGCTCCATGTGACAAAGTTTGGAAGCCACCTGCCATCTTTGCCTGTGCAAATGCAAGGCTCTGCACTGACACCAGAACTAAGGAAACAACAATGATATTATTAGCCCTGCGCTAAAGCCTCAGAGGAAGGAAGCATCCTGTAAAGAGCGACTGATGAGTAAAAGCAAGAGAGAGGGAGAGAGCGCCAGATGTGTGAGCTCATCTAAATTGTCTTCTTTCATACCTTGAATAAACGTTGATCTTATATTTTAAATTTTGCTTTTAACGGATAATGTCTACAGCACAAATTATAGGAAGGCAAAAACATGAAGGATTATAGGGATACAATATGTTAAATGTAATTTTCAAAGGTCCTTTTTTGTGAGGAATTACAGTAAATTTCTCTGAAGACAAAGTGACTTTGAAGTCAAGGGTGCTATGTGGCCGTCTGTTCTGTAATGCCAGGGGCAGAGCTATTATTATGCTGTCAGCAAGAATGCCTTAGGAGCACTCTTTTCTATATGTGTCTTCTACCTATTCACAGAAAATTCTGCCTCCAAAATACTCTCATAAGTTGCTAAAACTAATAAAGAGGGTCATTATGCACTTTGAAAAGTCATGCTGTTATACAGCCCAGAAGTCTTTTACTATATAAATGAAACACATTCTAGACCTTTTCTTTTCTGTTTTTTATAAATTATTTTTCCTACTTTTTCAGGCAAGAGCTCAGAATGAAATATCTCCATCTCCAAAAGGTAGTAAAGAGAAATGTTGTCCCTCTGACTCTTTCAGGCAGAGACACCACACTGCCCAGATTTTCAGAGACAATCCACCATGTCCAATATTTTACACAGTTATCAGATCACACATTCCTATTTAGGGTTCAGAAAAGATGTTTGCTGTATCATTTTAGATGTAGTAGAGGAGAAGGTTGAGGAGGTCAGGAGAGAAGACGTTTCAAGTCCCAGTATAGAAAACGCCAGTCCTACTGCTCACCCTCGGCATTCAGAGACTACTACCCAGGTTTGCACAGAGCCTCTAGTGCTGTGCCAGGCACCACGGGTACCAAGGGGGATCCAGCACAATCTCCATCCTTGGTTTGCTCCAGCGGCATCCTCATCGGACCTACTACCACTCACTTTGGCCTTATGACCACCTCTCCACCACAATAGGAGCAATGGTTCTAAATGCACACTGACCATGTCCCGCCCCTCCTCCTAAAGGCAGTCTCTTCCCTCCTAAGCAGGCAGAGATCCCCTTTATGACTTGGCCCCACCCATCTTCCTCCCTTGCACCCTGCATTGCAGCAGAACTGGAACCCCCGGAGACTGCCAATTGGACACCCTGGGCATTCATAAATGTGATTTCATTCGCCTGCAACGCCTTTGTGCCCCTTGCCACCTGCCAAATCTACTCATTCTTCAGGGCTCTACTAACCTCCTCAGAGACCCTCCTATGCAGTTTATCCCTCCGCTCCCCAGCGTCCAGGTCAGCAGGCTGCTAAGATGTGACTCATTATACCGGATACCTACCTCTACCAAATGATTCATCTCACCATATTCTAATCATCTGGGATTTGGGGAGGGCTAATTATAAATTTTATTTTTGAAAGGTTTATACTTCACCAAAAAATTGTGCAGAAAGTAGAAAGAGTTCCCATATACCTCATCGCTCCCAACCACCACCAGCACCAATTAATTCTTCCCATAATTAATATCTTGCATTAGTGTGCTACATTCGCTATAATAGAGGAGCCAATATTGATAACATTATTATTAACTAAAGTCCATAGTTTACATTAGAGTTCACTCTTGGTGTAGTACCTTCTGTGGGTTTCACCTAGTGTAAGGATGTAACGTGTCTTTCATGATAGTTTCATGTAGAATAGTTTCACTGCCCTGAAGATCCTTTGTGCTCCACCTACTCATCTCTCTGTCTTCCAAACCCTTGGACACCATTGATCTTTCTCCTAGCCTCATAGTTTTAGCTTTTCCAGAATGTTATATACTTAGAATTATAGAGTATTTATCTCTGGCCTTTTAAGATTGGCTTCTTTCACTTAGTAATATGCATTTACATCTCCTTCATGTAGCTCAGTTGTGTTTATCACCGAGTAGAACTCCACTGCCTGCTGTATCACAGTTTATTTATCTATTCATCTACTGAAGGATACCTTGGGTTGCCTCCAAGCTTTAGCAATTGTGAATACAGCTGCCTTAAATATCCACCTGCAGGTTTTTGTGTGGATATAAGTTTTCAACTGATTTGATAAACACCAAGGACTATGCTAGCCCACCTGAGTCAGTTTGGGCTGCTGTAAACAGAATACCATAGACCGGGTGACTTCTAAACAACACAAATGTATTTCTTACAGTTCTGGAAGCTAGAAGTCCAAGGTGTGATAGATTCAGTGTTTGGTGAGGGCCTGCTTCCTGGCTCATATCAAAAGGGTAAACCAGGGAAGTATTTTCAACCGCAAATACTTTTGCACCAGCCTAATAGATGGCAGTCCTCTCACTGCATCCTCACACGGTAGAAGGGGCAAGCGAGCTCTCTAGACCCCCTTTTTAAATGTTTATTTTGAAACGTTTATTATTTTACATTGAAATCATTTTAAAATATAAAAAATTGTTTATTTTTGAGATCATCTATTTTATCAGCTTTTAAAAAATATATATTTAATTTTAAAGTTCCAGGATACATGTACAGGGTGTGCAGGTTTGTTAGATAGGTAACTGTGTGCCATGGTGGTTTGCTGCACCTATCAACCCATCGCTTAGGTATTAAGCTCCACATGCATTAGCTATTTATCCTGATACTCTCCCTCCTCCCGCCCCCAAACAGGCCCCGGTTTGTGATGTTCCCCTCCCTGTGTCCATGTGTTCTCATTGTTCAGCTTCCACTTATGAGTGAGAACATGCAGTGTTTGGTTTTCTATTCCTTGTTAGTTTGCTGAGGATAAAGGCTTCCAGCTTCATCCATGTACCTGCAAAGGACATGATCTCGTTCCTTTTTATGGCTGTATAGTATTCCATGGTGTATATGTACCACATTTTCTTTATCCAGTCTATCATTGATGGGTATTTGGGTTGATTCCATGTCTTTGCTATTGTGAATAGTGCTGCAGTGAACATATGCATGCATGTATCTTTATAACAGAATGATTTATATTCCTTTGGGTATATACCCAGTACCAGGATCGCTGGGTCAGATGGTATTTCTGCCTCTAGGTGTTTGAGGAATCGCCACACTGTCTTCCACAATGGTTGAACTAATTTACATTCCCACCAACGGTGCAAAAGTGTTCCTATTTCTCCCCAACCTCACCAGCATCTGTTGCTTCTTGACTTTAATAATCACCATTCTGACGGGTGTGAGATGGTCTATCATCGTGGTTTTGATTTGCATTTCTCTAATGATCAGTGATGTTGAGCTTTTTATCAGATGTTTGTTGGCCACATAAATGTCTTCTTTTGAGAAGTGTCTGTTCATGTCCTTTGCCCGCTTTTTGATGGGGTTGTTTTTCCTTGTAAATTTGTTTAAGTTCCTTGTAGATTCTGGATATTAGACCTTTGCCAGACGGATAGATTGCAAAAATTTTCTCCCATTCCGTAGGTTATCTGTTCACTCTGATAACAGTTTCTTTTGCTGAGCATAAGCTCTTTAATTTAATTAGGTCCCATTTGTCAATTTTTGCTTGTGTTGCCATTGCCTTTGATGTTTTTGTCATGAAATATTTTCCCATGCCAATGTCTTGAATTGCATTGCCCAGATTTTCTTCTAGGGTTTTTATAGTTTTTGGTTTTACATTTAAGACTTTAATCCATCTTGAGTTAATGTTTGTATAAGGTATAAGGAAGGGATTCAGTTTCAATTTTTTGTTTTGTTTTGGTTTTGTTTTGAGATGGAGTCTTGCTCTGTCACCCAGGCTGGAGTGCAGTGGCACGATCTTGGCTCACTGTAAGCTCCACCTCCAGGGTTCATGCCATTCTCCTGCCTCAGCCTCCGAGTAGCTGGGACTACAGGCACATGCCACCACGCCTGGCTTTTTTTTTTTTTTTTTTTTTTTTTTTTTGTATTTTTATTACAGACGGCGTTTCACTGTGTTAGCCAGGATGGTCTCGATCTCCTGACCTCATGATCCACCCACCTTGGCCTCCCAAAGTGCTGGAATTACAGGCATGAGCCACCACACCCAGCTAGGATTCAGTTTCAATTTTTTGCACATGGCTAGCCAGTATTCTCAGCACTGTTTATTAAATAGGATATCCTTTCTGCATTCCTTGTTTTTGTCAGGTTTGTCAAAGATCAAATGTTTGTAGATGTGTGATCTTATTTCTGAGATCTCTATTCTGTTCCATTGGTCTGTGTGTCTATTTGGGTACCAGTACCATGCTGTTTTGGTTACTGTAGCCTTGTAGTATAGTTTGAAGTTGGGTAGCATGATGCCTCCAGCTTTGTTCTTTTTGCTTAGGATTTAGACCCCCTTTTATAATGAAGCCTTCATCAATGAGTCTCACCTTCATGACCTAATCACATCCCAACACCATCACCTTGGGGAGTTATGGTTCCATATATCAATTCTGGGGGGACACATTCAATCTATAGCAGTAAGAGTGTGTTTAGTTTTTTTAAAAACTGCCAAAATGTCTTTCAAAGTGGCTATACAAGTTTTGCATTCCACCCAACAAAGAATGAGAGTTTCTGTTGTTGCCAGCATTTGGTGCTCTCAGTGTTTTAGATGTTGGTCATTCCAATAGGTGTGTAGTGGCATCTCTCAATTTGCAGTTCCCTAATGATCTATGGTGGGGAGCATCTTTTCCTATGCTTATTTGCCATCTGTGTATCTTCTTTGGTGAGGTATTTGTTCAGATCTTTTGCCCACTTTTTAATTGAGTTGTTTGCTTTCTACTTGTTGAGTTTTGAGAATTGCTTGTATATTGTGATACCAATCTTTTATCAGGCATAAATTTTGCAAATATTTTCTCCCAGTGTGTGGCTTGTCTTTTCATCCTCTTGATTTTGTTATGTTTTTAGTCTGTCTCAAGCACCAGAATGAAGGCTCCCAGGCTCTGTCCCATTTGTCTTGGTATATTCCCCCTCCCCCAAATTCTGACATGCCAGTACCATCCTCACATAGCATCAGTACAACCTAGTGATACAACAGGGCCTAGTTCTTTGCTTACCACTGCAGGGGAGAACGCCACTCCATTAGGGCTTCAGAACTGTCTCAGAAAGAGAAAAGCAAGGTCAGATTTCATTGGCATTTTGAAGGTGGTTTAAGGTTGCTCTTTCAGTACAAGTGGTTGATTAGGAATAGATAAGGATTATAAGCAAATAGTTTATGTTTGGTGGAAGCAGCAAGAAAAAGGTTTGGAGTTGAGGGAAACGTTTACTAGGGAAGAGTTGATGGTTGTTCTGGAAGTTCCTGTAATAAACAATAAAGCTGTTCACCTAGGTGAGGCTTCCAGTAGCAGCAACGTCATGTTAATGAAGACAATGCAATGGTAAAGTCCTGTTATTGCAGATTTGCATTGTGCGTGGGTACGTAGCCGTGGTTCTAGTCAGTGTTTGGTATCTGTGGTGAGGGATGTAGGCAGGCAGACAAACCACCATTGAGTCTCAGCAGACGACTTCTTGTGGACCCAGTTCATTGGCACTGATAACCTCATCTTCCGAGGTTCTGCTTTCTTAGAAAGAAAATGCTGTTCAGCAAGAACATTCCAGAAAGATTCATGGGACATTTGTTAATTGGCCCCAGGTCCTTCCTACCCCTAGATGACTGTGTCTGCCTTCTGCTCTATTAACTGGTAACTGTAAAAAGAATCTATAAAATCACTCAGGCCTAGATTAAAACCACAGAATACAGCGTTTAACATCTTGCTGCACCCCCATTACATTCCCAGGATTACTCTCCTATATGAAGTCCCTTAGCACTGGGAAGTGTTAAACTACGCCTGAAGGTGCTTCACATGGATTGCAATCACGGGGTGCAATCACAAAGCCTCTGATAGAGAGGAGAAGATGATCTGTGGGGGAAGGTCTTCCATGTAATTTTCCTGTAGAGAATTTCTCACTAGTTTGAATTCTCTTATGATTACAAGAAGCATGAGTTATGTCTGAGGCTTTTCCACATTCCTTAAATTTAGAGTTTGTTTTTTTAATAATGAATCTTCTTATATTCAGTGTGAGATGTGCCTCCATTGGCAGTTTCCCCATAGCCATTTTTGGCATGGGCATCCCTGCTATGAGATGGCTGGCATGTCTTCGGGTGCCGCCCCATCTACTTCCCTAGCCTCACTGTCTCCCCTCCCGCCTAGATCACCCAGCTCTAGCAAACACTGGAATCCTTTCTATTACTCAGACATCCCAGGCCCATTCCCTTCTCAGGAACTCTAGACATGATGCATCATCCAGTTCTCATTCAATGTCACCACCCTTGACCACCCTAGTGACAGCAGACACCATTCATCTCTTAAGTCACTCCCTAGCTCATGGATCTATATTAGGTTGTCCATAGCACTTCTCAGTATCTGAAATTACACTGCATTATATATTTTTGTATAAGTGTAATGTCTGTTCCTGCCCCATTGAAAATGCAAGTTCTCTTAAGGCAGGGACATCGTCTTGTTCACGCCTGTATCCCTAGTCTTAGAGGAGTGCCTAGCATATGGATGCACTCGTTATTTATTTAATGATTGAATACAGAAGTCTGGACTAAAACATTCTTTGCATTCATTATTTCTCTCCCGCTTGATTCCTTTAATGTTCAGGAAGGACTGTGCCACAGCATAAAGCTTTTAGGCACTGCTTTTATATGGCGCATCTTTCCATTACGAATGTTATGATGGAAAACAAGAGCTAATGTATCCCTGAAGGCCTTCTCACTGACATTAGACTTCCAGCATGTGTTCGCAGTATCAATATGTGATGTTGAATAAGGCACAAGAAAGACTTCCCAGACCTCAGCCCTTCTCGCCTTGAGTCTCTCCTACGTATTTCCATTATACCTTATGTATTTCCATTATACCTTATGTATTTCCGTTATACCTTATGTATTTCCATTATACCTTATGTATTTCCGTTATACCTTATGTATTTCTGTTATACCTTATGTATTTCCATTATACTTTATGTATTTCCATTATACCTTATGCATTTCCATTATACCTTATGTATTTCCGTTATACCTTATGTATTTCTCTATTGGAGTCTTTATCAAATTGACATAATTGTGTCCCTCCAGATGACTGCTGACAACTCAAGGGCAGAGACTCCGCTGCCTATGTTTTCTTTTTATCTTTAGCACTTGCAGGTATTTTCTTTTTTCTTTTCTTTCTTCCTTTTTTTTTTTTTTTGAGACGGAGTCTTGCTCTGTCGCCCAGGCTGGAGTGCAGTGGCACGATCTCGGCTCACTGCAAGCTCTACCTCCTGGGTTCACGCCATTCTCCTGCCTCAGCCTCCCGAGTAGCTGGGACTACAGGTGACTGCCACCATGCCTGGCTAATTTTTGTCTTTTTAGTAGACATGGGGTTTCACCATATTGGCGAGGCTGGTCTTGAACTCCTGACCTCAGGTGATCCACCCACCTCGACCTCCCAAAGTGCTGGGATTACAGGCGTGAGCCACTGCACCCGTCCAGCACTTGCAAGTATTTTCTACATAACAGAAGCTCTACAAATGTTTGTTAAATTAATAAATAAAGGCTTTCTCCACTATTTTTTCTGATGACTTTAAAGATTTTTTTTTAAGAGAAAAAATAACAAATGCTGGTGAGCCTGCAGAGAAATAGGAATGCTTATACACTGCTAGTGGGACTGTAAATTAGTTCAGTCACTTTGGAAAGCAATTTGGAGATTTATCAAAGAACTAAAAAAAGAACTACCACTTGACTGAGCAATTTCACTATTGGGTATATACCCAAAGGAAAATAAATCACTCTACAAAAAAGACACCTGCACCCGTATGTTTATTGCAGCACTATTCACAATAGCAAAGACATGGGATCAGCCTAGGTGTCCATCAACAGTGGGCTGAGCAAAGAAAATGTGGTCCATATACACCATGGAATACTACACAGCCAGAAAAAAGAATGAAATCATGACCTCTGCAGCAACATTATGGAACTGGAGGTCATTATCCTAAGCGAATTAAGGCAGGAACAGAAAACCAAATACCACATGTTCTCACTTATAAATGAGAGCTAAACATTGGGTACATATGGACATAAAGATGGAAATAACAGACACTGGGGACTACCAGAGCGGAAAGAGGGGGAGGAGGGAAAGGGCAAAAAGCTACCTATTGAGTTCCATGCTCACTACCTGGGTGACAGGAACATTCATACCCCAAATCTCAGTGTCATGCAATACACCTTTGTAACAAACCTGCACATGTGGCCCCGAATCTAAAATGAAAGTTGAAATTATTTAAGAAAAAGAAAAAAAAATAAAGATAAGATTGTTAAGTGAAGGTTTTCCCACATATACATAAATTTGTAGATTTTTCTCTCTACTGTAAAGTCTAAGATGTTCAGTGTCACATGCACTGGGGCTAAAGACGGTGTCAAGATAATTTGCCAAGTGAGGAGTTTGGTGCCAGACCCTTTCTTTTGCCTATAGCCTCTGTGGTCATTCTTAAGTCAGCAAATAGAATGCAAATGGAATAATTCACTAAGCAGTTTCATTTATGTTAAAAGCTAAAGCAGAGAATTTTGCAACCCTAGCCCTCTGCCCTACCTCCATTAGCATTCCAATCCCAGTCAACATGACCAAGCACAATGTCTGATGCCATCGGCCACTCAGAACACATTCGTTGTGGAGGGTCATCATTTTGGTTGCAATCTACAACTTCTTCTGCTGGAAAACCTTCTGAGCGTATCACCTCTCAAGCACAATTCATACCAACCAAGAAAAATCATACCTGGCAGGGGATGGTCAGGATGAAAGTTCCTTTTCTTAGAAATTTCATCGATTTTTATAGTTTGTCAAAGCTAACATGGTGCTGTCTAACACTTAGCATTTTATATTGGCAATTCAGGATTTAAATTGTTTAAATTATGTCTATTTCTCCTGTTTTGGAATCAAGGTTAAGACTAAGAAACTCCTTTACCTGCTGACCCATGTGGTGGTAATGTGAAATTACAGAGGAAAATAGAGCAGAACATTAACTGAGAGTTTGACTCCCTGTCTGTGAGACACCACAAAGTGGCCTTTTAAAAATAGGAAGTACCTGCTGGGCGCGGTGGCTCACACCTGTAATCCCAGCACTTTGGGAGGCCAAGGCGGGTGGAGGGCTTGAGATCAAGAGTTCAAGACCAGCCTGGCTAACGTGGAGAAACCTCCTCTCTACCAAAACTACAAAAATTATCTGGGTGTGGTGGTGGGCACCTGTAATCCCAGCTACTTGGGAGGCTGAGGCAGGACAATCGTGTGAACCCGAGAGGGAGGGGCTGCATTGAGCCAAGATCATGCTACTGCATGCTAGCCTGGGTGACAGAGCGAGACTCTGTCAAAAACAAACAAACAAACAAAAAACTGTGACTTAGCAACCCAGCCAATCATCTAAAGAAAGTTGTCAAATGCTTACCATGTCACCCATATATCCATTTTTAAATGTTTTCAATAAATGTACCAAGTGCCTACTACTTTTAAATCATTTTATTTCTGAAATCCCTGTAAAGGGAATGTGATTATTCACATTTTGCAAAGAATAAAATTGAGGTTCAGTTAGGTAACATTTTCTAAATTACACAGCTAATAAATAACAGGTAATTTACATACTGCCTCTACCATACAACCTACCTTCAAGAAAATAAAAGATAAAAAGGGAAAAGTAGCAAAGGGCAAAGGGAGCTAGTCCTGAAAGGGACTGAAAGGTGAATACTCAAGGAAGTGATTACAAAGAATTAAGAATCCAAACTGGCCTGGCATGGTGGCACACACCTGTAATCCCAGCACTTTGGGAGTCCGAGCTGGGCAGACAGCTTGAGCCCAGGAGTTGGAGACCAGCCTGGGAAACATGGTGAAACTCCATCTCTATTAAAAATAGAAAAATTAGCTGGGCGTGGTGCCATGTGCCTGTAGTCCCAGCTACTCAGGAGGCTGAGATGGGAGGATCACCTGAACCTGGAGAGGTCAAGGCTGCAATGAGCTGGGAGCATGCCACTGCACTCCAGCCTGGGCAACAGAGCAAGACTTTGCCAAAAAAAACCCAGAAAAACCCAAAAAACCCAAACTGTCTCTGAGGGGTGAAGCGTGTTCCAATGCTAAAAGGTGCTATTAATAGACAAAAAAGGATACTCATAAGGAGAATGTTATGAGAGAGACATATATAGGTGATATGGTTTGGCTCTGTGTCCCCACCAAATCTCATCTTGTAGCTCCCATAATTCTCATGTGTTGTAAGAGGCACTCAGTGGGAGATGATTAAATTATGGGATGCGTCTTTCTCATGCTGTTCTCGTGATAGTGAACGGGTCTCACAAGATCTGATGGTTTTTTAAAATGGAAATTTCCATGCACAAGCTCTCTTTGCCTGCTGCCATCCATGTAAGATGTGACTTGCTCCTTCTTGCAAGTCACCATGATTGTGAGGCCTCCCCAGCCACGTAAAACTGTGAGTCCAATTAAACCTCTTTCTTTTGTAAATTTCTCAGTCTTGGGTATGTCTTTATCAGCAGCATGAAAACAGATGAATACAGTAAATTGGTACCGGTAGAATGGGGCACTGCTAAAAAGATGCCCAAAAATGTGGAAGTGACTTTGGAACTGGGTAACAGGCAGAGGCTGGAACAGTTTGGAGGGCTCAGAAGAAGATAGGAACATGTGGAAAAGTTAGGAAAGTCCCTAGATACTTATTGAATGGCTTTGACAAAATGCTAATAATGGTATGGACAATGAAGTCCAGGCTGCGGTGGTCTCAAATGGAGATGAGGAATTTGTCGGGAACTGGAGCAAAGGCAACTCTTGTAATGTTTTAACAAAGAGACTGGCAGCATTTTGTCCCTACCCCAGATATTTGTGGAACTTTAAACTTAAGAGAAATGATTTAGGGTATCTGGCAGAAGAAATTTCTAAGCAGCTAAGCATTCAAGAGGTGACTTGGGTGCTGTTAAAGGCATTAGGTTTTGAAAGGGAAACAGACCATAAAAGTTTGAAAAATTTACAGCCTGACAATGTGATAGAAAAGAAAATCCCTTTTTCTGAGGAGAAATTCAAGCTGGCTGCATACATTTGCATAAGTAACAAGGAGCTGAATGTGAATCACCAAGACAATGGGGAAAATGTCTCCAGGGCATGTTAGAGACCTTTGCAGCAGCCCTTCCCATCACAAGCCTGGAGGTTTAGGAGGAAAAAATGGTTTCATGGGCGGGGCCCAGGGTCCCTCTGCTGTGTGCAGTTTAGTGACTTGATGCCCTGTGTCCCAGCCACTTCAGTCATGACTAAAAGGGGCCAATGTAGAGCTCAGGCCATGGCTTTAGAGAATGTGAGCCTCAAGCCTTCACAGCTTCCACATGTTATTGAGCCTACTAGTGAACAGAAGTCAAGTATTATTTTGGGACCCTCCACCTAGATTTCAGAAGATGTATGGAAACGCCTGGATGCCCAGCAAAAGTTTGCTGTTGAGGCCAGGTCCTCATGGAGAACCTCTGCTAGGACAGTATAGAAAGGAAATGTGGGATGGGAACCCCCACACAGGGTTCCTATGGGGGTACCACCTAGTGGAGCTGTGAGAAGAGGGCCACCATCCTCCAGACCCCAGAATGGTAGATCCACTGACAGCTTGCACTGTGCACCTGGAAAAGCTGCAGACACTCAATGCCAGCCTGTGAAGGCAGCCAGGAGAGAGGCCGTGCCCAGCAAGGCCACAAGGGCAGAGCTGCCCAAGACTATGGGAACCTACCTCTTGCATCAGTGTGACCTGGATATGTGACATGGAGTCAAAGGAGATCATTTTGGAGCTTTAAGATTTGACTGCCCTGCTGGATTTTGGACTTGCATGGGGCCTGTAGCCCCTTTGTTTTGGCCAATTTCTCCCATTTGGAATGGCTGTATTTACCCAATGTCTGTACCCCCCCTGTATCCAGGAGGTAACTAACATTGCTTTTGGTTTTACAGGCTCATAGTTGGAAGGGAATTGCCTTGTCTCTGATGAGACTTTGGACTGTGAACTTTTGAGTTAATGCTGAAATGAGTTGAGACTTTAGGACTTTAGGGGACTGTTGGGAAGGCATGATTGGTTTTGAAATGTGAATATATGAGATTTGGGAGGGGCCAGGGATGGAATGATAGGGTTTGGCTCTGTGTCCCCACCCTAATCTCATCTTGTAGCTCCCATAATTCTCATGTGTTGTGGGAGGGACCTGGAGGGAGATGACTGAATTATGGGCAGGTCTTTCCCTTGCTGTTCTTGTGACAGTGAATACGTCTCACCGGGATCTGATGGTTTTTAAAAACTGGAGTTTCCATGCACAAGGTCTCTTTGCCTGCTGCCATCCATGTAAGATGTTACTTGCTCCTCCTTGCCTTCCACCATGATTGTGAGACCTCCCCAACCACATAAAACTGTGAGTCCAATTAAACCTCTTTCTTTTGTAAATTGCCCAGTCTCAAGTATGTCTTTATCAGCAGCATGAAAACGGACTAATACAATAGGTATATTCAAAATGAAAAGATCCCCACCACAGCCTGAAAAGACGAGCAGGAAGGAGGAAAAGAGACAAACCATCATTCCAATAAATGCAACAAATGGAGTTTCTTCTATTTTCTTGAATATTCTAAAATTTAAGTATTGAAAGGTACTTGAGAAATCATCTAGCTCCTATCCCTCCTTCGGGTAAATCCGTATTTCCATGGTCTCTGACAAATAAGAACCTCGTTATATATCTTTATGGCCACAAAACTAGTGGCGTCAACCACCTTCCTCAAGGAGTTTCCTAAATTTCAAACTTCCAGACTTAAAATGAATCATCGCGTTGTCTCCCCATGATCTATTTAAAAAAATATTTCTAAGTGAATGCTGTGTACGACCTCTACTATTTCATTACTAAATAACAGGACCTGTTAAAATGTTTTTATGGCTAAGATCCTTCCAACACCAGCAGATCTCTGAGACCCAGCAGAACAAATGTTTAAAAATCAGAATCTCCTGTTAAAGGGAAGATATCAGAGCTAAAAGCATCCTTGATTCCAAAACAGACATTCTAAACCCTGTTTTTCCACTTTCAGATAAAAACTCTGGCAAGAAAATAGGTATTTTCTGTGCTTTCCAAAGCAATTGTCACCAAATTTTCTTTTCTTATTTGTTCAATAGATAATCAGACTTCACACTAAATACAGATTGCCTGCATCTCCCAAAGCTAACAAGAGTATTGATAGGAAAGGTGATAGGATAGGTATAAGGCCTCCTGCCTTCATGACAAAACACACAAGCTTTTCACAAGAGCCCAGATTGCAACATTCTGACACTAGAGGCACGGCGCACTCTTCGAACCCATCGTTCTATAATGCAGAGGCTTGTTTTTCTGGGACAGACCATCAAGTAGCTCAAAGTTTAAAAAATTCAGAATAAAATCATTTTCTTAAGCTGTGCCTTCTTAGCCCTTCTTTATTAAAATTGTTTATCTCTTGTTATACTTTTTTCTCTTTAAAGAGAAATTCCTAAATATTATATTGTAACCCACTGAGAAAGCCACTCCCTTTCACTTTTTTAATTTATTTTACTTTAAGTTCTCGGATACATGTGCAGAACATGCAGGTCTGTTACATAGGTATACATGTGCCGTGGTGGTTTGCTGCAACTATCCACCCATCATCTAGGTTTTCAGCCCCGCATGCATTAGGTATTTGTTCTAATGCTCTCTCTCCCCTTGCCCCCAACCCCTAGCCAGCCCAGGTGTGTGATGTTCTCCTCTCTCTGTCCATGTATCCTCATTGTTCAGCTTCCACTTAGGAGTGAGAACATGCAGTGTTTGATTTTCTGTTCCTGTGTTAGTTTGCTGAGAATATTGCTTCCAGCTTCATCTATGTCCCTGCAAAGGACATGAACTCATTCTTTTTTATGACTGCATAGTATTCCATGGTGTACATGTGCCGTATTTTCTTTATCCAGTCTATCACTGATGGGCATTTGGGTTGGTTCCATGTCTTTGCTACTGTAAATGGTGCTGCAATAAACATACATGTGCATGTGTCTTTATAGTAGTACAATTTATAATCCTTTGGGTATGTCCTCCATCCCTTTATTTTGAGCCTTTGTGTGTCTTTGCACATGAGATGGGTCTCCTGAATACAGCACACTGATGGGTCTTGACTCGTTACCCAATTTGACAGTGTGTGTCTTTTAATTGAGGCATTTAGCTTATTTATGTTTAAGGTTAATATCGTTATGTGTGAATTTGATTCTGTCATCATGATGGTAACTGGTTATTCTGCACATTAGTTGATGTAGTTTCTTCATAGTGTCATTGGTCTTTATATTTTGGTATGATTTTGCAGGGAAAACCACTCACTTTCATATCACTGGCATCACCTTTAGGAGATATTTTCTATGGAACACTTTGGACCCAAATGTGGACAGAAGACAAAAGCCCATCAATCTTTTGTGCACCGGATGGATACTCATTCTCGATAGTTACTGTGATACCTTTATTTCCCTGGGGCTCTGGCTTACAATGTATTATCATATTAATTTTATTGATTCCCACAACTATCTCTGATGTAGGTAGAATATATACTAGGATTCCAATCTTACAAGTGAAGGACCTAAGACTCAGACATTAGCTACCATGTGACCTCTCTGAGATTGAAGGTGAGCCCAGAGTCTCTACTCCCACACAACAAATGATGGATGTCTACCTCCTCCATCAAAACAAATCAGTCAAGACCCACCAGGTCACCCACATCGTATTTCTACTGGACAAGGCTACTCTAGAGCCAATATAAGCAACTTTTCCAGAACAGGGCCAGATAGTAAATAGTTTAGTCTTTGGAAGCTATACCATCCCCACAATACACTCCACTGTTACAGGAAAAGAAGCCACACAACATGCAAACAAACGAGCAGGGTTGTACTCCAATACAGCTTTACGTGAAAAGCAGGTGTCAGGCTGCATTCAGCCATGGTCCACAATTTGCTAATACCCCACTTGAGAACATAGCAAGCATTTTAAAATTAACATGTTATTTTTCAACAACCTGTGTTTACTCAGCAGTTTTCGTGAGCCAGTAATAACAGAGAATGAGATCTTACTGTCTCCTCTGGATAAGGAAGAAGTCAACAACCAGGCCTCACAGGCAGAGATGAAGGCCCCTCGGCCTTATGTGTCATGGAGGAACCTGGTTTGCCTTCTCACCTTGTTCATTTCAAGCCCACCATGGAGGCAATTAACTGACCATGTTCCCTACCACAACAGAACACAGGCAACTCTTTACCCTAACAGCTTCCCCTGCAGCAAGAAGATACTAAATAAAGGTTCAGGCACCGAGTTCCCCTTTCCAACCAGTGCCTGCTGGTGTGGTTCACGAGCTGGTACCATTTTGAGACAATCCACTCTGTCTCTCTTTACATCTTGACTGCGAATTCCTTTGTAGCCCAAATCTACCACTCAAAGTTGCATTTGCAACACTGTGGCACCATTTAATCGGCAGTATCTAGCCTGCTTTTGTGGGGCATGCTGGAGTTCCTGGGGCAAATGACAACATGTCCCACAACTGTCCAAGTCATCCATCCGGAGAAGCTCCAAAAAGGGCAAGTGGTGCCTGAAATCACTTTGGTCTCAAACACAATGTGAGAGGAAAACAAATCACATGGAGGATAGCATGCCGAGATCCTCAAAGAACCTGCTAGTGCTGAACATTAACCAAAAAAGCACCCATCTAAAAGCAAGGGATTGTCTCACAACCAAAAGCACCCATCTAAAAGCAAGGGATTGTCTCACAACCAACTCTCACAGGCCCTGTTGGTCTCCAAATCTGTTATCATTCTTGATTTGCCCAAATAAGAGGAAGCAAAATTTGCCAACATTAAACAGTTTTAATGACTTTTTCTTTCACAGGGAATAGAGGGAGCTAATGAAGGGCTTTCCAGCTTATGTCTCTGGATGCTAGAAAATCCAGATTTCACCACCCACTACATTGTTAGTGTGTTAGTTTAGATAAAGAATCATCATTAAGCCAGGTGGGATGGCTCGCACCTGTAATCGCAGCACTTTGGGAGGCTGAGGCGGGTGGATCACTTGAGGTCAGGAGTTCAAGAACGCCCTGGCCAACATGGTGAATTCCCATCTCTACTAAAAATACAAAAAGTAGCCGGGTATGGTGGCACATGCCTGTAATCCCTGCTATTCAGCAAGCTGAGGCAGGAGAATCCCTTGAACATGGAAGGCAGAGGCTGCAGTGAGCTGAGATCATACCACTGCACGCCAGCCTGGGCAACTGAGTGAGAGAGACTCTGTCTCAAAAAAAAAAAAAAAAAATTATTAGATTAGACATGTTCCTCTCTTACTAACATATTCACAACCTCATTTACATTTTTCTTACTTAGTGAAAATTAGTATTTGCACATTTAATTCCACAGAAAATAAAAAATTTCCCAACTATGGCAGAAGAACAAGTAAGGACAGAAGCTAAACTGCTTTCGTGCTTCCTAGTATCATGTCTCTACCTATTTTAAACAGAAGGGATCAAGTTTCTACTTTAGAAAATAAGCAAAACAAATCATTAGTAATATTAATCATTGTCAGTTTATTTTTCCTCCTCTTTTTTATTTGGTTAGGTGCTGACATGTATAAGCTTTAAGTAAATTGAACGTCCACTTGTATTTTATTGCTTGTTACAAACCCTCAAACCACAGCAATATTCACAGTTTATGTTAGAAACAGCAAAATCGATGTGAATTCTGGAGTTGACAGTGACAGATGGAAGCCCTTATGCAGATGCGCTCGCTGCTTCGCAGGACTTGAGGTCCTTGGGAATTTTTTGTGTTATTTGCGAGACAGGTGACTTGGAAGGCAGTGTGCCCGGGCAGCAGCCTCCCTCCAGCTCCCACCCACAGGACTGCAGCACTCGGTTCATTTGCAATGGGCATCAAGATTGACTTTCTTTAAGAAGTAAACCCAGAAACAGAGAAGCCTGTGGCTATGTACCAACTGCCTTCAGATTTTCCACAATCTGTCCTCAACCACAGAACCTCCCAGGAGAGGTAAAAGGTGAGCTCACGGCTGGGAACCAGAACAGGAGCCTCATGCAGTCCCAGAACCACTGGGTGATACCTGGTAAGTCTCATCTCCCTTTGGGACCTGGTCTCCTCCTCCAAAAATAGTCGGTAGTTCCTACAACGCATATTTTAAGGTTTTTGTGCTCAAAAAACATCTGCGAGCACGTACTATGTACTGGGAGCTGAGTGACAGTAGGGCCACGTGTTCTCAATGGGGAAGCCATCCAACATGCTCCCTTCCAGGTCCCGTCCTCTCACACCTGAAACTCTCCACATATCCGAGGAGGAAGGTGATGCTGCTCCCCGCTGTCTGTGTGCAGTGTGACTCGCGGGAGCTCCTCCTTTCATTCAGCAGGAAGCCTTTGCAAAGTGCCTGAGTGCTTTAGAGCTTTGCGGGGCCCTGGGAGCACAAAGACCCATGAGACAAATGTCTGGTTGCTAGATTCTCCAGCGCAGTAAACAACAAAATAAATTACCATGCGATGCAATCTTCCCTTACGGCAGAGGCATGAGAAACGTGCTTCAGGTGGAAACTACTGAGATCCACGCACCTGATTTTAACAGAGGGAGACGGTGAAGGTGTCTCCAAGCAAATGCCGTGAGAGTCAGCCTGGAGGATGCGCCAGAGACGGTCAGATGGGGATGGTGGAGGCCAAGGCTGTCACCTCAGGCCCGGGGCAGGCATGCAGCCTCACAGGGGGAAAGGTGGGCCGCAGCAGGGAAAGGGAAAGAATCCATGAGAGAGGTTTATAACATTAACTGCGTATTTTTGGCAGGGTGCGGTGGCTCATGCCTGTAACCCCAGCACTTTGGGAAGCTGAGGCGGGCAGATCACGAGGTCAGGAGATCGAGACCATCCTGGCTAACATGGTGAAACCCCGTCTCTACTAAAAATACAAAAAATTAGCCAGGCGTGGTGGCGGCACCTGTAGTCCCAGCTACTCGGGAGGCTGAGGCAGGAGAATGGCCTGAACCCAGCAGGCGGAGTTTGCAGTGAGCCGAGATCACGCCACTGCACTCCAGCCTGGGCAACAGAGCGAGACTCTGTCTCAAAAAAAAAAAAAAAAAAACAAAAATCAACTGCATATTTTTTAAACATCTTTTTTGACACAGCAATGATATTTTCACAGTAATCCATTTACTGAATAAAATCACAGCAACCATAGTTTACTATTCTGCCTAGAGCTGACCTTTTTATCTTAAAGTAGCATACTTTTCAAACATTCTGTTAAAAAAAAAAAAAAAAAAACTCTTCTGTTTTTCCTGTGAACATTTAGGATGTGGTCAGGGAAAGGTGGTTGTTTTTTACAATACAGAAAGGGCTCCAAAGGACTTGACTTTTCAGCCAACCTCTGTCCTCCCTGTCCTCTGAGTACCCATCTGCCCCTCCATCTGCTGACTTGGGACCACTTATGTGATCATATTCCTCTGAGTAATAGGAAGTTTCTGTCCTACTCATTGATTGCAACCCATAAAACTGCTTTCAGGTTTCAAAACCATGTTCTGGAATAGCAGAGTACATTCCCCGGGCTCGGCGGGCCCAGGATTCCTTTTCCACTAGCAGTATCGACTTGCAAGTCTAGGACCGTGGCTGTCCCTGTCAGTAGTCACCTTCCTTGTCATCGAAGGAGTGACCGCTGGCTGCAATGCTTGCTAGCAGAGGAGGGTGGGCAGCCAAGGATCCCTACACTCCCGTTCTCTTCTGCTCCACCGGGCAGAGCCAAGTTGGGTTAGAATGTCCCTCCGAAACTGCTGCTACACACAGGTATGTATACTCAGTGTGTGTGTGCAAATCATTTAAGGTGCAGAATTTTGCTTTCAAGAAGGAAATTACAATGCACACAAATCTTTCTCTCCTCCCTCTGTTTTCCATTCATTCTGGGATCTCTGCGAGGCCAAATCCACCCAGTGCCCAGCACCACCCCTGGGGGTGGAGGACAGCAGTCTGTAGGCATCAGTAACATCAGTAACAATGGTTCATCTCCACTGGGCAGGCTTTCCCCTGCCAACACCGCATTCGATGTCACTTCTCAGAGCTCAGCATTTGCGTTATGCTGGCTGGATGCCTCTGGCATGCCTCGGGAAGACCATCAAGCACTGGAAGGCATTTCAGGCCTGTGAGTCCTCTGGGGGACCCTGGTCATCACTGGCCCAGTCTGAGGGGTAGGGGGATACCCGAGTTTACTTGGAATGCCCAAATTTTAAAAACCTGTAGGTCAGATGTTCCAAACCCAGCTGCCCGGAATTATCCAAAGAGCTTAAATACAATACATATCAGGGCCAGGCTCCACTGGCCCCACTGGCCCCACTGAATGTGAAGTGGCCCATCTGAGAAAATGCTACCATCTCCTGTCATGGCTGGCATTTAGCTAGCAGTAAATGAGTACCCAGGCAGAGTAGGATGTGCCCGTACACCCTACAGTGCATAAATCTGCAGCGAGCTGCAAGCTGCAGATTGAAATATACATTCCTCACGCTGTCATCACTGCAGAGCTCATGAGTCCCCCCTCCCCTGGCTGACTGAAGTCTACAGAACTGAAGCCAAGAAATATGCCTTTGCAGAAAGTCTTGTACAGATTCTGACCACAGCCACTGGGTCAACGCCCTAAGGATTCCACTCAGAATTTGTATGACTACACCAGTGTGGGTTGGAATAATCCTGGTTCTGGGTCACTCTGAACCTGATCAGGAAGTGCCTGAGTGGCCACCAAGGCACTCCTCAAAGGTCACTGTGGGCTGACAGCCACAGATGTTGACAACCAAGACAGGAGGCTGACTCCAGTACAGCCACCAGGAGCTTGACAAGTTTTTGAATAGCAGGAGGAAGCACTACAAAGCTATAGACCAGCAAAGTGGGTTTACATCCCCTGTAATGTTTCAATGTCTTTAGGTTCCAACAAATAGTATAATTATATGAGGTAGGGAGCAAAGAGTCATGTGAGAAAAGAGTAACTAAAACCTTTAAAAAAAATCCTCTTCCCAGCACTTTGGGAGGCCGAGACGGGCAGATCACGAGGTCAGGAGATCGAGACCATCTGGCTAACACGGTGAAACCCTGTCTCTACTAAAAAATACAAAAAACTAGCCGGGTGAGGTGGCGGGCGCCTGTAGTCCCAGCTACTAGGGAGGCTGAGGCAGGAGAATGGCGTAAACCTGGGAGGCAGAGCTTGCAGTGAGCTGAGATCCGGCCACTGCACTCCAGCCTGGGCAACAGAGCAAGACTCCATCTCAAAAAAAAACAAAAAACAAAAAACAACAACAAAAAAAGGTCATGCCCATTGGGAACGATAGTATGGGGAGTTAAAAACAAAAATTCACACCCAAACAACGTTCTGAGGAAGTACCAAGCACTCATTTTTTGCTTTGTTTCCCAAGAAAATTTTAGTCAGATATTTAAGTCCTTTTGGAAAAAGACTCCATCCCAGTTGGCGCAGCCACATACAAGGCACTTTTAACATAAAAATATAAATGCAGTAAAAGTCTGATACAGAATTCGAGGATATTTCTGAAGATGACTCCTCAGGAAAGCTTTCAAGAACCATAAAATTATAGGTGACTCATACTCTCAATCCTTATAGCTAAAAAGAAGCACGTGGCCAGCAGTAGGCAAGCAGCACTGCACAGAATCCCTGCCATACTTACAGGTTTCTTTGAATTGGAAGAAATCCTTGCTCATTTAGTTAACATAAGTTTGAATGTTTGAGCACTTCATGGTTGTCAGAAGCTATATGACAAACCTAAAATACAGAATTAGTTTGTATTCCAGAGGGTTTTTTTTTTTTGTCTATGAAAATAAAACCAAACCACAAAATCTTTTCAGATTCTTGAGGCCAGAAGGCCTCATCGAAACCAAAGCGAGGGTCCTCTTACAAATCTCTATCCAAAAATTGTTCTGATGCATGATAAATTGCAGCCAGTCTCTCTCCAATGCCAAAACAGCAAGAAGAAAATTCATTACTTGTCTAGTCTTCTGAATCAACAAGGCCCATCCTGGTCTCCCAGCCTGCAGTGAACACTTGATCCTGATGAGGTCCTGGGTCTCTTCAAACCCTGGCTCACTGTGGTCCCTCACACAGTTGATACCTCCTTGATATGGTTCAACTCTGTGTCCTCACCCAAATCTCACCTTGAATTGTAATCCCTATAATCCCCACGTCAAGGGCAGGACCAGGTGGAGGTAATCGGATCATGGGGGTGGTTCCCCCATGCTGTTCTCATTATACTAAGTCTCATGATATCTGATGGTTTTATAAGCATCTGGCATTTCCCCTGCTTGCACTCATTCTCTCTCCTGCCACCCTGTGAAGAGGTGCCTTCTGCCGTGATTGTAAGTTTCCTGAGGCCTCCCCAGCATGTGGAATTGTGAGTCAATTAAACCTTTTTTCTTTATAAATTGGAACTGAAATACTCAGTCTTGGGTATTCATAGAAGCGTGAGAACAGACTAATACAGTAAATTGGTACCAAGAGTGGGATTCTGTTGTAAAGATACCTGAAAATGTGAAAATGACTTTTGAACTGGGTAACATGCAGAGGTGGGAACATTTTGGAGGGCTCAGAAGAAAACAGGAAAACGTGGGAAAGTTTGGAACTTCCTAGAGACTTGAATAGCTTTGACCAAAATGCTGATAGTGATCCAGACAATGAAGTTCAGGCTGAGGTGGCCTCAGATGAAGATGAGGAACTTGTTGGTAACTAGAGTAAAGGTCATTCTTGCTATGTTTTAGCAAAGAGACTGGTGATATTTTGCCCCTGCCCTAGAGATCTGTGGAACTTTGAACTTGAAAGAGATGATTTAGGGTATCTGGCAGAAGAAATTTCTAAGTGGCAAAGTGTTTAACAGGAAGCAGAGCTTAAAAGTTTGGAAAATTTGCAGCTTGACAATGCAACGAAAAAGAAAAACCCATTTTCTAGGGAAAAACTCAAGCCTGCTATAGAAATTTGTATAAGTAATGAGGAGCTGAATGTTAATCACCAATACGATAAGAAAAATGTCTCCAGGGCATATCAGACACTTCCAAGGCAGCCCCTACCATCACAGGCCTGGAGGCCTAGGAGGAAAAAGTAGTTTTGAGGGCAGGGCCCAGGGCCCTCCTGATCTATGCAGCTTCAGGACATGGTGCCCTACATCCCAGCTGCTTCAGCGCGCCAGTTGTGGATAAAAGGGGCCAAGGTATAGCTCAGGCCGTTGCTTCAGAGAGTGCAAGCCCCCAACCTTGGTGGCTTCCATGTGGTGTTGAGCCTGTGGGTGCACAGAAGTCAAAAACGGAGGTTTGGGAGCCTCCACCTAGATTTCAGATGATGTATGGAAATGCCTGGATGTCCAGGTAGAAGTTGTCTCCCTCACGGAGAACTTCTGCTAGGGCAGTGCTGAAGGGAAATGTGGGGTTGGAGCCCCCACACAGAGTACCAATGGGGGAACTGCCTAGTAGAACTGTGAGAAGAAGGCCACCATTTTCCAGACCCAAGAATGGTAGATTCACTGACAGTTTGCACTGTGTACCTGGAAAAGCAGTACTCTCAAAGCCAGCCCACGAAAGTAGCTTGAGAGGGGAGTTGTACCCTGCAAATTCACAGAGGTGAAACTGTCCAAGGCCGTGGAAGCTCACTTCTTGCATCAGCATGATCTGGATGTGAGACATGGAGTCAAAGGAGATCATTTTGGAACTTTAAGGTTTAATGACTGCCCTATCGGATTTCAAACTTGCCTGGGGCCTTTATTTTGGCCAATTTCTCCCATTTGGAATGGCTGTATTTACCCAATGCCTGTACCCCCATTGTATCTAGGGAGTAACTAACTTGCTTTTGATTTTACAGGCTCCTAGACAGAAGAGACTTACCTTGTCTCAGATGAGACTTTGGACTTGGACTTTCCGGTTAATGCTGGAATGAGTTAAGACTAACACTTTGAGGACCGTTGGAAAGGCATGATTGTGTTTTGAAATGTGAGGACATGAGATTTGGGAGGGGCCGGGGGCATGATATGATTTGGCTCTGTGTCCCCACCCTTGAACTATAATCCACATAATCCCCACATGTCAAGGATGGGACCAGGTGGAGGCAATGGGGACATGGGGGCAGTTCCCCCATGCTGTTCTAATGATAGTGAGTGAGTCTCACAAGATCTGATGGTTTTATAAGCATCTAGCATTTCCCCTTCTTGCACCCATTCTCTCTCCTGCTGCCCTGTGAAGAGACATGCCTGCACTATGATTGTAAGTTTGCTGAGGCCTCCCCATCCATGCAGAACCATGAGTCAATTAAACCTTTTTCTTTATAAAGTACCCAGTCTTGGGTATTTCTTCATCGGGGCATGAGAACAAACTGATACACTCCTTCCCATTGAACCTAGAACAATGTCACCTGATGGCAGCCTCGCTCCAAAGGCCTTCACATAGGCGGTGTGGCCTAAGGAATCTGTGCTGACTTCATTCATAATATGACATCTAACATCACAGTGTTCTCAAGTATCTAGTTTACTTGTGCTTCCCAACTCACATAATGCCATGTGAATTATATGTGAGTAAAAATTCGTATCTACTGCTTGTACCACCAGTATGGACTCAACTCACTTTGACATGGGGAGAATTAGGGCAAACCTTAGCTCTCTTAAATCTTCTGGGACTTCCTGCATACCTTACTTTCCCTCTCTTCTCTACACGGGACCAGCCTTAACTAGAATTTCCCTGAAAGTTCTTATTTCAGGTATGACACAGGCAGGGAGGGTTGGTTGCCTTAATGGCAGGAGATTCCAGTAAAATAAACTCCAGGAGGCCTTCTCCTTAAAGGAGATACTTCACCTAGCTGCCCATCGTGTGGTATTCAGTGGCACATCCCACTATTTGCCCTTCTGTAATTGTGTTGCATGTAATTAATTGGCACTCAGCATTCACTCTCAACATTTTCTAGGATGCTTTCCAGCACTGTAGACCCTGAGAGGCCAAAAACTACATTTCCTAGACTTCTTTTCAGCTAAAGATCCTGAGAATATTAAAAGTCACTGAGATTTTAATGGGGGAAGCCAGGTAGAAGAGAGATTGGTGCCCTTTGGCTTCTTATCTGCTGATAACAAGGTCTTAGGAATATGAGGTTTCTTCCTGTGGCTGTGCTCCAGTGCCCCATCTCCAGCTTCCAGGGTAATTAGAGGCAGTTACAGGTGAGAGAGGGACCTCATTCTGCTTCTGAAAGTCCATCTCCAGCTTTGTGGGTGTAGGGAGTCCACTGTAGCCCCAGCGATAGGGGCTTCCCAATCTATCTATGGATCTCAGCCTTAACGGCGTGTTCCTGAATCTTACAGGCCCAGAGGTCAGCCCCAGACTCTCTGGCACCTGGGCATTATTTTCAGAGTTCTAGACTAGAACTTGCTTCTCCAGCCTTTCCAACAATTGTGTGAGCACTCAATTCATTAAAATACAGTTATTTCTGCTTAAGATACCTCAAGTAGATTCTGCGTTCTACCCTGAACCTTGACTGGCACAGGAAATAGAACAAACTCCACATCTGTAATGTTTTATTGGCTGTCTTGTTGGTCAGTTTGTGCAGCACCAAGCTTGAATACGCGAAGCGTCACTGTGGAGCCTAAAGCACCCCTCCTTGGATCTGATCCACGATGCTGGCTTCTGATTAATCCCTGTTTCAGGAACGCCTCTAAAACTTCTGCTTTATCTACTGTCACCATCAATCCTGCCCTTAGGTCAAAAAAAGAACGTTGACTGGACAGGCACGGTGGCTCACGCCTGTAATCCCAGCACTTTGGGAGATCAAGGCAAGCAGATCACCTGAGGTCAGGAGTTCAAGACCAGCCTGGCCAACATGGTGAAACCCCATCTCTACTAAAAATATGAAATTAGCCAGGCGTGATGGTGGGTGCATGATGGCCCAGCTATTCGGGGGGCTAAGGTAAGAGAATCACTTGAACCCAGGAGGCGGAGGTTGCAGTGAGCTGAGATCACACCACTGCACTCCAGCCTGGGTGACAAGACTGAGACTCCGTCTAAAAAAAACAAAAACAAAACCAAACAAACAAACAAAAAAACCTTGACCATAAATCCTGCTGTTAGGCAGATTCATACAGCACTCTCGCCTTTCCCTGAGGGGTTGCTCTGGTGTATAAGCCCTGGCTCTCGGGGGTGATGGCACAGGGATCCATCATCCTGTCTGGCCACCACCCAAGACCCTGGCTTCTGTACCTAAGTCCCCATTAAGTGTTTGTTTCTGAGAAAATGGATGTGTCAGCCTCTTCCTTCAGCCTCTCGGCTTCCTTGGACTTTGGTGGTAGGTTTGCATAGCCCTGCTCACTGTGGAACAATTGTAGACTGTTTAAATAGGCAAGTTTTTAGTGAGCATGCCATGGTTTGCCAAACACCAAAGTCCCAGGAACCATCCTGGAAAATGCACACCAGGTAGTAGCCATGTTGTGAGGACTCTTTTTTTCTTTTTCCTTTTTTTTTTTTTTAGAAGAAGGAAAAAGAAGTATGGAATAAGCTAGTAAATTTTGAGAAGACAAGTTTTAGGTTTTCAAAAATCAGAATAACACAGTCAAGTGCTATCAATACCAGATTTAAAAGCCAGACTTAAAAGCAAGTTAGTAAAAAAAAAAAAAAAAAAAGAAAGAAAGAAAGAAAGAAAGAAAAGAAAAGAAAGTTAAGCCAAAGCCTTGGTGAAGCCTTGTATGTCTTTGTGAGAAAATAAAAAGCTAATATCACTTCCTACAGCTAGACTGATCCTAATAAATGGTAGGTGCATCATGCATTTCTATAGCGTAAGAAACTCAGTTCACTGAAGTAAAATATTGCCTGACAGAATAAGAGACTGCAGATAAACTCCATTACTTAGTGTCCATATATTTATAGGACAAAGATTTTGTTTCTTCTTTCTATTCCCAGAGCCTATCATTATGCAAGGCACAGAACAGACCTTCAATAAATATTTAATTAGGGAAGGATGCTGGAGATCAATAAGGGAAGAGGAGAAATCAATACATTTATTTGGAATTTATATTCACCCAAACTCCAAAGTACAACGGAAGTTTCGTAAGAACTAAACATATGTAAACAGAACCATTTAAAATAAAAATCTAATGAAAGTAAGTTTAGAAGAGAGATGTGGGATCAGGCCAATTCACTGAAATTCATTGAAATGACCAACTTATGGAATGCTGAAGATGAGTAAAGGAAGGAATGACCTAGAAAGAAACAATAACAGCAACAACAAATACCACATCCAAATGAATTTTGCTGTCAAATCTTGGAAATAAAGGAAACTTGATGTGCTACTTGAGAAACTGAAAAAAATCCTAAAAATTCCAAAACTTTGGCAAGCTAAGAAATGACGTCAACATAAAGTCAAAGGAAATTGTCATATACTGAAAAAGGTCAGATGAAATGTTGAAATTGTGGTTGCTGATAATAAAAATCGACTTTTCTGAACATTGAATATATTCATAAGAAGTCTAAGTTACCTTCGGACTCTTTGCAATCAATAAATTAAATATTCCTTAAAATGGTACCCTGAAGATGTAACAAAAAGAGCCAAGTGCAACTGCTGAGATATCTTCAGAAGGTGGCCAAGAGCCGTGGAGTCCATCCTCTACCCCAGCCACACTGGTTTCCTTCTGGATGCTTGCAGGCAAGCTCCTCACTTCCCAGAGATGCCTCCCCATTAGGTGGTTCCCTCCCCCTCCTCCTACCTCCCTCACCTGACCTAATGCAGTATCATTAATTCATTGCTTCTGTAACTTGCACACACATTGTAAGATCCCTGAGAGCCGCCACTGCATGCCCCCTCTGTATCCCCGGCGCTGATTGGAAGGCCTGGTTCTCAGCAGCCTCTCAACATTTGTTCAATGAAAGGATGAATGAATGAACAGACAAGATCCCTACTAAGGGATAGGAAGCGGGTGGGAACTACAGGGTCTAGGACAACGTCTGGCCCAGTGGGGAGGGTGGTGGGGTCCCAGGTACACCTAAACAAGATCTGAGCACCTGGAGAAAAGTCTCCAAAGAGACCAGTGTTATAACTTTGACTGGAGCCTACCTTAGGTGTAACCAACGCCAAAATTGCAACAGGCTCTGAAGTTGTAAATACATCTAACGACATCCCTAGAAATGGGAAATAGGGAAAAGATCTCAGAGAAATTCTTTTCATGAGATTCTGTGCTCAGAGCACCTTCCATGGGCTTCATTATGTAACATATATCAAAACTCAGCTTCAACTGCTGAAGCCCCAAGTAAGGTAGGGCTGCTCCAGGAGCTACAGTGCTTCCTAATAAACAGAACCCTGACAGGCAAATGATCTGGACCCCCAGCTGTCCCCTCAACACTGCGTGGATGGTTTCAATACGGTGTTTTTAAAAGCATTTTTTACATTTTAGATAAAAGACAGACCAGATGCCCACTTTCATCTGGTCCCCCTTGCCCAGAATAACAAAAGGAAGACGAATTCCCTCAGTAGCTAAATATAGGAATGCTGTTTGACCATTAGACCTGCAAGGACTTCCCAAAAGAGGTCAGCTTTAAGGAGAATTTAGAAAACCAGGAGTGTGACTTAGACAGACTCCAAAGTCAAATGCCTAGAGAAACATGAAAGAAAGTAAAAAGCAAAGATAAAGACACAAGTATTTAAAGAGCTGTTTGAAGGCTTAAATAGGAGCATTAAACAAGGGCGATCCCTTAGGATTATGGTATTATTTCTGGCTTGGATAGTGCAAGATATTAAATGAACTCATGCTAATTTCGCTTTTTTAAAAATAAAATGGCCAGATCAAGCAGGGAATATTTAATTTAGGATGGGCTGTCCATGGCTGTGCCCATCACTCATTGGTGTCTAAAGCCCTCTCCTCCAAAAACAACTGAGGGACCTCACAGATCAAAACGCGCCGATATTCCATAAATAAAAAGCCATCAAAATAGACATTAAAGATAACTGATACAGGCTTCAATGCTTCTCTCCTCACACAGACAAGTTATTATTTTAACAGAATTGTGCAGTGGATGCTTTCACCTGTCCAAACAGCAAAAGCAAGTCTCAGCAAAGCACAAACCGGAGTTAACGTGAACAGACGCTCTGAAGATTAACTGTACGGAAATGGAGCTATCTGGTGGCCGACACGCACAGCTTTCTGTATTCAGGCATCAAAGTGACAGTCCTTTTGTTTGTAAATGTGCATCGCCTCAGATTAAACACGTTAACAACACCCAGGGACAAAGCTAAACTTTCACATTTTCTAACCTATCTCAGGAGTGTGCGTGTGTGTGTGTGCGTGTGTGTGTGTGGTGTGCTCACATGTGCCTCCACACACTTAGCTGTGCTCCAGTATCAAGAGGCATAACCTGGACTAACTACATGTTCAAAAGAGGAACGTGACACCTTACGGTGCCCGCCCGTGTGTGTGCTGTACGCTGGCTCATAACAGTGCCTGTACAATGTTTCCCAGAAAGTGCCACAAGAGAGACAGAATCAGGTTGGTGGCCCGGACGGGTTAGTGGAGTTGTGTGTGATATCATAAAAAGGACACTCCAGGGACTTTTCATGTGAGTCACACATCTCCTGAAAACACTTCTCCTGTTTAGGGCCCTGGATTTTTCTCTTCCTCTGCAGCTGTCTTAACTATGAAAAGCCTGGGAGAGACATCAAAATGCAGTTATTTTTTACATGGAGCACATTCCACAAAACCCAAGGCTTCTCTTCTGGAGTTGACACTTCTTTCCTGTTAATCCTCTACCTCTCATCTTTCTGCCTTTTTCATCTCCCTAATCCATCTGGTTCAATTGCTATCTCCACGCTTACCTTCTGTGGCTCCAGGCTTTTTGTTCCACCCTCAGACCCCCTTGTACCTAAAAATGGCACCACCGCATTCACCCAGAATGGCAGGGCCACATTCTCTCTCTACCTCCCCATCTTAGACTCTCAGGCTGTGTCGGCCACAGCTCCCACAGAGGGTTCACAGCACTAGTTATGTCCCATGTTGGAATGCAAAGATGTGCATCTATTTATGAAAATGTGAGGATCACATAGCTATGTATGAAACCAGACACTTTACCATTAAAGAATGGATGTAGACCAATGACTATAAACCAAGCAAAGTGCTCAGAAAGCTCTGTGGCTGGGGTTCTGACTGTGGCTCTAGCCAATGATGTAACTTGCCTAATTTGTCACCCTATGTCGTCATAAAGACATATCAGGATGCAGAACTTATCAGTATCTTTTGTGATTTCATTATCATTTTTTCCCAAGCAACGTTAACTTAAATAGACCTAGGCTGAAGAAATCATCACCACAAGCGACTGTTGCATGATGTTCAAAATGTAAAGCGACCATAGGGAAGAAGTTGCTGATACTCGTCTGTCTGCAGACAGGAGACCTAGTTCTGTCTCACGCCTTGGCAGGGTACGGATGTGCAGTGGAAAATGAAAATGTCCGGTATTGTCATTGCTTGGTCCTATGTGTGACACTCACTCATACCGAGCACTGCCATTTATTTCATGATTGTGAAGATTAATTAGGAAATGTTTCCGACATGCTTGGAATTCGCTAGGAAAATGCAGGCGTGGACTTTTGAATAGCCTCAGATACAGTCACATGGGGGCCGTGGGGAAGAGCAGCTCTGCACTACTGTTGTTTCACATAGCAACCTTGGCATGAAGTTAGGGGAAGTGTTTTAGTTTCTTTGGAGAGGGGGCACTAAATTAGGAAACAAAATATTAAATAGGTGTTACATGCTAAAAATATCTAAGCCACAGCTGCCTCTTTCAATCCATGCTATCGACTGCATTCATAATAATACACCAAATGTGTCCATGAATCCAATCACCATTGCCCTCGGATGACTGTGGATCCATCCTTCCCGCATCGTTTCATTTGTAGGCTCGATATATGCTGGTCCATGGACTTCTGACTCGAATATCTTCTTAGGCAGCACACACTCTCCCATACCTGCATACACACCTAAACACACCACCCACCACACACTCTTCCCCACACATACTTCTTCCCCATCTCCCACACACCCACCCACACACCCACCCACCTAACCCCTACACACACTCCCACACACACACACACTTCCACACACACACACTCTTCCCACCACCACACTTTCCACACACACTCCCACACACTTTCTCCCACACACTTCTCCCACACACACTCTTCCCTACACACACACACATTCTTCCCTACACACACCTCTCCAAGTTTCGCCTTGCCTCGATATTGCCTCGCCGGATATTCTTTTCGCCTTTGATTTCGCTCTCCTTTCTTTACCGGAATATTTTCCTTATTTTCTTTTCGCCTTTTATTTCGCCTTTTGATCACTCTTCCTTTGCCACCACACGCCCCGTGAGACCACGCCCTGACATACTTTTCACACTCCCTGCCCTTGATTTTATTAATTCTATTTCGAACATAACATTCTTCCTTTATTAAACATCTTCTCCTGAGACATGACATTCTTCCTCTTTACATATGCACACACCACCCAGTCTTCCCCACATACACACATACCACCTACACTTTCCTACACACACACACACACACTCTTTCCTGTCTTGACCCTTTCTACTCTGATCACTCCCTCCTCCATGCTTCTGACAATGGAACACTTTTTGGGGGAAAATAAAGTCTGTGTTTTTCTCAATACATGGTTTATAATGTTTTTTCTCTCTGAAGCTCATGAAGAAGACAAACTGTAAGTTAGACAAGATTCAAGTTCTACCTCAACTCTGACTTGGGTTGCTCTGTGGCCTTCCAAGAGTGACTGACATTAGACTCAGTTTCTTAATCCACTAACACAGATGGTGACCCTTATCTCAATCCTCCTGCTAGGGCACATGGAAAGACTGAATGGTGTAACAAACATAAACAATTTTTGAAAAGCATATAACATGACTTAAACACACTATGTATCTTAGTTCATGGGTGCTGCTGTAACAGAATACCTGAGGCTGGGCAATTTATACAGAACAGGAATTTATTGGCTCACAGTCCTGAAGGCTGAGAAGTCCAAGAGCATGGCACCAGCATCTGCTGACGAGGAGCTTTCTACTATGTCATCCTATGGTGGGAGGTGGTTGGGCAAGAAAAGGCAAGAGCAAGAGAGTACAAAGGGGGCTCAAACTCACTTTTATAACAAACCCACTCCTGCAATAATGAACCCACTCCCTCAATCACAACATGAATCTATTCATGAGGGCAGAGCCCTCCTGACCTAAACACCTCCCATTAGGTTCCACCTCTCAACCCTGTTGCATTGGGAATTAAGTTTCAAACACATGAACTTTGGGGAACACATTCAAACTGCAGCACTGGGCATGGTGTATTTATTTAATTAAAGACACCTCTCATATGTAATTCTGTCTTTAAGGCAGATATTATTGAGGGTAAAGAATCCTGGGGTCCTCTGAATTAACTGCTCTGGAACTGTCCAGCTCATGCCTTCAGCTCTCAAGAGTGACTCATGTGTGCCTGTGCCTCTGCCGAGGCAGATCCAAAAGGCATCCTGAGGCCAGGTGCGGATGCCAGTGTGCAGGTCTGAAGGTCTACATTTTATAAGCTTTCTTTTAAGGAAAAGAAAACAAAATTGCAAGTCCAAAATTTAGTATAAGATGTTAGAAGGGGTCTGAGCAAGTGAGTTCCTAAAGTGTAAGTTCCATTAGCATCATGATAAATTCGCCTCTACACTCAGCTTTTCCCAATAGGTGAAAAGTTTTACTAAGGACAGGGCCTGGACCTTCCAGAAGTTTAGAAAACTTCTCGGCCGGCTCACACCTGTAATCCCAGCACTTTTGGTGGCCGAGGCGGGCGGGTCATGAGGTCAGGAGTTGAAGACCAGCCTGACGAACATGGTGAAATCCCGTCTCTACTAAAAATACAAAAATTAGCTGGGTGTGGTGGTGCACACTTCTAACGAGTGCTGAGGAGGAGGCTGAGGCAGGAGAATTGCTTGAACTCGGGAGGCAGAGGCTGCAGTGAGCTGAGAATGCACCACGGCACTCCAGCCTGGGCGACAGTGAGACTCTGTCTCAAAAAAAAAAAAAGAAAACTTCTCATGCTCCTCAAGGTTCTATGGTCTGCAGACAGTGAGTGCTTAGAGCATGCTATGGCACAGTTAGGAATTCTTAGCCAACACCTCTGTGCATTATCTTTCCGCTACCTCGTCTGACAATGCATGCCAAGTCAGTCCTTCAACAAATATTTTGAAGCACTTCAGTTCAGAGCTCCGTGCCAGGCCCTGAGGCAAGGCAGGTGCAAAGATACAGCAGACAGGTCCCGGCTCTCTGGGGGCAGCCAGGCTTGGTGGAGAGGGAGATGTACAAACAACCCAAACACAAGCAGGCAGGCTCTAGACCCAGAGACGCACAGCACTGTGGGGCGAAGAGCAGATTATGCTATTTTCCTACATAGGCGGTGACACTGAGTCATCCTGTAAAGGACAAGTATGAAGAGAAGAGTTCTTCAGACAGAATGAATGGAGCAAGGAAGCATGAAGCCAGCCAGGAGGCCCTGGAGCACTTGATTATGGAAAGCGGTGGAGAAAGGGATGGCAGCTGAGTGCGGAGAGTAATCCAGAGGAGACAGATTGGGATTGCCGACACGCAGACCACAGAAGATGCCACATCCACCAGGTTCAACAGAACACACCGTTATCCCACTGGAGTTAAGCTGGGAGTGGCAGCCCAGACACCCCTGGTCATACATCAACAATCCATCAATCCGCATTTACCAGATGTGTATACAGCTTTAGTCTGCTTTTCCCTGAACACAGAAGAAGTGAGGGATGTAATCCCCACAGACCTTACAGATTCATTGGGAGGAGAAAACCAGTGTCCTCAAACAACACAAGAACTCCTCGGTGTTCGTTTGTATGGCCTGAACTTTAAGTGCAAAACAGTTCCAAAGGGGACAGATTCCAGTAGGCCGGAGGCATGGAGGAGAGAAACTGGAATTGGACCTCACAGGAAGGAGGGCCTGAGGCCGTGTCTGGAGGGCACAGATGGTCCTGAGCTCTAGGTCACATCGGCACTGCCCTCTCAGCTCCAGCATTCCCTGGTTTGGGGGCCTCAGACAGGTGACTTAACCTCTCTGCACCTCAGTTTGCGCAGTTACAAGATGAAATGTATTAGTCCCTTCTAGCTACAAATCCTGATACAGCAAAGAGTGTCAATTATGCACTGTACACATATTAAAAGTCCTAAGGGGAAGAAAACTGGGACAAACAGCTATTTTTAAAATGTGGGGGTAAGGGATACCGGGATTTGGCTGATATTTTATTTGCTGAGCTACCGAGCAGCTGCAGCCCTGCACCAGGAGCTCAGGAGCAGGAAGAAGCAGTTCAAGGAGGCCCTAAAGGAGGGATGAGCCTCCTTCCGGGCTGCACAGAGCCCGTCGGCGGCTGGGAAGCTGGGTGAGCAAATGGATGCCCGGCTCAGATGGGCTGACTCGGGAAAGAACAGCCTGCAGCTCTGGCGGTTAGTAAGGCCTCTGCCAGCAGAGTTCCCAGGGAACTCCAAGCGAATCCTTAAGGAAGTTAGTCTAAGAAATTGTTTACTTACGGGTGGTTAGATTCTTCAGGGCAGCCAGCCTCGAGCCATCTGGGTTTCACTGAGTACCTGAAATTGGACCTTCATGGAATAAACCGTGCAATGTAAACAAACCAGAAGAGAAGTATTTGTGACTAAGACGAGCCCCTTACGTTTTAAGAGGGGCTGGTTCTGTGTGTGTTCTGGTCTGGACTGAATTTTCTTTCAAAGAATTCAATTTGCTTTCCCGAGCAGGTGAGGAGAAGGAATGTGAAGCAGAATGATCAAATTTCATCCAAAACGTACAGAAGTTATGGAATCGGCCATTACATTAATCCTCATCTTTAGACAAATTTTTCTTGAAGTCAGCAGGTGGCAAGAGAGTGGGCCAAAGGTGACAAGTGACGAAACCTGCAATTTCCTTCTCCAAAGCCTATTGCAAAATCCACTATCCTTGCCTCAACCATGCGGGGAAAATTGCCCTTTTGTGTTACGAATAATAGGCCCCAGTAATTAATTCTTGTTAAAATCCTCCATCCAGTTGTCTGTGGTTAAATTTTCCTTAATTTGCGGGAAAGTTCTGCAGCTGCCCTAAGGGTGGGCAGGAGGCTGTGGACAGCCGGTGGGACTGTGGCAATATTTCCGGGCAGGGAGGCGGCCTGTGGGCAGCAAGATTTCGGGGCCAGAGCCACTGCCTTCAAGGCCTGGTTTTGTTGCTTACCAGTCACGTGGCTCAGACAAGATGCTCCTGTTGTCCAAGTCTCCGTTCTTCATCTGTAATTTAAACATACCCTGAATTACCTAAATAGCCAGCCCTTCCTACCTTGAGGGGGTCATTGGAAGGACCAAAATGAAGGCAATGAGGATCCTTGATATTCTTACATCCCTAAGATTAGAGGATTCCTGATACTCCTTTCAGGTCTAAACTACTGATTCTAACATATATTAAAGTACCTTGTAAGCTGTTCACTGTTACATAAACACAAAGTATTGTTAGTAATATTCTCCAATAGCCCAAGGGCCTGAATTCAGGGGATAAAATGGAACCAGACACCCCCTAGTTCTCACCGCGCCCCCACCACTGGGTCCCCGGGGGTTCTGCCAAAGAGATTCCCGGAGGGCCGGGAATTGGAATAACAGGGAACAAAACACATATCCTCAGCAAAGATGTTGGTTTCCTTGGACTGCGTAAAAAGGGCTTCCCAGGAAAGCGCTTACCCTTCAGTAATTCCTCATTTGCACTGTCCAGACCTCAAACCCTTTCCTCCTCAAAGCTACTCATAGAAAACTGCTTCTGAAAATAGACTTCCTATGGCTTAAATCAGTCCACATACAAACAGCAGCTTTATGTCCCAAAAAATTGACCTTTTCCGCAGACCTTGTAACACATTTGACCAATTACAATGATCATTTTGCAACATCTGTGGCAAAGACCATTTATTTTTAAACATTCGGTAGGCATTTGAAGAGCTTTTAAAAAGCAACCTAGAGAATTTGTAAAATATTACATTTCTCTTCGTAAAGTTCTACATAGTACAGAGACAAATATTGGCCCTGATAAAAATCAGAGTGGGAATATTGGAGACCCTCTTAAGATTCCGAGCTTCTCAGATACTCCCAGCACCGTACCGCTAACAACAAAGAACAACAGAGGGGCGGCCCCAGGACTCTGGGGCCAGCACTGGAAGTGGGCCGATGGGAGGCAAACTGTGCCACTGGAGTCAGTGCTTAACTGTAACACTCCAAAGACAGTACTATTCAGATAGCTTGTTTTCTATCTTGTACACCAACTCAAAATTGGGACGGCTTAAATTAAGATTTGCCCTAATCCATTCTAGTAGTATGACCCTCAACAGTCAACTTTCCATAGATTCACAAGTATAAATAGGATAAAGATGACATTAGAACACACATGTAATTTTTATCTAAGTATGAAATAATACGTGGGTAATGAAGTGATAACATTCACTGTGGGATTACTTGATCCAAAACCATACTTTCAGACTGCATCATTTTCTTACCAGTTACAAATATATTATTTTACAAATGATCGACTTTCTCCAATTCTGACATTGGTTTTACAATAGAGAAGAGTTTTGCAGGGTGCAATAGTGAGCTCCCTTACTTCCCTCCCTCCTAACTCCGTCCCTTCCTGCTTCCTTCCTCCCCCATCCTTCCATCCTCTCCTCACGTCCTCTCTTACATCTCTCCTTCCTTCTATTGCTTTTCACTCCTTTCTCTCCCCTCCTCCTTTTTCTATCTTCCCCCCTTTTCCTGTGTTCCCCTCCATCACCCTCACGAATATTTGCTGAGCGTCTATTCTGTGCCAGAGCTGTGCCACCTTTTGGTAATGAGACCCCGGAGGCACAGGGGAAGCCCCAGCAGACCGTCACGGTGACCACCCGCAATGACTTCAAGAAGGACACGTGTGCAGAGCCTCAAGAGGAGACAGCCCAGACAGTGACCAGCAGCGGGGGCTTCCTGAGGAGACGACAACCTGGAGACCCTGGAGGTCCGCCCACCCTCTCTATTTTACCCAGGCTACTCCTAACTCCGCAGTCCTTAGACCGGGACCAGGCCTCCTGCCCCCAGCCCAAGGGGGTTTCCTACTGCAAGTCCATTTTCCTGCTCCCCACTGTACCCGCAGCCAGCTCCACCTGCCCATGTATGGATGAGGCCTGAACACCTCCAGATTTGTCTTTCTATCTGGTTAAGGTTTTCTGAAAGATCCTTCCTGCGAAATTCTGTCCTTTCACGTGTCTGTCTTCACCTCCCTGTGAGCCACATGGTGAGATCTGGTCTGTGTCCCTTGTTAAATAAACGGATCCTTCCCCTGTATAAAAGATAAAAGGCTGGGCATGGTGGCTCACACCTGTAATCCCAACACTTTGGGAAGCTGAGGTGGGTGGATCACCTCAGGTCGGGTGTTCAAGACCAGCCTGGCCAACATGGTGAAACCCTGTCTCCACTAAAAATACAAAAATTAGCCGGTCGTGGTGGTGGGCGCCTGTAATCCCAGCTACTCGCTACTGAGTAGCCTGAAGCAGGAGAATGGCTTGAACCTGAGAGGCAGAAACTGCAGTGAGCCGACACTGAGCCACTGTACTCCAGCCTGGGTGACAGAGCAAGACTCCGTCTCAAAAAAAAAGGATAAAAAACATCCCTCCTCCTATAGAATTTTTTGAAAGCCATATTTACATATTTAATTAAGAAGTTTCCATGCTAAAGAAAAAGGCAAGCAGCATCTTTGACTCCATGACAGGGCTTACCTAGGCAAGCTGTTTGGAAAACGACACTTTTCAGCAACTGAGTTTCTCAGGGGCCCTGTGTCCACTGCAGTCAGGACAGACCTACCTTCAGGAGGCCCATCCGCCCTCAGTCACGGCCATCTGTGTGGAAAACGCATCCCATGTGGCCACCCAGCAGGCCCTAACGTGGTGCAGCCGTGAGAGAAGTCCCAGCAGAGGAAAGCAGAGGAGCCAGCAGGGAGAGGCCGCCCAGTGTGGCAAGACCACGGTGGAGGTGGGATTACAGCGAGGGCACATCAGAAGCCAGGCACAAGGCCACGCCCTGTCCATGAGCTGCATCAGTAAGCTGCCAGAGTCCCAGGGAGCTGCTTCGAGGACTTTGTAAGTCAGATGGAATTTATTCTTACAATGCAGCCACCTCTAACAGGCTCGCTTCCTTTCCCGTGAGCCCTGTGAGCTGCCCTCCCCACCAAAGCAGCACAGAGAGGGCACGTGCACATGCGGCCGCACTCTTGCCAGGCATCCCGCACTTCATCTGGGCCTCAGCCTTGAGCTACAATTGTTTATTTTTCCCGGTAAATGCATTACCCTCAAGTGAAAAAATATAAGGGAAACAACGTTCAAAAGTCTTGAATCCTGAGGCCTCGCTCCTGTATCAGTGGATTACTTAGCTAATGCTGGCAAGAAGATAGGGGGAAAGGGGCATGGAATACCTTCAAATCTGGGTCCTACAACCAGAAAAGATGAAAATCTTCTCCGAGCTGTTAAAGAGAGTGAAACAGAACATCTGAATTGCAAAATGCTTGAAGATCAGCATGCTGTTACCCACGGGAAGCAACTGTTTATTTTTATCCCTCAGTAGAAAAGGTGACACTGTAGTCACCAAACACTTGGGAAAGCATTATAGACTCTGTCATCATTAACATTACTTTTGCAGGCATCATCCTGAAAGTGACTAATGGATAAAACAAGACAAAAGACAAAAAAGCATACCATTGTATATCTTTGACTCTTTTTTTATAACAATGACAATAATAGCTAACTTTTATGGAACACTAGATTATAGGCCTAGCATTTGGCCTAGCATTTTATTACATGATTATCTCCTTTCATTTCTAGAAATAATGAGCATTAAGGAGAATTTCTTTAGTGACTATGAATCAGATCTACTAAATTGTAGGTTCCTTAAGGGCAAGCACTAAGCTTCATTCATCCTAGCTCAGTGCTAGGAGCAGAGTGAGCTTTCAAAGAATGTTTTTAAAATCATTTTTATAAAACCTCATGAAGGATTTGCTAGTTATAAGCTGGTTGAAGTATTCACCTACGTCGTTTGAGACAATGCCTTTAAATAATGTTTGTGGAACTTGTTTAACGTACTTTTAAAGAATGCATAGTTAGTGCATCATTCCCTTTTATAAGGTACTGAGCACTGCTGCAAAAGAAAAAAATATTTCATGGCAATTCATTAAGCAGAACATTGTCCACACCTAGCATTTCAATGTCTCAAAGTGAGTATTTTCTACAAATAGAAGACAGCATCTCAAATACCAAATGCTAAAATTTTCCATCAGTGTTGTTTGTTAGACAATTACAGTACCATAAAAAGGACCTCTTCAGCCTATATCTTATCCATGAAAAATCCTCTGAAACCATTCACTCAACCTGACAAGTACAGCAGTTAGAACTAATTACAGAAAGATTGGCCTAAATTAGGGCAAAGATTGAACTATACAATATGTCGGTTAAAAAAAGTGTACACAGGCCAGGCACAGTGGCTCGCACCTGTAACCCCAGCACTCTGGGAGGCCGAGGAGGGCGGATCATGAGGTCAGAAGATCAAGACCATCCTGGTTAACACAGTGAAACCCCGTCTCTACTAAAAAATACAAAAAATTAGTCGGGCATAGTAGCAGGCGCCTGTAGTCCCAGCTACTCGGGAGGCTGAGGCAGGAGAATGGTGTGAACCCGGGAGGCGGAGGTTGCAGTGAGCTGAGATCGCGCCACTGTACTCCAGCCTGGGCAACAGAGTGAGACTCCGTCTCAAAAAAAAAAAAAGGAAAAGTGTATACAATTTGAATGTTGATAAGACATCTACAAATATTGCTAGTGCAGCTGCAATCCAAAAATAACATGTGTAAATTCTTGTTGGTAGTTTAGAACATATTTTCCCATGACAGTGAAGTTATAAGTGACAATTACTATGTGATGATATGGAAAGATTTTTGTCCAAATCCTAGTCCTTGATTAGACACTCATCCGGATCAGCCACAGGTTCTCCCTCTCTGGGGTGGAGGGCAAGGAAGATAGCAAGGACAGATGCGCCCTGTCTGTTACACACATGTCCAGCCCCTGAGCTGGCTGATTTAGATGGGGACAATATGTGGGCCACAGGGGCTCTACCTAATGAGCCGGAGCCTGGACTGGGAACTGATTTACTTCTGTCTGTTTCCTCTCACCCCACGCACTGGTCCTGGTCTTTGGTGGAGCAGGGAGTGTGGATGGTGCTTGTATTTGTCTGCTCAGGCCATCGTGACAACGTCCCATGGCCTGGGGTGCTTAAACAGACATGTATAGTCCCACAGTTCTGTAGTCAAGAAGTCTAGGACCCAGGTGTCAGGAGATGTGAGTTCTCCTGGGGCCTCCCTCATCCTTTTTGCTGGGTCTCCACATGGCCTTTCCTCTGTGTGAGCATGCCTGGTATCTCTGTGTCCAAATGTCCTTTTCTTATGAAGACTCCAGTCAGATTGGAATAGGACCCAACATACTGCCCCAATTTTAACCTAATTGCCTCATTAAAGGTCCTATCTCCAAATAAGGCCACATTTTGAGGTACTGGGGATTGGGACCGTAGCATACGAATTCGGATGGGAGACGTGAGGGATGCAATTTAGCCCCTAACAGAGCTCATTTCTCTTCAGAAAAGAGGCGCAAAGGGAAGATACACATTTATTTGTCCCTCAGATCTAGAGCAGAGCTGGAGGGAGCTCCTCACATCGAAGGCAGCCCAGGCCCACGCACTCACACTAACTCATCCTTTCACACTATGTGGGAAATAATATATCTACATGATATACTTTGGATGCTTGTCCCCTCCAAATCTCATGTTGTAACGTGATCCCAGTGTTGGAGGTGGGCCCTGCTGGAAGGTGTTTGGGGCACAGGGGTGGGTACCTCATGAGTGGCTTGGTGCCCTCCCCACATGAATGAGTTCTCGCTCTATTCACTCCCACAAGCGTTGATGGTTTAAAAGAGCCTGAGAGCTCTCTTGCTCCCCCTCTCACCGTGTGACACAACACACCTGCTCCTCCTTTACCTTCTACCATGAGTGAAAGCTTCCTGAGGCCTCCCCAGAAGCAGATGCTGGTGCCATGCTTGCACAGCCTGCAGACCGTGAGACAAATAAACCTCTTTCCTCTATAAATTACCCAGCCTCAGGTATTTCCTTTATAGCAATGCAGAATGGACTAATGCACGATAAAAGGGCCAAGAGCTAAAAAAGCACAATCCCTCCTCCCACCCCCGACTCCCTGAAAGAGGGTGATGTCAACGAGCATAGCCCTGAGGACCCAAGAGCCTCTAACCACTTGCCTTTCCCCACCAGCACCCCAGCCAGGAGACTCCTTGGTCTTGACACAGGACAGTCTGGAGAGGGATAGGGTAGAGGGGTGCCAGGTAGGGGAAGGACACTGGGGGCTGGAGCTCCCTCAAGAGGCTGCAGTGAATGACTGAGAGTCATTTTCTTAGGCTATACACCAAAAGAGTATTGAATCCATAAAGTAGGTAGATTGTTTTATGAAGAATTCTGGGTCCCAAGAACATGGAATCACCATTAGAAAGTGAGAGCAAGAAGAGAAAGAGTGTCTCCTCCTTCCATGCACTGCTCAGGGTGGACCCTGTGTGAGCTTTGGAAAGGAGGTGATTTGATTTCGCCAGTCTTCTGTGCCCTTTACCAAAGCCCTCTCTCCTGGTGTTGCTCATTTTTGTTGAGACCCTCAAATGTCCCCACTTCCAAAATGAGTATGTCTGCTGTCCTCCCAGAATCCCCCACGCCGCCCTGTCTGCTGTCCTCCCAGAATCCCCCACACCGCCACGCAGCCCTGCCTGCTGTCCTCCCAGAATCCGCCAGGCCGCCCTGTCTGTCCTCCCAGAATCTCCCACGCGGCCACGCCGCCCTGTCTGCTGTCCTCCCACAATCCCCCACGCCGCCACGCCGCCCTGTTACAGTCCCCACGCCTCCATGCAGTCCTGTTATAGGGAAAGGAGTCTGATTGAAGCAAGCCCACCTCGTGATATGCCTGCAAAGTACTCAGAAGTATTTCCATTGTCAAGGATATCCGAAAATGCAAATGAATCTACACAGGAGGAAATGAAGAAGGAACCACGAAATACTCACCTGTGCATTCCTGGAATCAAACAGGCCTGGAATGCAATGAACACCTGTTGGTCTGAACTGAGCAAGGTCCACAGAGCGCATTCCTGCAGGATGCTCCCCCAAGCACTCCCTGCCTTGGGCAGCCTTCTCCTTTCTCCCTGGCTGAAGGTAAAGATTATCCCAAAGCTCCAAGCAACCCTTCCAGTGGCAGCAGGTGGAGACAGAAGTAGAGGCAGGAATGGAGGTATTCCATGTAAACCACGAATTAGCACATTTGACTTCTGTTCAAGCACCAAGCAGGTCCTAGGAGCCTTATGAATGCCAGCCCATTTAATCTTCATGAGAATCCTGCAAAGTAAGAAGCAGAAGCACATAGAGTTTCAATCAGTTTTCCAAAGACAGAGGTATGATTCCAATCCAGGCCACGTGTTCTTACCTCTTAGCCCCAGTTTACAATCAAGGTTGAAAGTTTACAACCAACTATACAGGTAGGAATACAACTGTATCTCTATCAGTTTCATAAGACTAAAGTAAGCAATAGTGATGAATTGATCAATAAATTATTACTGAAAAGTTGCCACAAGGAAGACAATTGTCCCTGCACAGCACGTAGTCGAAGTCTCCTCGGGGGCTTCTCAGCCTCTAGGTACAAACGGAATCAAAATCACTGCTCTTGTGGAAACCACTGCTAGTCCATGTGGCACCCATGTGCATTTAGAATAAGCCAACCCCTTTAGTGACTGCAGCGGTGCCCAGCTGAAGCTTCATAAGCAGATAGCAGGGTGGATTTTGAGCCCATCGCCCCACAGCCAGACACCTTGTGCTCTTCACAGCGAAACAATCATGTCCCACAGCCTGCTTCCACCCACTCTGGACCCACGAAGCCTCACTGTTTTCTTCCTGTGAGGTTGGGGGGTGTTTCCGTGAAATGACAGTCTTCACTACCTGGTATTCTCCACATTCTTCTTAGACGCGCTTTGCTCATGAATGCTGTCCCAGGACTTCTCGAGGGCCTTCATGGCCTGGATCAGCATGACAGTTGAGAAGGGTGTCACTTGGGTGGAGTGTCCTGGGACTCTCAAAGCTGCATTTCCTTGAGGTGATGCTCAGACCTCTATATTCCTCAAGTGTTCTTCCTTCTTTCCTTTTCTACCTCTCTCCTTCCCAATGAGTGCATAATCATTGAGTACCTACTGTGCACATTGCATTCACTAAAACTGTACTGTGTCCCATGTGGAAACGAGAATGGTCCTTTCCCTCACCTTGGGTCATGTTTGGCTACCCCAGAGGACTTCTTGTGCCTTCAAGACTCTCAGACTCTTGGCTCCTTCAGTTGTGCCTGAAGCCTCACTCTCCAGTGAGAGGCTCAGACTCACACTCCTGGTGCAGGGCCAGGGGACCTGTCTCCAGGACAGACATCACTGGCTGAGCTCACCACTTCTTGCTCCTGCAGTTCTCTTTTCCTAAATAAAGACCATGCAAATCTACAATGACTCTGAGCTTGCCGCAGTGAGTTCATCAGACGCCCAGACACATCTTAACCCCAGCTTCTGCTCAATCTGGAGCCTCCACTACATATGAAATGTTACGTAATGAGATAAACAATAAATACTAGGTCTTCACGCCAGTGGAGAAGACGTCCCAGGCAGTACAGAGTGGAGATGAATTTCAAGGTTGAATGGTATCTTTGTGCCCAGGTTCCTGGGCTGTTCATTTTCTCCATGAGGTGCAAGAGATAACAGGAACAAAAAGACCAGCCCACAACCCTAGAGACTGGCTTTGGACAACAGAAGAATCTTCCCACTGTTGCATTTCTGGTTATAAAGGCTGGTTAGGGAAGAAAATATCTGAGAATATGATTCCATCAGGAGGAATTGCGATTCTAAAACTTCCACGTCTACTTTATCTTGCAAAGGAGTGGAAAACCAACGTGACGGTCTAAAGGAGGCTCAAACAGAGATTCAGTAGGAACCATGGTCCTCCACCACCTCAGACCTTCAGAACACGCTGTGCAGGGTGGTACTGCGGGTGGCCCTTCAGGGGACAAGGAAGTAGAGAGCTGACCAGCAGGGAACAAAGCAGAGCTCAAAAAAGGATGGAATGCCCAGGACTCGGGAGCTGGTTAGGAAAGAGACCAGAAGGACAGAGCCCCAGGGACTATTGAGGGGACTGGGGAGTAGTGATTGCTTTGTCATACTCAGATAAAGGGCCTCTCTCATCAGAGCAAACAGGGAAGGGAACCTAACCCACCAACCCAGAGGCAGTGCAGGAGGGGAGTCACAGGGTGCTGAGCTTCAGGGTTGGCTGTGTGATGAATTAGCCGCGGGGTCATTGGCAAAATGCCCTCTTGAAGCCTCAGCCTTCTCAGCTATAACATGGGGATTCTTGCTTGAGCCTGGGAGGTGGAGGTTGTGGTGAGTCGAGATTGTGCCACCGCACTCCAGTCTGGGTGAGAGAGTGAGACCCTTGTCTCAAGAAAATAAAATAAAATGGGGATTCTGCTCATTGTGATGAAGATGAATGAGAGTGACATAGGCAAAGCTCTTAGTACAACCTGTGGTCCATGCTAGCCATTGTTGCCACCAGCGATTATTTACGCTTACCTTCTTACCGGATGGAAGGTGTTTTAAAATTTTTTTCACCATTTGGTTCAGTGTTCCAACAGTTCATCATTTATTTGTTTAAAAATTAGTTATAATAATCAAATAGTCACCAAAAGAGTGCAAAGGCATCCTGCCCAGTTTGACAGCTTATTCTAGACCTGTAGTCTTTAGGGGTTCTCAAAGCTGAGAACCTTCCCAGACACCTCCCCAGAAGGAGACCTCACAGCTCCCTGTTCTCGGGGAGTTCAGGCTGCTGGATTAGGAGAACCATCCTTCCACACTTGCTCTGACAGCAGCGTCTCCTTCCATCGCTGAGCCCATAAGTCCCCGACACTTGTCCGTCTCCACTGCAGCTGGGCAAGGGCCTGTGACCAGCCTGGTTTGGGAAAAAAACACCTTCCAAGGAAAACTTCTGGGAGAGATTTTTCTCTCTGAATAAAAAATGAGAGACACACAAGGAGGGTGCTCGTTGCCAGCCTTCCTTCCTGCCTTTCAACATTGTCCTGTGAGGGAATGTTCGAAACTACCCCTAGGATCATAAGGACAGCCACCTAGACATTGTCGAACAACAGAACAAACCCTGGAAAATGCTCCTCTGTGGACTTCTCCTTAAGGTGTCAGTCACTTCAGTTGGATACGCTCTTACCTGCAGCCTCAGACATGCTCTCACTGTTTACGCGTCAGATACCCGTTTCTTCAGACTGTCTTTGCTGCTAAAAACATGGCACGGCTTTGCTGTTTTCTGGCTATGTGACCTTAGAAAATCTACTGAATCACTCTGATCCCTAGTTTCTTCTTCTGTTAAATGAGGATCATAATAGGATTACCTGGAAGGATTGCAAAAATAGAAATGCAAGCATGTAGACATCCGCAAGCACACACTCCCCAGCTGAGACATCTGTAGTTTGTAAGCCATTTGCACTTGACTCGTGAGTGCTTCCAAGTGTTTGCACTGGAAACATCCTCTCTGAAGTCTTGTTTACATTGGTATTTTGCTTAACAAACCCTTTCATCACAGACTATGCAAATGGATGTTATCTATTCCAGGCCAGCGGAAAGGCCCTGCAGCAGAGCTGGGGAGACGTCGTGTGCTTTGATTTTAAACACAATATGTAAAATTTCCCAGAACAGTTGCAGAGATAGAGCTGGAAGACCACGCTGATCAGCCACCTAACAGGCAGTGGTGGCTAGACAACCCCAGACTGGGGTCCGTGTCCTTATGACCTAGGCTGCAGAGGACTGATGAAGTCAGCTTCCTTTGCAGTTCCTGGGGTTCTGAGCAGCGACTTTTCCCTCTTCTCAGATAACTACAGAATGTCCACATAGATGGACTAGTCACTAACTAAACTATAAACTGGATGGCTTTGATCTTCACTTTTGTATTATCCCATTAATATTCACTAAACTCTAACAAGTAGCCTTGGGTTACACAATCTTATTGTCCTCTAAAACACAGCAAAAAGCATACTTTAAAAGAACTCAAAATACTTTGAAATCATCTTTAAACAAATCCATAAGATTTCCCTAGAAAGTTAATAAGCACTTAAGGTAAGGAATGCATTAAAAGGAACAACGAATACATTTTAACCTAAATAAACAACCCAGCATTGGAGTCAAGACCAGGGCCTGGGAATCTCCACCCAACAGGAAAAGCTCAGATCTCCCCTGCACCCAGAGGAGGCTCCAGAAACAGGCCTTTCAAACAGAGAGAGAGAAATTCTGGTTTTCCTCTTCCTCCTTGATTTTCACTGCCTGAGGCTTCCTCTCCAGGGCTGCTGAGATGAGGTAAGGACAACTTACCTGAGTCAGTCCCAGCTGGAGAACCAAGGTAACCCCCTAGAGAGGACTCCCCTTGAGTACTGGACCGTGCCCCCCAACCTCAGGCTGCGTTCAGTCTCCTTCCTTCCTTCACGAGTCACATCTGGATAGACAAGATGGTCAGTGGTTGTTATTTTGCATGAGTTCACCCACAACAGCTATTGCACATATTCTCCATGCCAGGCACTGCTCTGAGTCTCTGCCCACATCATCACCTTTGGTCCTTACAGAATGTCTGACTGGGTGGGGATGCTTGTTGCTATTTTACACATGAAAAACGAAGACTTGTGGAGGATAAAGAACCTGCTAAAGTCACACAATTCAGTCCAGTGCTGCTCCCATCCCGGTTTCGTTACAAGGAGTCTTCTCTCTTAAGAACCCCCATCTACCTTCGTGGCCAGTCCTGCCCCCACTTGGGAAGAAGCTCAACATCTTTCTGAGATCCTTATCATGTGAAAAGCATCCGCATGGTGCTGGCTCAGTGGAGGCTGAGGCTCGTTTTCACCTGCATGAGAGGATAGCTGCCCCCAGAGGACCAGAGGACCCGGATGATGCCTGCTGCACACGGTGCCCGGGCCACAGGCACGTGGAGCAGCTCTGGGTTTCTACTTCACTCCCGGCAAACACGGGCAAAAGCCCTATCGCAGTGTATCTTCTTCTTCCCCTGCCTCCCATATGCTCAGCACACCCACTTTTTGTCGTGTTTTAGAGGAAAATAAGATTGTATAACCCAAGGCTACTTGTTAAAGTCTGACTTCCAGAGCTCTTCCAAGTCACCCTTGGTGAAGGGGAGTGACAAGATACCACGTGAATAATGTTACTTAAATTCCTAAAGGGAAGAGGGGATTCTCCACAGTCTTCTCTTAGTGAGTTATCAAGTTCATCACCAGCCACACTGCTCTTCTGGAAAATCAGCAAAATTGCTGTAAATGTACTTTAAAATACTCAAAACATCTTTCTAAGCAATAAAATATCACTAAGAAAATAAGTATCTGTGCTGTTATTGACAAGTAAATCAACAGGCAATTTGATAGAAATAATTAAGATTTATACATAGGTAGTAACTTGACCTCACATTTGGGTATTGCTTTTTTCCTACTTCCTTTTCATTGCAGCTATTAGGATTATAGATTTAATTTATTATACATAAAATAAGCCTTCCAAGAGGAAATGTTCATTGAGGATTTAAATGCCTTTCTATGCTTTCCTACTGTTCACCTGCTTGATCTGAGGCCACGCCTTTCTGTTTCAGAAAGGAGGAATTAAAAAAACACCCTCTAAGATACTTAAGATCATTTGAACTGTATTAGTTCTAGAAAGGGGACTTTTACTCTGTTTCCAATAACCGAGTGAGTGCAGAGAATGCGTCCGCTGAGTGAGATCACAGAGAAAGGAGAGACTGGGATCCTATTACAATCTTGGGTTGGCCTAGATTCATCTGTTCAATGCATATAATAGCTTTGGGACTTGGGACAAGTGAAGTATCTCAGGGGCTCATTTTTCCTTATTTTATACATTCGACAAGTATTTATGGAGTGCCTAGTAAACAAAACAAAGAGGTCTTACCAGATGACCCTCAAAGTCTCTTCCAAACCTAAAGGTCTGTGAACCTCTTCTGTGAGTTAGTATAGTCTAGAGTCTATACTAATGCCACACAAATATCACTTTAATCGATCGTTGTTCAGTTCTTTAGTACATAGTGAGCTGTGAGCGCTGACTACTGTGCTAAGTCGAGCAGGAGTTTTTTGTTTTTGTTTTTTTTTAAGATAAGAGCCTCAGTGTCTCTTACTATCCTGTTGGGAAAATAATGTATTCTTAAAAAACAAACAAACAAAAAAACACAGTAATTTCCAGTGTTGTGAGAGTTCAATAAAGGGAGAGGGCAGCCGGACAGGGAGTAATAAGGAAAAATTCCCCAAAGGAAATGGCACAGAAGTCAAACCTTGATGGGTGAAAAGAATTGTGGAAGAGGAAGGGAAAAGCATCCCCGTCAGGGGCTGAAGGAGCCCAGCCCTCAAGCTGAGCAGAAAGCAAGTCAGCCCTGTGAAACAGAAGCCCTGTGGGAAGGAGGGAATGTATCGAAGGCAATTTGCAGTTGCAATGCAATTCTCCTGCTAACTGCCTGGAGTTAGGTCAAACTTCATAGCCCTGCACAAGACTGCCCTCACTTCAGATGCCAGCTGCAGGCTCTGGGGTACCCAGGCCACCTGCACGTCTGACCAACTAGCTACAAATTCAGGGCTTCCCTTGACCCTCTCAGGTTTCATAATTGACTAGAATGACTCAAATAATTCAAGAAAGTGCTGTTCTTATGACAACAGTCATTAGAAAGGATGCAACTCAGCAGCAGCCCAATGAAGAGACACACAGAGAGGTTTGCAAGTGTCACAAATCAGGATGCATTGCTCTCCTGGCACATCAATGTGAATCACCAACCAGGAAAGCTCACTTGAGCTTCAGGTGTCCAGAGTTTTTACTGGGGCCTCACTGAATGAAGGATTGATTGAAGCACTGGCCATGTGATTGAACTCAATCTCCAGCCTCTCTCCCTCCCCAGAGGTCTCCCTCCCCAGGGGTCACTGATATCACATGGCTCAAAACCCCGGCCCTCTAATCACATCGTTGGTCTTTAGAGCATGCCAGTCCCCATCCTGAAATTGTCCAGTGATGTTCCACGAGTCACCTCATTGGCATAAACCCAAGCATGGTCTAAGGGTCCCACCGCAAATAACAAGGACTCCCATGACTGAGGAAATTACAAAGGTTTAGAGGCTTCCTTCCAGAAACCAGGGAAAATGACCAGTCAAATCCTTTCTTATACAACGATAGTTGATTGGAAGTTAGTAGTAGTTGGGGGCTCAAGAAACTAAGGACGCAGTAGAAACATTAAGAACCTCTTTAATCTAGAAAAAAAAAGTGTATTTAAATACATAGAGTACTTTAACCAAACATAAGAGAAAAAAATTAAAATTGTCTAGGAATATTATATTGTGATCCATAAAAAACAATTACAATTAAAATTATGAGATTTTTAAGGACTACATGAAAGAAACAAAAAGGCAAGACCTTAAAACATTGAATTTTTTAAAAGATAGGGATTCAGAAAAAGATGGGAACTGGAAGTAAAAGGTATAATAAATGAAAGGAACCCAAAATATGTGATAGCAATCTATTTTAAGCCACAGTTTCACAGCTTCAAAGGGGCAGTTGAGGCCCAGGGTCTGAGGGCAGGAAGCAGGAAGGATATGTGACCAGGATTTACAGTCTCCACAGGAAGACCCCACTCCTGTGTTCAGAGCTCCCTTCCAAACCTTTAATGATCAATTTTACTTTGGAAATTGTTATAAAAAATTGTCTCAAGAAATGGAGAACCCACTTTGTCTTCCAAGTGATGATCATCTTCCCTTCCACTTGTACAGACCCCAGCCACAGCGATGTGGCTATGAGAGGGGAGAGGGCAAGAAGGGGACCGGGCCCAGAATGTTTAGGAAGCACGGATCTGGGGACACTACGTGAAGAAGAAGAAAACTAAACACGGGATGGCGTTGGTTTCTGGCTTAGCTGACTGTGTGGACAAATAATGATTCTATTAACCAAGATGAAAAATATTAAGAAGAGGAGCAAATATCAAGGTCAACTTTAGAACAGGATTTTGAGACATCAACATGGAGATGGACAGGAAGCAAGTAGAAAGACAGATCTGGGGGCCGGGGGTCCACACTGTCATCTGTTTTTAATTACTTACATGGAAACTCTTTAAATTTAAAACAGACCCTTTCAGCTGGAAGAACGGTTGCTCTCCCAAGTTTAATTATTTGTATTTATATGTATTGTGTCTGTGTGAGGGGGGCATGGATGGATGGATGATGGATGGATGGATGGATGTTGGATAGATAGGTAGACAGATTAGTGTAGTAACTACCACCTTTGTCGTCAGAATTTTTATCAGCCAACTTAACACAAATGCTGGGTTTCTGTCTGTAGTAAAACATTTGTATTACTTCCAAATGTATCAAATAGCAAAGAAAACTGACAACCAGAAGGAAATTAATCTTTATGAAATTCCACTTCTCTCAGGCATTTATTCTTGAGCCATCTCATTTAATCTTCATGATGACCCTGAAAATCAGCCTATAAATCCTATTTTCTCATGTAAGGAAAACCAGCGTCTGGAGGGTTCTGCTCCAAGTCCCACGACCAGTCAGTGTCAGAGCCAGCACTGAAATCCAGCAGGCGAGGGATGGCCAGGAAGGGGAGCGTCAGACAGGCAGGTAGTCCTTGCAGTCTTTCTAGTCCAGTGGGAGTGTTGAGATTGAGCTGAGTGATATGATACTTGAATGAGATAAAAATAACTGAGAACAAAAGGAAGGGATGCCAAAGTGGACTTAGGTAGGCTGTCGAAAAAGCACTGAGGTGAGCCCAAAAGGAGACAAGGCTGCTTGCATGGGCAGCCATGGAGGAGGAAAGAGCAGACAGAGATCATTAGAATATAGAACAGAGGCCCTGTATCTCCCCACCTGTCTGTCCTCTCCAACACATGCTACTGGCTGCCAGTGGCTCCCGCCTCCAATGCATTGATTGCAGTCCATCCTACCACAGTTAGGCCTTGTTTAAAATTCTCCTGAAGGTCATCATCACCTTCATAGAAAGTCTGAGGCCTTAACATAGCACCGAGGCCCATGGGACCTCTGATTCCCCTGGGCCACTCCATTTCCTGCTGCCACTGCCAAGCACACTGCGCTCTCCTGGCTGGTCCCGACACATCTGGCTTTCTTAGTTCTCCGTGTCTCCGCACATGTTCCCTTAGCCCCAAATGTCACCACCTGCTTTTCATGTCAGTGCCCTCTTCTCATTTAAATTTCAGCTCGAGAATGTGGCTTTCTATGAAAAGATCTCTGACGAGCCCAGCCCTCACACACACACACAGGCACATGCACACACACACATGCATCTGTGCACCTATGGACATGCCTCTGAGTCCACTTCTCTTGATAAACTCATTGCACTGAGTTTTTGTCATGCTGAGTTTTTGCAGTTGGACAGGAACTATAGTTTTTTCTGCTTGTGTCTAAAGTATGTAACATGCTATGTTTTCAATACATATTTGAGGAAGATGGCAGGGACAGAGGATGGAAATGGGGGAAGGAAAGAGAAAATGACTTAGCAGAGAGAACAGCACTCCTCTCCTGAATCCAGGTAGAGGCCTCACCTGGCCCCCATCCCCCCAATGGCAAACATAATGTCCTCAATCACCAGACGCCAACTTAAAAATTTTTAAACTATTTTTCATGTATTGCTTTTTAGAATGTAACTGCAAACACTGTAAAATTGTATCATTATTTTCCATTGCAATATGAGTCAAGATATGAGTTAAAGGGTTTTTGCAGCCTCATCTAGGCATCCGACCTTCATGGTAACAATTACCAAATCATGGTAAAAATCATAAATATATAATAATTACACAGAATTATAAAATAAATGAGTCCTGCGTTCCCTTTAGCAGACTTACAAATTTACTCCAAGCAGGTGAATTAGGAGCAGCACGGTTGCCGGCCTTGGAGAAGTCCCTCCATTTCCTGTGACTTTACTCATCCGTCCACAGAGCAAAAGGAGTGAACACTCACCATTGGAAGGGCTTTGGGAAGCTGATTTGCTCACTGGATATTTCTGCTTCCATTTTTTATTTTTATTTTATTTCATTTTATTTATTTATTGAGACAAGGTTTCACTCTGTTGCCCAGGCTGGAGTATAGAGCCACGATTACAGCTTATTCCACCTCCTAGGCTCAAGTGAACTTCCCACCTCAGCCTCCTGAGTAGCTAGAACCACAGGCACACATTGCCACGCCCAGCTAATTTTTGTATGTTTTGTAGAGACGGGATTTTGCATGTTGCCCAAGGTGGTCTCAGACTCCTGGACTTAAATAATCTGTTCACCTCAGCCTCCCAAAGCACTGGGATTACAGACATACAAGCCACCGCACCCAGCCTGCTTCCATTTTTATAACTCCTCATCATGAAGCCATCTGACTCCTGTAGATCTTACTGTCCCCTGACAAGAGTGAGAGCCTCCGAGTTCCTGGGTGCTAGCACATCACAGCCCACCGAAGGGCTGGCGAGAGGGTGGGCTCAGAGCAGGGGCCCTGGGACGTGCGACCCAGCTGGCTCAAAGTTATTCTGGGGCAGGAGGAATGGCTCCCCCCAAGACTGGAGTGTGGGGTGGGGCTGGTGGAAGGGCTCAGAGGTGCCTGGTCCTGGGAAGTCCCAGGCACACAGCAGGAGCCAGCAGAGCCTCTCTCTCCCGGCTGGGGCCTGGCTAGGCAGGGCTGTCCTGAGCTCTTCTTCCCAGTTACCTCGCGTCATTCTGCTCTCTCTCACCCTAATCCAGGGAAGGAAACAACAGCACCTCCCAGAGGAAATGAAATAAAAGGACTTTGTTGGAGGCTGAGGACAGAGGAAGCCACTCCAGGGATAAACAGGTCACGGAGAAAGGGATGGTAAAGAAGCGAGATCGCATGAGCACGAAGACTTTATTCTCACACCTCTGCTACCGTGATCTGGGCTCTAGAGGGGAACACACGAACGTTCCTAAGCCGTTTCCACCAAACACACTCACATGTGAAATGGTTCAAGTACGATGAAGTGTCATCCAAGTTCAGTGATAGCTGATGTATAACAACACTTTCAGCGTTTGCCGTTTGCCTGCTCTGACAAAAACTCTCATGATATTTGCTCGTGGATGAAAAACAAAGAAGGCTCCAAATTATTTATTTTCCTACCCCTTTGTCTGCCAGGCATTGGACTCAATATTACTCCACATATGTTGTTCTGGTACAACATTATTCCCTTTCTTTTGATGAGGAAATGGAAATTCAAAAGCACTAAGTAACTTTTCCCAAACAACACACCTTGTCAATAGCAGGGTGTGGATGCACACAAGGGCCTCTTTCTCCCCAGGGCTCCCAGATGGACATGCACCATGGCTCGCAGCAGGGCCGGGCACACGCGGACCCGTACAACTTGGAGTGTCATGTGAGTAAACATTTATTACATGTTTATGCTTTAACTCTTTATGGCAAATGAGATTACTTTTCCATTTGCAGTATAAGTTTTCCTTTAAAAAGAAACCTTTATTTAAATTTTTTTTATGTTTAAGAAAAACATCAAGAAGTTATACAAATGACTGACACTGGCCGGCCCTACACGACCTCACCTGCCCTGGCCCCAATATCAAGCACAGGCTTTGAGGTTTCAGCTGTCGTTTCCATGGCTTCTGAGCATATACAGCACTGTGTACGATGGTGCTTGTCAGTAACCCCCATCGCCCTGAATGACAACCTGTAGTTCCTACACACAAGGCAGGTATCTAGGCTACCGTGGAAATAGCTCCACACGCCCACTATGAATTATGCTTCTTCGGGCCACTGAAGGCTGGGAAACCTCAGAGTTATCCAGAACCGATGCTTTACAATGCGAATAGAAAGCAAATGAGGCTGAGCCAGAAGCATCCACATAGCCAGCACCTTTTCCACATGCAAGCAGCACTCAGAACCACACAGGCGGCGGTGGGGGGCCGGGGGGGGGGGTGGACTGGGCCCCAGAGGGACACCCAGTGGCTAATTGTGCAACTGGGTCCCTGAGTCCTGATCCTCTCAGTAACAGCCGAGTTAATAATCAGTGAGAATTCGCCGATGAGTCACCCAACAATTTCCATTTGTCGCTTACCATAAGGCCAGCATTAAGCTTAGTGCTTAGGAAATCTGTAAAGAATAATCATGGTTCCTGATTTCAAGGGGCTTTCACCCAAGTGGAAGAAAAAAGTTACCTAACAAAGTGAGTAAGAGGGCCGGGCGCGGTGGCTCAAGCCTGTAATCCCAGCACTTTGGGAGGCCGAGACGGGTGGATCACGAGGTCAGGAGATCGAGACCATCCTGGCGAACACGGTGAAACCCCGTCTCTACTAAGAAATACAAAAAAGTAGCCGGGCGAGGTGGCGGGCGCCTGTAGTCCCAGCTACTCGGGAGGCTGAGGCCGGAGAATGGCGTGAACCCGGGAGGCGGAGCTTGCAGTGAGCCGAGATTGCGCCACTGCACTCCAGCCTGGGCGACAGAGCGAGACTCCGTCTCAAAAAAAAAAAAAAACAAAGTGAGTAAGAGAAATGTGCTAGAAAAATAAGGAATAAGAGAAAGAACAGGAGGAGGAGGAGGAAAGGCCTGTGGAAGAACTGGCGGGGGACGGGAGAGGTCACTTCCAGCTAGAGCTCTCCAGGAAGGTCTGAGGGAGAGATGAATCTGAGCTGAGTCTGAAAGAGGGCACAATTTACACAGGTGGAGGCAGACTGGAGGGTGAACTGCATCTGGGCTTGCTACAGGCTTGCAGCTGGAGTCTGGACCTACCTTAAAAGCCCCCAAACCAGGGGCATAAGAGTCCAAGAGAGCAGATACCTTAGTAAGTCATGCATTTTAAGTGTCTTAAGCAACCGAGCTTTCCTTGTACCCTTGGGAAAAATAACCCTTAAATCCTACTCATGTATTGATATTTTTAGTCAGTGAAAAAAACCACCTTTGGCTAAAAGTGACCCTGAGATTCAAGAACAGAAAAACATCTCCTGGTTTGCTATACGGTTCTTGTTTTGTCTTGTTTGTTTATTGAGATGGAGTCTTGCTCTGTTGCCCAGATTGGAGTACAGAGGCATGATTTCGCCTCACTGCAACCTCCACTTCCCTGGTTCAAGCAATTCTCCTGCGTCAGCCTCCTGAGTAGCTGGGATTACAGGCATGCGCCACCACACCTGGCTAATTTTTTTGTATTTTTAGTAGAGAGGGGTTTTGCTATGTTGGCCAGGGTGGTCTCGAACTCCTGACCTCAAGAGATCTGCCCGCCTCGGCGTCCCAAAGTGCTGGGATTATAGGTGTGAGCCACTGCACCTGGCTCTGCTGTATGTATTTGTTAGCTAAAACCACCACACAGACTCACACACAAGAACCTCATAACTAAACTACTGAGAGCAAATCCCGCTCAGCAGTCAGTGACACGTTCTATCAAGATGTGTCAGCACGCAACAGTCGCCAAGTAGGATCCTCCTGAGTCTGCCAGGGCAGGCAGAGGAGTCCCAGAGCCAGGGCGGGCACTGCTTTGCAAAGTTCTGTTGGTAGCAATTCATGCAGAGGTGCCGGCATGAGAGCACAGAGAATGTGCATGGCATTATCATATTTTGAATCAAAATAAAATGTGTCCATCAAATGTCTCCCTCAGAAGCAAACACACTGATGCTAATGTACAATCCGATATTTCCTCAGAATCAATAATATCTCTGCTTCTAGGTCTTTGTCACTGTAAATCTTGACAAGGTTTTGTCAAGTGATCTTCAAAAGGCCACAGCCAAGACTGACCGCAGCCCGATGATTTGGAGGGACATGCCTTGGGCTGACCACTAGGTCTCGCGGACTGGCGACGCCTGTGCCCACAGCAACTTAGTGACGAGAAACTGACTCGAGTTGATGAGATGGACACCTCCAGGGACTTATGAGAGCAGGAACGTAGGCGCACGGGGGGGAATTCTGCTGAGGAGTCAAAAACACTGTATTCTCTGAGGACAGGGAAGATGGGAAGTGGGGGCCTTTGCTCTCCCTCAGGAGGCAGCACCTTATGATGCCACGGGCCCCAGAGCAGCCCTGGAGCGAGGAGGAAACCCACCACAGCTCACGTGCCACAGGAACATGACCTGGGGCAGCCACAGCAAAGCAGGTGACACGGCGACCTCCCTCCTAAAACCTCAGGTGAGGAAGCTTGGGGGTCCACGTGGTGGCAATGGAAGCCTCCAGGGGTAGCGGGAAGGGCAGGGCTGGCTCTCCATGCTGCCCCACAGCCCAGTGCGCTCCAGACCCAAGACCAGCTCCCCTGTGTCCTTACCTTCCTGCACTCATTGCTTTCTGGCTCACCAGCCACCAGGGAGCTCCTGGGCTCCTGCCCTTCTTCACCCACATCAGGCAGGCACGTCCGAACTTCCTTTTCCATATCCTGCAACCCTCCGCCGCACTCTTCCTACCGCCGCCCTGCTTCAGACTCCCACTCTGTCCCCTAGAATCCCACAGGCACTTCCCACCCTCGCCCTGGCTCTGGTCGCCAACGTCTCTCAAAATCCTGCCATCCACGCTGCAGCCAGCGTGGTCCCGCCACAGGGCAAATCTGCCTCGTCTCTCCTTCCTCCACAGCTCTCCGGGGGCACCGCATTGCCTGCCCTGAAAAGTCGATGCTTCACTGTGGCTTGTCAGGCTATGCGTTGCACGAGGCGGTACATTTGGTTCAGATGCTCTGCAGGTGCGTGAGTCATTCACCAATCCCGTTCATTAAGACAGCTGCCGTCTCACACAGGCTGAGCCATCCCGTTAGGTTTGCCGGGAGGAGAAACCACTCAATAACAGGTACCAATCACCTCGACCACCCCGGGTGGTTCTTCCATTCCTTAATCAGAAACAAGTTTGCCAAACACAGAGTGACTCCACCGAGCGTTTGTTCCAAGAAAATTTGCCTTGTACTGTGATAAATAACGTGTTCCTTTTTACCCCCAAAATATCAGCCATCAATCCTCAAAGCGTAATCCTGGGGCTTCACTGGAATCACGTGAGGGCTTGCAGAGATGTAGATTTGCTGGGTTGCCTTCAGCCTTTTTGACCCAGCATCACTAGGCACCGGGCCCAGGAATCTCCGTATTTAATGAGTCCTACGTTTTAGCACACACTGAAGTTTGGTATCATGGATGTGTCTCCCTAAAGTATAATGTGGGCTTACCCATTTGTATTTCTGCCTACATGGTTTGAAGTGGAAAGTGTTCAGGAGCTTTGAACTGCACTGGCCGGCCGCAGATCAGAGCGCCACCATGCTCAGGCGCAGCCCACAGGCCCTGGACTCCTTTCTCCTTTACTGCAACACGTGGGGTCCCTTGGAGGAGAGAGCGTGAGGCAGGACCCAGCCAACTACCTGCGTGTGCCATTTCAAGAGAGCCGAGCTACGTTTTGTGAAAGGGCATCATGAATTGTGTCAGAGGCATATAGAATGATCTATTGTAGCATTTTAACATTAACAATCTCAGGACACACCTGGGGCTCATTGAAGGCACTGTAATGAGAAGCCTTCGCATTCACAGACCGTAAGACCACCAATTAGATTCCAAAAAGTAGACAAAGGCACAGTGTCAGACGTGTATAGGCTGTTCTGCCAGGATCTGCCTTTTCATACTTTTCAGCTCGTCAATGTAGCTTTGCCCAGCTCCACTCTATTTGCTGTAGAAATTCTTGCTTTGGGGATCAAACATCTACTGTTTTGTTCTGTTTTGTTTGTTTGTTTTTAGAGACAGGGTCTTGGTCTGTCGCACAGGCTGGAGTCCAGTGGCATGATCTCGGCTCACTGCGGCCTCAACCGCTCGGGCTTAAGCAATCCTCCCACCTGAGCCTCCCAAGTAGCTGGGACTACAGGCATGAGCCACAGTGCCCAGCTAATTTATTTTTTACATCTTTTATAGAGACAGGGTCTCCCTATGTTGTCAAGGCTGGTCTCAAACTCCCGGCCGCAAGTGATCTTCTGGCCTCAGCCTCCCAAAGTGCTGGGATTACAGGCATGAGCCACCTTGCCCAGTCAAGTGTTTTTAATAATTTCCCCCAAACTGAAATATTAGACTCTCTCTTTTCTGTGGAAAGGGTTAGGGAATAGAGTAGGAAGGTGTGTTGAGTGTGGAGGATGCAAACAGGGACACTGGCCCCAGGGTTAAGGCAGTAAGAGAAAGACACGTGTTTGTGACAGCGCAAGGCTGAACATGCTTACAGCGTGATTTCGTGTGCAGCACTCCATGTGGGTGTCACCACAACCATGTTGTGATGTAGGACGGACAGCATCTAACATAAGGGACGTGTCTTTATGTCCTGGGGGAAGACAGCTGGTTTCGAGGCGAGGGCTTGGCCTGGGGTCTCACAGCGGTGGGGCCGAGGTTCTGCGGCCTCAGTTTCACCAGGGTGATCAGCCATGGCAGAGGGGGCGATTCGCTGGCCGCAGGTTTGCGGACACTCGGGATATATTGGCTGCCGTTCCGGGGAGCCTTAGACATCTGTTTTCCTGAATCTTTGTTTTCTTCTGTGTCTCCCAGACATTCTCCATACTCCTCTGCTAGAAACAGAGCAGAAAAGGCCTCGAAGCACAAGCACACGCCCCGGGTTCCTGAGACTGCAGCAAGAAGCAGGAGCTGTTTTCTTCCATTAAGCCCTGCCCTGAGCAGAAAGAAATCATCTCTAAGCTCCTGTCTCGGGTGACATGTTCCCTGACACAGGGTTGCTTTTCCTCACCTGTCTAAACTAAGTAAAGAGGATCCAGTATGCACTCAACGCTGATCTTTTCAACAGATACTCAAAGGATAAAGCAAGGATAATTTATTCTCCTTCTGTTTAATCCCATAGAGTGGATTGTGAACTTCCAAACACAGAGACATTCTTCTGAGGAGAGAGCCCCCTTATCAGTTTGGCCCTGTCCAAAATAACGATAACTCCACGTCGCCTTTGCCTGCAGGATGTATTTGTCCTGTCAATAACTAATTGTCAGGATTGCATTTGCCTCTGGAGAAGGGAAATCTGAAAAACATTTACATAAACATAAAATCATTTAGAGCCCAGGCTTCTAAATGCACGTGGGTTACAAGCAACTTCCCACTTTAATGTTCTTCTGTATGTTTAAGAGCAGGAAGGCAGCCGTCCTTCCCTTCACTTGGCTCAGCTTGGGTGAGAAGTTCTTAAGAAACAACACAGACATTCCCAGTTTATTTCTTGAAGAAGCTATTTCTTTTGTAAGGCATAATATCCAGGTGGGTTTTGCATACTTCATGAACAGAACATTTAAGTTGCACTTAAATTGAATTTTAAGCACAATTTTTAGATATAACCACAGATTATTTGTTTGTTTGTTCAAGCTAAAATTAAAGCTGGCCGTCTACATAAACCGTCCATAGAGCGACAAGGATTTGCGTTCTGCCGCCTGCCCAAGAGGTCCACCGGAGACCAAATACCAAGGCAACCATAATTTATGTGGCTGTAAGTGTGCACTCGTTTCCCTGACTGAGTACTCTGAGGTCATTAAGGGGTGCTGGGTTCTTAGGAAGACGTTCTCATTAAGTGAATGGTGTCGAACTGCAGTTTAATAGCAGCCTAGGCATAGGCGTCCATGACACACACACACACACAAAACATACAAACACACACTCACACTCACAAACACAGTCACACACAAAACACACACACATACAAAAACACAAACACAAACACACAAACACAAAACACACACACAAAACATACACACACAAAAACACAAACACACTCACAAACACACACAAATCACACACACACAAAAATATACAAACACAAACACACACACACAAAAACACACACACACTCACAAACACACAAAACACAAACACACACATACAAACACACTCACCAACACACACACACACAAACATACAAACACACAAACACACACACACAAAAAACACACAAAAATACAGACAAAAACACAAACACAAACACACATACAAACACACACACACACAAAAACATACAAACACACACAAAACACACACACACACACAAACACACACACTCACAAACACACATAGAAACACACACAACACACGAACACACACGAACACAAAATGATTATATTTACTTATACAAGTTATATTTAAACTATGCCTACATGCAGTATATATGTTGCAAAACTATTCCCCACTACAGGCCAAGGAGGTTGTTTTTCTCATCTTTAAATTCCTAGAAGTGAGTATTCAGTTAAAAATTATCAGCATATTTGACTCCAGTTACATTATCCTTGATTTCTGAATTTATTCATTCCGACATATCTACTGGGCACCTATTGTGTTCCAGACAATCTACAAAGCATATGGATACCAAGACAGTCTTCTCAAGGAATATTTCATCTACCAAACTGAGTATTTTGATCTTACAAATGAATCCATAAGGGATTATGGATATTAAAGAAGGGTTAAAGATCAGTAGAAAAGTCCAAGTATTTTTTACTTTGAACATAACCCCCTACGTTTATACTGTTTGTGCAGAAAATAATAATAATAATAATGGCCTCTCAATCCTTCCTTTCTTGTCCATTTGTTTTTTAACTCTTCACTGGAGTGTGAAACCCTCGAGGGCAGAAACTCAGGCCCAGTGGCTTCTGCATCTCCAGCTCCTGGCCCCTGGCAGGCACTCGCTACTGACAACCTGACCGACTTACTAAATAAACCAATATCGACATTTTCATGAGATACCAGGACACAAGCTTCTAAAAATGTTCAGCATTGAAAATACCAGAATATGAGGTAGGATGCTCCAAAGAAATAAATCAGCCTTCCCTCTCCCCAGCCTCACCCCTGAGAGAGATGTGCCATGGGAAAGAAGAGCTTCCAACGCTGGGAAAACTGCGCATCCTGGCACTGAAACACAGGAATTCCAGGAATCCCTTCATTGCATGAACAGTCTGAATTTTTGAAATAAGTAACATGAATGATGACAACACAAGCCATACATACTGGCACTCACATGCCAGCCCCAGGCGAGGGCTGCATGGCAGAGCTGCAGGCCAGTTGGAAATGTGAATGACTGCACTTCCCATGTGTTTTTTAGGCTGCTAATTTTTACAGCCAAGAGATTTGCTATTAGAAGTTCACTTCAGTGTGGCTGAAAGGAATGGAAATGAATTGACAGATGTTACAGGTTTTACCTTTAATCTATATGCATAACTACGCCCTGGACTGAGACCCCTTTCAGATACATTGATCCAAAGTAAACAGTAATATACTGCAGGTCCTCAACTAACATCGTGTCATTCAACGTCGTTTCATTATAATATTGATAAGAAAAAATTGATTCCAGCTGGGGCCACTGTCAGTGTGGTGTGTGCGGTTCTCCCCATGTCTGTGTGGGTTTTCTCCGAGTACTCCCGTTTCCTCCCACATCCCAAAGCTGTGCACATTAGGTTCACTGGCCCCCGTCTGAGTGAGTGTGGGTGTGTGTGAGTGTGTGTGCCCTGCAATGGGATGGCATCCTGGCCAGGGCTCGTTCCCCCCTTGCACCTTGACCCTGAGCTGGAATAAGTGTGTTAGAAAATGAATGAATGAATGACACAAATTTCACAAATTCTTGTAAAATAAAAATGCATCAAGTCTACCATAACCACACAGATGCACAACAAGAAACATGCGGTCTGAAAAAGCTCAACAAGTCCCTCGTATCCATGATGGCTTGTTTTTGCACTGCGAGGAGGTGCTCCTTACAATTTTTACTTTGCAAATATTTCTTCCTTAGTTTAACCAACTACCACTATGACCACCCTCACTCACTGTTGCAGCAAAACTCGGGTCTATTGTCTTGTTTTTATTAATTTTTCTTAAATGTATAGCTCACATTTATTTCAACGTTTAATATTTGCGGTGTTTTGGGTCTTTATTTGGAAGTTTGGTGATGTTTTTGTGACCAGAAATATGTCCCAGGAATTTAACTCTTGTTTATATCAATTGGCCTGTGGTAAGGCTGGATTTATTATATGTTACTTTGCGTAACGTCGCGGTTTCCAAGAATCTATTGGTGACCTCCAGTGAGGACTTATTGTACGTGAAGCTATTCATTTGTAAACCTTCAGTGACGATGGAGAAACAGAGTCCCGAAGGAAGGACAGCTGGAGGCCTGCACCACCCGGAACCATCCTTCGTATCCGTATCTGAGTCTATAGTACCCAATGGAACAATAATTAATGGCAGCTGGCTCATGCCTAACTAGTTGTCTTCTCATTCTGAAGACAGGGAGGATTAAATTGTTTAGCCCTTCTTTTGTAGGTAGGACTGAGAGACTCCATATAGCCAACGACTATAATGACTGAAATGCTTCGTCGATAATGGAAGATGCTCCATTGCTCAGTTTCCTTTTCATGGGACCTCAGCATTTGACTTGGCAGCTGTGTTATCATCCGGGGCCCCTGAGAAACGACCGTGAGCATCACACATATGTGAGACAAGTACACGGTGTGGATGAGAAATACAGAGATTTTGCAAAGCTGCTGAGATTGGGGGCTCTTTGGTGGTTGTTACTGCAGCGTCATCCAGCTGACCCTGCCTGATACGCTAGGTTGCTCGCAGAGCGAAAGAAGGGGTTAGGGCCAAAGGAAAGCTAAGTCCCAGTGCCACCAAGCCGCTCCCTTCTCTGCTTCCTGGGAGAGAGGCTCCATCATCAGCACGGTGCAGTGTGCAAATCAGAAACTTGGACACTTAGATTCAGTGCTGTTGCCAGAATAAGGTATGTATGGTTCCTGTGGACTCTTCTGTGGTCTCCTGAACACAGTGAATGCTGAGGAAAGGGTAGCAGTTATTACATTAATTTTTAGTTACAAGATGTTTGGCGCATAATATGAGTCTAGATAGGAAGGGACGACAGCCCTAGACCTGCATTCAACATCAGCAAATATTGATTTGAAAGTCTACCAATCACTATCTAGGAGTCCTTTCCTAAGCAAAGCTGAACAGGCTAGAAGAGGAGTCAGAAGCATAAAGTACAGCCTAGGGGAGGTGGCCTCTAGTCGAGAGAAGTCCAGGTTGTTATGTGAGTCCTTGGGCATCTGTGAAGGCTCCCTGGAGGAGGTGATGTGGCAGCTGAGATCTGTGAGATGAGTCAGGACAGTCTGGTATGAAGAGGGGAAGACGAGCTCACACAGGAGGAACAGTATGTGCAGAGGCCGCGGGGAAGGAGGGGTGGTGCATGCAGAGAACTGCAGTGGCCATCTGGAGGCTACAGTGACTCCATCGAGAGGCTGATTCGTCTTGCTGGCTTCTGATTAACCTCTGTTCCAGGCACACCTCTAAGATTTCCAGTCTGTCTATTGTTCCTTGAATAAGAGCAAGTACTTACTGTAAATCCTGCCCTTAGGTCAGCCAACCTTGATGTTATCGTACTTCAATTGTCCTGCAGCTCCCTTCTGAACCAACCCTCCCTGTGATCTCCAAGCCCTGGGTCTGGGGGTCTTGGAGCAAGGACCCACCATCTTGTCTTACCTGAGACGCTGACGGGCTCCTGTTCCTAAGTCCCTATTCATGTTTCTGTCTGAGAAACTGGATACATCAGCTCCTTTCTTCAGCCTCTTGGCTTCCTCGGACTTTGGGAGTAGGTTTGCATAGACCTGCCCACTGCGGAACAGGCCAGAAAAGAGAATGTGAGGGGCAGGTGATGAGAAACGGGGCTGCAGCCGTAAAAGGAAATCAAGCCACACCCAACGCACGCCTAGACGTCTTCCTATAGCAGCAAGTGAAACTTCTCAAGCTCCATTTCTTCTCTTTGTCCACAAGGAGTAATTTGAAATGAAGTCCTGCTAGGTGCAGAAGACAAAAAGATCTGTTGGGTCTCCCAACATCTGTGTCTAATCATTCAGTAACTTGCCTCAAAGCTAGCTTACACGGAGCAGGGGCTGGGTCCGGCGGCATCGTGGTGTTCTCCTGTTCCAGAGAGACGATCTTATCTCCCCTCCTCCCATCTGCCATCGGCTTTATGGAACCCAAGTTCTCAGGCTGCAAAGCTTCCAAAAGATGTCTGAGAGGAAACTCTCAACTTGGCAGTCGACGCCTCTGAATTGCTGAGCAGTGAATGGAATTTCTGCCTCTCACCCCACCCACTCTGGAGAACTCTGGAACCCAGGAATCACATGATACTGCTTGCACGGGTAATGTGAGCAGGAGAGAAACCCATCCCTTCCTCACCCCACCCCGTGCACGAGGACATCCAAGGATATACAATGTTCCCCTCTATGACTTTAGATTGGCTCTCCATGCCCAGGAGGAGAATTCGGCTCATCTTCTCCTGCCAGCTCCAAACTATTTCTGGCTGGCTCATCCCTCCCCCTGAAAGACCCAGAGGATTCAGAGACATGGCAAGGCCTTCTCATGGACATTGAACTCACTGACTCGGCACGCACCGTAGCAAAGGTTTGCACAGAAACTTTACACCCAGAGCCAACAAAGTCCGTGCCATCGAAAGCAAGTCAAAACACAATGGCATCCAGCAAAGCAGCCAGCAGATTGTCAGCCTGTCCTCTTAAGCAAAAGTTCTGCAGGAGAGCCAGCGGAGAAGCTTGAGAAGGAGCCAGGAAGGGAGTGAGTTCCACATGCCCCACGCTGCTCCTGCCACCGCTGCCACGGCTGCTGCTGGAAAAACACATTCCAGCATCTGGCATCGGAGCCTGGCAGCTGAGGCGCACCCCGCCTGTGTGGCCAGGAGTGCCCTCTGAAACGCACAGCCAAGAGAGGAGACGACAGGGCAGGTACAACTAGGGGTGCCAATCCCACGGGGCCGTGCCAACTCTGCCTTGCCATCCGATGCCAGCCAATTTCCTTGTGCCACAATGGCCGGGTTTAAGAAATGTTAACCTTGTGTTTTGAAAGTGATAAGTGCTCCAGGAAAAAGAGAAGTCTTTTCCAGCCACGCCCCAATCTACTCATGAGGAGCAGGGGCTGGGGAACAAATCTCCAATATGACAAATAACCTCAGAGCAGGGATGCAGAGAGGCTGGCAGCAGGCGGGACCTCCTCCAGCAAACACGTGGAAAGAGCCTAAAATCAGCACGTGGCTTCCAACCAACACTCCAGCACTCTCCAACCCAGGCCACGGCGGGGAGATTTGCTTCCCTGCTGTTTTCTTACCAGCAGAGCATTCTGACCTTCACAAGACCCTGCTTCCTTAAGAGAAAGCCAGGCCAGTGCTTCTGCTGCTGTGGCCTGTCACCTAATATCTCTTTGGAGCTGGGCAGTCCTCTCGCCCATGATCAACCACACACCGCACCCCCAGAGGAACCAAGGAGGGAGCTCTGGGCAGAGGCAGCAGATGAATTCTGCGCGACGATTTCCAGGGAATGCCTCCCCAAGCACTGTTTGTTAACTGGAGGAAAGGGAACCACTGTGGCAAGAGCAGCACGAAAGATTTTTCAGTTGTGATAGATGTTTCATAGCCACTTACTTAAGCTCAGGTTAAGCCAAAACATGACCAAAGAATTTGTCATCATGCATGAGCAAATGTAGAAATGCCATGTCCCTTAAGATTCTTTTTTTTTTTTTGAGACGGAGTCTCACTCTGTTGCCCAGGCTGGAGTGAGTGGCGCGATCTCGGCTCCCTGCAAGCTCTGCCTCCCGGGTTCACGCCATTCTCCTGCCTCAGCCTCCCGAGTAGCTGGGACTACAGGCGTCCATCACCACGCCCGGCTAATTTTTTGTATTTTTAGTAGAGACGGGGTTTCACCGTGTTAGCCAGGATGGTCTCGATCTCCTGACCTCGTGATCCATCCGCCTTGGCCTCCCAAAGTGCTGGGATTACAGGCGTGAGCCACCATGCCCGGCCAAGATTCTTTATAGAAAAAATAAAAGCAGGTGATCACTGCAAACGAAGGCATCTTCAGAAAATATGAAAGGCACTAACTTTATGTGACCCTGTGCAAACTGCTCTAAACCTGAAGGAGCAGCCAGCTTCCTGTCTCAAAGTTCTGCTACATTAAACAGACGGCAGAGTGGTCCCAGACATCCCAGCAACTAGGCAGGTACACACGTTTCAGAAATGAGAGGTGGACCAATAACAGGTCCACAGGGAATGGTTTGGGCACAGGGCAAAGGGGACAGATAACCTCAAAGGTCCTTCGGGTGGACACAGAGGCCAGTTGGGGCACTTGCCACAGCTTCGGGATGCATCTTGTGTCAAGACCTTGGCATGCTGAAGCCAGCTAAAACAGAGCCAGTCACGAGTTATGATTATCCTCGTTCAGCTAGGATGGAGAATCCCATACAGACACCACGGTCACTTTCCTTTCTGGACGTCCTATATTTAATTGATGAAGTCACTCGAGCTTCCTCTGTTTGAGCTAAGGTCCCTGAGTCTGGCAGGAGAGGGATGATGGGAGTTCCTGGGGAAGGAGGCTGATCTCAGCTCCGTTAAACATTCTGAGAGGGTGTAAAATTTGTCCGGCCTGTTTGCTTTTTTTTTTTTCTCCAAACTCCAGGCTAGTGGGTGGGATACAGGTCAGAGCAGAAAAACAGAAGCAGGCCTTGGAGGAAGGTCCAGCATTGGTAGGAACGATGGCAGTGGATGGGACCATCCAAGAGAAAGCACTGAGCCCTACCTGAGCCTTGGGTGCTTCTTGGGTGAGCTCCCTGCATTCCCAACAGACCCCTGGCCAAAGGCGCTTTGAGACTGGGTACCAGAGCCGCTTCCGCAGCAACCACCACGCTCAGTCACCGGGCATGTCGCAGGCCTGTCCTTGAAGCTCCCTCCTACAAGCAGATTGAAATGCTGCTTTCCCGGGGCTCTGTTCTGCACTGTCGGTCTGCACTGCAGAGGATGCTTCAGCCGGAGGATCAATTCTGTACTCTCCGCAAAGAGCTCTGGAGCTGGGGGTGGGCCTGGAGATGCCAGCACTTTTCTGAGTCTGAATCTCACTTTGTAAAAATTAGAATGACTCAGGGCAAAAGGAGAGAAAAACATGTATATTCATGCAAGATAAAGTTTTAGAATCCATGCAGGGAAGTTACGATCCACAAAGCAACCATAATTTAACCACATTACATGCCAGAATTAAGCTGTAAATTTAATAGCATGTATTTACAAAGTAATGAAAGTCTACATATCATGTTTTCAAAAATAATCCCACAAATCTGAAAGTAGGTTGATTTGACTGCTGGACATTCCTCTGAATATTTTGCTACTTGGGAAATCAAATTCTCATCTTCACTGGAGCATTGACGTGGAGGCATTTTATGGATGCATGATAGAAAATATGTGGAACAGGTGAGGAAGTGTGGGAGGGACCTGATGCCATTGTCTTGGAAGAGGTCACATTTTCTGTGAGCTGAATGGGCTGACGAATCACGCCTGCTGCATCCTGTCACAGTGGAGAGCACTACTAATATTACACGTGGAAGGAGGCCTGCAACTCCACACCAGACTAAAATGCACTCAAGGCAGGATACTCAGGGTTCACTTTAGAAGACCTGATTCTAGTCTGCTGAGCTCAAATAAATTTCATTTATTCAGTGCCTCTGTGCACTCAGCACTAGTCATTAGTGGCTGAGCAATGCCAACTTCACTTTTTTGTAGCAGGGGAACGAACAAAATCTGTCTTCTTAATGTCTTCCTATAGATATTATTCACTGGTCCTTTTGTGGAATCAAATGTTTTGTTGCCCTAAAGAATAGAAGGATGAACCTTTTCAAGCTCCTTTTATATTTTTTGTAAGGTATTAGTAGATGCTTACAGTACAGGGCTATAGATGTGGGAAAACAGATTTGACAAAAGTTCTGGAAGCTTGTAATGCCATTTCATTAGGCTCTTGGTACAGCCTGAATCAGCACAAAGACACGAGGTCATTGCAAGGAGGATGGACAGAAGCTCCAGCAGCCTCTTCCGGCAATCATCTCTGCAAAGGCTAGGCCTGACCAGGGGAGGGTTCTAGATGCTCCTTGGGGAATCCAGATGAGCCAAAGAACTAGGACTTAATTTGAATCACAGCTGATTTTTGCAAGTCTCTCAGAATCCTTATAATCGGGATGGTGGCACTTGTAAACCTCCTGTATGGTGGATGCCCCCCCAGACAGCAGAGGGTCCCAGACGTTCCAGCAACTAGGCTGGGACACACATTTCTTTCCTTCCTGAGATTTGCAAAAGGTCAAGAACCAACAGCCTGGATCTTCTCAACCAAAAGAGAGTCCTACTGGAAAGAACCACTAGGCTGTAAGCCTCCCACGGGCAAGGATTCACATCTACTACTTACCAACAAGGGCATGTTGAAGGTGCAGAAGAATGAAGGAAGGTGCAAGTGGGTTGGAGGGGAGCTGTTTTGCAGAGAAAACAATCAGTTTGTCTAAAATAAAGGATGAAACGCTAGAAATGCAGAGGCCAGGATGGAAGGTGGGATGGGTGAAGGACACCATCAGCGGGCAGGGACGACGAGAGCATGTCCTTGGATTCCTCCCTGCAAACAAAGGCTGCCAGCAGCTGCTGCCTGTGGGTTCCTGCTAAGCCCTCATCCGAGTACTTCTGCCTCAGTTGCAGTTACAGAAATAAAGTGCTGGAGGAAGAGATGGGATTTAGCAAAAATGACTAGTGCTGAGTGCACAGAGGCACTGAATAAATGAAATTTGATTAAAAGGGTGAATCTGAGCCAGGGAAAAAAAAACCGAGCCAAGTGTTGACAGCGGAAAAGCATCCTCAGAGGCTCAAGTGCTGAGGCCTCTCTGGCTCTTCCCTTGGAGCCCTGTGGTCATCTGGATGTGCGTGTGCCTCTCTCCTGCTTCCCAGTCCCTTATCCTGGCAGATTAAAAAAAAAGTCAACAGAACGATGCTGCCCGTTGCTCAGGCAAAGGCCCCTTGAAGTACCTTGGGGTCCCCGTTAATTCTTTCCATAAGCGTTTATGAAGTGCCTACTAGATGTCAAAGAGAAATCAAACCACAGCCACAGTTAGAGCCTCAGGCATTTCTGTTCAGGAACTCACAATGTTATCGGGTTCACTCAAGGAGATGATTTATTTTAGATCTTGACTCTCACTCCAGCTGCCCCACAGGAGAATGACATTTAAATCAGAATGCCACGTTATCCATTTACAATAGAAAATATGTATTTGCAGAGACCATAATATTTCAGAACCTGGCTACTCTAAGGGTGGTCCACGAATCCACAGTGTTGGCAGCACCTGGAAACTTGTTAGCAAAGCAGAAATTCAAGCCCCAGCTCAGATCCACAGAACGAAAACTGCATTTTAACAAGATCCCCAGGTGATCCTTATGTGCATGGAATTGGAGAAACAATGGTCTAGAATCGTGGTTCTCAAACAGGAGTGTGCATCAGAGGAAGGGATGGTTAAAACCAGGGTGTGGGGGTCCCACTCCAGCGTTTCTGCTTTGGGGGGTGTGGAATAAGGCCCAAGAGCTTGCAACGTCTCACAAGTTTCCAGGGCCCAGACTTTGGGAACTTCCGATCCAAACATCTAGACAACCCCCTATGACACCACAATGCCTCACTTAATGCGGTGGCTGAAGTTGCAAAATTAATCCGAAGCCCTCATCATCCTCACATCTGAGCTGTATCAGCCTCACAAGGAGGGTATGTGTATAAAACAGATCACTGGTCCCCATCCCCAGATTCTGTGTGTGCCTCATTGAATAAGAACAGACTTACACATTTTCACATCATCATAAAATTTAAGACTATCAAAGACAAAAAGAAAATTTTGTGTTTTTTTTTTTTTTTTAAAAGAACTGATTGAATTTCTTGAAGTTTCTTAAAACTCAGAAGGCAAGAAGTTAGTTGTTTAGTAACAATTTTAAAGTTTCAAGTTAGCTACGTTGAAATGTGCAGGTGTTGGCCGGGCGCGGTGGCTCACGCCTGTAATCCCAGCACTTTGGGAGGCCCAGGCAGGCAGATCATCAGGTCAGGAGATCGAGACCATCCTGGCTAACACGGTGAAACCCCGTCTCTACTAAAAATACCAACAAAAATTAGCTGGGCGTGGTGGCGGATGCCTGTAGTCCCAGCCACTCGGGAGAGTGAGGCAGGAGAATGGTGTGAACCCAGGAGGTGGAGCTTGCAGTGAGCCGAGATCACGCCACTGCACTCCAGCCTGGGTGACAGAGCAAGACTCCATCTCAAAAAAAAATAAAGAAATGTGCAGGTGGTTTTTTGGACAGTGCAAGAGTGCTTTGGGTAGAAAAGTAAGCACATGTTTCTCTTTCCACTTTTCCTCAGCAGCCTTGATATGATGAACGCTATCACATATGCCACTATCATTCCTGCACATCTGCGTGGCAATAATAATTATTGATGGTAGATATAGCAAAATCCTTGATTTTTCTTCTTGGTGTCCTGGACCTTTGGCCTTGCCTGCTGTCTTCACAAACGTTCTTGACTCATGGCCCCACCCCTCATCAAAGTGCAGACAGACTCTGGACTCACCAGGCCCGCCACTCCAGGCTTTGGATAAAGATGTGGGGAGAAAAGTGGCATGGTGGTTTTTAAAAATAACATTTTTAATGTTTTTAAAAAAACATGAATAGGGGGTGGAGACTTTCAGAATCAAAAAAATAAAATGTCAGTGAAAGTAAAGGAAGGGCTAGTCCCCTCTTTGAAACAATATTCTGCAACTTAAAGAATAGCTTGTGAACAGGGTGTGCTAGGGAGAATTTAATCCAGAGAAGGCAGAAGCAAGACAGGAAATGTCTTTTCCCTCCCACAGATTGGAGCAGAGGGGCCGACGTGGCTGTGGATTGGTGGCAGGGGAGGCCCTGGCTTCGGGAACACTGTTCTAGTGTGCACTGACAAGATGTTCCTATTTAGACCGAGGCTTTCAAGTGGCCATTCTTCTCTAAAGTTATTTTTATCTATAGTGCCTCGCCTGTACATAATGCTATAGGTACACGTGCAATCAGTGCTTAAAATAGCACCTCAATTCTATCATGATAGCTAAAAATAATCCTGGGGTTCCTTTGGAGCTCGCCTGGTGGCTGCCCTGGGCACACAGGCACGGATCCTTGTCAGGTCTGCCTTCCTACCAGATCTTCAAAAGACTTTCTCCACTCCCCTACTCACTCCCCGTGCCCCCCCACCCCCATTGCTTCCTGGAACTCATTTCTTCTTATTGCTTTGTGACGCAAACTTCTCGAAAAACTTGCACAATCACAAACCCTGATTGGCATTCCTACCCGCCTTCTGCTCATCAGCAAACGTGATAATGAAGCCGTTGCTTTCTCTTTCTCCCCATTTCCCTCCTTCACTTTACAGCTCTACTGGGACAGATGTTTATTGAATCTTCCCTTCCACCTGGGAAGAATTTGTTAACAGGAAAACACAAAACGGACTTCATTCGGGGCACCCAACAAATTACTGACTCCTCTCTTCGCCCAGTAAGTCGTGGGGACTAGCTGTGTTTTCCCGCGTCTTCAGTTGTAGAGGGTTAGCGGCAGCGTTCTGCCTGTCCTTCCAAGGTTTGCCACTCCCTCTTATTATCAGGTCTCTTTGAGATAGAACTGCTGATCCTTACATATTGCCAGATTCCAATCTGAGCATGTAAACCCAAGCTTCAATGGGCTCCAAACAATCTTCAGATTTTCATTCTAGAAACTTCGAAGGATAGAAACTTGCTCCCTGAAAAAAATTATTTGTTCAACATCTGGCTCCGCTAATCTGCAGCCCCAGAAATGACCAGATCATTTCATGAGAAAACCCAATTTGGGGTTTTGATTCTCCTTCAAGTTTCAACTTCTTAGAAAGCCCCTGGACTTTCTGGCCAGCATCACCTGGGGCTTCAGTGTGGCCCCCAGCACAGCCACCCTGTGACTACCCAAAGGACACACAGTGAATACTGGAGAGAAATTCCTAATGGCCCCCTTACCGATCCCAGCTTACTTTCATTCCGTCTGCACTCTCTGTCCCGTGAAAACAGGTAAGTGGCATCTGTGACCATGATTCCAAGCTGCTTTTAACAGCAAAGTATCCAATTATAGACACCATTTTACCTTACAGGGACTCCATTATGTCTGCTCAGAGTGCAGCTCCACGCGTCCCCCTCCTGGAACGCCACAATCCGCCACCTCCACGCTGCACGTAGTTCTGAAACTTCCTCATAATCGCATGCACTGGCACAAAGCCTCAGCAATTAGTCTCAAACAGCCCCATAAACGAGCACCTGGCTAGGTGTCATAGACCTAATGAAAGTCAAGTGCGTCAACGAGATGCTTATTATATGGTGCCTCTCCCTTCTTTGTTAATGTTGTTTGGACCTCATGGAAACCCGCGTGCATAGGAAAATACAGGCAGCTGTTCAGGTCCCCCCAGCTTAAACCAGTGTTTCTGTCAAGCTATAGATGAAACAGTGAGCAAACGGCCTTCATTTCTGGAGCCCTCCAGAAACATTCCCAGAATTCCAGAATGAATGTCGACTGCAATGCTGGGGGAGAAATAGACCCCTCAGGACAAAGGACCTCCAAGCACTGCCACCAACAATACAGGATTTTTCTCTTGTTTTGACTTGGTGGAATATGTTGGGTCACAGTGCAGTGACCTTGGAGGGTTTGATGATTACAAAGAAACAATAAAATTTAGAAAAAAAGAAGAGAAAGAAAAAAGAATGCTCTGGGGGTATGAGAACAGCAGAGGACGACAGGAGAAACAGTTTTGGAATGAGGAAGGTTTGGGCATTTGAGCTCCCGCCATGGATAAGGAGTGCTTTCTGGTTTGTACTTAACGCCCAGGGCTCCCCATCCACTGAGTTCGCTGCCGGGTGTGTGTCAGGCCCTAAATCTCCTGCATCCCCACAGCCCATCCTGTTAAGTCCAAGCGGAGAGACCAGGGCATGAGGAAAGAATCCGGGCCACGGTGGTTCATGCCTGTAATCCCAGGCAGGTGGATCACCTGAGGTCAGAAATTCAAGACCAGCCTGGCCAACAAGGCGAAAACCCCGTCTCTACTCAAAACACAAAATTAGCTTCGGTGGGATGGCGCCAGCAGCTGCTTGGGAGGAGGTAATGAACCTCCGGGAGGCGGAGCTTTGCAGTGAGCCAGAGACTACTGCATCTCCAGCCTGGGCGACAGAGCCAGACTCCGGCCTCCCAAAAAAAGTAGCTGAACGCACCCTACTTGGTTTTCCTTTGTCAAGGCCATTGTCCACCTTTTTGAGGCAGAGTCTCACTCTGTCTTCAGCCAAGGATGGCTTATCTTGGTTCACTGCAAGCCTGGCCCGGGTTCCCGCCATTCTCCTGCCTCAGCCTCCCGAGCAGCTGGGACCACAGGCGCCGCCATCATGCCTGGTTAATTTTTTCCTATTTTTCAGTAGAGACGGGGTTTCACCGTGTTAGCCAGGATGGTCTCCATCTCCTGACCTTGTGATCCACCCGCCTCGGCCTCCCAAACTGCTGGGATGACAGATGTGAGCCACGGCGCCCGGCCCCCAATTCCTGATGCAACACGGTGCAGTGGAGCTGAGGGCCCCACACAGATGCGGCAGCACCAGTGCTGGGTTTCAGGCCTGTCACAGGTGAGTCACAGGTCACTCTCCGGTCTCCAGTCCTCTTAGCAGCAAAACAGTCCCAACTCCACAACTCCTGAGCCCTAACAGCATCTCTATCAGGGAATCTGCGTCTCAATCGCTTCCTTCCAATGGGCGTTTCCCTAGAAGCCCCCATCTCTCCTGTCACCTGCCACACCCCGCAAGGCCCCCCCTGGCCCAACCAAGACCTCTCCGTTAGCCTTCTGCCTGCACAAGTCCAGATGCCCCCCATCCCCTCATCACAAAACATTTGGGAATTCCTGGCCTTTTGCATTTTAAAATCCACTATTTTAAGATGTTCTGCAATCAATGAATCCTCTAGAGGGAGGGATTTTTTCCTGGACTCCTGTGAAAGGCAGCCGCCTCCTCCCCTCATGTAACATTCTGCTCCCTTGTTTGTTCCATGTTACCTTTGCTTTGCCCAGTCACATGGCCAATGGCTGTGGAGGGAGACAGGACACTCAGCACCAGGGAGGCTGATGAGGGAGGAGTGGGGGGAGCAGGGCACCACTGGCTCTAGCCCAGCCACACCAGAGCCCTGCTGCTTCCAGAAGCCTGAAGGTGGCCGCTTCCGCTGATTTCCCGATTTTCTTGTTTTTAGATGGTCCTGGACCTAAAGCTCCAGGAGGTTAGACCACAAGAAGGCAGATGGCCCGCACACCACCACCAGTCAGCAAGTGAGGCTTCGCATGGATGCAAATATCCAAAACACGCTTGGGCTGAATCACACAGCAAGGGAGAAATCTTAGTGAGGATGAAATGTTGTCACCGTCAGCCCAAGGGCAGGAACGTAGCCAGTGGCTAAAAGACAGCAACATGAGCTTTGTCTGGGCTCTCCTGCCTGCAGTCCCTCCTTCTGCTCATCCTTCCCTTCCTCTCTCACCCTCTCTCTAACCCAGCTCCCTCTTCCCGTCAGGCCTATGCAAGAGCAGGTGCCCTGTGGTTCCCGATCTCCTCTGGAGCCGGTCACCTGTAGAGGATCAGGACTCTAGCTCCCGGAGCCTGCGGCAAGAGGCAGGTCAAGTCAGCGTCTGCTCCTCATCCTACTGGCAGGCCCCGAGGATGGAAGGGTGACGGAGGGGCCCATTGTGAGCCTAAGGGGAAACCGAAAAGTCAGGAAAAGGTTTCCATGACAAGCCGTTTTCTAGGAACTCTAACAATGGGGAAATAATATCATCCAAACCTAGAAAAGAGAAGACAGGACTACAAGAAGAAAGGAACAATGATAAATGATACTACCCAAAGCTAGTATCATTCTGAGCTTAAAGAGCGAATGAAACAGAAAAGGGGAGAGGGCAGCAGCTGCTAGCTGAGGACGCGGCCTGATTTTAGGAGGTCATGCCCTTAATTGGACACAGGAGTTTGTTCATGGGTTACCCCCCTTCCTGCACCTTCCGTGGTGGCAAACATTTGGGTTTTACCACCACCAGAAGTTTCTCTATCCATCAAAAATCACAAGACAGTCCACAGCACCCTACAGGCTCCCCATCCTGCCCTGGGCCGGGATAGTCCTGAAGTTCTTATCATGAACAAGAACCAGAATGTTCCAGGACAGTTTGCAAACAGTATCGCTAAAAAAGAGGCTAGTGCCACAGATGGTGGGTTATGGTTATATGACAATAAGGCAAGGGTATATCTGTGTATTGTGAATGTGTGTTATGTGTATATGTGTGCATACATGTGCATGTGTTGATGTGAGTGTCTGTGTATGCATGTGTGTGTGGTGTCCATGTATATGTGTACTGTTTGCATGTGTGTATGTGTGTGCAGCTGTGTGCACATGAGTTTTGTACATATGCGTGCATGTGTGTGTGGGCAGGTGTGGGTATATGTATACGTCTGTGTTGTGTATGTGCAGGTGTGTGTGTGTGTGCATGTGTTGACGTGTCTATATGTGTAGAGTGCATGTGTGTATGTGTGTGGGGGTTGTATGTGCAGGTGTAGATGTCCATGTATTATGCATGCATTTATGTTCTGTATGTATGTGTATCTGTGTGTGCATGTGTGTATGTGGGTTTGCATATGTATGTTCTGTGTGCATGTATGTGTATGTATGCATTGTGTTCTGTATGCCTGTTCTGTGTGCATGTGTGTGCATGTGTGTGTGTATGCATGTGTGTTCTGTGTGCAGTGTGGATGTGGATGTGCATCGATGTGTATTCTGTATGCATATGTAGATGTGTGCCTGTGTTCGCATGTTTGCTGTGTATGCGTATGTGTATGTGTGTGGGTGCAAATGTGTGTATGTATGAGTGGGAGGATTGTGTGTGTAGCTGTGTAGGTGTGCATTATGCATGTGTGCTCTATATGCAGTGTGTATGTGTATGTTGGTGTGTGCATGTGTAGATGAGGGGGTGTATGTGTGCCGTGTGTATACATAGAGTAAATTTTCCTTTCTACACAGACACACACACACATTTACATGATCCAGTATGGTCCTTACCAAAGCCCACAGGCACCTGCAAAGGACGCAGCACTTGCCAAGCCACTAGCCAAGCCATACGGCTCAGAGACAAGTATTTATGGTAAAGTCATCTGTTCCAGACAGCCTGTGTCTTTAATAGAAATGCCAAAAGTGCTTTGCGTTGGGCAGCCTGGGGTGTGTCCTAGTCAGGAAATCTCATCAGATTGCTTCAAGATTTCCTCAGCCTTCACTCCAAAATACTAACTGCATCGCAACCATAGGAAAATCAAATCCACAAAGTAGATGGGTCTGTTTCGAATTTTTATGTAATTGGAAAAATGAAATAAATTCTTTAAAATTTGATTCTAATTTGCCCTCACCTTTTATGGATTTTGGAGCTAATCGACCAAGATAGCACTTATTTCATTCTTCCCTTAAATCTGGGCTATATATATATATCTCCATTATTTGTGAATAAAGATGATTGATAGATATTAGTATTTTCAGGGATTGCTGCTACTTAAATTTATGTACTTTTTATCAAATAGGAAGGAGAAGAAATAGAAGCTATTTGGCTGTCTAAAACATACTGGAAAATGATCTGGAAATTTATGTAGTGATTTAAAAAATTACAATTTTTTGCTTTCATTTGTCTAAAACATGAGGGTTTTTTTTGGTCCATTTCAAGAGCTGTAAGAGCCAAAAATTAAGAAGAAGGAAAATGCTTTTCTGAAGGAAAACCCACTTAACATGACGGCAACTGCTAAGGATTCATATATATGAGCAAAAGAATGGGTCTTTAACACAGGAAAGAAAAGAATGAAGTAAGTCTTTAATCCTTGCTAAAACATAAAAGAAAGTAAACCTGACTTTAAGACATCACTACCATGGTGGGATCTTCCGGCCATTTTTGAGCCACAAAGTGTGGTTATACACTCATGAATAATATTTGAGCACAAAAGCTGAATCAAATAAAATAAATGATACAGGTTCCAAATTTACTGAAGCAGAACTAAATCGCACTCATTGTTTCTTCGTTTTTAAAACGTGAGGCATGACGCTTGGTTTAAAGCCGGAGGCTGTGGTCGACATTCCCACAATTTAACGCCCCTTTCATCCAAAGCTGTGTCACGCTCTAGGTGGTCCACGATTTTCCTTGATCCAACTCTTTCTATAGCATGCTCCTAGCTCCTGGGACTTTTTTCAGCCTTTAGGACAAAACTAGAAATTTTAGCAAGAAAACCGAAGGCCATCGGTGTGCAAACCCAAGCCTGAAATTTCATGAGCACAGCAATACACAGCAACAGATTTTTTTGCCTCTTTCAGACAACTCATTTTCCATTTGCAACAAATAATTTATAGTTAGAACTTAATGCCTGCTAGACCATGGTCATTGAAAACATATGTCGATACTGTTGAGGCTTCAGAAACAATCAGAAGTCATTTTATTTCCCATTTCAAAGACCAAAACAGTAGCTTACATTTTTTAATACATGACCAATTGTTTCAAAACATCTGGAGAGCTATACCTTTCTGCATTTATAGACAGATTCTTCCTTTAAAGGCAAATAGGAAAATCTTATGAGGTCTCTTTCCTCCAAATCCAATACTCTCCACTTCACTGGAGAATTCTTTTGCCCTTGTTACTCACTGTTTCCGTATTATTCAGACTCAGAGATACATCAGGAGTTTAATGTTATTGCAAATAAAAATAATTCTGCCTTGGATTGCCTATGAAATATGAAGCTCTTCTTTTCTTCACCATGAAGCCTCATCAAAACAGATATGCACAAACACACATACACACACACACACACTCAGATGGCAAAGAGCATCAAGAAACTGGATGGCAGCCCCATGGGACCCTCTATCAAGCCACACCATTCGCCCATAAACAACCAGTAACACGCCGGAAACACTGGCTCTGTTGGAGAAAGTGCTTCCCAGAGAGGTGACAAGTCTGCAGGGCTTTGACTGCCATTCATGAGCAGATGTAAGGATGTGTGTGTGTGTGTGTGTGAGTGTGATAAAGGAAATTCTCCCATATATTTGTAACTGTCCTCCCAAGTCTCAACTTTGTACAGTGAAGTCTTTCTTTAGACAACAACAAAAAAAATGTGTACTGAGTCCAAGCTAACTCTTAGTGACTTTATTCTTTCATATTACATTAAGGCTTTTCCAACTTTAAGTGCAAAAAGCAATCTATCATCAGTGTAGTGGAATCACAGTTGGGGTTTTAATGATAGAGAAAATTACCTGGATTCCTGTTTTGAAAAGTTGGTTTCCCAATGTGCTTTGTACAGCCTTGATTCAGGAAGCCAGCATTACAGGCAGACTTTGTACACTTCTGCTAATGTCTCTCACTTTTTAATCCTACTCTCCAATTGAGTAATTTTAATTACTCCATTTTAATTTTACTCTCCAATTTACTCTCCACCCACAGGTGTAATGTAATGTTCCTAGGTTTTCCTCTTTTGCAGACTAAACCACCACCACCAACACCCATCACCAGAAGAAGATTCTAAGCTTTTGTGTATATAAATGTATTCATTTTCAAAATACTTTGGTTAAGCCACTGCAATAATTACTGTTAAGATTTCAGCATTCATCTCCAAAAAATGGTGTTACTGATAGCTTCATAGGAAGATGCAACTGAGAAGACCAACAAGCAAAGACTCTTGCCCACATGTCCTGCCAGCTAGCACGATCCCTTGGATTAAGACTGGAAATGCCATCTTGAAAACTACATGCTGTTTACAACATGACCTTTCTGAGTTGAGCTCTTTCCAGTACTGTGTTCAACCGCCTATGAGGCAACAAGCCTGCTTTGGTGAATCAACCTTCCACCTGTTATCACTTTGTTCATCATTTTTATTTACTAATGGCCAGCTAAAAACCAATTCGGAGAAAAGTTTAGAAACATCCCCAATTCCAGAATAAGACACCATCCTTGAAATAAACGTTATGAGAAGACATCCTAGCTCTCATTTTATGGCACCAAAACGACTGGCTCCTTTCTTCTCTTCTTTCTAATGCTTGAAGCTGCTGAGAATGACAGAGAACAGTGCTCTTTTTCCTCCTCATTGTTTTAACAGTGAATTCCCCTCCTGACAACATGCGCACCCAAACGCATTGCGAACAGTTACCAGGGCACCCGAGGTCTTCTCTACACTCACTTCATCTGACCCTCCAGGTTACCTCTGAGTAGCCCAAATGGTGGGTGCCCATGGAGGAAACTTTCTAGAATCTAGAGAGATATCCGTGTGACAAAGGCTAAGACAATTACGGAATGTTGGTAAAATTTATTCAGCTCCTTATTTCTACTCTAAGCCCCAATTCCTTCCTCAAATTCCCAATAAGATGTAAGCATACTTGCCAGTGTTTCTCAACACTCAGGCAGCTAACTGCTGCCTGGAAGGGCCACTTTGGCAATAGGCGTCTCAATCATAGTGTGTCCCAAACTGAACACACACACAATCCCTCGCTTCCTGTCACTGTCTCTACCTCAGAAACGTCCACACACGTATTTCAGGGCCCAGGCCTTGGAGACACCCGTATCCATTCTCTTTTCCTCACGATCAGGACCAACCGACCCACAGTTTCTTGTCTTCACATCACATCCTAAATACGTCCTGAATTGGATCACTTCTCACCATCTCCACTTCTGCCACCCAACCCGGCCATCATTCTCTCTCCCCGGACAATCGCGGCAGCTTCCTCGCAGAGATCTCAACCTTACCTTCTTCAGACCCTCCGATGGCTTCCCAGAGAAATAAGCCAGGATGCTCATGGTGGTCTGCCACCTCTGAAATCACCTCCCACCAGCTCTACCTGCTTCCCAGGTATCACAGTCCTTGAAGCTTTTCAGAAGGACCAAGTCAGCTCCCACCTCGGGGTCCTCGGACTTGCCACATCCCTGCTTGGAATGTCCCCCTCCGAGCCCAGCCCAGCTATCTGCCTCCCTTCCTAACCAAAAATGCCTGCCCTGACTACCCCACCCACAGAAGCACTGCACACCCCTTTTCCAATACTCCTTATCCCTCTACCCTTCTTAATCTCTCCCTCCAGTGACAACTGCCCTCTGCCATATTGCGTATTTATGTCTTTATTCTCTCTCTCTCCATGCTAGAAGGTAAATCCACAATGGCAAGGACTTTGCGTGGCTCATGGGACAATGCCTGGTACTTGCCAGGTGCCTAGTGAGTATTTGTTGAGTGAATTCACTCATGATTGGTGCAGTCACAAGGAGCTAAGTTCAAGCAAAACTGTCTGAGTAAAGCAGTGGTGCTGACAAATCCACAATTTACTTCCATGCTGCTATCCTTCTTGCTGCCTGTCCACTCCACGGACTACCCAGCGTGTGAATGAATAATGAGGATGGTAGCAGGTGCTGAAACTCTTCGCGTGCCATGAAGTCAAACTATCTAGCAATGAGCTCTTCTAGAAAGCCAGTTACCAAGCAAAATCAGAGCAAAAACTGGAAGGACTCTAGAGCTGCTGACTTCCTCTTGTAAGGGCCTTGCAGCGTCCCTACCACTCTGATTACTATTTTACAGATGAAGAAACCAAAGCTGCTAAACGTTAACCTCCTTGACCAAGGTCACAGAACAAAGCCAGGGCTTACTCTGGTGTCCAAGCTTTGGCCCATGCCCCATCTTTCAGGTGTGGTGTGCTGGCCGCCCAGGCTGTCAGCTCCCTGAGGCTTCCTTCCTTCTATTCTCAACAGCTTCTGCTAACCCCAGTCGACACTGGTCACCACACAGAGACTCAGGAGCAGCCACTGAGTGTGTAGACAGATTCAAGGCATCCTCCAGCGTAACTTGGAAGGAAGGAATGCTCTCTTAAACTGTCAACAACTTGGAATTGTTGTAAAGGCCCTGCTTACTGAAACAGCCAATCATGTGTCAATGTTTGCCCATGTACATTTAATGCCTGTCGACTCCAGTTTGAGACCAAAGAGAGTTGGATAGTTTTCAATAGTGTCCTAAACTTCCCCCCTCCTGTTTGTCCTGTAGAAATTCCATTGTGAAATAATGCGCAAACTGGAGGTGACCCAGCCCAGGAAGGGCTAAGAACATCCTCCTGATGGGAAAATTAAAACAAGGAACGATGATTTAGAATTCCAAGTATGCAATCCACTCTCAGATCCTCTCCCTTGCCTGAGCTTACTTTCCAAGTCAGATCTGGATATAAACTGTATTCTGTGATTATAAACAATAATTAACACAGCCCGACGAAGAATGCATTTTGGGTTCCCCAGGAAGCTTCTTTCAATAACATCAGTAAGGAACACGAACTCGGGCTGGGAGGGGCAGGAGTGAAGGGCTGTGCCCAGGAGCAGTTTGTTTACCATAAAGGCCCAGTGCAAACACAACATCTGCTCCTCAGTCTCAGGTCCTCACATCTGATTTTACAGCTGCCCTGACTGAGAACCAAGGACTGAAACCAGTTTGTTTGATGTCAGAGCTTCAGTGCTGTGCACCTCTACAAGACTCAAAACCCCTGGCACTAATCCCCGAATAAAAGAATGATTTAGAATCCATCTGGATTCATCAAGTCCCACATAACTAGGTGAATTCACTCATCATTTTCTTCTGTTCCTATCAAAAATGTACTATTTTTTCATTCACTTTCTGGTCTCTCCAAAAGACTTCTAGAAGTTCCATGTGCACAGACTGGGCTAGGTAAACTCTTCCGATTCCAAGCCACCAAAAGTAGCCCCTATGGACTAATTCTTCTTCTTTTCCCAGTCCCAGAAAATGACAAATTGTCCTATAAATCTGTGCCGTTCTGATTCTGAGCCTAACAGAGCAAAATAAATAAGTAAACACACACTACACACACACATACACACACACACACAATGGCAGATACAGCTTCAGAAACTGACTCTTCACTGAGTAATCAGAAAAGTGTAATCACGATCTCCAATAGGACTTTGAGTCAGGCTAGAGGAAATGGGTGACAGAGAGTTATCCACAGAATATGATCGGTTTTCTTACCAAGCTTTAAATGGATTATTTCACTGAGATGTGTTGATTAGTTACATATGTCCTCTGTTTTCCATGAGGATAGAAAAGGCAGGTTTTATTTCTTAATAGTACCATACATAAGCTCTATACAGGCTGTGAGCATTTAGCATATTTTACTTTATACAATAGCAATGATTATTTTTCTGAAATATTAAAATCTGAAAGTAGCTGCGATTGTACAGAATGTTTCAAGGATTTCATTGGCTCGACTGATCGTTTTCAGCTCACAAATATCAACTGCACCTCTTCACTTTTTCCCTTGCCCAGAAACACGTCTGCTCTTTTTATTCGTGATTTACAAGGCAAATTTGGCATGCAGTTCACTTACATATGCTGATCTAGGCTTATTGAAGGCAGGTGCACTCTTTAATATATGTGGGCATAGGGACCCCCTTCCATCCCATAAAAGAATACTGGGCATGTTCTCAGGTGGAATATCTGCTCTCTTTTATTCATAAACCTGAAAATCTGAAGCATTTGTATTGCTTTTGCATATTACTATGAACAAATTAGAACAGAAGAAATAATGTTCCAACCCTGCAATGGTACCATATTAAAAGAGTCTGAACCAAATGCTGTCCTCTATTCACTGACTGAAAGGGATCCCAGAACTAAGCCTACTTCCCGCTTAGTGCTTTTGTATTAACATTGCATAAACAGTCATACTACACCATAGGGACAGGTAAATGCAATACCGTATTTCCATCAAAGCAAGACGTGCATATGGCCCTTCAGTTGTCCAGGAAAATGAAGCAGCTCCGACAGACGCATTGTTCTGTGTGTTAGACTGAGCTATGAACAAGTGGTTAATGTGAGAAGACCTCACTGAGTGAACTCAGCAGTGCCTGCGTCATCCTGATAATTGATTCTAGATGTCAGTAGATGTGGCTCACAGGTGTAAGATGAGCACAGCTGCAGGTGACGGTATCTGATATTCAGAGGTCAATGTAGTAAACACCTCCTAAGTAGGTCTTCTCTGTCCCTGGTAGAGCCCAATGAAAGGCAAGAAGACAAGGGCAGAGTTGAGTGCCCTTCTTTTGTGTTCCTCTAACAATTTGCCTAGACTTTTAACATAGACTAGTACATGGCAGGAAAGTTGTTTGTTCACTTGCTAATATCCCAGTTAAGCAAAAATGGGCTTACCCATCTCTGTATACAGAGTAGCCCATATAGTGCACATAGTAGGTACTAAAAAATGTGTCTTGAGTGAATGAATTGAAGAAAGAACACATGCTCAAATGAATCACTGTTAAATATAGAATGAAATGGTAAATCCTGAGAGGATTTTAAGAAACTAAAGAGAGCCAAAGCCTTCATCTTGTAAAGGAATGGGCCCGAGTCCACAGATGTTCAATGAGGCACCCAAAGAAGCACAGATCAGTCATGTGGAATAGAACCTCGATTATTTTTCTCACTTGTGTTTTATGTTGCTTGAAGTCAACACATTTATAACAGCGGAATTCATTAGTTAACACCTCTTTAATACTCTCCATCTGTATCATACCTGGACAGAGTCATGCAAAATGAGGGTCGGGACTGCAGCCTTGAAATCATGTGAGCAAGGCTGCAGCATGACTAGGGAGAGGAGGCAGGTGTGTGTGAGCTGTGGCTCTCAGGCAGCATTACACTGGCATACATGGGAGTCTATTTACAGAAACTGCAAGTCCCATTTCCAAGACTTTGTTCTTTGTCTTAACCTTTGATTTCTATTCCCCAAGAAGAATCTACCTGGATGTCCCAAATTCAACGTGAACAGAATTGAACCCATTACTCCTTCCAAAGCCACGACTCCATGGTGTTCCCCAGTGCGGGAGCCACCACCCTCCAATCCCTAAGGTGACCTGCAATTTACCTTTGCTTCCTCTCATTCTCCCCCTACATAGAATCATCCAACACTACTGGGAATTGAGACATCAGTTACTTTTATGGAAAGATGGTTAATAAATGTTGAGCACTCCACCTGGGTTATCTCATTTAACCCTAATGCCGACCCGACAGGTGGGTACTATTATCACCCTCATTTTATAGATGGGGAAACTGACTTGAAAATTGATCCACAATTAAACCTTAGTAAGCCAGGACTCAACCTCGAGTCTGTCTGTGTAGGAAGTTTAGTCCAGTGTTTAAAGTCCAAGAGAAGACAGAGCAGCACCACATCAACTAAACCGCAGATCAGGAGATGTTTCCCAAATTCCTTCTTAAAATGCCCTGGTTAGCATTTCACAAGTTCACATCATTCATGTATGCAGAAGTGTACTTACTCCTTCCATATTCTTCTCCTGACCAACGTCTTAGCAGCCTTTACGTCTATTCCATTCGCTTTATCTGTCACCCTGGCATTCCATTTTCCCCAATAGAGATAAAAGTCCTACCACATCTAGAGAAGTTGTTTAAATCCTTCTGCCAGCTTCTTCAGAAATCTTCATTTTACAACTACAACATGACCACCACAACTTTGGCAAAAGTGGCCCACAAACTACATCTCAAGGTAAAATGAACACCTCATAAAACAAACTGAGAGCTCCCTATCATGGGGCATGCAACCATGTACAGTACAGCACAGAAACTGACCTGGGTTTGGAGTCCTGGTATATCCAGCGATCTTTTTTTGCACAGGCACAACCTTGGGTGCCCCTTCACAGTGCTCCTGAGACAATGGCATTCTCACACTCCCCAGGCATGTGCCCTGAAGTGGCTCAGATCCAGACAGGTTGTGTCCCCTCCAGAACTACAATCCATCCTTTCAGGCATAATCACTTAACTGTAGGATCTAAAATTCAGCTTTGTTCATCAATAGGTGGTGAGTGTGGTAGCATCAGCATCCTTTTGTTAAGACGTATCACTTCACATCACTTCATTTTCATGAGAGAGAAAGATTGGATATTAAATTCCCTTGCAAAGGACTGAGCATCCCCTGGAACCAGCCCAGCACAGAGCTGTTGCTCAGACTTGCCTTTGTTTCCTTCACACAAGGGTTTTGATGGAAAAGAAAAAGACTGGCTGGAAAATCTAGCAGGCAATAGAACTACCTAGAATACCTCTTGGCAGATCCCTCACATGCTCAGCCTCTCATGAGTCACATGGGGTACAACATTCATAGGGTTTCAAGTCATGTAGCCTAACCAAGTTTAGTTAAAGAGATACCAACATGTGCACCAAAATAGGGAAAGTTATCTTCAGAAACCTAAGATTTCCATAATTAGGATATGTTTCCAAGGCTGCCTATGCATCAGTGATAAGGCATTTTCAAATGAGGATTTTCCCTCAGTAGGTTTCCTTTAAGTTGATAAGACTTGGGAGTTGGTTCCTAAAATTCATTTGAATCCATGGCAATAAGCAATAGTCAGATTAAGTCAGCTTAATCATGGTGCACTGTAATTAACTGAGACATAGCTGGGGGCCTGGGATAGGGAAAACTGCTCAGAAAAATAAACAGAACATATTTATGAAGGGCTATCTAGAGAGCACACCTGAGAAATGAAATTCCCTTTTAGACCACATGATGATATTGGCCTTTATCCGATGGGCAGAGTTCATTTCAGACACTCTGGGAGCAGGAAAAAAAAGAAATAAACAAGAGGGTGGTGGATAGACCCAGGTAGGTGGATGCTTTGATCTCTGATCTCCAGTCCTCTCTGGGTGTTTGGTCACTTCTTGCCTGGTACTGGTGCGGTACTCAATATACTTGCAAGGAGAAGGAGCAAAATGCGACAAGCAGAGGAGCAATAGGGGCTTCCTTTAAAACACAGAGCATTGTAAACAAATCGTGAGAATTTGTAAAGCAGTAAAGATTAAGGCTGCTCAAAGGATCTAGGTTACCAGAGCCAATCCTAAGGATCCCCACACACTTGCACAACCGCAGCATCAGGAGCCACTCCCGCTCACACATGGTTGGCTGCACCTCCCAAGCTCGGAGGAGGAGGCACACGATGACAAGCACAGCCTCCCTGAAGTCACACCGGCCAATCACTGCAGCTCAGCTGCTGTCTTGAAAACCACAGGACGCTGCTGCAGCTCCTTCCAAAGAGAGAAGAATCTCCAGGAACCCCAGACTCTGGGGGAGAAGGGAGTTCAAATGCGGAGCATTTTGCCTTCCAGGAGCCAGAACCAGGAACGTGAATGAGGCTGGCAGCCCCATCCAGGATTTGCAGGTTCCAAACAGGAGGCAAATTCCCTAACTCAACAAGCTGGATTCCGTGTGGGCTATGTTTTCTGATACCAATCTTCTGTGTATGAAGTTTGTATGACGCCAGTCATTACACATGTGTGATAATATGCTTTATCATTCACACACAAATAAAGGAAAGTGTTTTGGAGGCCATGACAAACAGTAGGGTCACTGTGGTGACTGCAAGGAAAAGAAACAAGATGTCTTGACCTGTGTCTAATGCCATGGCCACCAGAAGGAGCTCAGCTCTCAGCACTGGGGCAAACATCACAAATGTTCAGCACCAACACCAGACGTTCCAGGGCCCGGCCCCTGTGCAGATGCGACAGGCAGGCACAACATGAGCACGTGAACACAGGGATCGCTCTGTGCAGAACTGCAGTATTCACCAGAGCGCATCTGAAGCTAGGGCACAAACAGCAGGCACCTCCCAGTGGCAGGCCAGCGTCAGAGGGCCTGAGCTGGATGCTGACCCCGGCACGGGGCTGCAGATGGCCACCTGACCATGTCCACATGCTTTTCTAGGATGGAAGGAGCACTCAACTTCCTGGAACTTTTGCCCCTAATTGCATCATTTTTCATTTATATAAGAGATTATGTGTCAAATTCCAAATTTATTTTTTTCTCCCCATCAGTGTCCTGCTTCACCCCTTGTGAGCCAGGTGGGTTCAGGTGTAAAGAAGGGTCCATTCTGGAGTGTGACTGAGAGCCACAGGGAGGGGAGGGTGCGGCCACCTGTGCAGGTAACAAGTGCATGGGGACTCAGACATTGTCATACGCACCAGCTGCCATACCAGACAGCTCAGGAAGACACCCACTGCGCTACTAGTGGCTCAAAGGGTAAGACACAATGCTAACACCCTGGGGTTAGCTTCTTGGAAACCTTATCCTCCCCACAAAAAAGTTCATTATAAGAGATTCCAAGCACCTGAAACACTGTGATGAGGCCGTGTCTGTTGCCTTTGACAGCAGGAGGGGCTTGCAAGTGCACCTCACAGGAGCTCGCTGCTCTGCGTCAGTGCCGCCAGGGAGCTTCTTCAGGGTGGAGAGGTGAGAGTCAAGTCCACGATTACTAGACCTGAGGCGGTTTGCACAATTTTAAGAGCATCCCATTCTTTTCTATACATAGTAGTTTTTCTCTCTAAGCCCAGTGAGGATTCTGTGTGTCAGGAAGAAATCTTTTTCATCCTAAGGAACAGCCTCATGAAGTGCACACACTCCCTGCACATGGTATGTTCTCTTTCTGGCCTGGGAAATGACTTCTCTGAGAATTTCATTTTAAAGGAACTTGCTGAGCTTTTAAGCGTTGGAGAGGCAATGAGGTCTAAGGGATAATAATAGTTGTCATTTATTGAGCACTTCATATTTGCCAGACAGTCGGCTAGGTACTTAACATTTATTATCTCATTTAGTTCCCACATCAACACACAAGGCAGATAATATTATTATCCTCAGTTTTATGGATGATAAAATTGAGGCACAGAGAATGTCAGTAACTTGGTCAAGCTCACACAAGCAGTAAGGGGTGAAGGTGAGGATTCAGACCCCAGCCTGTGTGAATTCAAAACATTAACCTGGGGTCACAGAACCTGAATTCCATCCTCCACTCTGCCCTGGGTCCTGTGTATCTTTAAGCAAACCACTTCCCTTTTTCTGTATCACATTGTTACTCAATTCCAACTAAGACCCACATTTGCTATCACTACAAGGTGCCCCTACTTGTCCAGTTAAAGCATTTGTGTGTGCAGAGAATGTTCATCACTGCTCCTCCAATTGAAATATTGGACCAACAAGCAAGATTCTAATCTGTGCTCTCGTAGCATCACTACTGAATGCTATCACAAATCAGAGCTACCATTTTGATTTATTAGTTAAGATCCCTGATTTTATTGAGGGCATTGAGACATGAATATGTTAAGAATTGTACCCAGTGCCGCTCAGCTTGTAAATGGTGGGCATGGAATGAAACCCAAGTCTGGGACTCAAAAGTTGACTTTGCTGGGCACAGTGGCTCATGTCTGTAATCCCAACACTTTGGGAGGACAAGGTGTGAGGATCCTTTGAGGCCAGGAGTTCGAGACCAGCTTGGGCAACATAGCAAGACCCCATCTCTACCAAATGTTAAAAAAAAAAATTAGCTGAGCATAGTGGTGCAAGCTTGTAGTCCCAGCTACTCAGGAGGCTGAAGTGGGAGGATCACTTGCTCAGAAGTTCCAGCCTGCAGTGAGCTATGACTGTGCCACTGCACTCCAGCCTGGGCAACAGAGCGACACTCTGTCTCAAAAAATAATAGTAGGCCAGGCTCAGTGGTTTATGCCTGTAATCCCAGTGAGAGGTGAAGCCAGTGGGACCTTCTGGGTCAGGTGGGGACTTGGAGAACTTTTCTGTCTTACAAGAGGATTGTAAAACGCACCAATCAGCACTCTAGCTAGCAAGCAAATTGTTAGATGCACCAATCAACACTGTAAAAATGCACCAATCAGCACTCTGTAGCAAGAGGATTGTAAAATGCACCAATCAGTGCTCTGTAACATACACCAATCAGTGAGTGCTCTGTAAGATGCACTAATCAGTGCTCTGTAAAACACACCAATCAGTGCTCTGTAAAATACACCAATCAGCAGGATCCTAAAAGTAGCCAATCATAGAGAGGATTGGAAAAAGGGCATTCTGATAGGACAGAAACAGAACATGGGTGGGGACAAAAAAGGGAATAAAAGCTGGCCACCCCAGCAAGCAGTGGCAATCTGCTCGGGTCTTCTTCGCAGCTGTGGAATATTTGTCCTTTTGCTCTTCACAATAAACTTTGCTGCCACTCACTTGTTGGGTCTGTGCCATCTTTAAAAGCTGTAACACTCACCATGAAGGTCCACAGCTTCATTGATGAAGTGAGCGAGATCACCGGTGGGAACTAACTCCAGACACACCTGCACTTTAGGATACTGAGGCGGGAGGATCACCTGAGGTCAGAAGTTCGGGACTAGCCTAACATCGTGAACCCCGTCTCTACTAAAAAAAAAATTTAAAAATTAGTGAGGTGTAGGGGCGGGCACCTGTAATCCCAGATACTCGAGAGGCTGAGGCAGGAGAATCACTTGAATCTGAGAGGCAGAGGTTGCAGTGAGCTGAGATCGCACCATTGTACTCCAGCCTAGGTGACAGAGTGAGACTCACTCTCAAAAAAAAAAAAAAAAAAAAAAAAAGTAAAGTTGACTGGAGCACTGTGTTGCGCTGCCATCTGTGAACTCAATGACCACTTTCTAGGAGGGTTACGTCACATTTTTCATTTTATGCCACTATTTCAAAAAAAAAATTCAGAGGGGAAATATTTCTTCTATTTCTGGCCCATTTTCCTCTATCCCCAGAGTCTGGAGTTGGCAGAGCCAGCTCTCCTTCACCAGAGTCAAATCATGGTCATCAGACACGTCCCTTTCTCACTCACCCCAAGGTCAATGCAGCGCTGACCACGGAGCACATGCTCGATGAATGATGAGTGACGCAAAAAACAAATCAGTAGATAGGCAAGAATTCATAATCTAAGGGACTAGAAGAAATGGGATATCCTGAGTTTCAGAAGAGCCCAGCAAGGGTCAAGGGATACCACTGCAGAAGAATCATTGTGAAATCACTGCCTAGGAAAACCCAGCACCCTCGGAGGGGCTCTTGTCCAAGGGGCCTGTGCTCTTCCTCAGCAGGAGAAGGGCGTGGCCAACCCTCGCCCACTGTCTCTACAGCGGGGCGTCCACCTGGGCTCAACCTGCACCCTTCTCTGCAGCCCTGAAGGGAATCGACTGCCAGTTTAAGAAGTCATTGTCCAGTTCAGATTGCAGAACACGAAACCTAGCTGACGGGAAACAACCAAGGATGAGTTGCAACTTGTAGAGAATAGTCTTAAATCCTGGCAGTGTGTTCAAGGGGGAGTTTGAGCAAGGAACGTTGCTAAAACAGTGCTAAAAACAGGAGCTCAATATCGGTAGGTGTCAGAAGAAAACGGAGACATTGTACTACATTAGTAGCAAAATTTCATGTAGCATAACAAAGTGAGCACAAATATAAGGAACCAAATAAGCCTGGACTTTGGAAGTGCGAGGAATCACTCATTTTAGATCAAAGCTGTTAAAGATAAACACACTATAGGGAAAGATTCGGTCACCGGAAGAGGGAGAGGCTGAAACTTTGTTTCTTCTATTTGTTTCTTCCAGCCGTCCTTCCTGAGGAGAATTCTTGTGTTTCATACCACAGTAATCAGTAAAACTCCTTCTTGGGAGGGAGGAGTGGGGGAGGCTGGCTGCATAAAAGTGGTCTCTGTTCTGTTTCTTCTTCTCTTCTAGCTACCATTTACTGAATACCTATCACATGCCAGGTGCAACACTAGTTGTCTGCATATCCTTCAATTTGACTTGGAAAACCAAGCAGTGAGTGCCTGAGAGGCGTGCCCAAAACCTTACAGCTAGCAACCAGGAAAGTGGGGGATCAAATCGAGTTTGGCTTATCCTACAGCCCACACTCAGAACTACGTTTGCAGACAACTCATCACCAATTACTTAAGTTTCTGCAAGGTATTGGTAAATGTTCAATAATGACATCAAATAATTTAAACTAGCAGTTCTCAAAGTGTGATCTGGGGGCCCTTCAAGTCCTTGAAACCCTGTCAGGGCATCTAGGCAGTCAGAACTATCCTCGCATGCCTCTCCCACTCTTACTGTACAGTGGCATTTCCCAGAGGCCATGCGGCATGTGCTGCCACCCTCCTTCCAATGGTCATGACATGGGTGCTTGTAGATATTCTTGTGGTTTACATTTTTCGCAACTTCAATTTCTAAAACGGTCCGTGTTGACAGATATAACTGACATAAACGAGACTCATTTGGATCAGTGATTTTTTTCCTCAGTAACATGTAAAAGCATAAAGAAATCCTGAGATCAGAAAATGTAAGAACTGTCCATTTAAATCAACTGGATCAGACCCTAATAGATTTGTGAGCAGTTTTTCAGTACCCACCTTTTATTGTTCACTGACCACACTAAAACGTGGAGATCCTATCGAATCTGAAGTAGCTTTGGTACGATTTATAAAATGGGTAAGTCTTGCAGTTTTCCTAAGGAGGTTTATATTGCATACTTGAAATCTGGAGGTTTTTCAGGAATGTATCATAAAACCACCTTCCATAAACTGTCTCTCAGGAAACAGTAATGATAACACGGCCAGTCAACTCTCATTTCTGAGCAGGTTATTGCAAACTTACAAACTTTCTGGAGTCATCGTTTTTATTCTTCTTAAGGGAGGCAGAAAAGGCCTTCAATACTTTTGAAGTCTTATCAGCTGAGTTTTCAGAGGTATTTACTTTCTTCAATTTTCCCATCACTAATAATTTGCTACAATTGTCACCAATTATGACTTTGTACTGCTAATGTTATAACACAGGCCCAGGCAGAGAGTGGTGTTTGATGGGAATAGAGCTTTATCTAGGAGTGTTTTAGCTGCTTGTCTTAGCTCATGCTAAAATTCTACTTCAATAAGTTATCTAGTTAACAAAATAAATAGAAAAGGAAAAACTTGCTCTTTAATTCATAATCAGGAGACACATAGATCCAAACGAATATGAAACAAGCAAAATTAAGAGTTATCTTGAATTCAACAATATTAAAATTATAAAAATAACATTGTGTATATTACACAACTGAGGAAGATGGACCTGGACAATATTGACTTTTAAAATAAATTAACACGCTTGGAAGAACACACGTAAATCTCTGTTGTCAGCGGCATGTGTCAAAGCCTGGAGAATTCCAGAAACACTTGGAAAAGTACAAAATGAACATTTTTACAAAATTCTCCTAAACTGCAAGTTTCTCCAAGCAGAGACTTTTCAACAGAGGAGGCTCTAACTTTGATAAATCCAAACTAGAACACAGAGTACTTACAAATAAAATACACAAAAGACATTGTATCAACTAGGAAATATTTTAATAATCACTATGACATCATAGCAAAGTTTAATTATTTTCTCTGTATTTTCTCTGGAGAGATTTGCCCTCTCAACTCCTTCTTACCCCTGGTTTCGGTTCTACAATAGAACCTAAGAACTGTTTCAGCCCATCACGACGTCACCCTGAAAAATGAGTGAGCAGTCACTGAGACTTCCCAAGTTTGAAAATTCCACAAGACTGAGAGCAAGTGTTTTGTTGGAACTGAAGTCAAGATGAAGTCAGCTGACTCTGAAACCTCAGGTGAAGTGACTCAAGGCCCACACCCCGGTTCTGAGGCAGGGACACATTTTGCTTGCGGCACCGTCCAGCTTTGGATGAGGCTGCAACCGGGTGAATCCTGGCCCTGCTATCAGGCGGGCAGCCGCTGCATCCTCCAGAGGCTGTGGATGGGAGTCACCACGCTGGGAGGTCTGGAGTAAGATCTGTGCTACCTGCCTTGCCCAATCCCGTACCAGTGCCAGTGTTTCAAAATCTCAAAATAAAAGTGATTATTCTTGTGACACATTTAGGTGTACTAAACGAATACAAAAAACCCTTCGATTATTGCTGCACACACCATTACAAGATGAAATAGGAAGGAAAAACAAGCTTTAAAAATACATTTCAGGCACTGAATATTTGTTCTGAATTGAATAGAACATTTTATTATAAAACGGGCCTCTGTGCATTTTCTAAAGCTACAATCTTATTCATCTACGGAAGAACACTGGGCGTGAATGTATACTGACTTTATAAAAATTTATTTTCGGATTCCTTCAATGACGAGAGGATAGGAAAAACCTGGAAGCAGACAGCAGGTAGACTGCTCCTGTGTTGTAATAGTGGTCTTCAGGATCATTTTACCAGTTTCGCTAGTGCAGACTGGCTTTACTTTAGTCCATCAACGTATTTTTGTCATTCTACTACATGCAAGACACTGAGGAAATCAGGAATTGCACAGGGCCTTGTTCAGAGAGTAGAAGAGACAAGATAAATGCTGAAACTCCAAATTCGAAGAGCAGTACGAGGAGTATCCATTGCTAGGAGAAACATCTGCTGCCACACACACACATGCCTTTCTGGAGTCTCCATGGGGAGGAACTTCCATTAGACTAACACTCCTTTCCCTGCTTTTCTCCACCCCTCTTCCTGCCCTGGGGAGAAGGAGTGACACCTGTCCCACAGGAGCAAGCACCTGGCCTGTTCTTGCCTTCTCCCCTGCCTGGACTTACCTCTTTCACAGAGTTCATGCCCTGCCTGGTCCCCAAGCTGGAACACGGCTCTGCTCTGGTTTTGGCTACATTGGGAAGGAGCGGGATATTGGTAATTTGGGGTGAAATACTAACAAACCTCCTTATCCACAAAGCTATATTACATCTTCTACTCTGACACTTTTTGGTTTTTGTTTTCCTTTTTCTCTCACTTCATCCAAACTCAGGCGAGGAAGAGATGTATATTTATTGACTCCCTGAATTTTCAATATCTGGTGCACAGACTGGAAACCTTAAGACATAGATGGGACTGGCACTTGGAGAATGAAATAACAGGCAAAGGAGGGAGACAGCAACCACGAAGGCAGGCAGCTCTCTGGCTTAAGCCACGGTGACTGCTGGTCATGTGGGATTCCGGCTTCTGCAGATCTTTGTAGCTCCTGGTATTTCATAACAGGCTGGAGTTCAGCTGACGCTGGCCATTTGGGGCATTAACAAGCAGGAGGACAAGTCGGAGTCTTAGAAAGCAGGCTGGCTGCTTGGGAGCGTTGGCACAGGCCTTAGCAAGACAGGTCAGCTGAAGTCAGGGTATGGTTTCCTGCCTGTGCTGTTTCTCAACCACACGGAAAGGGTGGGAGGCTGGGACACGGACTTTACACTGCACACATTTGAGCCCTCGTGTGCTACAGAGCTCTAGGTGACGTTTCGCTCTAACTTACTTTCGACAAATGTGCTTCCCAAATCCCATTACCTGAATTCAGGACTTAACAAGGACTCTAAGCAGCTATTATTGTGCTGCTCAGCAAGTGAATATTAAGTCACCTCCATGAACCATGAGGTCTCAGTTGCACAGCTTTGATGAGTTCTATTATATTCTGACTTCAGGCTTCAGAGATATGAACTGTGACTTCATAGGATTAGTATATTTTATTAATAACGACAAAAAGGATTGCTTTGTTCACTAGTATATTCCAAGTGTGTAGAAAAGTGTCTTATCTTCAGTAGGTACTCTCATTTAATAAATGCCTGATCAGGGCGTTTATTTAAAAAAATAAAATAAAAAGGCCACAATCTTGAGTTAAACAAACAACTCATTAAAATGACTGCAAGCCCAAAAAGCTAAGAATGCAATTTTTTTTTTTTTTTTTCTTTAAGATGGAGTTTCGCTCTTGTTGCTCAGGGTGGAGTACAATGGCGCGATCTCGGGTCACTACAACCTCCTCCTCCCGGGTTCAAGTGATTCTTCTGCCTCGGCCTCCTGAGTACCTGGGATTACAGGCATGCGCCACTACACCCGGTTATTTTTGTATTATTATTACTATTATTATTTTAATTAGAGACAGGGTTTCTCCATGTTGGTCAAGCTGGTCTCGAACTCCCGACCTCAGGTGATCCGCCCACCTTGGCCTCTCAAAGTGCTGGGATTCTAGGCGTGAGCCACCGCGCCTGGCCAAGAATGCATTTTTAAAGGTCTGTGCCTAGAACACTCTGTGTCTAGGAATTCAATCTGCTTGGACAATCAAAGAGAAACCAGATTGGCTTGAAAAGCAGACTTCAATCTTATTATCAGATTGGGAGTGTTTCTTTTTATAATGAAATCAAAATAAAGGAAGACAAGAGAGGTGCCTTTAAAAGAGATGAGAGATTTTAGAAGCTGATTAGAGTCTAAAGAAATATGAAGTGGAAATTACATCTTAATGGCAGATCACAAACGGAAAAAAAGACATACTTGGGGTTCACGGTTTAAAAAGATGATACTGGAGGAGAGGGCAGGATTTTAGTTGTTACAGTTCAAAAGGATAAATGGCGCCCAAAAACATTCAATGAACAAGATGAGACAAGCTCTCAGTAAGCATCCTGGAGTGGTTTCCCCAGTAGAGCCAGGGCCGGAAACTCCTGCGATTGCCATCTGAAAACCACAGATGAGCCAGGAGTCTGCAGGAGGCTCTGCCACCTGAATACAGTGACCAGATAACCTGTAACCTGAAAATTATTCCACTATAAGTACCTACAGATGGTAAATTTCAAAGTAACCAAAAATCCGTTCTATGACAGCTGAACTTGCAAGAGAGAGAGAGAAAACTCAAAAGAACAAACCTAAGAGACAAATGAAATTGCATGTGCTGATTCATGTGTGCCTGAGAGGTTGCCAGAAGGGGATGTCAGGTCGGTGACCCCTCGGTGGGGGTTTTCATACTCACACGTAGCAACAGGCAATAAGGCCGTGGTCCTATTCTCGGTGGGGAGTCCAAACCAAAGTGGCTGCAGCCAGCCAGATCCCTCGAAGGGTAGCAGCTTCAGGATTCTCTCACTGAGACTGGAGTTCTCACCTGCCTAGGCTGGGGCTCTAGGAGGAAAAATAAAGCAAAACCCAAGATGATAAAACGCCAGACTACTAAGAACTTGTGCTTGGAGTTGGAATGAATCTACCAACATGGGCTGGGAGTCCCACAAGCTGATAAATAGCACACAGATTAGTCCCGCCAGCCCGGGACACCACACAAAAGCAGTCACAGAACGATGTTGCAGGGATGAACCTTCAACCTCACTCCCCACAGGATTCCAAAGGCCAAAGCTCTGCTAATGATGAGTTCACAAGCCCAAACTATGAAACCCAAGAAGAAATAATCCAACAAATAGCAACAGACAGCACAATCAGCAATCGAAGCATAGACTCTCAAGAACTACAGAGAATACGACAATTTCTATTGATAATAAAATGGGCAATAAAAATTGATCATACAGGCATTTTGAATAGATTCAAAACATAGAAGAATGTCTTACAACCATTACAAAGGAATGGGCTATGCTTACAGAAACCAACTAGGCCTTCCAGAAGCACTTTGGGAGGCCAAGGTGGAAGGATGGCTTGAAGCCGGGAGTTCAAGGCTACAGTGAGCTATGATCACATGACTCCATTCCAGCCTGGGCGACAGAGTCAGACCCTGTTTCTAAAAAATAAAAATAATAAATAAATAATATATATTTATTTAATATGTAAATATAAATAATATATATTTAATATTTATTTGTTATATATAAATACATAATCTGCAATTATATATACATATATATAATTCAGTAGGTCCAACTACAGATTATGCACAGGTTAATTAAAAAATTATTAAATTGGAAGATCTGAGGAAATTACTGATGTGATTTATATACATAGATATAAAAGATGGAAAACGTGAAAGAATTAATCAACACAGAGAATAAAATAGATACATCCAATTTCCATTAGAAGCTTCAAATCCTTTCATATCAACATTTCCCCCGTTTTATGATTGCCTGGCATGTCAATTTCACTTTGCTTTTATTCCCCAAATTAGTCATAATGATTAACAGTCTTCTAGTGCACACTCATTTAGATTTATCCACTTTTGCCAGTTTTTTGTTCAAAGTAACTTTCTATATTTCCCTCCTTTTCTCTGGATTCACTATCCTTCATTCCAAAGTACTTCTTATATCCGTTCTTTGAGCAAAAATCTTAAGTCCCAGGAAGAACCTGAAATGGATTAAAGTCCTAAATGTGAAAAGCAAACTTATAAAAATGCATAGCAGATACTCTTTATGTTACTGCGGCATGGAAGAATATATTTAACAAAACACACAAAAAAGGAAAAGATGTATACATTTGATAGCATTAAGATTAAAACTTCAATATGGCACAAGATACTATCATCAAAGTGAAAAGCCAGTCCACAATAAAGAAGAGATATTTACAACCCAACCATGTAACCAACAAAATATTTTTATCCCGAATCGGTAAAAAAGTGACTGATCAATATGAAGATAACTCGACGATAAGCAAATGATATAAATCATTCGTCCTCAGGCCAGCCCCGGACATCACACAAAAGCGGTCACAGAACAACTGCTTTTCAGAGAGGGGAATCCCAAATGCCCAACAAACATTTTTTTAATCATTTAATTTTTTAAATTATTTAATTATTTAATTTTTAAAAATTATTGTCAAACTCCCTTTAGCAATAAAGGAAATATGCATTAAAATAAGAACCATCTTGCATGCATCTGATTGATAAATATTAGGAAGTCTGATAACATGTAGTGTGGAGGAAAACAGGAATTATTTGTCACTCAGAGTATAAATTGTTTCCATTTCTTAGAGAGCAGTTTGGCCAGGTTAAAGATAGCCATATATCCAGGCGCGGTGGCTCACGCCTGTAATCCCAGCACTTTGGGAGGCCCAGACGGGCGGATCACGAGGTCAGGAGATCGAGACCATCCTGGCTAACATGGTAAAACCCCGTCTCTACTAAAAATACAAAAAAAAAAAAAAAATAGCTAGGCCTAGTGGTGGGTGTGCCTGTAGTCCCAGCTACTCAGGAGGCTGAGATAGGAGAATGGCGTGAACCCGGGAGGCGGAGCTTGCAGTGAGCCGAGATCGCGCCACTACACTCCAGCCTGGGCGACTGAGCGAGACTCCGTCTCAAAAAAAAAAAAAAATTTAAAATAGCCATATACTGCAAGATGCAATTTCCCTTTAGTTATGTACCCTAAATGCCCTCACACATGCATCTTATCAGGAAGGCACAAAAATGTCTGCTGCAGTGCTATTAGTAATACTGAAACAATCTAACTGTCGCTCAGAATGAAAATGGTTAAACAAAATGCTATTTAAGCTGGGCAGTGACTCATGCTTGTAATCTCAAATCTTTGAGAGGCCAGGAGTTTGAGACCAGCCTGGGCAATATAGTAAGACCCTATCTCTATTTAAAAAATAAAAAAATTATTAGCCAGGCCTGGTGGTGCCTGCCTGTAGTCCCAGCTACTCAGGAGGCTGAGGGTGGAAGATTGCCTGAGTCCAGGAGTTCGAGGTTATAGTGAGTTATGATTGCACCATGGCACTCCAGCTTGGGTGACAGAGTGAAAGACCCTGTCTCTAAAAAACAACAATTTTTTTTTTAAGTTATTTATTTGTCACCACAGCCAATGCTCTCTTGAAAGTACCACCTCCTGCCTGGAGGCCAACAAACTCAAACCATTACAGCAACTTATAAAAGAGCAGCCCCACTCCAAGAGAGGAGAAAACAGCTAATTCTACTGCTTATAACATCCTAACCGGAAGTTCTGAGTCTGTCCACATTACAACTTCACTGCTAGCACAATCAGCATTCAAGAAAACCAATGCACTCAACAAAACGACAACCAAGGACTATCACAGAGTTCACCTCACTCCCCTGCTACCTCCACTAGAGCAGGTGCTGGTATCCATGGCTGAGAGACCTGAATACAGATCACATCACAGGACTCTCTGCAGATACTGCCCAGTAACAGCCCAGACAGAGCCCGTTAGCCCCGATGGGTGGCTAGGCCCAGTGGGGCAGTAACAATCACTGCAGTCCAGGTCTTAGGAAGCCCCATCCCTAGGGGAAGGAGGAGAGCACCACAGGGGACAAAATATCTGAACAGCAGCCCTCGAGTCTCAGAGTCCCAGATCCTTCCTCTGACATAGTCTATCCAGATAAGAAACTAGAAAAACAATTGTGGTCACATGACAAACTAAGGTTAACACTCCCCAAAAGACCACACTAGCTCACCAGCAATAGATACAGAACAGAATCTCTGATTTGCCAGTAAAAGAATTCAGAAGGTCAATTATTAAGCTACTCAAGGAGGCACCAGAGAAAGGTAAACTCCAAAGAAATAAAAAACATGACACGGGATATGAAAGGAAAATTCTTCAGTGAAACAGATAGCATAAATAGCAAACAACCACAACTTCTGGAAATCAAGGACACACTTAGAGAAATGCAAAATGTGCTGGAAAATCTCAGCAATAGAATCAAACAAGCAGAAGAAAGAACTTCAGAGCTTGAAGACAGGGGGTTCGAATTAATCCAATCTGTCAAAGACATAGAAAAAGAGAATTTTGAAAAATGAACAAAACCTCCAAGAAGTCTGGGACTATGTTAAGTGTCCAAACCTAAAAATAGTTTGTGTTCCTGAGGAAGAAGAGAAATCTAAAAGTCTGGAAAACATATTCAAGGGAATAATCGAAGAAAACTTCCCCAGCCTTGCTAGAGATCCAAATGCAAGAAGCTCAAATAACACCTGGGAATTATTGCACCAAGGTCATTGCCTAGGCACATAGTCATCAGGTTATCTGAACTCGAGATGAAGGAAAGAATCTTAACAGCTGTGGGACAAAAGCATCAGGTAACCTATAATGAAAAACCTATCAGAGTAACAGCAGATTTCTCAGCAGAAACCCTACAATCTAGAAAGGATTGGGGTCCTATTTTTAGTTTCCTTAAACAAAGCAATTATCAGCTAAGAATTCTGTACCCAGTGAAACTAAGCTTCATAAATGAAAGTAAGATACAGTCTTTTCCAGACAAACAGATGCTGAGAGAATTCGCCACTCAAGCCAGCACTACAAGAACTGCTAAAAGGAGCTCTAAATCTTGAAACAAATCCTCAAAATACACCAAAATAGAACCTTCTTAAAGCATAAATCTCACAGTATCTATGTAACAGTAACACAACAACAACAACAACAACAAAAAAGACAAGGTATTCAGGCAACATATAGCACAATGAATAGAATAGTACCTCATATCTCAATACTAACATTGTAATGAATGTAAATGGCCTAAATGCTCCACTTAAAAGATACAGAATGGCAGACTGGATAAGAATTCATCAACCAAGTTATCTTCTGTCTTCAAGAGACTCACCTAACACATAAGGACTCACAAAAACTTAAGGTAAAGTGGAGGAAAAAGCTATTCTATATAAACGGACACCAAAAGCAAGCAGGAGTAGCTATTCTTACATCAGACAAAACAAACTTTAAAGCAACAGCAGTTGAAAAAGACAAAGAAGGACATGATATAATGATAAAAGGACTAGTCCAACAGGAATATATCACAATTCTAAATATATATGCACCTAACTCTGGAGCTCCCAAATTTATAAAACAATTACTACTAGACCTAAGAAATGAGATAGACAGCAACACAAAAATAGTGGAGGACTTTAAAACTCCACTGACAGCCCTAGACAGGTCATCAAGACAGAAAGTCAACAAAGAAACAATGGACTTAAACTATACCTAGAACAAATGGACCTAACAGATACTTACAGAACATTCTATCCAACAACTGCAGAATATAATTCTATTCATCAGCACGTGGAACATTCTCCAAGACAGACCATATGACAGGCCACAAAACAAGTCTTGGTAAATTTAAGAAAATCAAAATTATATCAAGTACTCTCTCAGACCACAGAGGAATAAAATTGGAAATTGACTCCAAACGGAATCCTCAAAACCATGCAAATATATGGAAATTAACCTGTTCCTGAATGATCATTGGGTCAACAATGAAACCAAGACAGAAATTAAAAAATTCTTTGAACTGAGTAATAATAGTGACACAACCTATCAAAACTTCTGGGATACAGCAAAAGCAGTGCTAAGAGGAGAGCTCATTGCATCATAAGCCTACATCAAGAAGTCTGAAATAACACAAATAGACAATCTAAGGTCACACCTCAAGGAACTAGAGAAGCAAGAACAAAAAAAAAACCCAACCCCAGCAGAAGAAAAGACGTAACAAACATCAGAGCAGAACTACAAGAAATTGAAACAAACAAAAAAAAATACAAAAGATAAATGAACCAAAAAAGTTGGTTCTTTGAAAAAATAAACAAAATTGATAGACCATTAGCAAGATTAACCAAGAAAAGAAGAGAGAAGATCCAAATAGGTTCAACTGGAAATGAAATGGGAGATATTATCATCGGTATCACAGAAATATGAAAGATCATTCAAGGCTACTATGAACACGCTTATGTGCATGAACTAGAAAACCTAGAGGAGATTTATCTAGGTTAGATAAATGTATCCGAAATTCCTGGAAATATACAATCCTCCTAGGTTAAACAACAAAGAAATAGAAACTCTTAACAGACGAGTAACAAGCAACAAGAGTGAAATACTAATTTTAAAATTGCCAACAACAAAAAAAGTTCAGGACCAGATAAATTCACAACTGAGTTCTATCAGACATTCGAAGAATTGGTACCAATCCTATTGAAACTATTCCAAAAAATAAAGAAAGAGAGAATCCTCCCTAAATCACTCTACGAAGCCAGTATCACTCTAATACCAAAACCAGGAAAGGACACAGCAAAAAAAGAAAACTACAGCCCAATATCCCTGATGAACATCGATGCAAAAATCCTCCACAAAATACTAGCTAACCAAATCCAACAGCATATCAAAAAGATAATCCACCATGATCAAGTGGGTTTCACACCAGGGATGCAGGGATGATTTAACATATGCAAGTCAATAAATGTGATACACCACATATACAGAATTAAAAACAAAAATCACATGATCTCAATAGATGCAGAAAAAGTATTTGACAGAATCCAGCATCCCTTTACGATTAAAACCTTAAGTAAAACAGCATACAAGGGACATAACTAAGACAATAAAAGCCATGTATGACAAACCCATAGCCAACACTATACTGAATGGGGAAAAGTTGAAAGCATTCCCCGAGAACTGGAACAAGACAAGGATGCCCACTTTCACGACTTCTATTCAACATAGTACTGGAAGTCCTAGCCAGAGCCATCAGACAAGAGGAAGAAATAAACGGCATCCAAATCGGTAAAGAGGAGTCAAACTGTCGCTGTTTGCCAATGATATGATTGTATGCCTAGAAAACCCTAAAGACTCATCCAAAAAGTTCCCAAATCTGATAAATGGGTTTAGTACAGTTTCAGGACACAAAATGTACACAAATCAGTAGCACTGCTATACACCAACAGCCACCAAGCTGAGAATCAAATCAAGAACTCAACCTCTTTTACAACAGCTGCAAAAAAAAAAAAAAAAAAAAAGAAAGAAATTAGGAATATACCTAACCAAGAAGGTGAAAGACCTCTACAAGGAAAACTACAAAAGCGCTGCTGAAAGAAATCATAGACTACACAAATGGGAACACATCCCATGCTCATGGATGGGTAGAATCAATATTGTGAAAATGACCATACTGCCAAAAGCAATCAACAAATTCAAGGCAATTCGCATCAAAATACTATCATCATTCTTCTCAGAACTAGGAAAAATAATCCTGAAGTTCATATGGAACCAAAAAAGAGCCCACACAGCCAAAGCAAGACTAAGCAAAAAGAACAAATCTGGAGGCATCACATTACCTGACTTCAAACTACACTATAAGGCTATGGTCACCAAAGCAGCATGGTACTGGCATAAAAATAGGCACAGAGACCAATGGAACAGAATAGAGAACCCAGAAATAAAACCAAATACTTGCAGCCAACTGATCTTTGGCATAGCAAACCAAAATAGAAAGTGGGGAAAGGACACCCTAATTAACAAATGGTGCTGGGATAACTGGCAAACCACATGTAGAAGAATGAAACTGGATCCTTATCTTTCACCTAACACAAAAATCAACTCAAGATGGATCAAAGACTTAAATCTAAGACCTGAAACCATAAAAATTCTAAAAGATAAAATTGGAAACACCCTTCTAGACATTGGCTTAGGCAAAGACTTCATGACCAAGAACCCAAAAGCAAATGCAATAAAAACAAAGATAAGTAGACGGGACTTATACTACAAAGCTTCTGCACAGCAAAACAAATAATTAGCAAACAGACAACCTACAGAATGGGAGAAAATTTTCACAAACTATGCTTCCGACAAAGGACTAATATCCAAAATCTACAAGGAACTCAAACAAATCAGCAAGAAAGAAACAAATAATCCCATCAAAAAGTGAGCTAAGGACATGAATAGACAATTCTCAAGAGAAAGTATACAAATGGCCAACAAACATGAAAAAATGCTCAACATCACTGATTATCAGGGAAATGCAAATCAAAACCACAATGCAAAACCCTCTTACTCCTGCAAAATGGCCATAACTAAACAAATAAAAAAATAATAGATCTTGGCATGGATGTGGTGAAAAAAGAAGAAAACTGCTGGTATAAACTAGTACAATCACTATGGAAAACAGTATGGAGCTCCTAAAAGAACTAAAAGTAGATCTACCACTTAATCCAGCAATCTCACTACTGGGTATCTATTCAGAGGAAAAGAAGTCAGTGTATGAAAAAGATACTTGCACACACATGTTTATAGCAGCACAATTCACAATTGCAAAAATACAGAACCAGCCCAAATGTCCATCAGTCGAGGGATAAATTGTGATACACACACACACACACACATACACACATACACACACCATGGAATACTACCCAGCCAAAGAAAGGAATAAAATAATGGCATCACAGCAACGCGGATGGAGTTGGAGACCATTATTCTAAGTGAAGTAACTCAAGAATGGAAAACCAAGTATCATATATTTTCACTTGTAAGTAAGAACTATGCTATGCAGATGCGAAGGCAAAAGAATGTTACAATGGACTTTGGGGACTCAGGGAGCAGGGATGAGGGACAAAAGGCTACACATTGGGAACAGTGGACACTGCTGGGGTGATGGGTGCACCAAAATCTCAGAAATCACCATGAAAGAACTTTATGCATGCAACCAAACGCTACCTGCTCCCAAAAAACCTACTGAAATTTTCTAAAATAACCTTTAAAAAATGTTACTTATTTGTATGATGAAATATTACATAGCAGTTTAAATAAGTGAATTAGATTTACATAGATATATCCCAAAAATACACTAAGCGAAAAAATAAGTTGCAGAATAATATGGTATCATTTATGTACTTTTTTAAACATACAAATAGTACATACTGCTTGTGGATATATCCTTATGTGGAGAAAACACACACAAAAATGCATCGGCGGGATGCACTCCCACCTCAGGATGGCGATTTCCTCTGCAAAAGGTTGAAGGAAGGAGGAAGAGAAGGAAGGAAGCTTTAAATATACTTTAAAGCTTATTTTTAATGAGATTGTTCAAAATAATTGTTTAGGCTGGGCATGGTGGCTCATGTCTGTAATCCGAGCATTTTGGAAGGCAAAGGCGGGTGGATCACCTGAGGTCAGGAGTTCAAGACCAGCCTGGCCAACATGGTGAAACCCCGTCTCTACTAAAAAATACAAAAAATTAGCCAGGAGTGGTGGCAGGCGCCTGTAATCCCAGCTACTCAGGAGACTGAGGCAGGAGAATTTTAAACTGAACCTGACAGGCAGAGGTTGCAGTGAGCAAAGATCGTGCCACTGCACTCCAGCCTAGGCAACAAGAGTGAAACTCTGTCTCAAAAGATATAATAACAATAATAATAATTTTGTAAAAACTAAATAATATAGAGAAGTAGGAAAGGAGGTGCTCCATGTAAAATTCATACCAAGGAGAGGAGGTAGTCCTGGAAAGATGACAAAGGAGCGGGGAATACCAGTCAGGTGAAACACTCACTGAATTTATGTAGAAACAAGAGTTCTTCCATTTATCTTTTTTACGTTACATCTGATTTTAAAACAAGTTGGAAGCACTTTAAAACAGATGGCCCTTTTACAATTGACCTATTAAATAAGAATAAAAGATCAGCACCAGAGTTAAGACATCTGTAACAGAAGATCCAGGCTGGAAGAGGCACACGGTGACAGCTCCCAGTCATGTTAAAAGCACAGGATCTAAGACAGACTACCTGGATTTGAACCCAGGCTCCACTGCTAACCAGCTGCCACCTGCACAAGCCAAGTGCCTCCATAAACCCCAACTTTCTCTTCTGGAAATCAAGGATCACATTAGCAGCTACTTAGTGGGGCAGCTTTAAGGATTAAATAATGGAAGTATGTAAAGTGCTTACTTAGCACATTGAAAGAGGCCTAGTAATTACTCAATAAATGTTAGCTGTTATCATTATTTTTATTAAAGAAGTTGAGCATAAACCTTAACTCTAAGCTTTCTACAAGCTAGACTAAGCAACAAGGTAACTCAAGCAGTTACATAGATCCCACTACTTAGGACGCACGGATGAACAAACGGATGGATGGACAGGAGGGAGAGAGACGGGAAGAAGAAAATGAGAGAGGGAAAGAAATTCCCTACTAGTTTGAAGGTAGCTACATATTTTTCCAAGTTCTGAATTCTAAAACAGTTTTAACTTGGTTCTCCAAATAGTAGCCCTGAATCAATAAAATAGATATCTGGCACAATGTAATCAGAAACTCCAACTTTCTATCCCACTGAACTTCACGCCAAAGAAACCCAAGGCCCAGATCAATGTTGTATGCTCATTGAGACATATACACATGTTCAGCCGTGGCAGGGATTTTATTAGAGGTGCTGTGAGGGCTGCAGAGCTTGGTACCAAATACCAGCAAGAAGACTAAACCACTGAACATCATGGCTTTTTCCTAATGTGTTCATTAGAAAAGGATTTTCAGTGAGTGGCAAAATCACAAGGGATTAAAATTTGAAAGGCCACTGACTTTCCAAACCTCCTCCCCAGAAAGTATCAAATCTTGGAATTTTATTCTTCCTTGGTTTTTCCATTGGCTTAATCACTCTGGCACTGCATACAAGAAAAAAAGAATTCCTTTGAACAGGTGCCCTATTTATGAAGACATTTATAGCCACCATAAAAATATAGGAAAATGATTATTCTTCCTCCCCTTCTCACTTTTTCTGCTAAAGGGGTAGAATAATATATTACATCTGAATTGCACACCCTGGTGTATTTACCTTGCCCAGATCTTCCCAGATGTACGAAAAACAAAGTTGTATTTTTTTCCTATATTTCTGCTGCAATTCTAATATGTTTCTCCAAGGCTGACTCTGACTTTGAATTTATGGAGAGTCTTTCAAAGGACCAATAATAATAATGAATTGTTGTATTCGGGGAGGCTCTGTGCTTCATTTCATGCTCATAAATTAATATTGCTGATTTTAAAAGACGGTGCGAACAGGTATTATCTTTATAGTATAATCAAGATCTTGAATGCTTTCTAATATTATGAGACAAGCCTGATGAACTTACTTCTTTCATTAGCAGTTATTTTCTTCACAATTATCTCTATCTTATGAAATCTAAGGACTTCCTAGTATTTTTACATTGAAGATTCTATAGGTATTAAGGAGAGGTGCATTAAAAATCCCAAGACATTCTACATGCTACAAAAAAAATGAAAGGAAATAGAAAACTTACTTGAATCATCTTGACATGAAAGCAAAATTCTTAAAATTCTATCTACCCTCTTGGCATCCCCACACAAAGATCCTGCAGAAACTGGAAACTTGTAGGAGCCATGACTAATCCAGGCAAAGCTAATTATGAACTGCTTCTGCAAAATGACCCCTGTTCTGCCAGCAACATTTGCATTGCATCTAGAATGTGAACTCTCGGTACCCTGTATCATCACATTCCCAGACCTTTCTTCTTATGTCTGTACTCAGTGAAGTCTCTCAGTGCAGAGAACAAGGAAATTTACATTCTTCTTGGAAGAATGTTCAGATGGAGCCACAGTCTTGGGCCCAAGACACTCTTCAAAGATGTTAATTAATGATGGGAAAAAGAAAGAGGCATAGTGTATGTAATAGGGGCAAACTCTTCTGAGGTCTCTTGGCTAAGAATTCCACAGAAAATGCAGGCAATCACTTTCTCCACTCGGTCCTGACCTCCCAACTCCTCTCCTGTGTCCTCCTCCCAGGAAGTCTAGCATGTCGAAAAGGAGCCTGTATCTTGTCTAGAAAAACTCAAAGGCAGCCATCCCAAACACAAATAATATGAAATAAATCTTATAAAAGAGATGGTGAGAAATGACACCTTGCTTTAGCCTAGGCTGAGAAACCTAGAAAGACTGTTTGGAGTGAAGCAAACACCAGCTGGGAAGCACAGTTCAGGCCGAGGGCCTGACCCTGAGTTCAGAGATGGAGGAGCCGGGCAAAGTATGTGTTCTGTTTTGTAACCTTAATTTTTATGGCTATCTGCTGGTGGGCTGTTTCGCCTGGTTCTGGTCTATTTCAACATCCATTTATGTTCCACCGCTAGTTCTTTAATAAACACATTTTTTACTCTACCTTGCCAAGCAGGAGTCCTCAATGCTGGAGGCACCCCAATAGTCGTAGGAGGTCTCTTCTATCTGATTTGGGGAGCGAAGGTGTCTGCCGGTAGCCCTTTCATTTGCTCCTCTGCAGCACCCTGCAACTCCTGGCGTGCTTCGATCCCTGGTGCAGACCAAAGCCTGCTGCACCTGAAAGAACCCTGGCCCCGTCTCACCCCTGAATGCGCTGGATATGATCTCATGGGGAAAGAATCCACCTTGTTTTCCAAAGCCAAAAATGAAACAAACCAATTGTACTTGCAATTCATACTCGATATTTTCCATCTCTGAGTTTGTAAACTAGAACAGAGGGATTTAAGACATACAAGAAAAGAAAAAAGTTGCTTAGAGAAAAATTTAAGAAAAGGTCAGTGATGCCATCCAAACAGCCATGAAGAGAGGTGACAGTCATTACCCAAGGACTCTGATGATGGAGTTTGGGAGGCAGCCTGGGGTGGAGAAGAAAGTGAATGGCTCAGGTTTCAGGCCAAGGTGGGTGTGCATCTTGGCTCTGTCACTTACTAGCAGCATAAGGAGAGCAAAGTGACCCAGCCTCTCCCAGCCTCAGTTTTCTCATTCGTACAACAGTGGTAGCAGTGCCTACCCCATTCTTGTCAGAATCCCATGCCGGCATGTAGCACATGGAGTGTGCTAGGACATACATGGCACTTCTAGCAGGGTGCTGGCACAGCCAGAAGCAGCTGTACGGGAGTGGCTTCCATTACCCTCAAGTTGTTTAGGCCACAATAACCCAGTGTGATCAAACTTCATCTTTTGCAGACAGCCTTCCCATACCACGACCCTAAACGTGGTACAAGAAGGTGTCCTGACATTTTGAACAATGTTTGCCATAAAACCAAATCTCCATGCATTTCCACAAGAGTGGCTAGATAATACGATAAATCATCTACAGAAATGCAGGATTCTTGGTGACTCATTTAAAAATAGAAATGCTTTATACTGTTATCTACCAATGGAATGAAATCGGCATGCCTATGGTCTCAACAAACTAGCGTGATGGAGGGAGGCTCTAGATCATGCCAAATGAATTTTTATCAAATATTAATCCAAATTCATATGCAGGATTGTTCATTAGAGGTGGAATCCAGTGCCAGCATTTACTGGGGACTATATTTCACAAATTCCCCTACATCTGACTTGAGGAAAATCTGACTTTGAGCAAACGTTCAGCCCAGTGAGTGCTTCTTGATCATTACAATGGCCTAATAATAGAAGAAGGTTTCCCGTAGGTAGAGTTAAAATCAGCACATTCATTCAAGCACACACAGTAATGAAAAGTAGAGGCAAAGTCAGAGCATGAAAAATAAGATCTAGGGACTCTTCTCCCACACATGTTGAACTTTAAAGTTAAGACAGTGATGCCTATATGGGTAATAGATAAATCCTCCAAACTTGAGGCAGCCTGGTCTTCAAAGTCCAGAAAATTGTTTGCAGACTTGTCTCAGCCATGAATACAAGTTTTGGCTTACACATTTAGGGTGAATAAGGGATCCAATAAATGAGAATGTTGTAGTATCTTCCCTCTGTGAACAGAAACTTTATGACAAATTAGTGTTCTAGAAAAACAAGAGGTGCCTAAGAGGTTTCTAGCTTTGGTGGGCACAGAAAGAGCATTCCAAGAATGTACCAGGAGATGCCCAGAAAGGAGGTCAAGGAGGCAGTGACAGAAACACAGAAATGGAGACAGAAATCAGAGACAGCCATAAAAAAAAAAAAAAAAAAAAAAAAGAAAGTTACAGGAACACAGTTCAAAAGATGAAGGTCAACTCATCACACATCACTGGCCCTGAACTCCCTTGACAGCATCTATTTGCAAAGTTGTACTAAAATGACACTGGCGCATAGGAGGAGATTTGGGGGAAGCCTTGCACGTGGCAATGAGCCATTCCCTCTACTGGCTGAGCTAATGAACTGCACCACTCATTTCTATGTATCACATTAAAGAACAGGTTTGGGACCTAGAGAGAGAGAGAAAGAGAGAGAGGAAAAGAGAGAGGGCACGCAGTAATACTCAAAATGTGGTTAATTTCTGGGGATTTAAGATTAGTTCTCACTACCAATCTCTCTTAGTTTCTTTTCTTGGTTTGAAAATGAAAACGAAACATGAGTTCAAGTAGACACACAATGTACCCACCAAACACATGGCTTTCCCCTCCCCCACACACCCCAATTCCTTCTCATTTATTATTATTAGAAGTTGTTCTCACCTTCTTAGTGGATACATTTAAATTCAGTTAAGCCTCAGTATAATTGTGAATGTTTTACTCCACATCACACATGCAGCAAACATAGCCCCCTTGCAACTTACCCAGAAATCAGATGGATTCAGACTAAAGGTTTTCAAGGAAGTTGTTTCAAGGACCTGTAATTAAAATAGTGTCTTCTCCCAAAAGGTAGGAGTGCCAGCTACAGCACTGCGGGGGCTTGTCACATACAAAATCACCCCGGTATTGAAATAATCGGGGCCGGGCGTGGTGACTCACACCTGTAATCCTAGCACCTTGGGAGGTCGAGACCAGTGGATCATTTGAGGTCAGGAGTTCAAGACCAGCCTGGACAACATGGTGAAACCTCGTCTCTACTAAAAATACAAAAATTAACCTGGTGTGATGGTGGGTGCCTGTAATCTCAGCTACTTGGGAGGCTGAGGCACAAGAATCGCTTGACCCCAGGAGACAGAGTTTGCAGTGAGCAGAGATCATGCCACTGCACTCCAGCCTGGGTGACAGAGTGAGACTCTATTGCAAAAAAAAAAAAAAAAAAAGAAAGAGTGAATCGGCATCTGAGTTGGCATCCGAGGATGGCCCAGACCTGGTCTCCTCCACCACAGGCCAGATGCTTGCTGTCACGGTTTGGCAAAGGTGGGATCTGACCAAAAAGGGTAAGATGCTCATCTTTCCTTCCCTCAAAGGAGTTGCAGTGAATTTCTTTCTGAGTTCAGAAATACCTTCTCTGCATCACTTGAGACATGTTACTTACACTCTTACTAATATAAAAAAAAAAATCCCTTATCTTTATTTTACATAGTAGCTGTTAACATAAGCTCAGGGAAATAATGAGAAGATGAACTTGATGATTCTAACCGTACACAAGGTGATTGTGAATGGGAAGGCTGCGATGCTGCACCGTGTCACACACCTCCAAGAAACCTTTGAGCTGCACAGAGAAAACTATCTAGGATGGTATCATAGCAGCTACTTTCATTAAAGAAAATGTGATCTGGTTGACATTTAAGTAAGGCTTAAATATACTTCAATCTGACTTTCTCCTTTGGGTTGATAACACTGTAAGAAACTACATATAATTAGCATTTCAGTCAATAAAATATAAATGTCAGTACTGGAGGAAAAGCTGTGGTTAGAAACACTAAGATAAAGATGTGGTCAATTGACAGATATTTAAATATGTAATGTGTCCCAGGGACGAAGAGCCATCAGAATGACTACACTCGCCCCCACGTGTGCCGCAGAACTATTCACATAGCCAAGAGGTAGACACCACCCAAATGCCCATGGACAGATGAACGGATGAAAAAAACATCGTACCAAATAGGAAACAGTTTCCTCCTACTGTCCTCACACCACTCTCAATACTTCCAGAACACTTCCCTTCTGACACCACACTCAACACAGATCACACCTGTGACCAGATGTGTGGGGTGCTTTTCCTCACCACGCAACGCTCTGACTCCAGCAGCTCCTACAATTCAACTCGCTTCTGACGCCTGCTACCCACACCCTCCACCTAGACTCTCTAAGTGGAGACGGTGCAGCACCCACAGGTTGAGAGCTGGGTCCCACAACACTATCCCACTTCAGTCCGTCATAGTCCACTTTCAGCTTCTGACCCACAGCTATAAAAACAGGCGTGTTCTCACATTACACTACCTCCCAACCCCTCTTAGCCTGGACCCCACTGCCATTTGGACCACGGCCTATCTCGCGCTCTGACCCCATATCACTAAACGGTCACATCTCAAGCGCTTGGATCACACGGCTATCGCCCGGATTACTATTCTTTTGCCCGGATCACACAGCCTATACTTGGATACATTAAGTGGTCAGTTCTGTATTGTATACATAATATCATAACGTTTTATTGCTCTGCTTTGGATCCACATTATTCTCGCTTTCCAGATTTGCAGCCCCTGTCTCACCTGGAATTTTGTCTTCTGGCTTTAGGATCTCCTCTCTTTGGAACTCACATTTTCGCTATAGTACTTGGACCCATGCACTTTCTGGCGCTGATTTTATTGTAGAAAGCGCCCGGATATTTGTCACATAAGCTTTGGATCACCTTCATAAACGCGCGAGGATCGCCCTCGCATCGAATTTATTCTCGCGCCCGTTTTGTCTCACTTGGGCCCCCTTCATCATCGGGTCTTTATTCTCGCATCATCGGATCACACGCTATAAAACAGATTCGTTGGCTGGAGGGTTTCTCGCGGATATGGAGACCGTTCAGTTGCGTTTGCCGGTATTATAAAGGGATACAACTCAGAAGGCCGAAGCAGAGTGTGGGGGAAGGGACGATTTCCACCCACGCACCTGAATTGCCCCTCCCAAGCGCATGTATCGTGTGCTCAGCAGCCTGAAAGCTCTCAAGACCTGCAATCTTTGGGGGGTTTATGGAAGCTTCATTATATACAATAATTGATTACATCATTGGCCATTAGTGCTCAGCCCAAACTTCAGCCCCCTCCCCTCCCCCGAGCAGCAGGCAGGACTGGGCTAAAAGTCCCACCCCTCTAATCTCGTGGTTGGTCCCCCTGCCTACCAGTTCCCCCAACACAAGGCTATCCAGCCACCAGTCATCTCATTAGCATAGGAGAGACACCACCTCGGACATATCAAAGGTTTTAGGAGCTGTGCTCCAGGAAACCGGGACAGAGACCAAACGTCTATTTCTTATTATGTCACAGGTATTTACAACGGAATATTATCCAGCCTTAAAAAAGTAATCCTACCATTTGCACCATGAATGAACCTGAAGGACAATAAGCTAAGTGAAATAAGCCAGTATCAGAAGGGCAAATCTTGCATGATTCCACTTACATGAAGTGTCTAAAATAGTCAAACTGACAGAAGCAGAGAACAGAATGACGGTTGCCAGGGGCTAGAGGGAGGAGGAAATGGGAAGTTGTTGTTCAATGGCTGTAAAGTTGTAGTTATGCAAGATGAGTTCTAGAGATCTGCTGTACATCCTAGTGCCTACAGTTAACAATACTGCCCTGTGCACTTAAAACTTTGCTAAAACAGTAGATCTCATGTTATGCATTCTACCGTCAAAAGCAAGGGAGGGGCACGAGGAAACTTTTGGAGGTGGCTGGTAATGTTCATTACCCTGATTGCATAATACAAAATAATAATAAAAGATAGGGTTACAGGTGTATGCATATTCCAAAACTCATCAAATTATGTACATTAAACATATGTACAAGTTTTTATGTACATCAATTATACTTCAATAAAACTATTAAATATTAGGAAGCTATCAAGCAAGATCAAATAACCTTCCCAAACCCTGTGTATACCTCTCTGGTCTCTCCCACATTCAGGGAAAATATGGCCCTGAGGATTGACATGTCCACAGCCCTCGATTTACTGTATTTTTAATGAGTTTGCCAATAAATAACTTAATAGCTGAAAAAAAAATTTTTTTCTAGAATTGAGTGTAATGGCTGCACAAGTCTTTAAAAATACTAAAAAACATTGAATTGTACATTTTAAATGGATAAATGGTATGGGTATGCGAATTACATCTCAGTAAATTTGTTATTTAAAAAAACTAAAGGTGGCCAGGCTTGGGGGCTCATGCTTGTAATCCCAGCACTTTGGGAGGCCAAGGTGGGAGGATCACTGGAGCCCAGGAGCTCAAGACTAGCCTTGGTAACATAGTGAGACCCAGTCTCTACAATTTTTTTTTAATTAGGCAGGTCTGGTGGTACAGGGCCTGTAGTCTGAGGTATTCCAGAGGTTGAGGAGAGAAGACTGCTAGAGCCTAGGAGTTCAAGGCTGCAGTGACCTATGATAGCTCCACTGCACTCCAGCCTGGACGACAGAACAAGATGCCATCTCAAAAAGACAAACAAAATGGGTGCACATGTTCTTCGTAAGTGTAGCCCACAAATTCAGAATGTCTACATTGATCTCCTTTTAGGCAAAAGCCCAGCAAAATATAGTTCTTTAAACCTCTGGACAAGGCCCCATACCCTGCCAGGAGCCTAGCCTAGGAATTTCAACGAGGAGAAGTAAATGTTAAAGCAGTTCAATATATAACAATTATTCTCATGAAAAAAACATGGACCTCCTTTATCCATCACTAGTGGATAAACGTATACTTTCCTGAATCTGTTTTCACCAAGACTGAAGTTTGAAGGATCCATTCTACAGAAGTTATGAATTTATCATTTGGGACACAAGGCTCATTAGTTATTTCAACATCTGCCCAGATCCTAATTTGAGACAATATAAAACTTACCTCTGCGCCCACTCAAGGCTGTTCCAAGTTATATTCATGATGTTCAGATTCTAGGTTCAGCTTACACATCTGTGTCAGCCAGTACCAGACACCACATCCTAAGAAGTCCCTACCAAACACAGTAAAAATATGTTAACAGCACTTGCGTGTAATTGTATACAGAATTGATTCCTTCCACAGTATGTTCTCGGTCTGGCTGAAACAACAGACCCCCTCAGTGTCACAGTTCTTAAAGATGGTGTGTGCCGAGTTTCTTCCCTCTGCAGGGTTTGTGGTCTTGATCTCCCTCGACTTCAGGAGTGAAGCCCCAAACCTTCGCAGTGAGTGTTACAGCTCTTCAAAGCAGTTCACACCCAAAAAGCAGCAACAAGATTCACTGCCAAGAGCAAAAGAATAAAACTCCCACACCACCAAAAGAGACCCCATCCGGTGGCCACTGCTGGCCCACGTGGCCAGCTTTTATTCCCTTGTTTGGCCCCGCCCACATTCTGCTGATTGGTCCATTTTACAGAGTGCTGATTGGTCTGTTTACAAACCTTTAGCTAGACACAGAGCGCTGATTGGTGTGTTTACAATCCTTCAGCCAGACAGAAAAGTTCTCCAAGTCCCCACCCCACCCAGAAAGTCCAGCTGGCTTCACCTCTGATAATCATCCCTTCCTATATTCATTCAACAAACTTTCTTAGACTATTTAATCTACTAGGAGATGTAGATGGCACAAAAATGAATCTGACACAGGCCCTGTATTTAAAAAGCTGACATAGAGGCCTGGCACGGTGGCTCATGCCTGTAATCCCAGCACTTGGGAGGCCGAGTCGGGCAGATCACGAGGTCAGGAGATCAAGACCATCCTGGTGAACACGGTGAAACCCGTCTCTACTTAAAAATACAAAAAAAACTAGCCGGGCGAGGTGGCGGGCGCCTGTAGTCCCAGCTACTCGGGAGGCTGAGGCAGGAGAATGGCGTGAACCCGGGAGGCGAGGGAGCTTGCAGTGAGCCGAGATCTGGCCACTGCACTCCAGCCTGGGCGACAGCAGTGTTTAAACAAAAGCGTGTGAAGAACGACACAATTGGTATGGCCAAAATACAACAGCATTCTGGTAAAGAATGGACTAAAACAAAAGAAGAATTTGCATGATTATGAGATAATATTGATAAGAGAAATTGAGATTTTAACACAAAGCCACGATGGTCAAATTTATTTTTGGCCGAAAGTTTAAAGCTTACGTTTTCAAAATACTGAAATAAAGAAATAAAGCTCCTCTGGCTCCATACACCAATATTCAGGCAAAAACCAAAGTATTTGGGAAACATTATAAGAGGATTTTTGTTGTGTTTTCTTCACTCAAAGTCAGGTTGGATTTAAGGAGGTTTTCTTCTTTTAATTTTGCTTTGTTTTGCTTTTATATTTTCATACCTGCAAAATAAAGGACTAAATAACTGGTGTAACTTCCCAATCGTTTCAGAAACTAGAAAAGGTGCTTTGAAACACTAAAATTTTTGTCTCTTATTAAAGCTTAAAATAAATCAATAATTATCTCCAGTCCATCTGTATTTTGTTCACATAGCCATGTCTTCCATTTGCTCACAAACACTCAAACTTTCCCTATATACCTTTTTTAAAAAAAGGATCTACTTACAAATCGTTTGGCTTAAGGTGTTTTTTTTGTTTGTTCTTTTAGCAGCTTTATTGAGATATAATTCACATATTACACAATTCACCCATTTAAAGTGTATGATCCAGGCCGGGGGCAGACGCTCACGCCTGTAATCCCAGCACTTTGGGAGGCTGAGGTGGGTGGATCACCTGAGGTCAGGAGGTCAAGACCAGCCTGGCCAACATGGTGAAACCCCATCTCTACTAAAAATAGAAAAAAATTAGCTGGGCATGGTAACCGACACCTGTAATCCCAGCTACTAGCGAGGCTGAGGCAGGAGAATCACTTGAACTCAGGGGGCAGAGGCTGCAGTGAGCCAAGGTTGCACCACTGCAATTCGGCCTGGGTGACAGAGTAAGACTCTATCTCCAAAAAATAAAATTAAATAAATAAATAAATAAATAAAGTGTATGATCCAGTGGTTTTCAGTATGTTCACAGTTATGCAACCATCACCACAATCAATTTTAGAACATTTTCATTACCCAAAAAAGAAACTCCATACCCAAGACTAGTCGGTCCCCATTTCTCTACCCCAACCACTTATCCTCTTCTCTCCCCCAGCCCCTACCCCAGACAATCACTTATCTATTTTCTGTCTCTATATATTTGCCTAGTCTGGACATTTTTTTATTTTCCTAACTGTAATTATATATTATTTGATTAACATCTCCCCATCCCCCTTCCCCCAACCACCCCAGTCTCTGGTAAGCATCATTTTACTCTCTATGTCTATGAGATCAACTTTTTTAGTTTCCACATACCTGTGAGAACATGTGATATTTATCTTTCTGTGCCTGGCTTATTCTACCTAACAGAATGTCCTCCAGGCTCCTCCATGTGACCGCAAATGACAGGATTTCATTCTTTTTTAAGGCAGAACACTATTCCATTGTGTACATATACTACATTTTCTTTATCCATTTATCCACCGACTGGCAGACACTTATGTTGATTCCGTGTCTTGGCTATTGTGAACAGTGCTGCAAGGAACCTGGGAATGCAGGTATGTCTTTGACACGCTGATTTCACTTCCTTCAGGCTTTCTTTGAGCAATTGCTCAGTGACCCGAGCAGAAACCAATTTCCTTATTTTTAATTTCATCCTTGGGGTGTAAATACTTCAATAAAAAAACTTCCTTTTAGAGACAAGCAGCCATGAAATAGCCTTCTTAAGGTACCACAGAAGCGATATTTTTACAAAGCCAGAATGCGGCCTTCAAGACGAAATGTCCTAAACAGGTGATAATTGTTTTCCTATACCACATGTACTTCTTCCAATACAATGCAAAGTTGACAGCTAGCATTATATTGTCTCTGGTTAGAATGTCAGTTTGACTGCTGCAATCATCCCTCTGACACCCCAGCTTTTTCAGTTGGCCCTCCTTAGTGCTCTCACAGTTCCTGCAGGATGTCATTGCTGTGCAGTCAGAGGGGCCCCTGGGTATCTCCTCCCACCTGCTGTGACCTTTGGAGAATAGGAACATGTTTCGTCTGCTACTTCCAGCCTCACGTGGCACCCAGACCAACCAGGCACTTCGTACGTGTTTATGAATGCAGAAGTGCCCCCATACAGGGAGCTGACCATTCCAGCGCAGACAGCATAGGCTAGAAAGGGTAGGGGACGGAGATGAGTTTAACAGATGTGGAAAGAAGAAGGCCTCCAGAAAAGCTCAGGACAGGAACAGTTTCCTGACTAATGGTTCCCAAATTCCTTAAAAGGAATAGACTGAATGTTGGCCATTGTGGCCACTACTTGCTGCTGTCCTTGTTATGCTTGGTCGTAGGCTGGAGATAAATGTTTGTAAACAGTGCATGCCTCTAGGTCAGAGTGTGGTTTTGTCATCATTATAAAGTCCTGAGTTAAAGAATATGTTCAGGCCTTGTTAAGACAGATCCCTGAAAGACAACATTAAACATTGCTGTCAAGACCCAAGAGCCCGAAGGGGCAGAGAAAGTCACAGCACCCCAGGTAAGCACCCCTGGAAAGGTTTGCTACTGTCATTTCATACACTGAACATTACATCACAATGGCAACAGTCATCTCACCTTCCTCGGAAGTCATGAGTAAACAACTAGAAAAGAAGAGCAGGAGAAGACTCCACAAAAGATGCAAGGAAGAACTCTAAAATCAACACAACAAATACATCATCTAAACAAATATAACACAGCTAAAAAGAGAAGAAAGTAACATTAGAAACAAAAAGATTTTGCTTTCTCCAAATTTAAGACATCAACTCAAAAAGTTATTTTATATAACACGGTATCATGGGGAATTCAAAAATCTCAGCTGGAGAAAGAAAAATCTCTAAAGTAGTTTTCCTCACCAAACTACCTCACAATTTGGAGTTTAAATTCATACACATAAATGGTTCATGTGCCATTTTCTTCCTTGACGAATGTCATAATTTTGGCAAAAATGAAATTCATAGCACTGGCTATTTTTGTTATGCAAACACACTAAAAAGAATTCTGGCAATTTTTCATACTGAATTAAAGTATGTTTTCCATCTTGGTATAACTTTGTAACTGAATTAACTTTTTCTTCTCAAGCTTTACTAAGCCCCTGAAACCTGTTTTTGAATAACATGAAGTTTCTTTTTAAAATTCAAGACAAACTTAAACATTGGGTCTCTGAAGATGCTGACTTTACTATGTAGCATGTAATTCCATAAATATGTTTAAAAGCTCTATTGTGATTTAACACACTAAAATCTGTTCTAATATGTTTCATGTTATTTTGGAAGATACTTTTCCATTAGCCTCAGATAATATTAAATTTAGAGTTTAGAAACACCTTGCCATATATGGTGGAACTCATACTAACTTTCATTCTGAAATTAGATTATTGTCCAATTAACAAGCAAGGCATTCGTTTAAGGTCACTCTTCATAATTTTTATAACAGGCTTTTAATGTAACTCCTTTCAGAAAACATGATTTGACCCATAGTAGATTTAGATTTGTGTAGCATAGCCACACTGTACAACATTAAGCAATAATTTTTAAAACTAGAAATTTAATACAATGTTTTTCCAGATTTTCCACCAGTGTAGTCATCCACGATGAGGTGTTTCAACATGTTTCAAGCTATAACCCTATTTTGGTAATTACAACTTTATAACTTTATGATTTTATGCAAAAAATGATAAGAGAACCTATTCAGAAAGAGTGAAAAGGCATGAAAATTTTAACAAACAGAACTTGGGAAAAACCTATTTGCCTCACAAGGGGAAAAGCAGAACAAACCATCTGCTATTCCACTGTGAAAAGAGATTCTCAGGCAAAAGACCTGTTTTTCCACATTTGTGTAATCCCTATTTGAAGATTTATTAACATTCATGGACATTTCTGTATAAAAATATTATTGTATGTACATTTCATAAGTATTGGCATTGTTCCTTGACTTATCAACATTCTTAGGTAGAAAAATGTTATATAAACGTGAAACTCAGTATGTGCCAGGAACTATGCTGGGCTCTGCATCTTCCTAAGAGTTTTCAAGACCTGCATACATACAGAAGTAATCTGACGGGTAGTCCCTAATGCAGCAAATCTCATCTGATGTCGGCCCTTGCCGTAGGTTTTGTCATACTCTCCTCTTCATGTCAATTGCACTCTGAGCACATATGAAAAAGCAAGGCAGTAGCACCAAAACATCAGTTTGAAATATTGGAATTTAAAAAATAAAATAAAAGCACTGGAGAAATAATGGAGGAAAATCATAACTTTGTCATTTTAGAATTTAGAAGCATTTTATTGTGATTCACACATTTCTGCCAATGGAGAATGCGTGGAAGTCTGGACACGCGTACGGTCTCTTCACTTCTTGGGGCCTTTAACTCACAAGGCCCATTTCTCACCATTACAGGAAGAGCTCACGATGCTAAAGTCATCCCTGTCCCTCAACACGGAGATTCCATCAGCCTTCATGCAGGAAGCTACAATGTACATTGAACCCACAAGAGAGTGCTCAAAAGATGTGGAGGGTAATTCCCATTTATCTTGTCTGATAGTCACACCTTTACATTTTACTTGTTGGACAAAAATAGGACTAAAATGATACAATTCATTCATTTTGAAAATACCATTAACTCTGAGATACTTCTTAAAAAACGTTTCCTATTAAACTGTCATTTAAACAGTAAATAAGAGACATTTAAGCCATTAGGTGTGTTGAAGGTGTCTGGTTTCCACGAGGCGGAAGATTCATACAAGCAATCAAACACACACATACACTTACATGCACACAGGGCAAAGGGACAGCAACAAAGCTCTGAATATGCTGCCATAAGCTCTCCGCAAAGCATCAGAGATGAAAATACTGATAATATACAAAATTTCAAAGTTTGGGGGCCAGTACTACTAATTTTATTGCCTTCAGTTATTATTTTTAAGCCAATATTACAGTAACTGAGATATTGAACAAATGGTCAAAATAAAGAAACATGAGTACTCAAGATGAGGAAAAAGCCCACAGAACTGAAGCAACTGGCTTAAAGTTTTACATAAATTGGAAACAAGAATTTGGGGGAACTGTTAAATTTTCATTATAATTACTATTTTTGAATTTTAAAAAAATTCTTCTGATAATGGAATACAGTCCTTTTGTAAAAAAAATTTTTTTTAAGCTAGAGAGCTAAAGTAACTGTGAACTCCTCAAATTCCATTCCTTGTCATAGAATTGGAATGGACTTTTTACAATGTATTACAAATTCCAAAGGCAGAAAGGAGGGATGAGCTCCGCCTCTCAGATGGAAGAGGAAAACACAGGCTCCCAAGAACGAGCAATAGTCAACATGCCATCTACATAAATTAATGTCTTCACTCCCCAAAACTCGGCCAGATATTTTTATTTTGGGGGGGAGGTGATTTTTGATTTATGGAGAGTCTCAAGAATTTGTTGCTTAATTCTACTTGGGTCATAAAATCTTTGGATATCGCTATTCTGAAATATTTTGAACAGTCCATCATCAGAAGCCCTCGTCTCCTACAGGGCATCCGGCCACTTCCTGTTTCATGCGTCTTGCCCTTAATCATCTCTCCGGAAGACTTCTGAACTGTAAACAATCAGGATTTCAGACCTTTAACATCAAGGGAAACATCAGTATGCAACACACCCTAGCAGATATTTAAACTCTCCTGCGCTTTCTATAATTTTTATAGCGACTGCCCCAAGTGGTTATCTAGAAAAACTGTAGTGTTTAAACAGGGTGGGCAACGTGGGGTCAAGGGGAGTCGGATGGGTTAATGTTTGCACAGCACTTTGGACCAGACAAACTCGACACTGGGCCTATTGTACTAAATATAAAAGGTGCTTTATTTGACACAGGAGACCAAACAATAGTAAAGCAAAATGTTAAGTGTAGGAGTTGTGGGAGAGGAAGAAAGAGGCTACATCAGCTATAAAATTGATGTACAAATCTCTCCGAATTTAAACGATCCACATCGACTCAGTCTCTTTTGCTAATGTCTGTGCTGTGGAAATAGACAGGCTCCAACACCGCTTTCTGAACGAGGTGTTTGCAACTACAGCTCTTGGTGCGGTTGAAAATCTCGTCTTTGCAGCCCTGTTGAAATCCTGGAATTCCACCTCACAGGGATGGGTTAAGAAATGAAGCTGAATATAAAATGATTAACTTGGATGCTATCATCCCTCAGATCTCTGCTATCCCTAAAAGTCTATGACTTACCTGGCATAATAGAGTATGACTGAGTCTATTTCTCAACTTCCCTAGAAATCATTCAGTCACACGTTCAACAAATGCCTACCAGCAGCCAGTGAGAGAAAGGGGCAGCGGGGAGGGCTAGAAAGCATATGAAATTAATACAGCCAGTGTCTGCCCTGGAGCGGAGTGGTATTTGGCAGAAGGGATGGGGCCTACCCCAGATGGGTCTGTGATTAGTCACAGAGGAGAGGTACTATAACCACAGGTGTGACAGAAATTCGGAAGAGGACAGTGTTATGATTTGGGAGAACCAGAGAGGCCAGGGAGCAGAGAAATATTTTAACCAGACTTCAGAAGAGGGTGGAGATTTCAACAAAGAATGATAAGGTCTCCATTCGGGCCACCATTAAAACCCTATGGGAGCCTTAGTTTTTCAAAGAAAACTCAACTTATTCTAAAATGAGGAGAGAACAACAGAGAAAGGCCTTCCTCTTGCAAGGGAATGTCAGAGAGCATGAACCCCACCCCACCCCCGGCAGAGAATGGCGAGTGAGAGAAAGGCCATCCCCGTTAAAAAGAAACAGCTGGGCCTGAGTTGTCCAGAGCCTATAAAACTCACACTTTGTTACTTTCAGATTAATATTCTCTTTGGATCTAAGTCTTTGGCCAGTAAAAGTCCATCTTTAAAAGAACAAGCAAGAACATTTTCTAGGCAGAAAAAAAAAAGCAGCACACCCTCATTGTCATGTGAGGCTCTTCCCACCAGCGCTTGTGCCCTCAGTTCCCAGCAGGCCATTCATTCATTCATTCAACGACTGCTGATTGACTTTGTCATAAATTTTCAAAAAGCTGGGACAGAGGACTTTGAATGTTCACAACACAAAGAAATAGTAAGTGTTTGAGGCAATGGATGTGCCAATTACCCTGATTTGATCATTCCACATTGTATACCCGTATGGAAACACCGCTCTGTATCCCATAAATATGTAGAATTATTGCATGTCAACTAAAAAGAAAAGAAGAAAAACCAGTTGCTGATTGAGGCCCTGTCTGTGAGATGCTAGAGATACCCTTGCTTGTCGTTGTCCCTGCCCTCCAGTGGTTTACAGTTTATTGAAGGAGAAAACCATCAGACAGACATTTTCCCTCCACAGCTCCGCTAATCTGGAAGAGAGAAGTCTGTGGGCAGCAACACCTCATAAACTTTGATTAAGCAAAGAATTCATAGACTCATGAAATTCAGAGCCTGAGGATATCTTAAGGCTCTCATCCAGATGTGGAAAATAAGACCTAAAAAGACAAAGTGTTTTGGGTCTAAGTCTCAAATCCACTTCTGACTTCGGGTCCAGGGTTGGGTCCAGAAATCCTGTAACAGGGCTGAGTCTTCACACTAGAGAGCATTTTGGTGTTTTCTTAATATTTTACCGCTACTCCGCATATAAAGATTTTGTCAATTACCTTTGACATGCACATAGGTTGGATAATAGGATTTAAATATCTCTGAGTCCATTCAAACTATTCAGACCAAGTGGTACATTTCTCTAGGATCCCCTGACACGGGCATTAAGGAAATTCTGGTGGGATATCGTGAGTAGTGTCTGAATGAATATCAGTTTTTTGCCTGCTAAAGTCCCAATAACCCATTTGTTCTGCTATTGATCACAGTATAAATCTCTATGCTGTCTAAAATGTGACAACATAAAATGCTGTTTACTGTAGTAGAGATTTGCTGTGTTAGTACTATTGTCAGTCATCTTAAAAATTTAAGCTGATGATTTCTACAATTATGTTTCATACACAAAAGATGCTATTTTGATGAATCAGTTCACTGGGCTCACTATATAGTATGAATGATACCAAAGTGATTTCCTTTTCATGATATATATTTCCAATTAATCAGGTCATTTGAGCTGAATAGTAAAACAAACAGCATGTGATTGTTTTTAGAAGTGGATGAGTATGCAGAAGAGAAAATAATCTAAGAACTTCTTTCCTGTTAAATAAGCGAGCTGAATTGCTCACACAGTAATTGAAATCTCTTTGTTTTCCTGAATTACCTGAAATTGCATGCAAGGAACTCCTTCTTATGTTATTGCAATTTATATGTTTTTAGGACGTGTAACTTTTCTTGGGCTTATTAATTTGACAATTTGTAACTTCCTTTGCCCTCTCCAGATTTTCGCAGCTTCCACAACTTCTTCCACTTTTGTTTCATTTGTTCCAATTCAATTGCTCTTTCTCAGGGGTTTCACACTACTCCTGAAAGTCTGCCCTGTGGGGAGCTGGGAAAAGCAAAAAGCAGGCTGGGAAATGGTTAGAGATAAAGGCTGGGGAGGGACCGCCTGGGCAGGATTGTCAACCTTCTAGGACTACTGTGGTTTGATTTCCACCAAAGCAGAGAGGAGACCCGTAGGCTAACCACAATTCTGCTGCATGTTCTGCCCCCAGCTTCTGGAATTTACTGTGACCAAAACCAGATTTTTCACCTTGTGAGCCATTCTGTCTCCAGCATTAACACTGTTAACAATTCAGAAAAGCAAGAAATGATTAACAAATCAATCACTCAGACCCTCAGAACACTCCTCACCCTAAGCCTTTGCTCAAGATGTTATCTCCACCAGAGCCAGGAGTCAACCAAGCGTGTTTAACAGGCAGAGCAGGTCATTTTTTAATATTTCTATCCTCCATGTGCCAAAACAGGAAACACACAATAATACTGTCCCAAAATAATAGGTAGACAGTGGACACAGTCTTCTGATCAAAGCAGTAAAATGTAATAATAAATAAAAATTAAATTAATTTTACAATACCAAAAAAGGAATAAATAGTAGATTAATATCTTTTTAATTGCATTTATGTTTTTTTCCTTCCTGCACCTGAAGGAATGCTTCTAAAAGAGCCAATTCTTCAAGGTTCAGAAATGGATTTGAACCTAAAAGGACTGAATTGGAAACAGACTAGTGGCAGTTTCAGATTCCCAATTGTCAGCCCATGCCAGTTCCAGGCAGTGGGAGGTGGGCCCACGGCCTCCTGCCATTGTAGAAGGTTGAGGTGCTAAAGTAGAAAGAATGCCAAGGCCAGGCCCTCTGGGAAAAGCAAGACCTCGGAAACCACACGTGCTGGGGAGCAGAGGATTCGGTGCAGCTGTGTAATGTCAATCCCAACCGAGCCCTTTACCCCTGCCATTTAGAAGCTAGTTTATCTATGGGTCCTGTCTGGCTTGGGCTAAAGGAAGCCATCCTCTCCAACACCCACTTGGTTTAGCTTCTGCCCAGCTGAACCTCCATATCAATGAGGAACATTGGCTGCTGTCCCTGACTCTTTGAGTTACTCCCTGGCTTCCCCATTTCTGACGTGTCATAAATGAAAGTTGATCCCTGGGAGTGGCTGCAAGACAAGGTGATGTGTCTTCTATGCAAATGGTCAACCACTGACTTATTCCAGCCACTAGCGCCTAGAGCTGCCTTTAACATGGGCCATTCCTTCTGATTTGTTCTCTTTCTTCTTCCTGACTTCCTCTCCCAATCACTCTCTTATTCTGATGTAAAATTCACACTGTCATGTATTCTCCCTTTATTCTTTCCATCCCCACAACCTGACTCTCTCCAGTCCCATTACAATATGGCGCGAGCATCATCACTCACTTTGTCTGTTGCACAGCTCTTCACCCATTCGCCAGCACAGTAGAGTCAATACTTTGTAACCAAAGGGATTATTTTTTCTTGTGTTTGTTTATTTGCAACACTCTTTTTTTATACAGATTTTTGGGGTACAGGTGCAGTTTACTTATATGGATATATTACATAGTGGTGAAGTCTGGGCCTTTAGCATACCCGTCACCCGAATAGTGAACATCATATCCAATAGATAATTTTTCAACCCTTTCCCTCCTCTCAACCTCCCCACTTTTGGAGTCTCCCATGTCTATTTTTCCACTGTGTATGTGTGCTCATCATTTAGTTCTCACTTATAAGTGAGACCATGCAGTATTTGACTTTTTGTTTCTGGATTATCTCACTTAGGATAATGTCTCCAGTTCTGTAAGGGCAACATGATTTCATTCTTTTTTATAGCTGAGTAGTAGTCCATGGGTATAAGTACCCCATTTTCTTTATCCAATCATCCACTGATGGACACTTACATTGATTCAACATCTTTTCAATTGTGAATTTTAGTGCAATAAACATACATGTACAGGTATCTTTTTGATATAATGATTTATCTTCCTTTGGGTAGCATACCCAGTTTTGAGATTGTGGGATTGAATGGTAGTTCTGAGAGGTGAAGCCTGGGCTTCTGGATTGGGTGGGGAGTGGGAGAACTTTTCTGTCTAGCTAAAGGATTGTAAATGCACCAATCAGCGCTCTGTGTCTAGCTAAAGGTTTGTAAATGCACCAATCAGGACTCTGTAAAAACGGACCAATCAGCACTCTGTAAAATGGACCAATCAGCACTCTATAAAACGGAAGGATCAGCAGGATGTGGGCCAGGCCAAATTAGGGAATAAAAGCTGGCCACCCAGCCAGCAAAGGCAACACGCTGGGGTTCCCCTTCCACGCTGTGGAAAGTTTGTTCTTTCTTCCCAATAAATCTTGCTGCTGCTCTTATTTTGGGTCCGCACTGCCTACCTGTATGATCTAGGGTGAAGGTCTGCAGGTTTGCTCCTGAAGCCAGGGAGACCAGGAACTCACTGGGAGGAAGGAACAGCTGTGGAGGCGCCACCTTTAAGAGTTCTCTCACTGCCAAGGTCTGCAGCTTACCTCTTGAAGTCAGCAAGACCAGGAACCCCGTAGAAGGAAGAAACTGCGGACACATCTGAAGGAACAGACTCTGGACACATCATCTGTAAGAACTGTAAGATTCCTCAGGCCTGTAATCCCAGCACTTTGGGAGGCTGAGGCGGGTGGATCAGGAGGTCAGGAGATGGAGATGGAGACCATCCTGCCTAACAGGGTGAAACCCTGACTCTACTAAAAATATAAAAAATAGCCAGGTGTGGTGGCGGGCACCTGTAGTCCCAGCTACTGGGGAAGCTGAGGGAGGAGAATGGCGTGAACGTGGGAGGCAGAGCTTGCAGTGAGTCGACATAGCCCCACTGCACCCCAGCCTGGGCGAAAGAGACTCCTTCTCAAAAAAAACAAAAAACAAAAAACACTAACACTCACCAGGAGGGTCCGCAGCTTCATTCTTGCCAAGAACCTGCTGGAAGGAACCAATTCCGGACACAGTTCTATTTTTAGTTCTTTGAAAAATCTCCATACTGTTTTTCCTGACGGTTGTACTAATTTACATTCCCACAGTATATAAGAATTCCCTTTTCTCTGTATCTTCACCAATAGCTGTGTTTTTTTGTGTTTTTAATAGGCATTCTGACTGGTGTAAGTGGGTATCATGATGGTTTTGATTTGCATTTCTCTGAGGATTAGTGATGAGCATTTTTTCATGTTTGTTGGCTGCTTGCATGTCTTCTTTTGAAAAGCATTCATGTTGAAAGCAATTATTTTGGCCGGGCGCGGTGGCTCAAGCCTGTAATCCCAGCACTTTGGGAGGCCGAGACGGGTGGATCACAAGGTCAGGAGATCGAGACCATCCTGGCAAACACGGTGAAACCCCGTCTCTACTAAAAAATACAAAAAACTAGCCGGGCGAGGTGGCGGGCGCCTGTAATCCCAGCTACTCGGGAGGCTGAGGCAGGAGAATGGTGTAAACCCGGGAGGCGGAGCTTGCAGTGAGCTGAGATCCGGCCACTGCACTCCAGCCTGGGCGACAGAGTGAGACTCCGTCTCAAAAAAAAAAAAAAAAGAAAGCAATTATTTTTAAGGTACTAAGGGGAAAAAAGACAGTAAACATATTCCTCTATCAATATTTTATAGGACACATCATGGGTGAGTCCTCACCTCACCCCACCAAAAGGCATCATCAGTAGGTGTAACTTCAATATGACCATTAACATCTGTCGTTCCCTTTCATTTCATCTGATTATTCCAGCCAGCTTCTTCCAGATGCAAATCTTTAGGCCGTCTAAGTATAGGTTCTCCTGAATGTCAGCCTATAATGCCTGTGTTTTCCATTTTGCCAGTGGTTTAAGAATGCAGGCACTAATTTTTTTTAAATTATCATTATAAATTCCTTTGAATTGAAGTGACATTCTTGATCAATGAGAATCAATCCTGTTACCATTCATTTAAGGGAAGGATGAGACTGTTAAATTGAGCATCTGGTTGTATGATGATATGAAATACTTTTCTCTCGACTGCCAGTGGCTTAGAGGCGTATCGTAAGCAGCATATTATAACCCATTTGGTAAATTTTTCATATCACAGGGCAAGATTCCATAAGGGAAAACATGATTTTAAACCTTGAAAGTATTTTTAATGAGGATATTGTTACTTGAAATAAGCATTTGACATTATTAATGAAAATAAACTGGGTGTAGAAGTAAAATGTGCATTCTGAGATATTTTTGAGATTGTTTTATGTGGATGCTGGTGAGGCTGTGGAGAAAAGGGAACACTTACACACCGTTAGTGGGAATGTATATTAGGCCAGGCACTGTGGAAAGCAGTTTGCAGATTTCTCAAAGAACTCAGAACTACCATTTGACTCAGCAATCTCATTACTGGGTACATTTCCAAAAGAAAATAAATTAGTTATTCTACCAAAAAGACACGTGCACTCATGTCCATTGCAGCACTATACACAATAGCAAAAACAATGAATCAACTAGGTGCCCATCAACAGTGGATTGGAAAAAGAAAATGTGATGAATACACACCAGGGAACACCACACAGCCATAAAAAATAATGAAATAATGTCCTTTGCAGCAACATGGATGAAACTAGACAGAAGCCAAATGCCCGATATTCTCATTTACAGGTGAGAGCTAAACATTGGTACTCATGGACATAAGGATGGCAGCAACAGAAACTGGGGACTACTAGAGAGGAGAGGGAGGGAGAGGGGGAAAGATTCAAAAACTTACTATTGGCTACAGTGCTCAGTACCTCGGTGACAGGATCCTCCGTACCTCAAACCTCAGTATCGTGCAATACGCCCAGGTAACATCCCTGCACATGCACCCCCTGAATCTAAAAAGTTGAAGAAAAAAAAGATTTTTATGTGAACCAATTTATTTGAAAACAAGTAAAAATGAAAAAATATAGAATAAAATAAAATAGAGCATGTTTAAGGTGATAGGAATATCTACAAAATCAGAGGGTAACCCATAGCTGAAGCAGTCTTCACTGGGTTACAAATGTAGCAGGCAGAGTCCACATTTGATTAAACTTTCATTCATCTCACTGCTGTGTGCAGTTTTGCCCTTTTTTGTGAAAGCAACTGCTAATGCAGCCAGAGTAAGCATCAACAATGCAAATCCAATCTCGTCACTGTACACTGAAGGTTACAGCATGCAGCAATGAAACACCTTTGCTACCTGCATTTTATTTTGAAAAAATTAAACTTCACTCTTCAAAATCCAACCCAAATAATTCCTTCCATTCAGACTTCTCCAGTCAACTCCTCCTGTACCGTCAACTGTGCCAGGTAGATACCTCCACTTTTCACTCCTATCACAGTGTACTGCAATTACTTGTTTACGTGTCTATTTCACTTACTGGATTAAGTGAAATAATAATTACATGAACAAATGTTAAGAGCTCATGATGTGTCGGGTACTATAGAAATAATGATGAGTAAGACAGATATGTTTCTGAACATTTGTGGTGGGTCTTAAAATTGAAAAGACAAAATAAAAATGCTTCAACGGATTGAAAGTCAAAATAAATAACAAAGTAAGAAATATTACCTGCTGATCTTAAAAAGTCAAGTCTCCAGGCCCCACTGAACAACATTCAAAGTCCTAAAAGGATTCGCAGATAAGATCACAATCATTGTATTTCAATTTTGGAGAGAACAGGAGAGGTGGCGAAGGATTGGAAACAGCGAAAAGAGTAATATTAAAGAGTTTATGTCAATCTCTAGAAAAAATTATCTAATAAATTATGAAATGTAGGGTGGTAAACACCTTCAAAAGGAAGCAAGGCCTGGGAGCCAGCATGGATTCACCACCAGCAGGCTGGAGAAATTAACCCACTGTGACCTTTGGTTAGAGGACTAAGGGGTAGAGCAGCAGAATGCTACAAATACTGACACCTTAATTTCAATCAGCTTTTCAACAAAGTCTCCTCGAGTATTTTACTTGTGGCTGTGAATTAAAAAATTAAAAAGTTAATAATTCAGCTTTGTAGATTTCTAACTGATTGAACTGCCAAAGAGTTTTAATTACGAAAGTAAGATCAACTGGAGTTTCCAATGATATGCTAGAGTTTTAATTCATGAGCCTGACATTTCCGTTTAAAACAAAAATACACAATTCTCAAGTCAATGGATAATCCCATATAATATGTTTTATAACAAGATCAAGATTTAGAAGATCTCAATAGACTGGAGGAAACAAACCAAAAACAGTATCAAACTCACTAAGGGATCATCATAAAGTGCTTCCATCAGGTTCGAAAAACAAACTGTACCAGGAGGAGGAAGCCCACATAACAGCAACTGCAGCTCATGTAAAGGCAACATAGTGTGGTTTCTCCTGTGTATGTTTTTGTTTTACTGAAAGAGCAACATGACATGGCAGGCTAAAAAGGGAATGCACTCTCCACCCCGCGGATTGAAGCACTGTGCGTGGACTGCGTTCTGCACTGGTCAGATATAGACAAGATGGAAATCATTACATAAATAGCATGACCCATGCCTTCCAGGAATTCAGTCCAGTAAGTGAAACAGACATGTAATCATGTAGTTACAGTACATTGTTATAAGAGCAAAAAGTGGAGCTATCTACCTCGCAGTTGATGGTGAAACAATCAAGATCCCTTGTCCTCCTCACAGGACGTGAGATGGGGGTGTGGCTCGCTTCTTCAGTGCCCCACTGCTCAAACCTCTCAGGGAGACCGGCAGGCTGTGGGGCTTTGACCCCACAGCAGTGGATGTTTACAGCTCCTGACCCCCACTGGGTGTGTGTTACAGGGAGATCTTTAGGTTTAGCCATTCATAGGCAGCTTGTGTTTACCAGCTCAATTAGCCCCTGCCTTATCCCAAGAACAGAGGGCTTTCTGTATCGCAGGGTTCTTGCCTTCGTATACCAGAAGAATCGGATCACACGTGGGCTTGGAGAATGAGTTCAAGGTTTTATTGACAGGAAGCAGCTCTCAGCAGATGAGGGAGCCAAAAAGGAGATGGTTTTCCCCTGGAGTCAGGCTGCTCGAAGGCTTGGGCTCTCCTCCAACCAAAACCAAACCATCACTCTGCCAGTTGGTGGTCTGCTGGCGTGCAGGTGCCTGTCAGTGTCAACGTCCAGTCACCCATGCGTTCCTCTGATGATGTGCTCCTCTCCATGTCCAGCTGCCTGTGTGTCTGCCTGCTAGAGTCTCGGGGATTTTTATAGGCACAGGATGGGGGTGTGACAGACCAGGGTGGTCTTGGGAAATGCAACAGTTGACCAGGAAATGCCTGTCCTCACCTAGGTCCATGGAGGTGGAGCTCTAGCCAGGAACCGCACCCTCCTCTACCCAGCACTTCCCTTCCCTGCTCCCGTATCATTTAAAGGGACCATGCGTTTCTCTACCCAGCACTTGCGTTATCAATAGTACAGAAGGAGTTGACTGGAGAAGTCCTAATCGGGGGAACTATTTGGGTTGGTCTTGAAGAATGAGTATGATTTTTTTCAGATAAAATATAGGGGCAAAGGCATTCCAGCCTAGAGGAACATAAAAAGGGCAAAACTGCAGATAACAAAATCATTTAGGAGTCCATAGCAAAAGTCTAGGACAAGACGACAAGGATTGAATAAAGGTAATCACAAGGAGGTGTGGGAAGGGAATGTGTACAAGAATCATTAAACCCCCAGGAAGAGCATCCACCAGGGGTCAGCTGATTGCTTCAGCAGTATCACTCATTAGGCATTTGTTAAGCTCCTACTCTATGCCAAGTACTATGTACCAGATGCTAGGGAGGGGCTAGAGATACAGAGTTAAACAAAGCCAAACAATAGTTTCTGCCCTCTTAAAGTTCACAGTCTAATAGGGGATGCATAGATAATTAAACAATTCCATAAATAAAGTTGTGACTGTGGCTACAAAGGATAGTACCAAGGATTATAATCGCCTATAAGAGGGTAGTTGATTTTTACCTTTCCAGACATATCAGGGAAGGTGTCTCTAAGGAAGCTGTGTTTGCGCTGAGATCTGAAGGATGGGAAGGAATGACCTAGTAAACAGGAACAGGTGCTCTAGGCTAGGGACAGAGCACAGGAAAGCTCCCTGTGGCAGATGAGTTCATGGCAAATGTAAGACCAAGACGACCTGACCCCCCTCCCCAAGTTTGAAGGGGTATGGGGTCAGGCCTTCGTCAAGACCTGGACATCCCTCTTTACTCCTGACTAAATTAAATGTTCTGTGAGGACAGGATCTCTACATCATACACCAGTTGGGGCTTTTCAAACATGGAAATGAAACAAGTAATGATTCTTTCAAACAGAGGCCGATCAACGCATTGAATTCTCATCATGTCATCACTTGGTCTTCTTCCAAATTCTATCCATTTCTCATGCACCTGTTCAGGTCTCACCTCCTCCCCCCAGCATTCCAGGACTACTCCAGCTTGTGCACAGGAAAGCAGTGTATTCAGTTGGCGGTCCAGGCTCAGAAGAAGGCTGCCTTATTTTGTCATGTCATGCACCAGCTTTGTTGACAAGACAGCAGGAGAAGGGTGAGAATGATGTCACAGCTGTTCTTAATCTCCCACACAGGAGGTCCGTGGTAAATAAGTAGATTCCCAATTGATTTATTTCTTACTTCATGGACTTGAGTCTTATAGAATTCTAATTAAATTATAGAAAACACAGAAAGGCACACACATGGTAGATGTGGAAGGCAAAAATATATTCACTGGGTTAAAAAAAATAGTTTCTCATTCCAACATTATCTCTGTGTACTTTCTGCAGTATAGCACAGCCGTCCTTGAAACTTAGGGCTCTATCTTATACATGAAAAATGAATTTTCAGGCTAAGGATATAAAAACCTCAGGTAGGCTTTTCCAAATTGGTGTGGGAGTTTAAGGGTTTGGAGGCATTCCAATCTAAGCAGAGAGAGACATCCATCATGCACTGTCCAAGTTCATCTTCACTGCTATGTTAATATGAAATGGTCAGCGGTTATTTTGGTTGAGTTAGATTTATTACTACATTTAATTTAAAAGAAAACAATCAAGCAGAAGAGAGTCCTTTCTTCTCTCTCATCAAAACATTAGTATCTCAGAGACAGAGCAGCTAATGATAGAGGAATCAGAGCTACATTCCATTAGGCAGAAAGGGCTCATCCTCACTGCATGTGGAATTACAGAAAGATATTTCTTTTCACACGTGGACAAAACACAGTGAAATATTCAAAACCGAGGAGAGGTGGCTTGCTAAGAGCATTTATAAATGCTTTATCTTCAGCCCGTGGATCTTTGGCTCTGCGGTGTCTCCAAAGGGCCCAGATGCTGCTGTTAGTCAAAAGCGGCCTGAAGATGACTCTTGGTGAAAGCACCACGTGGGTTTCATTCTGCTGACCGCTCATCAAGTATTCATAGGGCAATAAAACGCTTGCTTGCATAGCCAAAAAATGAAAGACTTCTGAAGGCCCAACAAAATAGTTGTGCATGTTTCCAAATACAACCAAAGATAAAATTAGATGTCACCCAAAAAAGCATGTTTGCCCAAACTTTTACCAACATTAGGGTAATCATAACTGTAACTTCACTGCAGATAGTTGGCCCAGTGAATGTGTCATGTGAAAATCTATACTATTCAGTACTTCGTGTTCTTAATGACATTTTCTGCTTCGAGCATCTTCTGACCCTAACAATCTAGAAACCCATCGGTCATTCCTTACACGATGTTACAAACAAGACCCTACTTTCTGGCAGGATGTCAAAGGGCCTGGCCAAACGTCTACTTTTTTCAAGTACAATTGATAGCGGATGACAAGGTCCAGCTCTTCTCTAAATTCTGACAACTATGCAACAACAAATAAAAAACATTCCAATGATTTACTGTTTTAATTCTACGCTTTGTGTTCTGTGTTTCTTTAAGAAAGGTGCAAGTGTATGCATGAGAGTCAGGAAACACTGCGGTTACCATGGTAATTATCTGTGTTTAGAGAGCGTGTGGAGTAAAGGTCCACGTAGTGGTGGAAGAAGAGCGCATGTTAACGATGGCTTTTCACGAGCTTAAATCATGTTAAGTTCCCAGTTTCAAAGAAACGTTTTAAAAAAATGTAAGCTTTCATCTGGAAAAGCCGTAAGTGCCAAAGTATGTTTTGTTCCAGGGGTGCTACTTTCCTGCTAGTAATGAGATTCTATCTAAAGACAGAAGTTAGGACCTAGTGGGCCGTGACTCCTGGGGAGGAGGGGGTTTCCTGATCAGTCTTCCCTACTGATTTGCCTGGGGACACATTCACTCGTTTGCTTCCCACAGTCTGGTTTTCGGACCCTTTAAAATACCTTGGGTAATCCCAGGGAGTTACTCTACAAGAAAATATCAAGTCCCGTTACCTAGAGGCTGCCATCTGAGCAGAATCTGGCACAAGCTTAGCACAATACCTCACACCTAAAAGTCTGAAGGTGTCGCTTGACTGACTGATGGAATTGCTTCATCACGTTTACAAAAGCAAAGGGCCTAACAACTAACAAAAAAAATCGAACATCTTAATTACGAAATGGGCAAAGGACATTTTTCCAAAGAAGATACACAAATGGCTGATAACACTTAAAAGGATGTTCAATGTCACTGGTCATTAGGGAGATGCAAGTCAAAATCAGAGTGAGATGCCACTTCACACTCATTAGGACAGTTATTATTATTATTATTATTTTTTTAAAAAAAAAAAGCAGAAAATAAGCTTCGGTGAGGCCATGGAGAAACGAACCCTTGTGCATTGCTGGTGAGAATATAAAATGGCAAGGCCTCTGTGGAAAAAGTATAATGATTCCTCAGAAAACTAAACACAGAATTACCATATGATCCAACAACTGCACCTCTGGGTATATATGCAAAACAAGTGAAAGCAGGAACTTGAACAGATATTTCTATACCCATGTATGTGCATAACAGCATTAATGACATAAACCTAAAAGTAATTGAAGTGTCCATTGGTTGATGAGTGGATAAACCAAATGTGGAATATCCATGCAATGGAATATTTATTCAGTCTTAAAAAGGAGGGAAATTCTGACACATGGGATGATATGCATGAACCTTGAGAACATACTAAGTCAAATCGGCCAGACACAAAAAAGACAGATACTGCATGATTCCACTCCTATGAAGTACTCAGGGTAGTCACAAATCGTAGAAACAGAAGGTAAAATGGTGGTCAGCAGGGGCTGGAGAAGAAGAGGAAAGGGCATTAGTGTTTAATGGGAACAGATTTCAGTTTTGCAACGTTAGAAAGAGTTCTGTGGATAGATGGTGGTGATGGTTGCACAACAATGTGAATACGCTTAATGCCACTGAACTGCATACTTAAAATAGTTAAAATGGTAAGTTTGATGTTATATATTTTTACCACAATGGAAAAAAAAGCCAGAGGCCTGCCGTGCCAGAGAAACTCTGGGAGAATTGTATTTGCACAGCATTATTACTGAGATGGCAGCTGAACAGTCGGAGTAACCGATGTTGTTCTGTTTTGTAACTAGGTAGTCTAAAAATAAAATAGCCACTTTCCACCACAAGTCATGGCCTTCATTATAAATCCCCAAAGCCAAAATTTTTGCAGGTGAGTGATAGTCACAAAACATCCATTCTTCCCGGTTCTTCAGACCAAGTTGCCAGTTAGACACCGAGGACATTCCAGCAGGACAAATGCCCTGAAGAAACGCAGGAGCCATCAGCACCGTTCAGTGTTGGGCTTGGCTCTGAGAAAAGACAGCCTGCGTGCTGCAGGCTTCCCTCGCTTGTTTTCATGAAGCTTGAGCAAATGTTTTAGAAAGTTATTTCTAAATATTTCTAAGCTTGTGACAATGAAGATCACAAATTGATTTTGAAAATAGTCACTCAAAGAGAAGAGGGATGCAGGGATAGCAGATGCCTTCCTCAGGAATTAAACATTGGCTCATGGGTCTGCAAGTTAGGAGAAATGTGTACAACACTAATGAAAATCGAGCTATGGGTTTAGAAGAAATTGGATGTAAGCCATCTTTTCGGGGATGGAGGGTACAAGTGATTCATAGGATTTGAAGGAACTGGAATGTTGCTCTATGCAGGTGAGTCTGAATTATTAGCCTGGAAGCATAGGAAACTCTAAAAAGATTGGAAATAATCAGGAAGTAATGATCACAGTAAATAATGGGAAAATGCCCATTCACGAATTTGTGTAGGCCTAATAACAAGTTAAAAGTTACAAATAAAAGTACAAATAATTAGGAGTTGAGTATAACTAGTTATGTTATTAATTAGCTTGATAATAAGCTTTCTAACTGCAACAAATTCTGCAACAGATCTTATGCACATAAACTAAAGTGTTTCTAGAAATGTGTGCATTTATCAATTCTGCCAGTCCCATGTTCCAAGCAGTTGAATTATGGGAGCAGGCTCATTAATCTGGAATACAGTTTCTGAATCACATCTACACAGTAACAAACCTGCCCTCGTTCACTCACTGACCCCAGGAAAGCTGTAGACTGGACAGCATCGAATGTCAGGAGAGTCTGTTCATCCTACCATACTTAGCAGGTCTACTCGGTAGTGTCCTGGGATTCCCTTCACAATGAAAACATCAGATTCTCATGACCACTTGAAGCAGGAAAACATCTAAGAGGGAGAGTGGCCACCGGCAGGATGAGGATTCTCATGTTTTCTGAGGTTAAGATAATTTAGGATGATTCTTCACCTGCTTTGAGAAGTCAAAGATTCTACAGGTTATTCATACAAGGTAAACATAATATTTTTACGAATGGCAATGGAGTTGTTTCCTTTCACTGGTGTTAAATAATGCCCCAAGAGAAGGTATTTCCTCCCATGAGAGAGTATTTAACGACCAAAGGTATTTTACTCATTCTGGCTCAGTCCCAGAAAAAGAATTTGACCTCTCATTGTCAGGAGATCCATCTTTAAGAAACGTGTTATCACAGATTAATCCTGTATCACCCATGGTCTTCATGCCACCAAGGCTTGCTTTACAAATATTTATTCAAGGAGTTGAAAAAGGTCCACACTATGTTTAGTAGTGGTTTTATTTCATTTCCTTCAAATAGTACAGCAAAGTACATAACTCTTTGTTGTGCTGCTGTAGAACGCTGTAAAACTGAACTGGACGGATCATTTTAAAGGTGAAAGCTCTTTGTTTTTATAGTCTCTTTGCAAACAAAGCATACTAAAGCCTCAGCCTGTATTAAAGAGAAATACTTTTTTTTTTAAGAGCAGTAGGAAGTTGTTGGGTTTTGGTTACTTCTTTTTCCTCATTTGGTAAAAGAATAAGATAGCAATGTGTGGTGGATGGTGCGTGGTTGCTCTAAGCATAACATAGATGTGGTCAACCTAAAATGTCTTATCACTTTCTGTGCTTGGAACCAGCTGCTCAAATTGGTTAGTTATTTTGTAGCTGAAGTTAGGAGGAAAAAGTTCTACGTGACTTTTAATGTTAGTTTCAAATGTTAAGTATTAGTATTAAAAGAATTAGCTGTCCCAAATTAAGCCTTGCTCCCAACGCTGCTTCATAAAACCTAGCATTTTTTGATAGTTAATAACAATTGCTGACATTCACTGAGCAGTTACGACATGCCAGGCACTGCTCAGTGCTTTCTAAACATGATTTTATTTAAACCTCAGATCATTCCCATGAAATAAGGAATATGGTCTCCATCGTACCGAGGAGAAAGGGCAGACTAGACCATTTATAACTTACCTGAGGTCACACAGCCATGAAGATGCAGCCTGCACCCCACATCCCAGGATCCCAGCCACTGCCAGGCTTACGTCTGAGCTGTGTTGCTGGCTTTTCCCTCCATCCTTAGAAAGCAAGCATGCCCAGCGGGCCTGCAAGGAAGATCTGTTCCATGGCTGAATTCAGCATGTTTGTCCCACATGCATCACAAGATAAGCCAGCCTTTCCAGGCACTCGTTAAGTAAAAGTATTTTAGAACCGAATGTCTCACACTTCACTCCTGGGGATCTGGTTAAAATGCAGATTCGGATGCAGGGGCCTCAGGAGGGGCCTGGGATTATGCATTTCCAAGAGGTCCTCAGACAGCACTGATGTTGCTGATCCCTGAATACACCTTGAGGCACGAGGATTTGGGGAGCTCATGAAACCAGTTAGTAGACTATGGAGTGGGATCTCGAGCATGGGAGCAAGGTAGATTATTCAGTAAGACACAGAAAATGTATTTCAACCCTTCAGGAAAACGTTCAAAAGTCATCAATCTACCAGCCTCTCCCCTCCTCCTTCCTCTCTGGGAGGAGAAGAGCCGCCATCCCAGAGGGACACGCAGTTGGCGTTTGCTGTCAGAGTGGTTTGGGGCCAAATCGAATAAGCATTTTGGTCAATGGGTTTGCAATTTTCATGACTCATAGAAAAGTTGTCAATCAAATAAATTCTTACAGAGCCACACAAGGACTACTAGATAGCCCATGACATTGGAAAAGAATATTTAAAGCATCAAAAAATATGGCCGGGTGCGGTGGCTCACACCTGTAATCCCAGCACTTTCGGAGGCCGAGGCAGGCGGATCATGAGGTCAGGAGATCGAGATCATCCTGGCTAACACGGTGAAACCCTGTCTCTACTAAAAAATACAAAAAACTAGCCGGACAAGGTGGCGGGCGCCTGTAGTCCCAGCTACTGGGGAGGCTGAAGCAGGAGAATGGCGTGAACCCGGGAGGCGGAGCTTGCAGTGAGCTGAGATCCGGCCACTGCACTCCAGCCTGGGCGACAGAGCAAGGCTCTATCTCAAAAAATAAAATACAATAAAATAAAATAAATAAATAAATAAATAAAAATAAAATAAAAAATAAAAATATTTCTCGTCCGTTGCAAGTGGAAAGAGGCCATTATAAAAATAATTATGAAGAAATACGAGAAGGATCTACACCAAAATTTTAATAGCAGTTATCTAGGGATAAAATTTAAGGTGATTTTATTATTTTGCTTATCTATATGCTGTAAATTTTCTACAATAAATACGTGTGACTTTGAGAATCAGAAGAAAAATCATGTTCCATACTTAATTTTAAAGTTTACTCTATGCCAAATCCATGATGACTCTTAGCGTCCCTGAAGGTGGGATGACCAGGAGTTGTGGCCGTCCCAGCTCAGACAAAAGGAAGCAAAGAGAACCATTTGTGGAATATTCTTGCAAAACAATGTGCCTAAACCGGATCCGTCCTCTGGAGCTAACTTCCATTTCCAGGAAACACGGGGTGGGGAAGAGACGTAAGTTAAATGATAGCACAAGGGAGCCAATGGACAGATCCAGAATGTGGGGCATTCTCCAGGACAACTGACCCAGTTTCTGCAACAAGGACATGAAGGGGGAAGGGGGGTCTGCTCTGTATTGAAAGACACTCAAGAGACATTGCAAACCGGTGCAATGTGTGGTGTGTTTAAGGAGTAACTGCTGTGTCCTCCCAAAATTCCTATGTTGAAGCTCTAACCTAATCCGCAGCGTGACGGCATTTGGATGTAGGACCTTGAGAGGTAGTTAGGTATGGATGAGGTCATGAGAGTGGGGTCTCCATGATGGGATCAGTGCCCTTATGAGAAAAGGAACAGACCCGAGCTTGCCTCTGCGAGTGACCACATAGGAGTAAGACAGCCTGACACCGAATCTCCTGGCACTTCGATCCTGGATATCCTAGGCTCCCGAGCTGTGAGAAATCAACGCTTGCTGTGCAAGTCACCCAGTCTATGGTACTCTGTCATCACCCAGTGAAGTGGCCAAGACATGGCATCCCAATTGAATACACCAAGTGTCAGAAAACATTTTTAAACAACACAGAAATTTTTATTATGCAAGTAATATTAATTTTTAGGTGTGCAAATGGTATTGTGGTTATAAAAGAAAATGTTTATAGTTTTTTTTTTTTTTTTTTTGAGATGGAGTCTTGCTCTGTCGCCCAGTCCGGAGTGCAGTGGCGCCATCTCGGCTCACTGCAAGCTCTGCGTCCCGGGTTCACACCATTCTCCTGCCTCAGCCTCCCAAGTAGCTGGGACTACAGGCACCCACCACCACGCCCGGCTAATTTTTTATATTTTTAGTAGAGACGGTTTCACTGTGTTAGCCAGAATAGTCTTGATCTTCTGACCTCGTGATCGCCCACCTCAGCCTCCCAAAGTGCTGGCATTACAGGCATGAGCCACTGTGCCCAGCCATGTTCATAGTTTTTAAAGATGCAGGAATATGTAGGAATAAAATAAGTATGTATTCCTGAAGGATGTAGGAATAGAATAAAATGGTAGTACAAGACATATTTTAATGCTTTCAACAAAAATTGTATAAATGGGTAGCTTAAGGGCAGCAGCAACATATCAACAACTATCAAATATGGGTGATGAATAAGTATCCACTGTACTCTTTATTCCCCTAATTTTGTGCATTAGAAATTTTTCATAATGAAATATGTAATCAGGTTTCCTAATCTCTGCACTAAAGTCAAATACTAAGGTAAACTAGGACACAGATCCATCTGAGACACACAGATATTTTAAGCTGGAGAAAGCATCATCATCTATGCAAATTGAACCTTAGAGAGTTAACACGATCCCACTTGAGTAATTGAGATAGCTGAATAATCTGGATTGCGTGAGTTGTAAAGAGAGGACAACAACATTGTGATGAGGCTATATACAGGCTGGATTCTGAATTCAGAAATAATTCGTACAGATTAAGAAGATCATGAGGATAATAACTTGCATGTATATAGTGCTTTATGGCTTATATGTATTTTCAGGTACAGTGCTTTACTTCATCTTCATCTAATCTCCTTTACTTCTATTCTAAGTTGTAAAGATTACTTTCCACCTTGTGTTAGAGATTTCTGCAAATTCAATCAATGAGCACTTATTACAGTACAAGTCCCGTGCTTGGAGCTGGAAATGCAGGAGAGACACGGCCTGCAGCTCTGCCAAGCGAGAACCTTCCAGCTCGGATTCATGAAGGTTCGGTCTTGGAGAAAGGAGCAAGTCTCAGCAATCAGACCAGATTTAGAACCTCACGTTGAGCAATGAACTCCACATTTTGAGAAGAGACCCCACTCTGTTTCCACCTCTTCTGAAGCCACCTGCTCACTCAACAGGGACAGCAGACTTGGTCTCTTCCTTCACAAAACAAGCGAAAGAACATTAGATGACAACCTCCTCAACTTACCTGCACCTGCAACACTCTGCACAGGCAAAGCATGACTATCTTTCAAACATCTTTTGGGCATAGGGAAAGGTCGTTCCTTCCCTGTTTCCAAGGACAGCTTCGCCTGTGCTCTGTGTGCTTGCCCCTACCCCTCCAGAATCTGATCCTGTCAGTGCTGCCGAATCACTACTTTGTTTGTTTGTTTGTCTTTTGAGATGGAGTTTCATTCTTGTTGCCCAGGCTGGAGTGCAATGGCGTGGTCTCCGCTCACTGCAATCTCTGAGGCCTCCCGGGTTCAACGGATTCTCTTGCCTCAGCCTCCCAAGTAGCTGGGATTACAGGTGCCTGCCACGACACCTGGCTAATTTTTGTAATTTTAGTAGAGACGGGGTTTCACCATGTTGGCCAGGCTGGTCTCGAACTCCTGACCTCAAGTGACCCACCCATCTCAGCCTCCCAAAATGCTGGGATTACAGGCATGAGCCACCACACCCGGCCTGGAGATAGATTTTATAACAATCGAAGGAAAGCTATAGACCCTTTTACCAGGAAAAGGCATGGAACATATACAGTTGTATGAAATTTCAGAAGGTAAGCGAAAGCCCCTTGCAGCACGGACCTCCTGAGAGTCTCTCTTCCACCTGGTCGGTACCATTTTACCACCATCTACCTAGTTACAAGGTCAAACAGCAAAGTCCTAAGTAACTCTTCCACATTTACCCCAACCCCTTCCAAGTGGTAACCAAATCCTGTGCCTTTTCCTCCTACATGTCTGTAATCTGTTTCTTCTCTAATCTATCCACAACACTACCTTAGTGCAAACCCTCATTATCGGTCACCTAAGTTACTATAACAGGCTACAACTTGTCTCTATTCTCCCCTCCAACCTGCACACCGGCAACTAGTGTTCTGGTTTTCTCTGCATCTCTAAGATGTAAATCTGACTCTACCATTCCCCAGATTAGAATCCCTCAATTCACAATAACTTAAAGGCAGAAGCAATCCAAAAATATTCATTGACAGATGAATAGATAAACAGAATGTGGCCCATCTATACAATGGAATATTATTCAGCCTTTAAAAAGGATTAAAATTCTGATAGATGCTACAGCGTGAATGAACCTTGAGGAAGTTGCGCTAAGTGAAAGAAGCCAGTTACAAAGGGGTAAACAATGTAGGCTTTGACTCATACGAGGTGCCTAGAGTAGTCAAATTCGTAGAGACAAAAAGTACTGGTCACCAGGGGCTGGGAAAATGGTGGTTGCCAGGGGCTTTGGAGATGGGGGAGTGGAGAGTTATTGCCTAAGGGATGAAGAGATTCATTTGGGAAGATGGAAAAGTTCTAGAGCTGGATGGTGATGCTGGTTGCAAAGCAACGTGATGTGCTTAATGCCACTGACCTGTATGTTTAAAATTGTTAAAATGATAAATTTTATGTTACATTGTTTTACCACGATTAAGAAAAATCCTCCCATAACTATCACCTAGAGATAAATACTAAATTCCTTAAAATGACATCTAAAATCAGGATCCAGCCTGACCTACTCCTCCAAGCTCTGTTCACAATTCACCCTTAATTCCTGATTCCCTGACTCCCTCATAGCTGTTCACAGAACTTGCCTCTCCGCCAAGTGTCCTTCTTTCTGCGCAGGAGACAGTCTAACCTAGTGCTGAAGAGCCAGGACTCAGAATTGCACTGCCTACTTTTCACTCCCTGCTTGGCCACTTACTGGTTGCACGAGTTATTACCCGACCTTGCAATTCTTAGTTTCCTAATCTGTAAAATGGGAGTAATAAACTCGTAGTTATTGTGGCGATTAAGTGAACTAGCACATGTAAAACACTTCAGATTGTGCCTGGAACTCACTAAATGCCTAATAAGTTGTCATGTGTCAGTCATCTGAGACTGTCTCTTGATTCTTTTTTTTTTTTTTTTTTTTTGACACGGAGTCTCGCTCTGAAGCCCAGGCTGGAGGGCAGTGATGCCATCTCGGCTCACTGCAAGCTCCACCTCCTGGCTTCACCCCATTCTCCTGCCTCAGCCTCCCGAGTAGCTGGGACTACACACGCCGCCACCACGCCCGGCTAATTTTTTGTATTTTTAGTAGAGACGGGGTTTCACCGTGTTAGCCAGGATGGTCTCGATCTCCTGACCTTGTGATCCGCCCGCCTCGGCCTCCCAAACTGCTGGGATTACAAGCGTGAGCCACTGCGCCTGGCCATCTCCTGATTCTTACGAAGCAGTGTCTGTGATGGGATCATATGTTGGGACCATCCCTGTTCTCCCACCCTCATCTCAGGAAGCGCCGGGCACTCCTTGCTCTGCATTCCTTAGTAGTACCTTTTATATACTTGTATTTCTTTCAAAGAAGCAGTGTCATTATCTGTTTACATGTGTGACTCCTCCAGTGAACTATGATCGCCTAGAGATCAGAACTGGTCCTTTCTCGCCTCCCTACAGAGCCTCAGACAGTCTGGCAGGTGCTACATTTTGTAAGCCATCAGCCGAACTCTGTTGAATAAATGAGTCCACGTTGCAGAGGGAATTCCTGCTGGAGTGCAAGACTGGATTAGGTGCCCCTGAAATCTAGGAGACTCTAAGCCCGGGAGTCCAAGATCTCTGCATGTCCACACTAAATACTTGCACATCGTCTTTGCACATTTGCTTTACAAAAGCAAAGAAAGCACACCCTTCGCAGGGCCTGTGCTTACCTCTGCCATACACGTTTGATAGCAAAATACAGCACGCCTGATCCATGGCAAAAGAACATCCATGTCTTTAACAGATTTGGGAATTTTTACCCCAGATACAAGTTGAAATTACTGCTGTAATCGATTGAGAAAATAGTAATGGAGCATCCGTTTCATACCAGGCATTGAGGATATAGTGACAAGCAAATTCTTACAGGCACTGCCCTCGCCGGGCACCCATGGAGTACACACAGATGTGTGCCCAAATGCAGCCCAGGTCCCTTTCATCCAAGTGACCTTACTGTCTGGACTGAAGGCTGCTCTACACACGTCCACTCTATGCAGAAGCCAGCGATGGAAAGAAATTAAGCTACTAAGCACGCCCTCTAATCACTGAAATGGAATCACTTCAATGACAAGTCATCACTGGCCAACTGTGCATGTAAAAAGATCTCCATGGCCGACTCCTAAGGAAGAGGTGCTTCCCCTGTACTTCAGCCTCTGGTTCTGACATTACCTTGAACTCCAGGTAGAGCTAAGATTTCCTACACCCACCCCACCCTCTTCACAGGATATGTTAAGCCTCAGGAAGAATGCCTTAGTAAACATCGTTTTCTGTTTCAACTTGTTAATAATTGCTGAATTTGGTTTGGGGGAATGTTTTATTATAATGGCTGTTAACAGGAAGGTCTCCAACTGTCAAGTCACCTAACAGGCTTCATGTGGAGAAAATCTAGGTGTCCCAAGGGTGATCCAGGGCGTCTCTGTGGATTACCAGGTTAAATACAAAGAAAACTGTCCAGCAAAGAGATTGAGGCGGGGGGGGGGTGGGGGGGGGGGCGGGGAGAGAGAGAGAGAGAGAGAGACCACAGTTCATGAGAGAACAAAGAAAACAGAATTTCAGATTCAGGATGTAGCGGTACCTGTTTCTTCCCATGCTCTATTTTTCACAAATCCCCTGGGGATCTTGATAAGATGCAGATTTTGATTCAGCGGGTCCAGGTCGGACCTGGCTCTCTGCATTTCTAGCAGCCTCCTAGGCGACGCCATGCTGTGGAGGGAAGGATGACGCTTTGAACAAGCAAAACCTTCCCGGTTCATTAAGAACACGGATTCATGCATCCTCTTAAAAAATAACAGTCAACTTCATTTCTTCTTTTGAAGAACTTCGGGGGAAATATTTTAAACATCTCTTTCCTCAACGATGGCCTTACTGGGTTTGTCTAAAGCAGGGTCTAACTCTCAAATCTTGAGGGAGCCCCTTTATGAGAGACGGTGGAGAAAACTGCCTTGGGAACAGGTGGGAGAGCGCCACCCAGGAAGGGGGGTCAGGTTCTGGGTTCAGGAGCAACTAACAAACACTCCCTTCCATTCGCACCTTCTCAGGCTTTCCCGGTGCTCCCGATCTGAGAAAGAAAAGTTTTTGAAGATGAGAATGAGGATGCCCCTCATTTTTCAGACTATATGAATACCCCAGAAGACATCAGTTCAACCTCTCGTTATGTTTCACAGCCACTGGGAAAGCCATTTAAAGATTTTGTAACTGTTTTCGTAACTTAACTTTATGGAAATCTGAACTGTCCTGACCTGGATCAGATGATCCTGAATGAAAAATCCCTTCAAATATTTAAGACTTTTTTTTGACTCTCCCAAAGGTAAGATTCCACAGAATCCAGACATGACATTCTCCCAAGAATTCGGCTGATGTTCCATGAGCCTTGAAGCCTTCCCCACCCTGGCCTTCAATTCAGCTTACCTGCCTCCCACTGAAATATTTAGACTCACGGAAGCCACCTGGTGTGGGAAGAGCATTTCCCCGCGTGACAAAATGAAACATGCTCACTGCAGCCTCTGCGCCCACAGTCATTCGCAAGCCACGCTGTGTCCCAAGAAACACCAGCTCTCTACACAGGGCAGCTCCTGATCTAATGTCACCAGGGGGCCACCCGTGGGATGTAATCACAAGCCCGATCCCTGCTGGCAGACTTCAGTCCCCTAATGCCTCATTTTCCCTGCAGGGCTCCCCCAGCCAGCAAGTGTTCAAGCCGGACCCCAGAGGCAGTGACAGCAGGACTGGAGGCCTAGCCAAGGGCACAGCCGGGAGAAGAGCCACACAGCTAATTAGTCCAGGAACCACATGCCTATTGTTCTCCTGTGTTCACCAGCCGGAACCTGATCCGCCAAACTGCTAGCCCACCGGGCAGAGCAACACATTCCAGAAATCTGGGCTGTCTGCCAACGCCACCTCGCCTGAAAGCTTCCACCCCCTGAAATCCAAACCTGGGGACCATTAGCCCAGGACCCCTGCCTGATCATGCACTGCACTGCGGGGCACAGGGAGAGACCCTCCCTCGGGACATGGACTGACCCACAGCGACAGGGGACAGCAAAGGCCACGGCATCCTGCATTGCACCCCAGTGGCCCCGAGTGGCGGGTCCTATGGACCGGCCCAGGTGCCTGTGCCGGGTGGTTCTGCCACCTTCGCCTTTTGACCTGCTTTGGTGGTGTCCCCAGTCTTGAGGACTGACTGAAAGGAAAGAAAGCACTGCTGGAACACTGTGATCATTCGCAGTGGGGCTTGCTGGGTTTGAGGCTTTTTCTTTCCCGTTGACAATTGTCCCAAGACCTGACCCCCAACTCTAGGTAATGCTGGCTGTTGGCAGGGAAGTAAGTTTCTGTTACTTTGAAATGTCCTCTAATCTGGTATTGGTGTACTGTATCCTAATAGAGACCCTCATCACTCCCAGGGATACCCAGAGAGCCCCTGAGCTTTACGTCAAGAAAGAAAAAAAAAAAAAAAGAAGGGCAAGATATTAAGAAAACTATAAAAGGAGAACAAGCAATTCTCATGGAAGGCTTCCAAAAGGTACCTTTTCCTACGTCTCACAACGCTGATCTCCCCTCTTTATCACTTGGCTCTTCTTGAATTTCATTGAACCAGGTGTAAAGGGAAGAGACCAAGCTGGGACCCCCATCCCCCTTTAAAGGTGACTTTTCTGCAACTCCCCCAAACCACCAGGCTCCCCTCATCTTTAAGGGGAGGACATTGTCAAATACCCCTCTCCTCCTCCTGCCTCGACTTTTCCTTCTTCTTTTCCCAACACTCTCATCTCCCCAGACTCTTCCTGCTCCCATTCTAGGTTCGAGCATTTTCCTTTCTGCCTCATCCTTCTATGCCCTCAGAGCACCACTATCCCCAAAGTCACCTCTCCAGTCTGCACATCCTCTCAAAGCACGTTGTTTCAACCTGTGGGACGTATCCACCTGGATTTGAAGCCAATGCCTTAAACTCATCGTGTCTAAGACCAAGTTCATCCTCTCCACAAAACAAGACCCTGCCTCTACTTTCCTTCTTTATCTTAATGATGTTAACATTTGTCCAGAAAACTGGGTTTGGAATCCAGTAATCTGCTCATCCTCATCTCTCTCAATTCCAACCTCCAGTAGTTTCCAAGCAATAGCCACTCTCCCTCTCATACTCTCCCCTTTCTTCCTCTCCACTCTGTGCCATCCCAACAGACCCTATGTTACCTGCCGAGACTGCTGGGCAAACACCGAACTGATGCCTGTCTTTATGAATCATCAAACTTTAGAGCAGAACTGGGCCTTAGAAAAGATTCTGTAAGCCTCCTTATGCTTCCAGATGAGGATAAGAACTGAAGCCTGGGAAGTGGGCTTGCCCAGCCTCCTCGGGTTTTGAAGGAGTGCTCTCATCTGTCCCAGACGTCACTGCTGATGATGTCACTCAAATATTGCAATCAAGACTCTCTCCACTTGATATCAGTCTAGTCACTGAACATAGTCATTTTTTCCTGTCTCCATGCTTTGCTCATTTTGCCTCTTTTCCCTAGAGTAAGTCCTCCCCAACATCCCTCTCCCCTTTCTCAACCACCGCTTAAACTCACCTCAGGTACCACTTCTCCACGTAGTCCACTTTGATCCCCCCTCTACTCCTAGCTGTCTCTCCTTCTTCTGAGCTCCTCCAGCCCTTTTCTAGACTTCTCTGGAGACACAAGCGTAACTCTCCCTTCATTACAGTTATTTGTCCTACTTAATATTGCAGACTGCTCTACTTGTTATTTTTTTACCATTTATAGACTCCATCAGTATGTTCTGAACAAGAAATAGTTAAACTGAACTGCTTTCTATAGCCCTACTGTTTATTTAATAACCCAGAAGCTGGTGATAAGGTCCCCAGTGTCATTTTGGCCCCCATTCCATCCCTAGAATGATCCAGGGATCTGGAAGAAAGAAGTAGGTTAGGACGACAGTCAAATGAAAACAAGTAACTCTCTTGATGGCAGGAATGGTGGACAAGCTAAGTACTTTAAGAGAGCTTAAATTGGGCAAACCTGGCCGGGCACGGTGGCTCATGCCTGTAATTTCAGCACTTTGGGAGGCCAAAGCAGGTGGATCACCTCAGGTCAGGAATTCAAGACCAGCCTGGCCAACATGGTGAAACCCCGTTTCTACTAAAAATTTAAAAAAAAAAAAAAAATTGGCCAGACGTTGTGGTGGGCGCCTGTAATCCCAGCTATTCAGGAGGCTGAGGCAGGAGAATCTCATGAATCCGGGAGGCGGAGGTTGCAGAGAGCTGAGAATCGCACCACTGCACTCCAGCCTGGGCAACAAGAGTGAAGCTGCAACTCAAAAAAAAAAAAAAAAAAAGGGTAACCCCCCCATAACCCCTGCTCCTGGAACACAGGCTGATGTGGACCCAGATTTGTAGTCCCATTCTTCATGCAAGAACAAAAACCAAATGGAAGTCATCCTTTGGAGTGCATGTCATAAACACAATCAAAGCAGCTCCACGTCATGGAGGCTGTCATAGGCGCAATTTTAATATCCTACAAAATACAAGTTGGGAAAATATCATAGACCCAAATATTCGCCAAAATTGAGATTATCCTGAAAAACAGTCAGGCCTTTGCCCACTGAGCAGTGGCATAATTAATACTTTCTATTCTAGTGACAAGGAGGTGTTGAGGAAAGATGGGATGAGCAGAAATCAGCCACTCCTTGGGAATAATCCCACGGTCAGAACTATATGAATTCTCTCAGGCTAATTGATAATAATCATCTAAGCCTGGTTCACATGGCAGTTAAACTTTTAAACGGAATAAAAGGAAAAACTTTTTAAAGGGATTTTAATATTTATTTAAAAGGCTGAAAATGACTTTTTGTTTTTTTGAGACAGGGTCTCACTCTGTTACCCAGGCTAGAGTGCAGTGGCATGATCACAGCTCACTGCAGCCTCGACCTCCCAGGCTCAAACAATCCTCCTGCCTCAGCTTCCTGAGGAGCTGGGACTACAACTGTGTGCCACCATACCTGGCTATTTTTTTCTATTTTTTGTAGAGATGAAGTCTCGCTATGTTGCCCAGTCTGGCCTTGAATTCCTGGCCTCAAGCAATTCTCTCACCTTGGCACTTTCTCAAAGTGCTGGGATTACAGGCATGAGCCACCACACCTAGCCTGATTATTCTTTAATATTTTCAAAATAATACTTTCAAATAGTTTCAGTGGAAAAAGAAGTTTAATGTGTAAAAATATCTTTTTTATTTTTAAATGACAGTTTTACTAAAATATAATTGGAAGTTTGTTATACATATACATTGTGAAATGATTAATTACTATAGTCAAACTAATTAAAATATCCATCACCTCACACAGGTACCTTTGTGTGTGTGTGTGTGTGTGTGTGTGTGGTGAGAACACAAGATCCACACTCTCTTTGTAAATTTCAAGAGTTCAGTATTATTAACTATAATCATCATGCTGTACATTAGGTCTCTAAAACATATTCATCCTGTGAAACTGAAACCTGTATCCTTTGACCAGTATATACCACAATTTTTCCCACCCCCAAGTTCACCCCTGCCCCTGGTAGCCACCATTCTATTTTCTGCTTCTATGAATTTCACTTTTTTAGATTCTACATATAACTGAGATCATGCAGTATTCTTTTTTACTTGACATGCTTTTCAAGTTCATCCATGTGTTACAAATAGTAGGAATTCCTTCTTTTTTAAGGCTGAATAGTATTCCATTGTGTGTGTATGTGCGTGTGTGTGTGTATACCACATTTTCTTTATTCATTCGTCAATGGATGCTTAGGTTGATTTCATATCTTGAGTATTGTGAATAATGCTGGAATGACCATGGGAATGCATACATCTCTTTGAGATATTGATTTCAATTCCTTTGGGTATTTATTCAAAAGTAGGATTATCAGATCATAAGGTAGTTCTATTTTTGACTATTTGGGAAACCTCCATGCTGTTTACCATAATAGCTACACAAATTTACAATCCTACCAACATTGTACAAGGGTTCCCTTTTCTCCACAGCCTTGCTAACACTTGTGAACTTTTGTTTTTTGATAATGGCCACCCTAATAGGTGTGAAGTGATGTCTCATGGTTTTCATTTGCATTTCCCTGATGATAGGTGAGCACATTTTCATATACCTGTTGGCCTCCTTTGGAGAAATGTCTATTTAGGTTCTTTCTCCATTTTTTAATCAGATTATTTGGGGTTTGTCATTTCGTTGTATGAATTCTTTATAAATTTTGGATATTAACCCTTATCAGAGATATGGTTGCAAATATTTTCTCCCAATCTGTAGGCTGCCTTTCCATTTTTTAAATTATTTTTCTTTGCTGTGCATAAGCTTTTTATTTTGAAGTAGTCTCACACATTTATTTTTGCTTTTTTGGCCTCTGCTTTCAATGTCATATCCAAGAAATCATTGCCAAGACCAGTATCAACGAGGTTTTTCCCTATGTTTTTTTCCTAGTAGTTTCACAGTTTCAGGTCTATGTCTTTCTTTTGAGTTGGTTTTTGTGTATAGTGTAAGATAAGGGTCCAATCTCATTTCTTTGCATGTGGATATTCAGTTTTCTCCACACTGTTAACTGGAGAGACTATCCTTTCCATCTTGTATATTCTTGGCACCCTTGTTGAACATTAGTTGACTGAATACTCAAGAGTTTATTTCTGGGTTCTCTCTTTTGTTCCTATATGTCCATTTTTATGCTAGTGCCATACTATTTAAATTATTATAGCTTCGAAATATAATTTGAAGTCAGAAAGTATGATACCTCCAACTTTGTTCTTCTTTCTCATGATTGCTTTGCCTATTTGGGGTCTTTTGTTGTTCCACATGAATTTTAGAATTTTTCTTTCTATTTCTGTGAAAAATGCCACTGGAATTTTGACAGGGATTGTGTTGAATCTGTAGATTGCTTTGTGTTATATGTATATAATATTAGTTCTTCCAACTTGTGGTAGGAAATACTTTTCCATTTATTTGTATCTTCTTCAATTTTTTCATTAATATTTTGTAGCTTTCAGGGTACAGATCTTTCACACCCATGTTGTTCTTTTTGATGCTATTGTGAGTGAGACTGTGTTTGATTTTTTTTTTTCAGATAGTTCATTGCAGGTATAAAGAACATGACTGATTTTTGTATGTTGGTTTTGTGTCCTACAACTCTTCTGAATTCATTTATTAATTTAACATGCTTATGGTGTTTTTAGAGTTGTATACATATAGGCTCATGTCATCTGCAGAGGTAATTTTATTTCTTTCTTTCCAATTCAGATGTCTTGTATTTATTTTTATTATTATTATTATTATTATTATTATTATTTGCCTAGTTGCTCAGCTAGGACTTCCAGTACTGTGTTGAATAGGAGTGGCAAGAATGGCAATCCTTATCTTGTTCCTGGTCTTAGAGGAAAAGCTTTCAGTTTTTCCCCATTGATTATGATGTTAATCATAAGTGGCCTTCATTGTATTGAAGTTCTTTCCACATCTATTTTGTTAAAAAAATTTTGTCATGGATAAATCCCTGGAAACATACAATATGCCAAGATCGAATCAAGAAGAAACAAAGTTTGAACAGATCAACAAATAAGGAGATTGAATTCGTAATCAAAAACCTCCCAACGCAGAAATGTCCAGGACCAGATGGCTTAATGGACAAACTCTACCAAACATTCAAAGAATAATTAATACCAATCCTTCCTAAGTGCTTCCAAAAAATAGAAGAGAAAACATTTCCAAACTCGTTTTATGAGGCAACATCACCCCGATACCAAAGCCAGACAAAGACACCACAGAAAACTACAGACCAATATCTCTAATGAACATAGATGTGAAAATCCTCAATTAAGTATCAGCAAACCAAATTCAACAGCACAGCAAAAAGATTACACACTCTGACCAGGTGGGATATATCCCTGGGATGCAAGGTTGGTTCAACATAACACAAATCAGTCAATGTGTTACACCACATTAACCAAATCAAAGATAAAAACCACATGACTGAATGATTATCTCAATAGATGCACAAAAAGCACTTTACCACAAACTCTTGTAAATAAACTTGTAAAGTTCAATTATAGCCAAAAATACAAAATATTCTTTGTTCAAATTCTAGGCACACGTTTTCTTTGGTAAGGTGCTAGAACAGAGAGCAATGAAGTGAGCTGAATGAAAAAGAAAGATAAAAAGATAGCAAATAGAGAGCATCACGCTGTAGTCTCTCTTTGAAAACGTTTTCCAGTAGAAAAATGCACATGTTTATTCCAAATCCATTTCAAGTACAAGCAGACATTTCAGTCTCTTGCCTGCCAACTCTCTGTCTTCTTTAACCCACTATGGAGAACACTTGACATCTGCGAGGAAGGAACAGCATGACTTTCGTTTACTTCAAGGTTAAAGGTGAAATGTATTTGTCATTAAAGTCCTCAGCAAACCCACAGAACAGGCCTTTTCTTTTAAAGGGACATCAAATATTTTAATGTGGTTAGAGGCACAGAAAAGACAACAGATGTTAACGTCTGGTGATGATGTCAGGACCACAATGATTTTTTTTCCTAAATTTTGTTCTTTTTTTATGTAATCGGTTTCAAAACATATTCAAATGATATTTAGGACAACCTAGAAACTAATAATTCATCTTGAACCTATGTCAAAAAGCAGATCCAAAGGAAGCACAAAATAAATTTTGTATGGTTTTTCCCTTCCCTTCTCTCTCTTTGGTCCCAAATATTACTCTTACTTCTTTTTAGAAAGTAGTACTATTAAAAAAATAAAAATAAACAAAAATAAAAACCCTCCAGTATCACACAACTGGAGTTCTAAATGCTTCCTTTGTCCATAGAATGAACCACTGTGACTTATGTAAGCTTCCTCCTTCCCCCTGACCAAAGGAGATCAACTGCCTGGTCTAGATCATCCTTCCGCTTTCATAGGCTTTATGAAAATGCTTTACTCCGCCAGGAAGTCTGCAAATGTCTACAGGTCTGAGTTGCTGCATTGTGGCGAGTGCATTGGGGAATCAAAGCATCCTTTGCTCTGATGGACCAACAAGGATACAATCATTTTAAAAATAGGTCAAATAAATTCACCAAAACTCTGCTTTTATTAAAAAAAAAAAAAAAAACTAAATGCCAATGGGACTATTTTAAACATAATTCCCTATTATCAGTTTGGGTCACAAGTCTTCATATAAAAATGAAAGCACAAACCAGACAATGAGGAACACAAACCGACACTGTGTTTACAAGCTGCTGATACATTCCCAGAGTCACTCCAGGATGCATTTAGTTACCTTTTTTTATACAAAGGTAACAAAAGTAATTTGAAAAACTGGAATATTTATCAGAATTCTTTTGCTTTGAAAGAAGATGCAGTTTTGTTGAGATATAATTTACATACCATAAAATTCACCATCTTAAAGAGTATAATTTAGGGGTTTTTAATATATTCTTGAGATTGTATTAATACAAACAACATCATTATTTTATTCCAAACCATTTTCTTCAGCCCAAAAAGAAACTCTACACTTCTTAGTAATCATTCCCCTTTCTTCCTCTCTGCAGCCTCTGGCAGTCACTGCTCTACCTTCTGTGTCTATGGATTTGTTTATTGTGGACATCTCATGTAAATGGAATTATACGATACACACGTTGAGCATCCCTAATCCAAAATCCAAAATACTCCAAACTCCAAAACTTATAAATGTCAACATGATGCCACAAGGGGAGAATTTTACACTTGACCTCATGTACACAAACATTGTTTCATGCACAAAATTATTAAGAATATGACTAAGACCCCAAAAGCAAATGCAACAAGAACTAAAATAAATAAATGGAACTTTAATTAAACTAAGAAGCTTCTGCATAGCAAAAGAAATAATCAACAGAGTAAATAGACAATTTATAGATGAGAGAAAATATTCACAAACTATACATCCAATAAAAACCTAACATCAAGAATCTACAAGGGACTCAAACAAATCAGCAAGAAAAAGCAAATAATCCCATTAAAAAGTGTGCAAATTACATGAACAGATATTTTCCAAAAGAAGACACACACACACAAATGGTCAACAAACTATGAAAAAATGCTCAACATCACTAATCATCAGGGAAATGCAAATTAAAACCACAATGAGATACAAACTTACCCCTGTCAGAATGGCCATTATTAAAAAGTCAAAAAATAATAGATATTGGCATGGATGTGGTGAAAAGGAAATGCTTGCACACTGCTGGTGGAAATGTAAATTACTACAACCTCTATGGAAAATAGTATGGAGATTTATCAAAGAACCAAAATAGAACTACTCTTCAATCTGGCAATTCCACCACTGGGTATATACCCAAAGAAAAAGTCATTATATCAAAAAGACACCTGCACTTGTATGTTTATTGCAGCACAATACACAATTGCAAAGATAAGGAATCACCTAAGTATCCACCAACTGATGAATGAAGAAAATGTTGTATGTACATATATATAGATATATAGATAGATATCGTGAAATATTACTCAGCCATAAAAAAGACTGAAGTAATGTCTTTTGCAGCAACTTAGATGGAACTGGAGACCATTATCCTCAGAGAAGTAACTCAGGAATGGAAAATTAAATACTGCACATTCTCATAAGTAAGAACTAAGATATGGGTACGCAGAGGCATACAGACTGATATAATGGACACTGGAGACTCAGAAGTGGGGAGGGTGGAAGGGAAATGAAGGATGAAAAATTACCGGTTGGGTGCAGTGTACACTATTTGGGTGACAGGAACACTAAAAGCCCAGGCTTCATCACTGTACAATTAATCTATGTAACCAGAAACCACTTGTACCCACTAAAGCTACTGAAATAAAAATAAATAAATAAAATAAAAACTATGAAATCAAATAAAAGGAAACAAATGAACATGTGTATCCAGTTGGTGGCATAACTACCAAAAAAGAACCATTCCAAATGAGTTAAAAACACAGGAATTTGACAGGCATTCCCAACGGGATATACCCTAACTATAAAAAGAACCGTAAAAAAATTAATAAAGAATTATTTAAGTTTAAAAATATATATATTGTTTAAAATTACCTTCGGGCTCTCTGTATAAAGCGCACATGAAACTTGAATGAATTTCATGTTTAGACTTGGGTCCCATCTCCAAGATATCTCATATTTGTAAATGTTCCAAAATCCAAAAGATTTGAAATCCGAAATATTTCAGATCCCAAGAATTTCACATAAGGGACACTAAACCTGTATAAACCTTGTGTCTGGTTTCTTTCACTCAGTATAATGTTTCAAAAGTTCATCTGTGTTGTTGCATGAGTCAGAATTTCATTCTTTTTATGGATAAATAGTATTCCATTGTACGAATATGCCATGTTTTGTTTATTCATGCCTCAGCTGACAGACATTTGGATTGTTTTCACATTGGGAATATTATGAATAATCATACTGCTGTGAACATTCATAGCAAGTCTTGGTATAAATACATGTTTTCAAATCTCTTAAGAGTGGGTACTTTTTTAACCCATTAATTTTCCTGGGTTGCTCAATTTGCACTTATAAGCGGGTATTAGGGGGTCCTCACCACGGCCTACAAGTCCTCTCATGAACTGTTGGCCACTGCCTATATCTCTGACCACAACTCTCACTATTATTCTCTTTCTCACTACATTCCTGCAGCTCCTAAATCTCTTCTAAATCTTCCCTTCCTCTGTATCTAACCACTAACCACCACAGTGTCCTCCCGCCCCAAAATTTTTTTAAATGAAGAATTAAAGAGGTCCTGTCTCAATGCAACAACCTGGTCTTATTCATCCTTCCCCAAGATATCCACCACCTCAACTACAGGTGTTAATACAATCTTATAGCTCTAAACACCTGCACTTAATGCCAAGTCTTCACTCAAATCAAGTTCCAACACTGGGTGCTGGACCTCTCATCTCCCACGGGGAAAACGTTTTCACTGAGTTTATCTCTCACTCTCTTTACCCACAAGGCCTAGTCTCACCTGCAAAATAACTTACCACCATCCATCTGCACTCCACTCATTCTCTTGGAAATCCTGCAGGCTCTATCACCAGCTATGGACCAGGTTTCCTGGCCCTGTTCTGGCTCAAATATTAGAAGAGTGAGCTAATATGCAAGAGAACCACGGATGATCTCACACTGAAGATGTAACAGCAGCCACACACACATTCTCAATGACCTAGGTTGGATCCATTGGAGGGTAAAGGAGGTCTTGTACATCTTACTCACCACCATGTCCAGGACCTAGAATGGTGCCTGCAGCTAGAAACCTTTCAATAATATTTGTTAAATAATGTAATGAATATAGGAGGGACTTTTCTCCTCTTCCCATAGGCACTGATTTATTTTATTTCTACTCCTTTCTGTGCAATGTGTGAACCTTCATGCTAATATCACTATTAATTTTGTTCCCATAAACCCTTCAACTAAAGTAGTGCAGCTCCTTTCTCTTTCCTTTTTGGAATGTCATGTGTTTTATGGCACTGGCAAATAGCTGAGACACTAAAACCAAGTCTTAGTTGAAGTTGCATCCATAATTATAAGCCTACTGTTTGTATTCTACTGAAAACAGCAACTCCATGTTTAAAACACCATCCATCTGCACTCCACTCATTCTCTTGGAAATCCTGCAGGTTCTATCACTATCTGTTTTTAATTCCTTCTAGACTCTCTGATACCAAGTATCATGTGTTTTGCTCTTCGTAAGTGCTCTCAGCCCCACGAGTTAGACGAGTCTCCCATTACGTGGTGCAATTGCAACCTTTGGCAGTACCATCAGTGAGACTTGAAATATTCACCCACTCCCTCTCACCCCAAGTGTGAGCCCTCACAGCCACACTTCATCATACATTATCTCCAGCTCCAGGAAGACTCAGTTTTACCTCTTTCAAATATAAACTCTCTGACTCTACATGATTCATTTCTCATCTCTGGACCTTCGTTTCCATTGTGTAAGAACAGGCCCTTAGTCTAGATCAGGAGTCTGGAAACTGCCTCACGGGTCAATTTCAACCCATTACCTGTTTTTGCAAATAAGGCATTAAAAGAAAAACTTTAGTCACATTGAATTTAACGAGTTTGAGTAAAGAATGCTTTATGAATCAGGAAGCATCCGAAACCAGTGGCGGTTCTGAGATCTGCGGTTGACCCGGGGGCTTCTGCAGGCTGGACACAGAGACAAAATAGAGAAATCACCTGACTGGCTACAGTCAGGCATCTGCCTTATATAGGCATGGTGTGATAAGGTGGCTGTTTGTGATTGGCTGAAAGTCAGCTGTTTGTTATGCTCCTAAATTAGGCTTGTTTATACACTAAGGTCAAAGTTCACTACCTAAGGACTCAAGATGCCCGGGCGGCCTCAGGCCACATTTAAGTTAATTTAACAAAAGTTTTGGCCGGGCGCGGTGGCTCACGCCTGTAATCCCAGCACTTTGGAAGGCCGAGGCGGGCGGATCACAAGGTCAGGAGATGGAGACCACGTCTCTACTAAAAATAGAAAAAATTAGCCGGGCGCAGTGGCGGGCGCCTGTAGTCCCAGCTACTCGGGAGGCTGAGGCCGGAGAATGGCGTGAACCCGGGAGGCGGAGCTTGCAGTGAGCCGAGATTGCGCCACTGCACTCCAGCCTGGGCGACAGAGCGAGACTCCGTCTCAAAAAAAAAAAAAAAAAAGTTTTATTGGAACAGAGCCATGCCCACTTTTCTAGATAATGTATATGGCTGCTTTCATGCAACAGTACTAGAGTTTCGCAGTTGCAAAATAGTCACTCTCTGGCCTTTTACAGGAGAAGTTTCCTGACACTAGTTCATCTCTCTTGGCACTCTTCCAGCCCGACGTTCCAAAAGGCAGGCCCTCTGACAGGTTATTTTCTACTTCCCAGTCCATGGCAGAAGTTACCCCATGGGCTCAGAGCAAAGTGACCGGTAAACCTTCCAGTCTCTAAACCGCTGTAACATTTTTGTTACTCAGTCCTTGTCAATCTTTCTACTAGAGGGTAAATTTTAGTAATTCTTAAAAGAATCAGCAATATTTGCAAGTGTTGTTATGAAAATCCAGGAGTCATAAGGCAGTGATAAAGTTACATGGGGACGCCATTGTGCACATGGATGCAAAACAGGGAGAAAATGCAGAATACCCAAAAAGAAAGAAAACTGAGGCCGGAGGAGAATGAGCTCCTTCCTGGACAGGTTGGAAACTCTGTGAGTACTGCAAGCATCAAAGGGGGAAACTAAGAAACATAAATGGATTTTTAAAATAGAAAATAAGACAATGAGAGAGAGGAGTGTGGTTGTACGAGAGGGGACTTAACATGCTAGGACCTGAGGGACAGAGAAAGGGAGCCTTTGCCACTGGCGAGGGAGAACCCAGGGCTGGCGGAACAGCATCCGCACCCTGGGCAGGCCAGTGCCCCTCACTGGACTCAGCCAGAGGCGGCTGTTGCTGTGATGGGGAAATTGGCCCTGCATACTTTCATTACGTATTGAAAGGAACCTGGTTACTCACAAAATCTGAAACTGAGATACTGGGTTGGACCATTCCTAGCCAGTAAGTGGCCTCTTACCAGGACCCCAGTGAGAGGTGACAACCTGCCAGCAGCCTTCGCTCTCGTCGTCTCCTTGGCCTCGGCGTCCACTCTGGTGGCACTTGAGGTGCCCTTCAGCCCGCCACTGCACTGTGGTAGCCCCTCTCTGGAATGGCCAAGGCCGGAGCCGGCTCCCTCTGCTCACCGGCAGGTGTGGAGGGAGAGACGCGGGCGGCAACCGCGGCTGCGCGCAGCGCTCACAGGCCAGGGCGATTTCCAGCGGGCGCAGGCTGGGCGGGCCCCACACTCGGAATGGCCAGCCGGAGCCGGCCCAGGGCAGTGAGGGGCTTAGCACCCGGACCAGCAGCTGCGGAGGTTGCACCGGGTCCCCCAGCACTGCCGACGGTGCGCTCAAATTCTCGCCAGGCCTCAGCTGCCTCCCCGCGGGGCAGGGCTCAGGATCTGCAACCCACCATGCCCAAACCCCTCTCTCTGCCGTGGGCTCCTGCACGGCCTGAGCCTCCCCGACGGGCGCCACCCCCTGCTCTGTTGCGCGGGTCCCATGGACCACCCAACGGCTGAGGAGTGCAGGCGCCGCTGGGAACTCGCGGGCAGCTCGGCCTGCAGCCCCCGTGCAGGGTTTCATTGGGTGCCGCCAGCTGGACTCCTGAGTCTGGTAGAGACTTGGAGAGCTTTTATGTCTGGCTGAGGGATTGTAAATACACCAATCAGCACTCTGTGTCTAGCTCAGGCTTTGTAAATGCACCAATCAGTACTCTGTATCTAACTAACCTAGTGGGGACTTGGAAAACTTTTATGTCTAGCTAGAGGATTGTAAATGCACCAATCAGCACTCTGTCAAAACGGACCAATCAGCTCTCTGTAAAATGGACCAATCAGTTGGATGTGGATGGGGTCAGATAAGGGAATAAAAGCAGGCTGCCGGAGCCAGCAACAACCAGTTTGGCTTCTTTCTTTGCTGTGGAGGCTCTTTTCTTTTGCTCTTTGGGTCCACAGTTATCTTAAGAGCTGTAATACTCTCTGCCAAAGTCTGTACTTTCATTCCTGAAGCCAGCAAGACCCTGAACGGACCTGGAAAAATGAACGACTCCAGATAAGCTGCTTTTAAGAGCTATAACACTCACCATGAAGGTCTACAGCTTCAGCCCTGACAGTGATCACGACCACGAACTCACCAGAAGGAAGAAGCTCCAGACACATCTGAAGGAACAAACGCTGGACACACCATTTTTAAGAACTGTAACACTCACTGCCAGGGTCTGCAGTTTCATTCTTTAAGTCAGTGAGACTGATCAAGAACCCACCGATTCTGGACACACTAGCAAGATGGGGTATCTGTTCATTAGTCAAACCCGCACCAATGAAGACAAGTGCATCTCTGTTTGCTGGCTTGTTGGCAAAGATGAAGTAGAGGTGTGTGAGAGCTCTGGCAAGCCTCTGCTGGTCTTCACGCACTTTGTGGGAAAATGAGCATGCTTGTTCTCACTGAGGCAGTCTGAACCCCCAACCCCTTTGCCGATGGTCCTGGGCTCAGATATTTGCACAGCTGCGTGGGAGCTCCTTGCAGTGGAGAGTGGAAGGGATGGGACAAAACCGTAAATGAAGAGGGCAGGCGGGAGCATGTGAGCTCAGGAGGCAGCCTCTGATGAAGGTCATACCCCCCCTTTTAGGTTGGACAATAAGGGTGGGATTCCAGAAGTAACAGGTGCTGCAGAGATAGGTAAGGTCTGTTCCCTCGCTGTCTCCCCTCCCTTGCCACGGCCATCCCATTATGTCACAGACACGGGAGTAAGGCAATGAAACAGATGCTGTGGAAGTTCAACACGGGGAGATAGCTACCTACCGAGTTCGTCTTAACAATGATTGAACCGATTGTCATTAAACAAAAAAGGAAATGTTGAATGCTGTTGAAGTTTTTTTTTGTTTCTGTTTGATTTTTTTTGAGGAAAGGTCTTGTTCTGTTGCTCAGGCTGGAGTGCAGTGGTGTGATCTCAGCTCACTGCAATCTCTGACTCCTGGGTTTAAGCAATTGTCTTGCCTCAGCCTTTCAAGTAGCTGGGATCGTAGGCACATGCCACCACATCTGGCTAATTTTTGTATTTTTTGTAGAAACAGGGTTTCACCGTCTTGGCCAGGCTGGGCTTGAACTCCTGACCTCAGGTGATCCACCTGCCTTGGCCTCCCAAAGTGATTACAGGCATGAGCCACCGTGCCCAGCCACATTGAAGTTTCTTATTTTTATATGTCAAGTATCTGTCAACGTACTTTTTTATTTTTTTTATTTTTATTTTTTTTTTTGAGATAGAGTCTCGCTGTGTTGCCAGGCTGGAGTGCAGTGGCACGATCTCGGCTCACTGCAACCTCCACCTCCTGGGTTCAAGCAATTCTCCTGAGTAGCTGGGATTACAGGCACGTGCCACAACGCCCAGCTCATTTTTGTATTTTTAGTAGAGATAGGGTTTCACCATGTTGGCCAGGATAGTTTCCGTCACCTGACCTCATGATGTGCCTGCCTCGGCCTCCCAAAGTGCTGGGGTCACAGGCGTGAGCCACTGCGTCTGGCCTTTTCTGAATTTTTTTTTCTGAGTATTTTTAATCAATAAAAAAGTATAATCTAAATTATAGGTTGGGCATGGCGGCTCACGCCTGTAATCCCATCACTTTGGGGGGGCTGAGGTGGGCAGATCACGAGGTCAGGAGATCGAGACCACCCTGGCAAACATGATGAAGCCCCGTTTCTACTAAAAATACAAAAATTAGCTAAGTGTGGTGGCACATGCCTGTAGTCCCAGCTACTTGGGAGGCTAAGGCAGGGAGAATCACTTGAACCTGGAGGCGAAGGTTGCAGCGAGCCGAGATTAAGCCAGTGCACTCCACCTGGCAACAGAGTGAGACTCCATCTCAAAAAAAAAAAAGTATAATCCAAATTATAAACACTTTGGATACGAATTGCAAAATCTTTGATATGTCATCTCCTTTAAGTATATTATTTCTTTGCTTAATTGAGACAATCCTTTCAGCAAATGAGAGTATACACTGAAAATAGAGAATAATTGTAAAATTATGAAGATAAAGCAATCAACTGTCATAAAATTGGTAACAAAAGACTAAGCGAGGTAAAGGTATAGAAGACATTCTAAAGCTTAGATTCTTTTTTTTTTTTTTTTTCTTTTTTTGAGACAGGATCTTGCTCTGTTGCCCAGGCTAGAGTGCAGTAGAACAATCACAGCTCACTGCACTCTTGACCCCCCTGGGCTCAAGCAACCCTCTGGCCTCAGCCTTGTGAGCATCTGAGAACACAGTCGTGCACAACTCTGCCCAGCTAATTATTTTTAAACTTTTTTATTTTTTTATTTTTTTTTAGAGATGAGATCTCCCTTTATTCCCCAAGCTGGTCTCAAACTCCTGGCCTCAAGTGATCTTCCCACCTCAGCCTCCCAAAGCGCTCAGCTTATAGGCATGAGCCACCATGGCCTGACCTAATGCTTATCTTGTTATACGGAACTGTGAGTCATGCTGAACACTTGTAGAATCTCCCTGCACTGCAGGAGAAAACAATGCCATGATCATTGGTGTCAGAGATGAACAGCCACAGGAGCAGTGGGAGGATCATTTGATCACTTGAGGGACTTGGGGTCCCTCAAGTATGGGTTGAAATTCCAGTTTTCTAATTTAGTAGCTATGAGACTTTGGTCAAGTTGCTTAATGTTGCTGAGCCTCCGTCTCCTCCACTATAAGACACGATGAGAATGATAGCTTTGCCTCTTGTGGTTATTTCAAACATCAGGTAAGATCTTCCAAAGCACTCACTACACCTACTCCACGCTGGCTTTCACTCCTCTCTCTTAGGACTAGGATAGGAAGTAAATGAGAAATGCCACATCCATGGCACATGGTAGGCATTGAATAGCCATAGGAGGCAGCTGTCATATGGAATATGTGGTTGTAAATATAAAGGCGTGAATGAATGAGAAGGAACTTGGATGTCCCCAGCCCCTTGTAGGATCCCATCTCTACAAAAGGAGGTGTTGGGAGGGAAAGTCCCAAGATGGTAGCTGTACCAACCAAAGAACTACAACCATGAGTAAGAGACCGCACCTGCCTGTCTTCGTCTCTCCTGCTCTGATGTATAACAAAGAAAAGACCCTGTAATTCAACCACCCTGTTTTCTCCACTGTGCCCTAAAGAGGACACAGATCCATGGAAACTAACATGGACACAAAACGCTAATTGCCCACAGGAGGAATGGCCAAGTGGAGTTTCTGTCTGCACAGCTTGCCTTTTATGACTCCCTCAAAGTGAGGTCCAAACAGTAACAGATGGGTCTCGTATCCTTGATCGCCTCGTCCAGTCAGCATTGATCCCCTCTCTCCACCATTTTAATTAGAAATGTGTTTATTCGATAGGGTGGCTTGATGTTTTATATTTTGCTGTCTCAAATCATGATCATTGAATAACAGAAAAAAAAAAAAATTCATGAGAAAGCAGAGTGATGATCCTTTAAACCCCTGTCAAGTGCACACAGCGAATGGTAGGCGGTGCTGTTAGGAGGAGAGCGTGCCACCTTTGCTGTGCAGACTCGGGGTTACAGGGGAATGTCATTTGTCAAAGCTGCATCAACAGAGATGTGTGCATCTTTGCCTGTTGACTTGCTGGGCTTCCCAGGCAAATTATCTGTCAGAGGCCTAAGCCCTGTCATTTTTCGAGAAAACTACCAGAGAGAGGGGAACAAGGCAGGATGGCAGGGCCTGGGTCTGGGATTTGATGCAGGGGCCGAGCACCTGCTCCCAGAGGAGGCCCTGTGAGGGTGCAGGTCCTTCTTACATGCTCAGTGAGCTGACATTGGAATGTACAGAAAGACAGCAATAACCACAAAAAAAGAGTTGGATTTCCACGAAACAAAGACTCTTTCAGTTTCCCAAGCTATTTCTTTAAAAACATAATGTACTGTTGAGCATAAATAGCATTAATGGCTGCGAGGAATTTACTTTTATTTGTCCTTCTATAGAAGCTAAAGATACTCCCAACATAAGAAGAAAAAATGAGAGAAGCACAATTTAAGATGGCTTTGAAATGTCTGCTTGGGCTATTTTTACTTTTTCTCATTCCATTGAAACAAAAGTTTCTAAAAAGGGACTTGGAAAAGCCGAGGTTTGATATGACTATTTGGTAAGTTGCTTGAGAGCAGGAGTTACGTATTATATTTCCTTATGTCCACCCTGAGCGACGTGAGCAGAAAAAGGTGTTAGGAAACTGTCGAATGGTGGAAGGAGCCCGCAGGCAACAGCCGGCTGGCTGAGAAGCAAAAACCGACCTGGGCAGGAGGGAATGAACTGCTCACAAGACGGATGTTGCCATGCAATTTCTGTCTGCGCAAGTTGCATTCATTATTGCAGATGCGATTGAGAGAGCTGAACTGTAAAGCTAGCAAATGGAAGAGAAGATAGAGGTTTACCTTATAATACAGATTTTATGCAGATGCTGGGAAATATCCTTTAGATCAAAGTCTCCCTTCTATCTTGAATAAAGCCCAAACTCTCCTGCACTCTGCAGTTTTCACACTTGCCCCTCCTAACCCACCCTTTGTAGAATGACAGGGCTCACATTTACTGAGAGTTTTGTACTATGTCAGGCACTGTTCTAATGCTTGGAATGTATTATATTATTTAGGCCTCTGAACAAGCCTTGGGATGAGTGCAATGCTTACCACCCATTTTACAAAGAAATGGACTGAGACCCAAAGGGGCGAATCGATTTAATCAATGTCCCAGAGCAGCAGGTGGGAAAACCAGAGTGAGAATTCAAACCCATGCATCTTAACTCCAATGCCTTTTCTCCCAAGACCGCAGCTTCTCTAGAAAATCTGACCTCTGGCCGGGCATGGTGGCTCACATCTGTAATCCCAGCACTTTGGGAGGCCGAGGCAGGCAGATCACAAGGTCAGGAGATCAAGACCATCCTGGCTAACATGGTGAAACCCTGTCTCTACCAAAAATACAAAAAAAATTAACCGGGCGTGGAGGCATGTACCTGTAGTCCCAGCTGCTGGGGAGGCTGAAGCAGGAGAATGGCGTGAACCCAGGAGGCGGAGCTTGCAGTGAGCCAAGATCGTGCCACTGCACTCCAGCCTGGGCGACAGAGCGAGACTCCATCTCAAAAAAAAAAGAAAAAAGAAAAAAAAATCTGACCTCTCTTTTTCTCCCCAACCTCTTCCTCTGTCTCTCTCCCTTCCTCTCTGCTGGCCCCTCCTCCTCAGTGAGGACCCCCATCCTCCCTTCCACATTTGCTCAGACTATTCTGCCTGGACCGCCCATCTCTCCTCCTAACTCCTCTCCCAAAAAATTGTCTGAAAAGTAAAATTAGGAAAGTTGTCACAGGGGGGCCTTTCATTGCTGTTAAATTATTTCAAGTCTCTTGCTTTTGCAGAAAGCGCTCAACACTTAGAGGATGAGGACTCTGTTTTACGTACCATCCCCTCTCCACTCTCACCAACTACCTAGGCTAGAAAAGTGCTAAACATTAAGTATTGGCTCAGTAAGTACTCATTTAACTGAAAGATATAAGTGACTCCTTATGCCTGTCTCTCACGAGTGGTGGAAGTCATCAGTACTCACCAACATTCCCTTGTCCTCTTCTTCTGGGCTCCTACACACTCCATGGCCAGCCCTACGGCGTTGGTGGGGCTGTGGCCCCAACCCACATGATTTCCAGGAGGCCAGGCCTCAGGCTTTCTCTCTGCTGGCATGGGGACAGTAGAGGTTGAAGGTTAAGATGATGAAGGTTGAAGGTTAAGATGATGGAGCCACAGGATCAGGCCAGGCTGTGCCACTGTGCCCTTCAAGGGCAGCTGTTCTGGAGAGCAGCCTTGACCTCCACAGACACTGGGGAAGCAAGAAATCAACTTTGCCGTGGCTTGTTTATGCCTGCAACATAACCCGGCCTGTGCCCACACGCGTGTGTTCATTCCTCAAAGAGTTCCACTAAACACAAATGCAGGAATCCTGTTTCTGTTGGCTCTTTCGTTTCAGGATCATCCTTGCTGGTAAGTAGAGACTCAAACCCGCCAGATCCTAACTTGTGAGGCCAGAGCCACTCCCCCCAGACACTGAGCATCTCTTCCAATGGTGCTGCTGTCCCGTTTCCCCCTTGGATTCACCTTCACGACCTGCAACACAGAATTTTACAGCCTCAATAGAAGCAAATCTTGTTTGAGAAACATCCAAAAGTCATTCAAGGCCGGGTGCGGTGGCTCACACCTGTAAACCCAACACTTTGGGAGGCCGAGGCAGGCAGATCACTTGAGCTCAGGAGTTCAAAACCAGCCTGGGTAACATAGGGAGACCCAGTCTCTACCAAAAATCCAAAACTTAGCCAGACATGGTGGTGTACATCTGTGGTCCCAGCTACTCGGGAGACTGAGGCAGGAGGATCACTTGAGCCTGGGAGGCTGAGGCTACAGTGAGCTGAGATCATACCACTACACTCCAGCCTGAGTGACAGAATAAGACCCCATCTCAAAATAAATAAATAAAAGGCATTCCGATGCAACTCTCAGTGACAAGATGTGTAATCAAAACAAGGGACACAATTTTTTTTATTATAAAATGAAATTAAGTTAAAAAGTAATTAAACTTTCTTATATGATTCATAACGTGGCTGTGATGGTTAGTACTGAGCATCATCTTGATTGGATTGAAGGGTGCAAAGTATTGATGCTGGGTGCACCTGTGAGGGTGTTGCCAAAGGAGATTAACTTTTGAGTCAGTGGGCTGGAAAGGCAGACCCACCCTTAACCCTGGTGGGCACCATCTAAATCAGCTGCCAGTGAATATAAAGCAGGCAGAAAAACATGAAAAAGAGAGACTGGCCTAGCCTCCCAGCCTACATCTTTCTCTGTGCTGGACGCTTCCTGCCCTTGAGCATCAGACTCCAAGTTCTTCAGTTTTGAGACCTGGACTCGCTCTCCTTGCTCCTCAGCTTGCAGACAGCCTATTGTGGGACCTTGTGATCATGTGAGTTAATACTTAATAAGCTCCCATATATATATATTTATATATAATAATAATACATATTTATTATAAATATATAATGCACATATTATATATTTATAATATAAATGTAACATATATTATAAACATATATCTATATATCCTATTCTGTCCCTCTAGAGAACCCTGATGATACAGTAGCTCTGGAGGCATTTATAAAAAGGTTTTGGAAAATAGCAGCCTTATGATCCAATATGCCCAGTGTTTCCTAGATGTAACTAGTATTAAGTGCAAAAAAATTTTTTTCTGTTTTTTTCTTTATCGATGAAACTATTTAAATGTCTGAACATCAACATTAACTAGCACTGATATAATTATTATATTTAAATATATCTATGTTGTAACGTTTAGAAAAATTACTCTTTAAGGGGGACAAGTTGGAACTTCATTCCTTCATTCACTCAGGCCTTCAATCCCTTAGAAGCATGATTGATGGCCCAGTGCAGTAGAAATGACATTGAGAAAATAAGGAAATTATAATCTAGTGGTAAATAAGACATAATCCCACATAAATATAATCCTACACAGGTGTAATACAGTTTGTAAGAAGATACAAAGTTGTGTAGAAATCAGAAGGTGTGGAGTCATTTTCAGAGTTTCAGGGGGGTGAATGCAGCTTCTGTGAATTGTTCCTTTAAGCCCTAGAAGATGGGATTGCAACAGATGAACCGGGTCAAGGAGAAAGGGCAGTTCAGCAGCAACCCCACGATGTTCAAGTGCCTCAGACAGTACAGTTGGCTGGAGTTTGGGGCTAGAAAGGTAATTTGGGCCAAGTCATGAACTCTATGAGTGGGTCTCTGAGGGAGAGGCGGGCTTCACTCAGTGGGCAACCAAGAGAAGCCAATGAAGATTTTTGACCAGAGGACTCTCATGATCAAAGCCAAGCTCAGGGTGACCAGGCAGGGAGTTGTGTGCAGGAAAAAGAGAAGGGCAAGGCCAGGAGACAGACAGATGGTAAAGAAAACATTGCTGTTTTCTTTAGTGATACAGAGGAGTATCACTAAAGGAGCTGTGAGAGGTGTGGAGAGAGATGGAGGGAAGGAGGAGCTGGGTGGCAACATCAGTGAAGCCACTGCAGCACCAACGAAGACAGCATCAATGAATCAGTTTCCAGGATTTAGCAACTCAGCAACAGGGAGAGGCACAGCAGAGGAAGGAGATGTACGAGCCTGGAGTCACAAAGTGACAGATGGTGTCATGAGAAGGAGCTGACTCAGCGCAGAGATTGTGAATTCTGCTACTGATGCTGTGTGGAGGGGAATGAAGGAGCTGCTGCAGGCTGCACGGCATGGAGTGGAGTGGAGACAAAATAGAGGTGGATGGGCAGCCCGGGGCACTTGGAGAGTTCTCGGTGTGGACGTGAAGTCACGGGGTCTCAGACAGGGCCAAGGTGGGGAGGGAAATGGAAGCCATGGGAAGTTTGTGAGTCACCGTTCATGCAGCCCTCATCCTCTGCCTAACCTTGAATGGGACCAACTTGGCTGGAACCATTGTCTTTTATTGTCACAGTCCCCTGGCTTGTCCTGGCTCTGGACACATGGCCAGCTTTCTGTAAGAACACTTGCAGGTGTCTCGTTCTATTCCTTGCTCCTCTCTCTGGCAGAAGCAGCTAGCTAGCTACCTACAGTTCACAGAAAACAGAGCTCTGTTTATCCCTCCAAGTTCCCTGATTTCAACCAGTGTATTATATTAATAGCATAAATATAAAACAGGAGAAAAGTTATAAAAATCCTCCAGGCCAATGATCCGCATAGAACCTCATGGTCATTGTCCCCATTCAGTTTACCTTTTTATAAATCTTAGAAACTTAGTCCTTTCAGGGTAAAGTTCTCGGGATTTCTAACCAATGTCAAAGATTACCTTAGCAATTATATGTTTATAGGAGAATATTTTCTATACAGATGGCTTTCTGAAATATAGTTAAAATTATAAGAATGTGGCCGTGCTAGAACACGACTTCTTTTTCTCTTTTTTTCTTGAGACGGAGTCTCTCTCTGTCTCCCAGGCTGGAGTGCAGTGGTGCAATCTCGGCCCACTGCAAGCTCAGCCCCTGGGTTCACACCATTCTCCTGCCTCAGCCTCCCGAGTAGCTGGGACTACAGGCGCCAGCCACCACGCCCAGCTAATTTTTTGTATTTTTAGTAGAGACGGGGTTTCACCGTGTGAGCCAGGATGGTCTCGATCTCCTGACCTCGTGATCCACCCACCTCAGCCTCCCAAAGTGCTGGGATTACAGGCGTGAGCCACCGCGCCCAGCTGAACATGACTTCTTAAATGCACTTATTGCCAAAGCCACATGTTTTATTTTCCTATCTATAAACTGATAAATCTACTGACCTCCCTTTGTTGACTGGATGTCCAAAGATGGGGCATGGAAAGGAAAAGAAAGAAACGGATTTGTATGTAGAAGCGTTGGCCATTGTTAAGAAATCCTGAGTCAGGACTCCCTAAAGAACCAAAGAGGTTGGAAAGTCCTCTGTGAGCCACATCAGGTACAGTCAGAGATTCAGATGGTCTTTCTCTCCAGCCCTACCCCATTCTGGCCTAAGAGACCAAATGGAGGACTTCCTCTACCACCCCGCTTTGGCCTTTTATTTATTTTTTATTATACAGACAGAGTCTTCCTATTTTGCCCCGGCTGGAGGAGGGCAGTGGCTATACACAGATCCCTCTACTGATCTGCTGACCAGTGTAGGAGCTTTGACCTGTTCCCTTCCTGACCTGGGCTGGCTCACCCCTCCTTAGGCAATCTGGTGGTCTCCTGATTCCAGAAGGTCACTATCTTGATGTGGAACTTATCACAGACACCCCATCCATGGCATAGCAGCCTACGGCCCAGAACTGCTGAGCCCAAGAAATCCTCCTGCCTCAGCCCCGAGTAGCTGGGACTACAGGCACACACCACCACACCTGGCTAATTTTTTATTTTTATTGTTTGTAGAGATAGGATCTCATTGTTACCTAGGCTTGTCTTGAACTCCTGGGCTCAAGCAATCCTCGTGCCTCAGCCTCCCAAAGCGATAGGATTACAGACATGAGCCACCCTGCCCAGCCTGTTTCTTGTTATAAAGATTGACCTCAGAATAAAATTTCCATTTCTGTCTCCTAAGTGAGGGTCTTGATTAATATCCCAATCGCCCCTTCAGTTTGTTACTGTCTCTTGGCTTTTTTTTTTTTTTTTTTTTTTTTTGAGACGGAGTCTCGCTCTGTCCCCCAGGCTGGAGTGCAGTGGCCGGATCTCAGCTCACTGCAAGCTCCGCCTCCCGGGTTCACACCATTCTCCTGCCTCAGCCTCCCGAGTAGCTGGGACCACAGGCGCCGCCACCTCGCCTGGTTCATTTTTTGTATTTTTAGTAGAGACGGGGTTTCACCGTGTTCGCCAGGATGGTCTGGATCTCCTGACCTCGTGATCCGCCCACCTCGGCCTCCCAAAGGGCTGGGATTACAGGCGTGAGCCACCGCGCCCGGCCAATCTCTTGGCATTCTTAACCAGAACTTGACTGTGACTCCAATTAACCCAGTAATGGCAGTTCCAGCTGCTAACGCCAGCAGCATATCTCCTTGACATCACTGGAACAGTCTTCTCCCATGGAAAAAAAAAAAAAAAAAAGCACAATGGAAAAAGAATGTAGAAGTAGGTGGGGGGAAAGTATCTCTCCCTCCCCTCTGGGGAAACTTGAGTTCTCCCACACAGCAGCAGAGAAGTCCATCTAGTGAGTAATGAGCGCCACCCTGTAAGGGGAATTGCGGGAGGGGCCTGGGAGGGAGACTGCTCTGCATCCCAGGCAGGACTTCTCATGGACAAGGCAGATCTGAGCAAGGTGGGCAAAACACAAGGCACGTGAACAACAGGTCATTTAGCAACAAGATGGGAAGCTCTCTGTCAGCCACTTGACTCAAATATTTTGTAAGGAAACAATAGAACTTGTTAGCAGAGGGACTGATATGGTTTGTCTGTGTCCCCACCCAAGTCTCAACTTGAATTATATCTCCCAGATTTCCCAGGTGTTTTGGGAGGCACCTGGGGGGAGGTAATTGAATCATAAGGGCCAGTCTTTCCCATCCTTTTCTAGTGATAGTGAATAAGTCTCACGAGATCTGATGGGTTTATCAGGGGTTTCCGCTTTTGCTTCTTCCTCACTTATGTCTTGCAGCTGCCATGTAAGAAGTGCTTTTCACCCCATGCCATGATTCTCAGGCCTCCCCAGCCATGTAGAACTGTAAGTCCAATTAAATCTCTTTTTCTTCCCAGTCTCAGGTATGTCTTTATCAGCAGCGTGAAAAGAGACTAATATAGGGGCCCACCAAGGGAAGATTCTAGGTTCCACTGTAGAGAAATGGAAAATAGAGCACCGTTTAACCAACTCTAGTCTTAGGGGTGCTAAGTAGTTTTGCAAATGCAGCTGCACAAAAGCTGGTGATCAACTGCTACTTCAAATCAGAAACCAGAGTCACCGTGAAGAGATGAAACAAACTCAAATTCATTTTCCTAAAACCAATAAGCCATGAGACAGATTGGATATTCTCATTTAAAATTTAGAATGTGTCTCTAGTTGCTTTTTGGGGCCAATGGGAAGAAAGTAATAAGTGGTTTTGTTAATTATTATGATTATTTTTATTCTCTTTAGAAAATATAGAAGTACCGGCCGGGCACGGTGGCTAACGCCTATAATCCTAGAACTTTGGGAGGCCAAGGCGGGCAGATCACGAAGTCAGGAGATCAAGACCATCCTGGCCAATATGGTAAAACCCCATCTCTACTGAAAATACAAAATTTAGCTGGGTGTGGTGACACAAGCCTGTAGTCCCAGCTACTCAGGAGGCTGAAGCAGAATAATCACTTGAACCCGGGAGGTGGAGGTTTCAATGAGCCAAGATTGTGCCACTACAATCCAGCCTAGCAACAGAGCAAGACTGTCTTAAAAAAAAAAAAGAGAGAGAGAAAAAGAAAATATAGAAGGACCAACAAGTTAAAATAACTCTCAGTTTGAATCACAATAAAAATTCATTAAGTCAGACTCCACTGGTACAAAGTTATAATCATTTTAAAATTAAAAAAACCAAAGTTATTCTTCTACTAATAGAGTAAGTAAGATTGCAGGAGAATGTTAACGTATCTCAGAGGGAGAAGGTAAAACATTCTTAAGTACTACACCAGATAGGTAAGTACCAAGTTATTGATTATATACCTAATAAGCTGATCACTGATTTTTTGTCATTCAACAAACAATTCATCTTGACATGGATTGGGCCAGGGTTGTAGTAAGCATTCAACAGTCCCTCTATTTTTATTTTCTTTTTAAAAAGATCACGCAGCCATGATTTAAGGCACAAGATATGGCAAACATATGTGGTACCTGCCTTCAGGGGTCTTGAAATGTAATGACACATTTGACTATGAAAACAGTGTTTTTTAAATCCTACAATTTATAAAAATTAGATATTATCAGTACGGTTTTAAATATTCTAGCATTCAGGATTCTCCCTAATTTGGGCATAACCCTCTCTTCAATCAATCTTATCTAACTCTGATAGTATTGTATATCTGATAGAAGAGACTGAGACTCTGGGATGAAATTCTATGACTTTAAAGCTATGAAAGCTACATTCCAGGAAAATGAAACAACTCGTCCAAGATCAAATAGCAAGTTGGTAGCAAAACTGGAACAGAAACTCAGATCTCCCAATGAGCTGAAAAGTCTTCTTTCTGCATACTCTGCTTTGTCTGTCCTCTATTAGAATATTATACTGTGAGAAAATACATAATATAAATTGCCAAGAAAAATCGAGTATCCAGAATATATAAATATCTCCCATGAGCAAATAAGAAAAAATCAAAAGAGAAAACGAAAACAGGAAAAGGACATCAGCAGGCAATGCACAGAAGAGAAAATCTAAAATTCCCAAAAAACATATAAAAAGAGAATACACCCAACTGGTAATCAGGAAAATAAAAAATAACTTGAAATGCAATTTCTGAAGTCTAGAAATGCCAAATGAGGGCCAGAACATGGAATGGTAAGAACTCCACACACTGTTTATAGGTTCATAGGAGAATTGATTGGTACCATCACATTAGGGAGCCATTTGGCAAGATCTCATAAAGCTAAAGACACCATTGCCCAAGACCCAATAACTCCACCTCTAGGTACATACCCTAAAGAAGTTCCAAACACAGGTGCACAAGGAGATATGGGTAAGAATGTTCTTTGTAACACTTTAATAGGGAAAATGTTGGAAACAAATATACCTTGATATATTTGAAAATCAATTGGGAATAAATATATTCTGGCATATTTATACAGTGGCATAATAAAGAACATTTAAAATGAATTAACGACATCTATGTGTATTTACATGGCTGGGTCTCCAAAACATGATGAGAGAGAGAAATAGTGTGAAAATATAGAAACTGTACAGTAGCATACTGTTTTTGTAATTTTTAAATACCCAAACCAATATGATATGTTATTTTATTTTTATACATAACTCTACTAGTAGAGATGAAAGAAGAATGTGGTATTAGTTTTGTAGTGAAGATATTAAAACGCTGATGTAAATACTACATACCTACTTCAAGATATGGATTGCCTCTTAGTGGGAAGGATGAGAAATTAAATGGCTCGGTGTCAGATAGAGAAGGACTGTGGCGAGACTTCAACTGTCCCTCTATTTTTATTTTCTTTAAAAGATATATGCCAAAATGTTATATTTCTGCCTTGTATGCTTCTACATGCTTTAAAGATTTTATAATCAAATTTAATTGAAAAAAGTATTCTTATTTTGATTAATATAATTTATCTTATATTCATTAAAAATCTAGTATGCCATCCAGAATGTGAATCTAAGCAATACAAGGATGATTGTGGAGGAAAAAAAGATTAAATTTTTTTTGAAAGTTTGTAAGCACTTTTACAGAGTAACTTGAAAGACTCTTGAACTGCTTTGCTTCTTAGTGATTTTCTTTTCAAAAGAGGATTTTTCTAGATTCATATTAGGTGTACCTAAAATCTCCCAAATTGTTCTTTGATTCCTGTTAGATAGATAGATAGATAGATAGATAGATAGATAGATAGATAGATAGAGAGATAGATAGATAGATAGATAGATAGATATAGCTATGATAGATTATATAGATAGATGATAGGATAGATATGATAGATTGATAGATGATAGATATGATTGATAGGATAAATATGATAGATATGATTGATAGATGATAGAGATAGATAGATAGATAGATAGATAGATAGATAGATAGATAGATAGATAGATAGAAAGAATAACCTATTCCATAAAGTTCTCTCTGATGTGTGGCTTTCTCTCCTAAAAATTTATAAGATTTTGGATTTCGGGGGTAAACCGTGGGATATGAAAGAGATTGGAGGGAAAAGGAGAAAGCCAGGAATTGTCCCTAAGACTTTCTGTCTGATCAAGTTTTCCCTAAGTTTGCCTTCATTCACAATTTCATTTTAATGTCACCCTCAACATACTGAATTATAATACCGTAATCAAGTGGAGAGGGGGCCAGAATGACTTTTGAGGTTTTCTTTTCAAACCCTGAGACTTCGAATCTACACACTCAAGCATCCTTCTCAAACTCGGGATAGTCTGATTCAAAGGGGCTGCCGCCGCAGGGACAATCACCATTACACAGAATACAGATGGAATCTTCTGTGACTTGACTGGAATTGTCTTTGGCGGCTATTCATCAACAACTGATTAAACCACCTGAATAAAGCTCATTTGTTCACAAGCGTATACTGGACACTGCTGCTCCCAGGAGCTGACCCTCTAACAGGAGAGAGAACCAGTGAGTGAACGGACCCAAGGCAAGCCCGGTGCCCCAGCTTGTACGCCTTGTTCTGGGCTCTCTCCCTTGTCCTCTCTCTGCCCCAGATGTCTGACCTCTCCCACTTACACAGCCACATTCGACTCTCCAGCCCCAGAGTGCCCAAACCACCACTGCTCTCTGGCCTGCTCTCGCCTGAAGGCTGCTTTGGTCACAATCAACCGTCTCACCCTCAGAAAGCTGGCCCTGGCTCCCCCGTGACCGTCTCTTTCCACACCCTGCCTCTGTCCCCATATTCCTGCATTCAGCGCCCACCTTTCCTAACAGTTATGCCTCTGCTTCGCTTAGCTCTCCAACCCCAGGGCCCAACCTGCCAAGTCCTATGCCCAGCACACAGCAAATGTTCCATTCACATCTCCTTAATGAAGTCTCTTACACTGTCTCAAGGCAGGCTCTCCCAAGTGCCAACAAGTGGTTCAAATCAATAAAGGAGATGGAAAGGCAAGATGGGTTCAGCTGAGAAGCTGTGAAAAAGGATTCACTAAGCTCTTTGTGATTGGACAGAGTTAAAACAGCTCTGAAGGTGACTTGCTTGGACAGAGAAAGACTCAAGAGTCTTCTTCACTGGAAGAATAAGTACAGCGACAACAGCTCTGACATTTAGGACATGATGGCAGGACTCCTTCTTGGAAAATTCGATAGGCAAAGCAAGGTCAAGTCCTCTCCACCACTTTTCTCCCCTTCAGGGCGTAAAGGTCCTCTAAACTATGAGGTCAAAAAAGTTAGTCACAGTCTAATAGACCGTGCGAGCGAGGCTGCCAAATAAACAAAAGATGTGATCACTTTCCAGGAACCACTCTTTTGGCTGCCTCCTGCTGTTGCTTATTGGAACCAGCATAAAGGCCCAGGTTTGAGTTAGGCTTTGAAAAGTAATCTGAGTAGTGAAAAGAGCGCCTTTCATAATCTGAGTAGTGAAAAGAGCTCCTTCCAAATTATTTTCTTTTCTCATACAATTCAACAACACTGTCTGCTCTGGAAAAAAAAAATAGACAAGGTTAACCCTCAGAACCCAACTTACCCATCTACAAACATATTAAAACTCAAACTTTTTGAGGTTAATAAAAGATGATCATCCTGAAGCATCGTTTTCAGCACAGGGTGTAGCACGTATCATCATGGAACATGAAAGCAGCTGTTGGTACCCCTCTAACCTCATCTTTTCTCCTGTTGCCAGACCAGTCCCAAGTGATTCTTAACATAGATGGAGATAATAATTTTGACTAGATATTTTTCCTGAGTTTTTAAACCCCATCTATCAAATCCCTTTTTGGTTAAAAAGGGGCTGTAATATTAACCAACGAATGTTCTAGCTTTCATCATAGTGACGAAAGACATTACTTGTTGCCTAAACAACCACATACCAAGTAGGTGAATTCACCTTGACTCTTAGAGGCAACACGTGGAGAAATTTCCATCACTGAACACAGATCACATGTGGAATATTATTCCTGCCAGACTCTAACAACACAGCATGGTCACCACTCGGGCACCAGAAGGACAACTGGACTAGCCTCCTCTGACAATTAGGATGCTTGAAAAGTTCTGTGAACTTAGGATATCATCTGTGCACTAACAGAAATTGACTACAAAGTAATAGATTATCCTCGTAAGTACTTATCACTAAGTGTCAAAATTTGCACAAAGTTGGGTACTTTACTTAAATTCTTATTTTATTTACTTGTATTATTTTACTTATTCTATTGTTACTTATTTTGTTACTGTTTGTTCTTGTGCTACTTATTTTGTTGTCACTGCAAGGGACCTCATGTGAACTCATCTCCAATCATCTGGACTCAGCTCCATCACAAACAAGCACTGATGGGTTTTGTGCTGCCATGTGGTACCTTGGGATTCAAAGCCAGGCATCCTGATGCTCTTCGTGCTTTGACCAATGCCAGTGCTCATGCAATAAAGGACTCTTTTTTTTAATTAAAAAGAGGATTGGTCTTTTTAGGCTTTTAATTTATTCATCTTCAGTTCCCATTCCAGTCATCAGCCTTGGAGGAAAGAGCAAGGCCATCTTTAGGAGATTTTGCAAATCTGATAAACTATAAATTGATCCAACCCAAGCATTTTCCAATCCTGGACAATGTTGCTCGACATCAGGTGGAGAAATGATAGTCACTGTGGATCTTAGTTAAATGATCTTTATCTCTTCAGCTTCAGTTTCCTTGCCTGTAAAATCAAGATAATAAGCCTTTTTAAAGAACTTCTTTAAGTGTTCTACAAAATAACATCTTCAAAAGCACAGTGCCTGGCACACATAAGATACTCAATACTTTACCCCTCACTCCCTTACCCCCTAGCTTCTCAAAAGAACCCTTGCCTAGGAGTCATGAAGAGTCCAGGAAATTCCCAACAAACCTCACAACCTAAATGCAAGTCAAATGAGTGTTTTTGCACATAAAGCCACATTTATCCTGACTCAACTATTGCCAAGTGCTGTGATCATTTCATCAAAGACCTTCCTTCGAGAAGAATTGCTTCACGAACAAGGCAAATTACAATGCCAAGAATAGCAAATGCAGGATATTTTAAAATCCTGGCAGTGTTTTCCACTCAAGACCTTTACACAGTTTGAAAGTTCTGCTCACATGTGCTGAATGTAAATCTCCCTTATCAATCCATTAGTACAGGTGATGATGAGTGAGCAATGTTAACCGGGAAGTCACGTTATTTGAAGCCTAGTAAAAGTTCATTTCCTCAATAAATTCCGTATTTGAGATTTGTAATAACTTGGTCTTATTTTCTCTAAATTATTCCAAATAAAAGTTTACATTAGATAGCTCAGGCTTCAAGTGAACCAAGAGACCAAAAGTCACTCTCTCACCTGAGAACAACGGCACTGCTGGTATCCTGTCTCTCACCAGATGTAGGCTAACACTAACATGCCCCTCCATGCTTCACCTGAATGCAAATTTGTATGTCACCTTCCCCAATCCTTGACCTACTTGTGCAATCTGATTATTGCTTTAAACTGTTTATTCGTGATGTGTTTTGCCATGCATTTTTCTCTTAGGCAAAACCCTCTGTGATTTATGGGAAGCTGAAATCATGTGTTTTTGATTAGTTTATACTTTAAAGCACCAAAGTGTTACTTTGTAGAGCTAATTCAATGTCCAAAGAGTTTTTCAAAGACTTTTTTCTTAGGACTAGAGTTCAACATTTTGCCCAGGGAAATCAATCCCCAGACCCAAAGGACTAAGTTTGGCTTAAGATCGCAAATATCTGAGTTTGCAGGAGGCATTCAATTCACAAACTCAATGTCACTTCCACCAGAAGAATCCCAGCAATTTGGTCAGTGTGCCTTGTGAGAAAGTCTGCCATGACCTTTGGGGTGGGCCACAAAAAGCTTAAGTTCATTCCTTTGGGAAGTCTGGGTTTTAGAAGTCATTTTGCTCACAAGACCAATAATCCCGAGTTCATTTTTCCATTAAAATACGGCATTTTTTTTTAGCATTTCCAGGCAATGTATGAAAAGATGTGCTTGAAGAGATGCCTACTCTGCTCTGAAATTTTAAACTGACTACAAAATGTTTTCACTTGAGTGTTCTTGGGAGATGTTGGTAAAAGGGTACAAAGTTTCAGTTGTGTAGGATGGAAAAATTATTTTTTAAAAAAGAACGTTCTGAGATCCCTAACCCAAAATTGGAGTATCCTGAACCCAGGGACAATTTTTAGGCAAGTTATCTTCCTCAGAGCTGTCCAACAGTGTCTGCATGCCTGCATAGCCCTTGCTCTCTATGGCCTCCCTCTCTTGTTGAACTCTGGTTGTCACTCACTCCCCACCCTGACCCCACCTCCATCAACACAACCAACTCTCCCTGAGTCTGACAGAGGTCATCACCAGGCACAGGGGACCACCCTGCACCAGGGAACCTAATTGTTGGCGAACGTGGCACTTCCTCCTTAATCCACACAGTGAATATTGTTTATACCTCCCACATAAACTAATAGCCTATCATACATTTGGACATGACTGATTTCTAAACACAGAGAGATTCATTTCACATACAGGCGTACCTCAGAGATACTGCAAGTTCAGTTCTAGACCACTGCAATACAGTGACTATCTCAATGAAGTCAGTCACATGCAGTTTTTGGTTTCCTAGTGCATATAAAAGTTACATTTACACTATACTATAGTAAACTAAGTATGTATGCAATAGCATTATGTCTTTAGAAAACCAATGTACATACCTTAATTTAAAAATACTTTATTACTAAAAAATGCTAACAGTTCTCTGAGCCTTCAGTGAGTCATAATCTTTTTGCTGGTAGAGGGCCTTGACTCAATGTTGAGAGCTGCTGGCTGATCAGTGTGGTAATAGCTAAAGGTTTGGGTGACTGTGGCAACTTGTTAAAATAAGACAGCGACATTTGATGCTTCATTTGACTCTTCCTTTCATCAAAGATTTCTCTGTAGCATGTGATGCTGTTTGACAGCATTTTACCCACAGTCGAAATTCTTTCAAAATTGGAGTCAATCCTCTCAAACCTTGTCACTGCTTTATCACCTAAGTTCATAGAATATTCCAAATACGTTGTTGTCATTTCAACAATGTTCATTCAAAGCCTCTTCACCAGGAGTAGATTCCATCTCAAGAAACCACTTTCTTTGCTCATCCATAGGAAGCATCTCCTCATTCAGTCAAGTTTGATCGTGAGATTGCAGCAATCCAGTCACATCTTCAGGTTCCACGTCTAATTCTACTTCTCTTGCTTTCATCACCTCTGCAGTTATTCTTTCCACTAAAGTCTTGAACCCTTCAAAGTCATCCATGAGAGTTGGAATCAACTGCTCACAAAGGCCTGTTAATGTTAGGATTTTGACCTCCTGTCATGAATCACAAGAGTTCTTAATGACATCTAGAATGGTAAATCCTTTCCAGAAAGTTTTTGATGTACTTTTCCCAGATCCATCAGAAGAATCACTATCTGCGGCAGCCATAGCCTTATGAAATGTATTTCTTAAATAATAAGATGTGAAAGTCAAAATTACTCCTTAATTCATAGGTTTCAGGATGAATATTGTGTCAGCAGGCATAAACACAACATTAATCTCCTTGTACATCATCAGACTCCTTCGGAGACCAGGTGCATTGTCAATGAGCCATAATATTTTAAAACGAATATTCTGTTTTTCTGAGACATAGGTCTCAACACCAGGCTTAAAACCTTCAGTAAACCATGCTGTAAACAGATGTGCTGTCATCCAGGCTTTCTTGTTCCATTTCTAGAACACAAAGTTGATTTAGCATAATTTTTCAGGGCCCTAGGATTTTCAAGGTCAATGAACATTGACTTCAACTTCATGTCACCAGTTTCATTAGCACTTAACAAGATAGCCTGTCCTTTGAAGCTTTGAAGCAGGCATTGACTTCTCCTCTCTAGCTATGAAAATCCTAGATGGCATCTTCCTCCAAGAGAAGGCTGTTTCATCTACATTGAACATCCATTGTTTAGTGAAGCCACCTTCATCCATGATTTTAGCTAGATCTTCTAGAGAACTTGCTGTAGCTTCTACATCAGCACTCTCTACTCCACTTTGCACTTAGTTTACGGAGACAGCTTCTTTCCTTAAACCTTATAAATTCACCTCTGCTAGCTTCAGACTTTTCTTCTGCAGCTTCCTCACTGCTCTCAGCCTTCACAGAATTAAATAGAGTTAGAGCCTTGCTCTGGATTGGGTTTTGCCTTAAGGCTATGTTATTGGCTGGTTCGATCTTCTATCCAGGCCACTGAAACATTTCACATGTCAGCAATAAGCCTCTTTCACTTTCTTATCATTCACATGTTCACTGGAGTAGCACTTTTAATTTTCTTCAAGAACTCTTCATTTGCATCTGCAACTTGGCTGCCTGTTTGGCACAGGAGACCAAGCTTTGGACCTGTCTTGGCTTTCAACATGCCTTCCTCACTAAGCTTAATCATTCCTACCTTTTCATTTATTTAAAGTGAGAGATGTACGACCCTTTCACTTGAACACTTAGGCCCACTGTAGGGTAATTAATTGGCCTCATTTCAATACTATTGTGTCTCAGGTAATACGGAGGCCTGAGGAGAGGGGGGGGGGGTAACAGCCTGCCAGTGGAGCAGTCGGAACACACATGGTGGTCAGTTAAATTCACCATTGAATATGGCATGCAGTTTGTGGCACCTCAAAACAATTACAATAGTAACATCAAAGATCACTGATCACAGATCACCACAACAGATATAATAATGAAAAATTTGGTAAGAATTACCAAAATGTGACACAGAGACACAAAATGAGCCCATGCTATTAGAAAAATGGCCCCGATATACCCGGGAGGCTGAGGCAGGAGAATGGCATGAACCCAGGAGGCATAGCTTGCGGTGAGCCGAGATTGCGCCACTGCACTCCAGCCTGGGTGACAGAGCAAGACTCCGTCTCAAAAAAAAAAAGGGAAGGGAAGGGAAGGGGAGGGAAGGGGAGGGGAGGGGAGGGGAATGGCCTCCATAGGCCGGGCCCAGTGGCTCACGCCTATAATCCCAGCACTTTGGGAGGCTGAGGCGGGCAGATCACAAGGTCAGGAGATCAAGACCATCCCTGGCTAACACAGTGAAACCCCGTCTCTACCAAAAATACAAAAAAAAAGTAGCCAGACGTGGTGGCGGGCACCTGTAGTCCCAGCTACAGGCTGAGGCAGGAGAATGGCGTAAAAAAAAAAAAGGAAAAGAAAAGAAAAATGGCCCTGACAGACTTGACCAACACAGAACTGCCACAAACCTTCCATTTGTTAAAAAACAAAAAAAGCAAAAAAAACTCAGTATCTGTTAGGCACAATGAAACAAGGTGTGCATGTACATAATTTGTGGCGTGTTACAAGATGCACCTTAGAATTGAGTTGATTATCTCTTTTTCTTTTTTTTTTTTTTTTTTTTTTGAGATGGAGTCTCACTCTGTCACCCAGGCTGGAGTGCAGTGGTGCGATCTCGGCTCACTGCAACCTCTGCCTCCCAGGTTCAAGCAATTCTCCTGCCTCAGCCTACCGAGTAGCTGAGATTACAGGCACACACCACCCACGCTTGGCCAATTTTTTGTATTTTTAGTAGAGATGGGGTTTCACAACATTGGCCAGGCTGGTCTCGAACTTTTGACCTCAAGTGATCAAGACCTGCCTTGGCCTTCCAAAGTGCTAGGATTACAGGCATGACCCACTGCACCCGACCTGATTATCTCTTTTTCAAAAACAATTATGTAAAACAAAACTACTACTATTATTGCATTACCTATTGATGGCAATTGTTATAAAAGCTATTTGGGGTTTTTTTTTACAGACATATCAGAATTCATGGAGTAACCTTCAGAAAAGCAATAGGTAACACCAAAGGCAGCCCAAAAAAAGCAAAGACACAGGAAAGTTGCCTTGAATGAGGCAGGAGACTAAAGAGGAAACAAGGAACAGCCCCATCCAAGTATGTTCCACCAGCCCAGCAGTTAAAGGGCAGAGCCAGAGTTGGTTATGTGAAGAATCTAACAGGGTGTCAGCTTACCATTCAATAACACTTTTAGAACTGCACCAGGATACCGAGTTCAGCCAGCATTATCATCCAGCTAGTTCAACTTATTTATACTCTGTCTTTTCATAACAGCAGCCATATCTAATTTTATATGGTAATAATTTCAGTGGAGAGAGTTGATGAAGGTCACCACGGTGACCACGCATTTTTGTCTCCATGGTGACATAGCTGATAAAGACCCTTAAATTTAATTTTCTTGGAAGTTCCGAAAGCTTTCTTCTCCTCAGACTAATTCATATAATGGGACTAAAACAATTTTAACTTTCTATTACCTTTTATTCTTATGAAAGCAAAAGAAAAAGGAAAAGAAATAGGCAAAAATTCTTTAAAGCAGATACAATGTGGATTTTTTCTTGAGTGACAAATAGTCCTTGATCATTAATAATGGTGTCCAATAATTATAAATATAAAACACCCACTCTTTTATATTTGTCTTATTCAATCTGCATAATAAACATTATTTGTCATGTTTTATGATAAGAAAACTGAGACGCTGAGTGATTGATTAGTTTGAGGCCACGTAGCTCGTAAAGGGTGGAGCTGGGCTTCAGAGACAAGTCTATCTAACGCCACAACTCCCACCAAGCTGAGGAAGATATTTCACTTATTAAATGGTATCAGCCAAGTCAACGCTCATCCAGCTTCAGAAAAATTGGAAGGGTTTCAGGAAGAAGTGAAGTAAGACCTGAATTTGTCTTAGTCTTTTCTCCTCCCATTCTCTGGACAGGAACTCACAAAGGCTCCATCAGCCACACAATTACTAGGGAAATGTAAGCAAATGAGAGAAGGTTTAGAGGAAAAAAAAATGATTAAGGAAGTTGAAAGCTCAAAAGTATGCACAGAAGGCCAAAAAGATAACTAGGAGGTGATGCGACCGTAAAGTGTAAGCAGTAAAAGCCGAAATTCTTGGCCTGCACTAAAAGTCTCTCTCACCTTGTAGACTAGCCTACACCAGAGAAGCCAAAGAGAAGTTTCTTAAAATAAAATCCTACTTTTCATTAACTTTTTTCAAACTTACGGCTATTTTACGGCAAACTCCCTTCGATATTCAGTGGAAAGGCTGACGACCCTCAGTGTTCCCACGTGGAAAGGGGGTTGACTCACCTGGAGGAGGAAACCCATGCAGGTTCTGCCTTCACCTGCCCCAGGGCGGAAGGCCTGAGCCTAGGAACAGGCTTCCTCTAGGAAATCCCTTTCCATCCACAAAGCTCCGTGGGGCCCTCACTTTCATCACCTCTTAACCCAAGGTGACACTTACACTTCCAATTGTTTTGTTCCCCTCTAGTCCTTTCTCTCTGGTTGTGCAAAGAAGTCCCTCAGCCGGGCGCAGTGGCTCACACCTGTAATCCCAGCTCTTTGGGAGGCTGAGGCGGGCGGATCACGAAGCAAGAGACTGAGACCATCCTGGCCAACATGGTGAAACCCTGTCTCTACTAAAACTACAAAAATTAGCTGGGCGTGGTGGTGCACGCCTGTAGTCCCAGCTACTCCAGAGGCTGAGGCAGGAGAATCGCTTGAACCTGGTGAGAGGTGACAATGTGCTAGCAGCCCTCACTCACAGCGCCTCCTCCGCCTCCGGCCTCCGCATCCCCTCTGGCGGCGCCTGAGGAGCCTTCAGCCCACCACGGCACCGTGGGAGCCCCTCTCTTGGCTGACTGAGGCCAGAGCCTCCTCCCTCTGCTTGCGGGGAGGTGTGGAGGGAGAGGCGCCGGCGGGAACCCGGGCTGCGCTGGCGAGCAGGGAGCAGCCGGCCGGCACCGCCCGCCCAGGACAGTGAGGGGCTTAGCACCCGGGCCAGCAGCTGCGGAGGTTGCACCGGGTCCCCCAGCAGTGCCGGCCCGCCGGCGCCGCACTCAAATTCTCCTGGGCCTTAGCTGCCTCTCGGCCTGCACAGGCCGCCAGACCTGCAGCCCGCCATGTCTGAGCTCCACCCCTGCGGGGGGGCTCCTGCGCGGCCTGAGCCTGTCTGACGGGCGCCGCCCCCTGCTCCATGGCGCCTGGTCCCATCAACAGCCCAAGGGCTGAGGAGTGCAGGCGCGGCTCAGGACTGGTGGGCAGCTCTGCCTGCAGCCCAGGTGCAGGATCCACTGGATGAAGCCAGCTGGGCTCCTGAACTGGATGGGGACTTGGAGAACTTTTATATCTAGCGGGAGGATTGTATGTGCACCAATCAGCACTGTGTCTAGCTCAGGGTTTGTAAATACACCAATCAGCACTCTGTGTCTAGCTCAGGGTTTGTGAATCCACCAATTGGCACTCTGTATCTAGCTAACCTAGTGGAGACTTGGAGGACTAGCACTCTGTGACTCTGTGTCTAGCTCAAGGATTGTAAACCCACCAATCGGCACTCTGTCAAAAATGGACCAATCAACTCTCTGTAAAATGGACCAATCAGCAGGATGTGGGTGGGGCCAAATAAGGGAATAAGAGCAGGCTGCCAGCGCCAACCAGGGCAAGCCCCTGGGGTCCTCTTCCAAGCTGTGAAAGCCTTATTGTTTCACTCTTTGCCATAAATCTTGCTGGTGCTCATTCTTTGGGTGCACACTGCCTTTATGAGCTGTAAGAGGCACCCTGAAGGTCTGCAGTTTCATTCCTGAAGGGAGCGAGACCACGAACCCACTGGGAAGAAGGAACAACTCCAGATGTGGTGCTTTTAAGAGCTGTAACACTCACCAGAAGGGCTGCAGTTTTGCTCTTGACAGCGAGACCACGAAGCCACCAGAAGGAAGAAGCTCCAGACACATCTGAAAGTCTGAAGGAACAAACTCCAGACACACCATCCTTAAGAACTGTAACACTCACCCCAAGGGTCTGCGGTCTCATTCTTGAAGTCAGTGAGACCAAGAACCCACCAATTCTGGACACACTGAGAAACGGAGCTTGCAGTTAGCTGAGCTTGCGCCACTGCACTCCAGCCTGGGGACAGAGTGAGACTCCATCTAAAAAACAAGTTCTTCATGGAGGTAAGCTGTACCACAGCTCTTACTAGTGTGGAATAGTCACCTGTTGTGATGTATTCCACTCTGGTAAACTAGAATGTGTGTATTTGTGGAATTCTAAATTCCACAAGGTCCATGTTTTATTACAATATATTCATTGTAAGGGAAGGACACCTGGAGAACATCTTCAAACCGTCACTCTGAAAAACCATTGAATTACAAACAACCTTCCGACCAAAAGTAGATGCAACAAGGAAACAGCAATGGCTCTCACAATTCCCCTTGCTCGTCCCCTGAACTGTCATCTCACCTAATTTCTGGTCTCCAAAACAGGGCCAAGAAAAAGTGAGCAGTGGTTGTGCGAGCCCTCAAAGCACAACCGCTGAGGAATGAGTGCGCAAAGCATGGCCGGATGCACAGAGAAGCCACCTGCAGGAGTTCCCTGGTCAGCTTGGCTAGTGAACACATTGGTGCTTAAGAGTGTTTAAAATTATCCTTAAATAATCTGTATAACCAAAACAAATGAAAAGCGTGTTCCTGCTACAGGATCAGTGTGGCTGTGTGTGTAGACATTTGAAATATGATGTATCAGAGTTTGCGAGAGCAACAGAACAAATGGCAGATTGATTGATTGATTGGTGGTAAATAGATACATAGAGATTCAGTTTAAGGAATCGGTTCATGTGGTTATGCAGTTGTGGGAGATGGCAAGTCCAAAAACTGTGGAGGAAACCAGAAGGTTGGAGACTCAGGCTGGAGATGATGTTCCAGTCTTGAAGCAGAATTCATTCTCCTTCAGGAAACCTCAGTTTTTGCCCTCCAGACCTTCAACTGGGTTGGGCATAGTGGTTTACATCTGTAATCCCAACACTTTGGGAGGTTGAAGTAGGAGGATCACTTGAAGCCAGGAGCTCGAGACCAGCCTGGACAACACAGTAAGATCCCCATCTCTACTAAATAAATAAATAAAATTTTAAAACATTAGCCAGGTGTCATGGTGCATGCCTGTAGTCCTAGCTACTCAGAAGACTGCGGCCGGAGGACCCCTTGACCCCAGAGCTCAAGGCTGCATCGAGCCATGATTACACCACTGCACTCCAGGCAACAGAGCAAGAGCCTGTCTCTATAAAATAAAATAAATTAAAGATCAACTGATTGGATGAAGCCCACCTACATTATTGAGGATAATCATCTTTACTTACCTACCGTCAATGGTTGTAGATGTGGATCAGATCTATGAAATACCTTCACAGCAACTTCTAGACTAGTCTCTGACCAAACAACTGGGTGCCATAGCCTAGCCAAGTGGACCCAGAAAATTTAACCATCACATAAGGGAAGAACCATTTTGTTTAAAAGGGATGTGGCCTGAGGAAATGGGATAGGGAGATCCCAGGGTGGGAGTGTGCCTGAGGTCAGCTTTTGCTGGAGAAGAGAGGAAGGGAAAAGAGACTTCCCAGGAAGTGCATGTGCTTCCTTAATAAAGAACACAAAGGTAGGAAGTCAATGGTGTAGAGCAGTTCCTCAGTAGCTAGATCAACAGGCATGTTTGGGGCATTTAATGGATATTTCTTTCCAATGGCCGTGCAAAGCATTGTCAGCCTGGAGCATTGATTCGTCCGCCATCCCATGTTGCATGTTTCACTTTGAGTCAAAAAGAAGACGACCTTCAAACTAAGTAACTATATCGTAACCTTTGTACTTCCCATAACGATGTTTGTTAAAAGGGACTTCTAATTTCTCAGTCTCTTTAGTTTGTAATACGGGGAACATAACAGAGCACACTTGAGGAGCTGTTTTGTGTGACAGATGCCCAGGCTGAGATGCTTGGAAAGTGAGTGGGTGGTGGGCAGAATGGTGGGGAGATATGCAAATACATATATGCTTTAAAAAATATTGTGCGAGAAATTTCATTCAGTTTAGGCAAATTTAAATAGAAGCTACTGAAATATATATATATTCCTAAAAAGAATAGCTGCATTATAGCAAGAATGCCTTTATTATCCCAAATTAGTTGCAAAAATCCCTTTCAAGACTTGACAGGAGGTACAAAAGAGATTTCTCACAGCATCACAGAGAAGAAAACCCCAGGATAAGAATATTCACACAATACAATTTTGTTTCATAACCATTCATACAGGCTTTTAATACCCAGCAATTACAGCAAAGAATAAGAAGAAAAAACGCTGCAAGAAACAAGAATGGAAGACTGGAGAGAATTCATACAAACATTGCAAACAAACAAACAAAAAGAATTCTAGTTAAAGTCCCTTAGGAATCCTAGGCAATCATGAGGTGGTATAAATAGGGTGAAATGAACTTTAGGGGATACCCCATCCTACATGGTTCAGTCGTATTTTAGAGCACATTTTTGTCCTTGGCTTTTCAGGCAACACTAAAATAACCCAAACTGGATGTGTGAAGCAAGGTGTAGCTGCCAAGTGGTCCACTAAGATGAAGAATGAAGGGGCTTGGCCTTCAAATATCTTAGAATCTAGTAAACATTCATTTATATGTTTATTCTGAGCAGTCTTGTAGCTTTTTTGAAGTCTTCTTTCTTGCCCAGAAAACTAAGTGCTTAAGAAAAGAAAAAAGAAAAAAAAAAAAGGGAAGAAATGTCTTTACTAGACCCCTACTAATCCTATTGCATTATAAAGACCAACCCCAAGGCCAGGTGTGGTGGCACATGCCTGTAATCTCAGCACTTTGGAAGGCCAAAAGGTGAGCCAGATAACTGAGCCAAAGTTGAGGAGCCTGCCACAGCCAGCGTGATGAAACCCTGTCTCTACTAAAATGCAAAAAATTAGCCAGGCGTGGTATCACGTGCCTGTAGTCCCAGCTACTCTGGATAGTGAGGCAGAAGAATCATTTGAACCCAGGAGGCGGAGGTTGCAGTGAGTCAAGATTGTGCCACTGCACTTCAGCCTGGGCAACAGAGTGATACTCCACCTCAAATAAAAAAAAAAAAGAGAAAGCAAACCCATCACTAAAGATTGTCCAGTCCTACCTTAATACGAGCCTATTCAATCTACCTCAAAGCCACAGTGTCAGACACGTAGAAGACACTGTATCAGCCCATGAGGATTAAATAAAAAGAAAGTTGAACACATGTTGACCTCAGAGAGCTTACATTCCAGTGGAGGAGACAGACGTGCACATAAACAATGTAAATAACAAAGCAAATCAAAGTGGGAAAGAAACTCAAAAGAGAGCGATTCACGCAAAGTTGGGAGCTAGAGAAGCTCTTCTGGAAAATAAAAAATTTTAAAAATACCAGCAAACTAACCCTGACTGAGATCCTACTAGGTATGCAGACATCATGCTGCCTGCCATTGATGTCAGGACTTAAAAGAGAAATTGAATTTCAAAAAAGAAGGTGTTTCAGGCAAAAAACCAATTCCAACAAAGGTTGCACAGAGACAGAGAGTGAGGCAGGCAAGATGGTGTAAGGCGATTCCAGGCTCTCAAGTCAAACAGACTCCAATGCAGTCCATGCTATGAGGGCTTCTTCTATACCCTCTCAGAACCTTTGTTTCCTCAATTGCAAAATGCAGATAATACCTGACAAATGGTGATGATTCAGTGAGGTGTTTGCAGATTGCTTTATGCTTAGTGTCTTATAAATGTTTGCTTTTAAAGTTAATAAAAATAAATAAGCCATGCTACTGTCTAACAAAATTTTTCTAATTAGGCAAATTGAATTCCTCTAACTTCATTTCATTTCTCATGTTCATTATTCAATGGACCTATTTATTCTCCATCTGCAATATTCAGATAACATGCTCATCGACATGATTACAGTTCACAGTTTTCCATATTTCACAGCCATTTCCCTCAGCCTCACTGTAAGTCTAGTGTACTAATGTGCCAATGTATGCACTAAATGCTCAAAAATATTTGCTAAATATCCCTGGTTTGTGCTGGGCAATTAGAAAAAGAACATAATTAGAAACTGCTAGCCACTTTGCTTTTTGTGGAAGTAAAAATCTCTCCATAAAAATTACTGAAATGCCATAGACAGAAATTTATGTGGGTATTAATAAAGTCTCTGAAATATTAGACATGCCTCCTAGGCTAATGTCCAAACTTACACCAGAAAGACTGTCCTTTGAGAAGAAGAAGGCGCTATGGTTAAGCAGGTGTACATCACCAACTTCTCGGCTGCAGGAAGAAGTAACAAGTGCCGTTAGCAGGTGTGGCCAGTTCAACTCATTCCCTCATTGACACCTGGCTTCTGCAGGGTTTGCACCAAACCTGCATGAAAAGATATGCACTTTACTAAACTGTCTATTTACATGCTTGAAGACAGTTCTATCTCAATTATCCCATAAATAGGTTTTAAGATAATAAAAAGATATGGGACCTGATAACATGGAGGGTATCCACTAGCCCAAAGCTCTTTTGTACGTTTTTAAATTGTTTAAAAATTGTTTAAGTGCTGATTTAAAATAACAGCAACAACAACTACCTTTCCATCAGTGGATGTTGATACCACAGGTGGCTACATTTATCTTCTCTCTGAAACTCCTTTAACAGGCTCTGCCCATTTGACCCATTTCCCTGCTTATATCTAGCAGAAGTGGGAGGCTTAATACTATGGTTTTCCCATATAAATTTACATTGATTTCTCTCCAACTATACAGAGTGAGAGGTGTGATGGGAATGAAATTGCATTTTCATGAAAGCAGTTGATACCTATTGTGCAATACTATGTTTGCCATTTTCAAATGCCATAGGCAGCTTAAAGAACGATGAAGAACTTCTTCATAAACATAGTAGGTGGCATCCACCTTCGAGACCTCATTTAAGTGACAGTAAAGAAATGAAGGCATTATAAAGCAGCACTGATACAGAAAAGGAGATGGAGGAGAGATTTCAGTGAATGATAGGACAGAAGATGAAATGGATGGGGCAGGAGAGAGAGAGCCATGAATTAGAGTAAACCATGCATTGTAGCCCAGGAGGGCAGTCTTCCAGGCAGAACTCCAGAGCTCAGAACCTAGAAACAGCAGGACCATGAAGGGTAGTGCCAAGGAAACAGTGAAATCAAATCAGGAAAGTAGACAGGGATGAGAAGAGCTCTGGGGAGGAAGATGAGGAAATCACTGAAGGTCAGTATAAGAGTCAATTGCACATACTTCAATATCCAAACAGGAAAATTCTGCAGAGGAAAGAAAAAAAAAAATCAGAACTTTATCCTAAGACATCTCACCACTGCAGAAGGAAGAACTATACATTCCAGTAGGAAGAAGTCCCCCAGTAAAAATGCTCTATCACCACTTATAATCCTGAAGTAAATCCCACTAGTTCACAAACTCCATTCACATTTACAGAGCTTACAGTCAGGTTTTAGTGCCTCGCCTTCAAATTAAAGGGGAGGCCAAAGATCACTAGCATTTAAGTTTCCATCCTGAAAGCAAAGACCAAAGTAAATAAATGAATGAATAAATAAATAAAACTAAAGAGTATTCATAAATAATTCTATGGCTCCAATTTATAGACTGATTAGAGAGATTATTGTATCCATAATGCAAGAACTGAATGTTATAAATGTTAAATTAGAGAAGGTAAAAAAATGAAACTTTAAGAAATCAAAAAACATGAAAAGTTAATAGAAGAATTGGAAAATAAATTGGAAAAACCTCCTAAAACCTCAAAATTAGAACTATAAAAGAGACAGTTTCAATAAAATATAGGGACACCACTGCACTCCAGCCTAAACTACAAAGCAAGATCTTGTCGAAAAGAAAAAAAAAAAGAATCATAGAGAATCAGTCCAAGAGGTCAAGATCCAATTGATAGGAGTTTATAAAAGAGATAGGAGAAAACAGAGGGAAGGAAATTATCAAACAATGGATTCAAAAGAATTTTCCAGAAATAAAAGAAATCTCCAGATTTAAAGTGATTCTAGATGACTACAATGAAAAAGGACCCATACCTGTGCCTTACCTGTGTGCAACATTGTGAAATTTTGAATACCAAGAATGAAGAGGAAACTCTAAAAATCAAGGGCAGTATAAAATTTTAAAAAATCAGGGTGACCTTCTCATCAATAACAGTGGCATGATGCCAGAGACAGTGGGTAATATCTTCAAAACACTGACCAAAAATTACTTTCAACTTAAAATTCTATTTATACCTATCGATCAAGAGTGAAAGTGAAATACAAACATCTTCAGAAATTGAAAGACTTTGAAAATTTCTTCCTACACTCACTGTATTAAGAAGTTATTTGGGTATACAAAGAATCAACCAAGAGGAAGGAAGACTCAGAATCAAGGAAGCAGTGAGACCAGACCAGGAAAGTAATAAAGAAAAGCCCCAGGAAAACAGCCATGCAGCACATCTACAGAGAAATAAGTCCAGATTGAAAAAGGAGAGGGAAGGACCCTTCATTTGGTATTGGGAGGTATCTCTGGAGAAAATTAGATTAAAAAGAAGATTCAACAGATTGGGAAAAGTTGGTAAAAACTGAAAATGTGATAAATACAAAAAGACAAGAAAAAAAGTAAAGCAATTATAAACTCCAGGAAAAACAAAAAGATGTACCAGGAAAGAAAGAATTTTATTTGGTTCTACAATTACTATTTACATAGCAACAATAACAAAATGATACATTAATATTCATCTTAGATACCCAACTTATAAAGGATGTATGGATGCAATATTTAGGGTTACAGAACATAATCAAAATGTTATTCATCATATTATAAAAGAAAGAGATGATAGAAATCGGGAGGTAGAAGGGAAGAAAGAGAGCTGAAGGATAAGATGGGGTACAAACAGGGCCAGTTTTGGGGTGTGCAACCAGTGTATTCACACAGTGCCCCATGCTTACTTAGAAGGTCCCCATGCTTTGCTTAATTTTTTTGTCTCCATCTTGAAATTCATAATAATTTTTGAACAAGGGGTCCTACATTTTCATTTTCCACTGAGCACTAAAAATTCTGAAGCTGGTTCTGCGGCTGGGTGCAAACTTAGAAGCTGACATACTCTCAGTAGTTAATGTAATAAGAAATAAAAGTCTACTTATACTTTTTAAAGTTACAAAGCAATCCAACAATAAAGGTACATGGAATGTGGTATGACAATATTGAAATATTGAAAGAAACAGTGATGAGGATGTGTAGACTAATTAAATCCTCATTTATCCAATCACAATAAAGAAATAACAGTATAAATACAATAGTTAGAGGTTGACAATAACTAACAGAAGAAATGGTTAAAAGAGATCAAAGTAGTTGTCCCTGAAGAACGAGACTTGAAATGGGGAAGGATGAACCCAGGGACCACTGCTTCTTATCATACATCCTAATACACTTTGTTTTATTATTTTAACCTTGTACATACATTACTTTCATTTTAAAAATTAACTTTAAAAGGATAACAAAAAATCATAACATAGCAAAGATATACCATAAACACATTCTATAAAATAATTCTACAAAGCAACAAATCATATACACAAATGTTCAAATTTACTTAATACAAATGTTATATGATTGATATCTTAAAACAGAAAGTGACAAGCACAGAACATGTATGACATAATTTCTGCCCTCCAGACATTTACTCATTTTATAAATCATGTTGTCTCTGTCAAGGTCAAGGCTAAATGGAGAAAGAAGAAATTATCAAAGCTGAGTAGCTTAACGGTGGTCACGTTTGCTTGAAAGGGCTATTTGTCTCATTTTTGAACAAAACATTGTTTTCAAATGCTGGACATTTGCAGATACCAGTACACTTTTCAGCAACTGGTCCTTAGTGTGGTAAAGGGCAAAAGAAGTAGAGCTCTTATCTCCTGAAAAATGAGGACTACTTGCTTACTAATCATTCTTAGTAACAAGGGATCAGTAGGAGGTTTGAGGAAATCAACTGGACTCTGACCAATCCGCTGCCTTCCATGGATTTTTTCCACTGCCTAATGCAGACACAAGAGTAACTCATTTTCGACAAGATTGAGGAATGATCGTCAGCAACGAGGTTACAACTGCCAGTTTGCTGATGTAGACACAGTGCATGAAAGCAACGTGTTTGGAAGATGAGCTCTGGTAATGCTACCAATATCTCATGTCATGAACAGAAGCGATAGTGAGTACTGCACAATCATTTAGCCTTAGACACTTTTGCCTTACAGGAAAGAGTAATTGAGGCAATACCTATAGCCCTGCTAAATAAAATAATTACACAATTTAACCAAGTCTTAAAAGCTCTACAGTTTCCATCAAATCCTCCTCCCCAGCAAAAGTTTTAAGAAAGAACAAAGAAATCGTAGCATGATAACCATAGCCCTTTAGGTGCATAAATTGAAACTTCTCTTTTTCCAGATCTTACTTAGTGGCAATATTTTAATAAACTGTCTTAATGCCAACACGCTCAAATTCCCTTGATGTGAAAGAATTATCACTACCAATCACATGATAATCTTTCAGTGTTATTTTAGTCTACCTGATCTCATATCCAAATAATGATAGAGTGATAGAACGTTGAGAAGGTCTACAATTGAGCCATTCTTCATGAACAAGGGATATGAAAAAGTGAAAATTCTAAAGCAAATGGTTGGCCAGACTTTTATGGCCTTTGAAATTTTGAAGTCCTGCCACGTTCTTCAGTGTAAAGGGAATTTTTTTTTTTTTTTTTTTTTTTTGGAGGACATATGTTTGCGGAAAGCCCGTGGTGAGAGATTGTCTGGTGATCCCTGATGAAGTCCATCCCATCCCACCTAAATGACAGTGTTTCCTGGGGAAAAATAAAGGGCCTGTCCTCTCAGGTAGCATCTCAGGAGGAGGTGGACCCTAACCTAAGAGATCAACCACCTAAGTGGCACTACACAGCCTGACAACAGATGCCCACAGCACTGGGAGGAAGAAAACAAGCCGTGTAGTAGGAAACAATGTGGCACAAAGCAAGTTGGAAGAGATGCAGGCACTGATTCTCTCCCCTGGAGCTGAAAGAAGGGGGAGTTATTGACCAGGCAGTAGGAAGGGGCCACCAAAATAAAGGAAGAACCAAAATACAGAAAGATGTGGCAGGACAAAGAGAGAGTACGTGGCTGGTCAGCAAAGGTAGCAGTGCATGATGACTGCCTCGAGAAGGGAATCTGGGAGCCCTGCCTCAGGAGCATTGATTCAAACACGGTCATTATAGACACATAAATAGTTCCAGCCAGCCGACTCTAGAAGGAAAGCATGGGACATGGGAGAATAGAAGAAATGAATTGAGATGGGAATATGACTTCTCTTTTTAACTTAACCCCCATCTTAGTAACTTATTTCACCAACTGTGACAATATTAATAACTTCTTTTTCTTTTAACTTTTCGTTATTGAATACAGCCATCACCGCATAACCCTGTTTTGGTCAACCCCAGACCACATATGTAATTGATCCCATAAGATTCTAGTGTTGTATTTTCACTGTACCTTTCCTATATTTAAATACACCAATACTGACCATCATGTTACAATTGCCTACAGTATTCAGTACAGCAATGTGCTGTATCGGCTTACAGTCTAGGAGCAGTAGGCTAGACAACACAGCAGAAGGGTACAGCAGGCTGTACCATCTAGGTTTGTGTAAGTATAGTCTGTGATGTTTGCACAACTACAATATCGCCTAATGATGAACTTCTCAGAACAGATCTCTGTCATTAAGTGACACATGGCTATAATTTCTTAGGAGTTGCCATAATAGTACAAAGAACTCATGTATTCTTTATTCAGATTTTCAGTTTTAACACTCTGCCACATTTGTTTTCATATTCTTTGTCTATATATAATACATGTTATATATTCTACATATTTTATGTTACCTTTTATGTAATATATAATTCTATTTTTTCTAAACCCTTTGAGAATTAGCTGATGATCTCCTGCCTCTTCACCAGAAAATCCTTCAGCATGCATTTTCCAAAGACAAGAACATTCTCTTCCATTATTATAACATTAAAAATTCAGAAAAGTTAACTTTGATTAAATAGGATTATCTAATCTACAATCTCTATTCAGATTCCACAATTTGTTCCAATAATGTCTTGTATTCCTGTTTTCCCTATGAGTCAGAATTCAATCTAGGATATGCATTGTAGCTAGTTGTCATGTCTCTTTAGTTTTTTTTATTCTGGAACGATTGCTCCAATTTTCCTCATTTTTCATGATACTTACACTTTTGAATATTCAGGCCAGTTATCTCTCAATTTGAATTAGAGTCAGGCTATGCATTTCAAGCAGAAATGCTGCAAAAGAGATGTTTTAAGTTCATCGCAAAGGGGTTACATGATGTTAGTTTGCAACATCCTAACTGGTGATGCAAACCTTGATTCCTTGGCTAATACGGGTTCCCATAGGTTCTTCATCATAAAGTTACCATTTTTACCTTTGTAATTACCAAGGACTCTGTAGGGAAGACTTTGAGACAGTGTAAATATTCTGTTTCTCTCCAAACTTTGATCCAATGGTTCAAGCACTCACTGATGATTCTGGCCTGAATCCTTCTTGACTCTGATGGTTGCAAAATGGGAAATTTTTTGCTGTACTGTTCTTTGCAGAGATTCGATTAGCTGCTTCTTTTATCATGTGGTATTTAACTTTAGGGCTCTTTCCCTTCCTCTCTGTGGATTTGTTTATCATCACTGTGGACTCAGGTGTTCCTACACAGTCCCGCGAGTTGCAATTCATTACTGAATTTCTTCCTTTGAATCCTCAGATTGTCCCTCATGGCCTGTGGGAGCTCCCTCAAGCCTTTCCTTTTGTCCTTGGTGGTGTCCCCACCATTCTGCGAGCACTTTCTTACTTTCTGACATAACAGGATGTCCCAGACTCATCTTGCACGTTCTGAATCAGCCACTTCTCCAACCAGTGTTGATTTGTTTTAATGGGGCATAATATCTAGAAACCAAGATCTAAGCACAGAGTGTGCTACAGGCAGTTTCCTACCAGGAAGCATCCAAGGTCAGTCTAGAATTTTTTTGTTTTATTTTTATTTTTTGAAGCCTTGCAGAAAGAGTTTCTATTTAGTCATATGATATTGAGAAAATCCAGAGAATATGATATCCATGTTGCCCCTATTTTATTTTCAAGTAAACCTTGTTGTGATTGTTGTGGTTGAGGTTACGGCGGTTGCTGTCCTAACATCCTGGCGTTGTCCGCGGAATCATGCTGCAACTCCAGCTGCAGTTGGCCACTTCTCTGACCAGTCATTTAGTGTCTACATTTGTCAACAGGTAGAAACTAAGCCAAATTAGCTCCTCCTGTACTTCTACCTTTTAGCAAGAATATCATCACTAAACAAAGGCAGCTATACCTGTCCTCTAGCAAGTATTCATGGAATCATAGAATCCACCAGCAGCTGGGTAACTCAGGATGCTAAAAAGCACTTCCTCAGCACACCAGCAAGGCTGCTATTTGAACCAGTGGTTCAATTCATGTCCTCTAAAAACTGATTTCAAACTGTTCACAGATGCTTTTCAAGCTTTTTGATGTCAACCTTCAAATACAGCTGAATTCCACTTCATGCTTTCACTGGCTGGACTGTGCCACACAAACCTAAATGTTCAGTGACATGTTATTTTAGCATACTTCAGCAAAAATAATTTGGGGAAAACAAAATAAGCAAAATCTCATGAGAGGAGCTACAATTGTTTCAGGCCAGCTTCAAAGTTGGAAGTGTTAGGATTAATCTACATTTCAACAGCTAGGGGGCATGGATTTTAAAAAATATTTATTCTACACAGTAATTTTTACAAGCATTGTAAAAATTATGCTTATTTATCTCCTTCCACTTAAATTTTTAATCTCCCAATTTAAGGAGGTAATTGGAGCTTCAGAGAGGATTGAATGGGAAATGGTTTCAGTAAGATCCCTTCTCAGATATCCTAATTAAGTAGAAATTTATTAAATAGAAACTAAAACAAATATTTTCAACTTAAGATAATATAAGACATTATCTGTATTATATCCATAAAAATATTTTCTGTCCAGGCACGGTGGCTCACACCTGTAATCCCAGCACTTTGGGAGGCTGAGGTGGGTGGATCATGAGGTCAGGAGCTCAAGACCATCCTGGCTAACACGGTGAAACCTCATCTCTACTAAAAACACAAAAAAATTAGCTGGGTGCAGTGGGGGGCACCTTTAGTCCCAGCTATTCGGGAGGCTGAGGCAAGAGAATGGCATGAACCCAGGAGGCAGAGCTTGTAGTGAGCCAAGATCAAGCCACTGCACTCCAGTCTAGGCAACAGAGCGAGACTCCTTCTCAAAAAAAAAAAGAAAAAAATTTCTACCAGTATGTTAATAGTTTTTATTCACTGAAGGATGAGATTATCTTCATGTTCTCATAATCATGACCTTGAAATAAACATATACTAAGCATTTGAGAAGTGAGGCAATTAATAGGAGTTGACTTTAATCATAATTGTACTAAATTAATCAGACACACTCTACTACATTCAGCAATAAACACAATCCCTCCACTCAGATGAAATGGTTGCATGCAGTGCATGCACGTCAGCAAATATTTATGGAGTGCCCGCTATCTGTAGCCTTATAAACCCTGTATAAGGTGGTAGGTTCATTGACATGTTAATGTTGAACAACACTTTTCTACAACACTCACTGCTAGTGGCCAGAGGACATGCTACCTTCTCCAATTACTACGACAAGTAATGACTTCCCCCTTGGGACACCCTGCACTTTCACCCAACACGTATGTGGCACTGACCTTTTCCTGCTTTGCATACTAGTGAAGAGTGGTCTGTCTCTTCTCTCCTTGCTAGATGATGAGCATCTGATACCTTTCTTTTTTTTTCATCCAGAGTCTAGAACTTCACCTTAATAAAAATTTGGTTAACTGATGAACTAATTAATTGATTTTTGAGGTAATCATTTGGAAAGCTAGGCCAAGTAATTCGAAATAGCAAGTGCTAATATCTCCATTAATCATCCCAATATCTCTTGAGGTCAAACTACCTCACTTTCTCTACCCTCTTAAACACACGATATACACACACTCCCAACCTTACCACCGACACCAATAACATTTTTTAAGTGCATATCAGAGCAAAGTGACTGCAGCTGGATGATCATTTCAGCAGCGACTGTCATGATGGTAGATGCGCTCCATGCACTTAGCACAGGCCCAGGCAACACTGAGAACACAAAGCCTATTCTTAGTATCAATTGGCTTCTGCCTTCACCACTCCCCTCCACACCTGCCAAGTGACCTGGCCTAAGCTACTCATCATTTCATTTTAGATTGACAGATGAAGAAACTATGCCCCAGTTTAACTTGAGATACTAGGGATAACCTGAGTTCCTACAGATAAAGCACCTGGCCACGGTGAACACATCATTAAGTGATGACTCTTGTTACATTTTAAGTCTAAACTCTTGTAACCTACTCCCACATAATCAGAACCCAGATGAAGCTCCCATCTACTTAATGTCCTTAACCGTAACTCCAACCAAGCCCTTTTGCCAGAGTGCCTGTCAACTTGATGTATTAAAATATATTCATCAGATCAACAAACACGTACTGAGCACTTACTATGTGGCAGGCCTTGTGCTAGGCACTGAGCAAACAATGCTGATGAGATCCACGCAGTGCCTGCTGTGGCTCTTCCCAAGCCTCAGAGCCCAGGAACCTAAGAGCCTCTGGAGCTCCTAGGTTAGGAAAGGTTACAGACTGTCAACCTTAAAAAAGACACTAGAGAAAATTATCTGTAGGTGTGTTGAAGTTAGTCTGGAATAGCAGTAAGGATTATAATCCGGAATGCATGGAATGGCAAGCTACAGTGCACTCAGTGAGGGAAAGGTGAGGGGGGATTTTATTAGCAAACCGAGATTGACATGAACTTCTTAGAAACAGAGTTTGTTGGTTCCAGAGGTTCAAAGTCAGAGTTGCTTTCAGTTCATTGGTGGAGATGCCATCAGTGGGCAAGTGTTCTTCCAAGAACATCTGATCTGAATTACTGTAGTCCTAAACAACGCCTAGTGATAAACCTTATCAGAACAGGGGATGCATAAAGGACATGAAAGGATTTTAGAAAGTCCTCAGAAGCAGTTCTCATCTCAGACATGTCAGCCTGAGCCTCCTCTCCTGTGGGCCTTTCTGGCCCTCTTCTGTCCGGGGATGGCAAAGGCGATTTCATTTTGGTGTCTGCAACTTTCACAGGACGAAAGACCCTGCAGTGTGAGGAGTGCAGTGAGAGGCTGTTGTTGGAGGGCCCAGGAAAGGACCTGGAGGAAGAGCAATAGGCACCAAAGGATGGGTGGGAATCAGACAGTTACAAAGTGGAAAGTCTGCTCCCAGAAGATGGAACAGTATATGCGAAGACCCAGAGCAAAGGCGGATGACTGTGCGTGGGAATTCATAGACATATGGAATACATGATGGAAAGTGGCTAGAGAGGGAAGGCAGCAGAAAGCACAGCATGTGGTGAGCAGCCTCGTACATTTCATGAACGTGTTTGAACCTGGAGATACCTACCATTCAGGGTGGTGAAACAGGGGCATGAGGAATACGATCAGATGGGAAGCATCCCTCAGGCCGGAAGGGAAGAATGGAGGTTTCAGATGAGCCAAGCAGGGCAGGAGGATTAGATGGCTACTGCAATGAGCAGGGCAGGAGCGAAAGGCGGCTCCAAGGCATAGCGGCAGTGGGAGGGAGAATGGCCATAGATGGCACTGACAGATACTAAGGAGGAAAAATCGTGGGTTTTTACATATAAAGATGTAGAAGAGAAAAGTGTTAAGGATAACTCCCAGATTTCTGACTTGAGAAACGGGATGAATTTTTTTAGATGGAGATAACAAGAAAAAGAGCAAATTTGGTGGAAAAGTTCCCAAGTTCTGCTTTGGACCTGGGGATGCGGAGGTGCCGGTAGGACGCTCGAGTGTACATAAGGGCTAGATAGCTGAGAAGGCCAGTGTAGCACTTGGAAGCCAGGCCTGGGTGAAGGATTACGTTTGGTGTGCTAGCGCATCGCTAGTACCAGGCTCGTGGCAGGAAGAAGGGCACAGGGAAGGCACAAGGAGTGAGGAGAGGGCCCCGACCAGGGTCTGTGGTACATTAATGGAAAGATGGCCCGGTTCCATCTTGAGTAAGTGTGCACCTGGGACATTAGCAAAACAGGAACAAAAAGAAAAGCTTGGGAAAGAATTTCATGTTTTCTATTTCAAAAAATACAAGAAATGATTTTCCCTTGTGGGGAAAGCCAGCACACGGTTAAGCCGTCATTATGGTCATTTTTCAGGTTAGCACTAAGTTGAATTGTATTTTCTTATGGCCAAGGAAGAAGAGCAGCTAATGCTGCCCGCAGTTAAGGCTCCTGGAGGTCCCAGTCCAATCCTGATGTAAGCAGCACCATGGGCTCAAACCTTCGGACGAGGCGAGCTTGTGGGGGTGGGGGGCTGGGGTCTGGGATCAGAGGCAGGCTGTGGTACAGGGAGGGTTAAGAAGGGCCCCCTACCCAGGCCTTCAGGATCCTGCAAGTAATCCTGCAAGAATCCTACTTGGTGAACTCATTAATTCATGGTATGCGGCCTGGGTGCTAATATGTTAATGCATTCCTCTTTTAAGTTGACTTTTTGCATTTTAAAGGAGAGGCCTTGGAGTCCAAGCCCAAACTGAAATGTAGAAATCTCTCCATCTAAACTTCAGATTCAGAGGTAAATCTTTAAGGAGAGAGGCCTATTTCTCTGTCAGGGGGCTGCCTTTCTGGCAACTTCTGAATCACACTACTTAGGTGGCCCAGCTCCTCCGCCTGCTCGTGTGGACACAGCCCTGGGGTGCTCATCGTTTCTCAGCTCTCTCTACAGCCGAGGGCCAGATGGTGTTCAAACCTCACCCCACCACCGAGTCCCAAAACCACGTCTGGCTCTTGAGATTCCAGCCATTTATAAAACTTCCGAAACGTCAAAGTTGGCCAATTTCCGTGTAACTTTAAGATTTGTACTCAAGGAACAGGCCCTGTTGCTGAAGTCCTGGTGTTGGCCGGAGAATGCCCCCAGGCCCACCAGCCGCCCTCCCATAACCGTGTTCTCACAGGGACCCTTGTAAACACTCTGTCCTCCACACGTGTAAATATTCTCAAGGTGTCTTAAAGAAACTGAACCGCTTCCAGTTCAGCACGTTATTAATAGCTGTTGATGATTTTCTCCCAAGTTCTCCTGTACAAAGAGGGAGGTGCGGTGGGGAATTCTGTTTACTTGCATAGCGAGAGTTACTGCTTAACCAAGCCGTGCTCAGCATGTTTGATAAGAGACCAGAAAGTAAGAAATGGTATTTTTTTCCTTTGGAAGTTAGCAATTAACTTATGAAAAGCATGGAGATGGGCCAGACTGATTCGCAAAGGTTCTAGAAGGTAGTATTCACCTGATACTCACTCCATGTCAGCAACTTGCTGTGTTTTAAACACAAAGACAGAGGAAACCTTACCGAAATAATTTCAGGATGGGCTGCAGATCGACTCAAGTAAAGACCAGTTCAGTTGTTTGAATGAAAGAGCACGTGGAAACCCAGAGTAAACTGGCAATAATTCCCTCACTGTGCTCGGCACACCTAAAGGCCGCCTTCTTGTTCTGCATTAACATCTACTGCTTGACCAAATTTAAGCCAGGCTCCCGAACTCTGCCCAGCAAGGTCCATCTGTGCACTTCCTTGCAGAATCCAGTTTTAGCAAGAACCCTACTAAGGCAGTGTAGCCAAAAGCCCTTGCCTTCTATACCTAATCAGGTGCCTCAGCCCTCACCATCTCCCAGGTGATGTCTGGTCACTTGGCCTGTCTTCGGCAAGAATCCTGTGAGGTCAGTTTAGCCAGAATGCCCCTCACCCCTGACAGTTCCTCCTCCTGATTTTCCATCCACCAAACCCGCCCTGCTGCTTATCTGTGAATCCCTGCTAGCCCGTGCGGTATTCGGAGTGGAGCCCAGTTTTACACAGAGGTCTCTTTTTCTGTTTGCAGCAACGCTGAATAAACTGTTTTTACCCCATTAACTGCTGTCCGGCTCTGCTCCTGCCTTGGCCCTCCCCACTGCCTGACGTGGAGGTCTACAGAGAAACTCACAATAAACCGAGGCACGACCAGCTACCAAAGGAACGTGGGGGGAGGAAGGCCCACTCTGGCTGTTCCAACCTTTGTTTGTTCTTCCTATGAGAAACCGGGGACCTCAATGCAAGGACATTCTCTTTAAAGCTTCCCTCTGGGGATGTACAAGGAAACAGTTTCCTGGTATTTTTCTTCTAAGCTACTTTGGAGGTCTGAACTTGAGGTACTATGATGTCAGGTGACATAATACCCGAAAGAGCAATAGACAGCGGGATAGACGGTTATAACCATACCTCTCAAAGGTCTACACGTTCACTCACTACTAAGCACATCCTGTGGAAAACGCCAAGAATACATTTTAAGAAACAAAGCCAATGGCCAGTTGTGCAAAATGTGTTCCCTGGCACTTGCTGGCACTGTGCTGGCATATGCTTTGGGGGGGGTGTGTCTTCAGGGGGCTATGAACTGTTCTTGGCATGCAGCATTGCAAGCTGGACTCTGTTTCAAATACTCCTTGTATATTTTTCTTTCCTCCTAGGTTTAAAATTGCTTTTTAAAATCTGTTATGTTATCAGAGGGAGTTGTGAACTCTTAAAATGTCACCATCATCTCTCGATCTATTTTCTCTCTGTTAAGTACTAGACCTTAATACATAACGTATTCATTGAGAAAACCGCTCCATCAACCTGCTTATGGGCCTGTGTTACAGCATTTGTGTTTCTCTGTTTATCTAGGTGTGTTTCTTCGTTTCTATGTTTGTGAAAAGAAGGATGTTTTTAAAGGGAGTTTTAGCAACTTGGTGTGAAGTCTGGGAAAGTCCCCCACTCCAACCTAGAATACTGTCAATGTGCTATGGATAAGAATTCATAAATTCATAAAAAGCCAGATGAAGACAGAATTGTGATGTCAGTGTATAACTAGCTCTGCTGATCTGACTGCTAAGACTGCTAAGCACCTAGTACCTAGGTCACTTCCCTTTGTGTGTCCTCATCCTCTCTCTCCTCCTTCTCCCGCTTCTCCTCCTTCTCTCCAGTGTGATCTGAGGAGAAACAATATTTGAGAATAGGAAGAAAACATATTTGTGGAATTTATTTTGAAAATTCAACCAGCCAGTCTTCTACACGAAGGACACACACACACTTCAACTTCCAGGCTCAGCAGCCCCCAAGTTTCCCTAAGCTTCTCTGGCCAGGGAGATTCACCAGCACACTCAGGCTGGCACTGATTCCTATGGTCCCAATCCACTCTGTCATTCCCAGCTGCACTCACCCTGGCTCGAGACAGTGCCTTCTGCCTTGGGCCACAGGTCTAAGTTGATTTCCAGCGCTAAAGCCTGGCTTGCATTTTTCTACCAAATATATCATTCTTGTCTCTTTTTGTCTGAGTTTTTGGGTTACATAGTCACATCTACAATTTTAGTCAACTTCCTGTCTGTCAGTGTTCCTCTGTGGCTTCCTTGATATAAATGGGTACATAAAATCACAGTGCACTCACAAATACAACCTGGGCTTCCCAGGCCAGCCCAGCCCAGCCCACAGGCAAGTCTGGGGTCTCTGGATGGTCAGACACAGACATTCTCAACCTCTGCCCACACTCACCATCCCAGGACCCCCAATTTCTCTTCCAATTTGCCCCCTTTCAAAACGTGTCAATTCCTCCTCAATGACCCCGCGGTATCTACCTTTCCGTGAGATCTGCTGAGGGCTCTGGAGCCCACAGAGCAGCCGGTGCCATGGGAGCGAGGAAGGCACTGCCCTGCTGGGACACTGCAAGCATAATAGTTTCGTTGCCCAACGTGCACAGCAAGTCAATGTGCCGAGACACCAGGTCGCAGCAAACAACAGGTTTAATCGTAGGGTCACTGAACAAGGGAATGAGAAGGAACGTCAAATCCATCTCCCCGAGGAATTTGGGGTTAGGGTTTTTATGGATTTTGGATGGGACCAAAGTGTGGACGTTCTTGACTGGTCGAAGAGTGCAGAGTGAGGTCAGGGGGCAGGGCAGGGAGAGAGGAAGGCGTTGTATTCTCATGCTGATCCCACTCCCCGTGGAGGTCCTCAAATTGGTTTCTGGAAATAGGGGTCTGAAAACCCTCTTAAGCGATCCTTAAACAAAAGCCTTATGATTCCAGCGTCAGAGCTGCTGTCTGAAGGAACAATGGGAACACAAATGGTCAGACTTGTGGACACAAGGAAGTGGGCCACGGTGCAGCCTGGCTTATGCTGAATTATAACTCTGTTTCCATCCGGACAGAACCCAGCGTGCTGTTCTTGTCAACCCTGTAGAGGCGGTTTCAGCACCACAGACCTCACCATGGGAGAGATGGGCCTGCTGCGTGTACAAAAGCTGTCCCTTGTGAGGGCAGTGAAGTCCCCATCAAGGGGTCACCCTCCATGACTACCAAGCTGCTGGGATCCATCATCTCTTATGTCAGGAGAAGCCACCGGACCTGCTGGCAGGGAATAAAGGCACACTCTGCTCCCTGACCCCCCCCACCATCACCTAGGGGACAGGCTGGTGCACACTAGGAATAACACACCCCTGCATGGATGTGAAGTCAGCTTCCCTTCCACAGCAGCACACATGCTTTCCACATGTCCTCTGGAAAACAGCTCCCAGCAGACCCACCACAGCCCCCACAGGCCAGCCCAGCCACACCTGAGTCCCTGAGTGAACGATGTGCTCCAACGGCGATCCTTGCCACACATGAAATACGGTGTCCTGCATGCCCTGTCTCGGAGGTGGGAGCAAGCTCTGGATCCTCCCGTGTTTTCATGTCTGTCTGTTGGTGGTGAAGGAAAGCAAACTCTGTAAAATATCTAAAGAGGTTTATTCAGAGCCAGTATGAGTGACCATGGCCCAGGGAGCAGTCTCAAGAGGTCCTGAGAAACTGTGCCTGAGGTAGTTGGGTTAGAGTATGGTTTTATACATTTTACGGAGATAGACGTTATAAGCAAAGACATAAATCAATACATGTAAGATACACATCGGTTCAGCACGAAGAGGCAGTACATCTCAAAGTGGGGACTTGCAGGTAGAGGTGGATTCAAAGATTTTCCGTTTGGCAATTGGTTGAAAGAGTTAAGCTTTGTATAAAGACTTGAAGTCAGTAGAGAGAAATGGTTTAATTAAGATAAGGCAGAGTGGAAGCCAAGATTCTTGTTATGTAGATGAAGCCTTCAGGTAGCAACCTTCAGAGAGAATAAATGGAAAAGGTTTCTTTTCAGGCCTTAAAAGGCGTCAGACTCAGTTAATCTCTCCTAGATCTGGGAAAGGCCTGGTTGCATTAATAGAGATTCTCTACAGATGCAAATTTCCCCCACAAAAGACAACTTTGCAGGATCGTTTTAAAATACATCAAAGGAATATATTTTGGGAAAAATATTTTTATATCCTTCAGGGTCTGCCATCTGTCATATGACACTATACCAGAGTCAGGTAGGAATTTGGTATCTTATTGCCAAAAAGAGTCTGTTTTTTCTGTCTTACGATTTCCATTTTAATGTTAATGCTGGTCAGTTGTGCCTAAACTCCAAAAAGAAGGAGGTATGAAGAGGCACGTCCAACCTGCCTTCCCTTGTGGCCTGCAATTCAGTATTTTGGATTTCTCTGGGGTCCCCTTGGTCAAGAGGGGGCCCGTTCCATTGGTGGGGGTGCTTAGGATTTTATTTTTGGTTTACACAATGATTACATTTTAAAATATGTTTTTCATCTTTAACGCAACGATTTTTTAAGGGAAAGGGGGCTGGGTTAAAAGGTCAGTGAACTAATCAGGGGAAAAAGGCAGCATTTGGGAAGGAAACGAATGCTCTCGTGCCATTCCTGGACTGTGGTCACTGGACACCTCTCCTCAGCCACTCTTTTTTTCTGTGGTTGAGAAAAAGGCCTCAACGGAATGAGATCAGCTCCTCGCTGGCGTCCCCTTGGAGGTCTGCGCCAGAGCTCTCAGGTCACAAGAGAGCAGTGGGGGACACTGCCGGGCAAGTGGCGGAGGAGCCTGCATGCTTATTAAACACCACTGAGCACTGGGCACCACGCACACCCCAGCTGCTTCATCCTCTAAACTACCCTGGGTGTCCTCATTCTCAGTGCATTTTACAGATGAAGACACTGATGCCCAGGAAGGACCATTTGCCCCAAATCACAGAGCCGATGATGATGGTGAGAAGGTCACCCTGATTCCAAACCCCATGCCTTTTTGTTTAACTGAAGCTTTCCTCAAGACTAAAATGTATAGACTGGCCCAGGAGAAAGGACAAGACCCAGAGAAACCTCAGAGATCATGAAGAATATTCAGTAAATGGTGAATGTAACATTACGGCATCATAGCTTTCCTAAATGCACACTGTGTGCCTCTTGCTGGAGCTGTAAGGAGCATCCATCATTATTGGGTGATGAAGAATTCGCCTACCAAGGAAATTCTTCACTTCTCTACTTCAACCTGGTCACGTTGCTACGTCTCCGGACCACCTGGGATCGAGTGACATATGGACGAGCTCTAAAGTCCTCTACAAGTTCATATAACATGAGGAGTGAGCCTCTGAGAGTCACAGCAGTGGCATTTCCCAAGTACCCAACCTAGAGGGAAGTCCAAGCTAATTTTAAAAACTTTGCTCTTAAATGGGATCTAAATGAAAATCTCACTGCTCCTGGCCCTTCTTGCTTTGGCGGGGACACATGGGCCAGATGCTTGGGCCAAGTCCTAACCCAGGTGATTAGAATCTGACTCTTTCGCTTCTGGTCCCACATTCAAAAGTCCTAACAAAAGTACATCTAGATTTTGTACTAAAGGGTTGATTTGATTAGTTCCACTCTAAAACTGTGTGCTAGTTCTCCAGTTCTAATGCCCTAACCAAATGGAATAATAATCAGTGGCTTGCATGACCGCAATAAAGAGGAATATCCAAAGTTTTAAAATGTGCGTTGTTTTTCTCTATTTTAAATATTTAATCCACATCATTAACTAACATGTTAATAATTAGTAATTTTAAACAATGTCTCCCTCTGTTTCATATTTTATCACATGTACTGTGTATCGCTACAGATAAATTTCCGGACATATGCAGGGAAAATTGCATATACTTTTCAGGTTCACTTTACTAAAAAAAAAGAAATCAGAGTTGTTTCACTTAAGTTTTGATACTATGATTCTAGTTCTTAGGTGTTACATGAAAAACATTACAGGTCTCCATGAATATTTCTCGATTTAAAATGAACGCTATCCTCCACATACAAACTCAATTTGGCATTTGTTTTAATCCTCCTTTTCCGATCCTGAACCCTGTCTCTGTGAGTTGTGCAATCTGTGTAACCTCATTCAGAGCAGCATGCTGCCAGTATCAGATACGACACTTCACAGACTCCCGGTTTTCTCATATTAGTCCAACTTCTAATCCCCACTCAACCAGAGAGAGATGGAAAGAGAGATAGAAGGTACTGAAGAAAGACTCTATTAATTTTATAGCCATTCAACTAAACGATTACTCCTGCAACTTCTAAGTTCTCATTTAGCCATCTGGGAAAGTATGCCAAGACATAACACTAAGACAAACAAGTACAAAGCTTGTTTGCGTTTTGCAAAGAGCTGGAAATCAAATACATGTTTACCGTAAGCTAAACTCCATGAGTGTTCTAAGTAAACGTTATATAAATCTACACGTATATTCCAGCCCTGATTTGAGAGTAGGAAGGAGGAGAAAATGTTCTTCCTTCCCCTCCCTCCGTGACATTAAAATTCTGTTCAGTTTAAAGCATTAAAACAGAAATTGTTGAAATCTAACAGCATTTTTGGTTAAGAGAACAGATTCTGAGCCAGATCTCCTAGGTCAGAATCCTGGCCATATAACGAATTGTGTGACCTTGTGCAAATTACTTAATGTCTCTATACCTCACTTCCTCATCTGCAAAATGGAAACATTACAGGATACCTAACTCATAAGAAGCTATGAGGATTCAATGATTTAACATTTATAAAATGTTAATATTTTAAAATATTTGATAAATAAAAAAGAAAACACTAAATCCCACCACTGGGCGTGAGCCAGCTCCAGCCTTTAAGGAAATCAACAACTAGTTAGGAACATGAAACAAAGGTGAACAGCAGTACAAAGAGACATAAAACAACTATTAAACCATTACTGGCTTTCGATAGTGACTCTGGGTGTTCAGTGACTAGAATATTTGCCTAAAAACAGACAACAGTTCTGTAGTCCTTTGAATTGATAAGGTAATCCAATATTTACACTGAAAGTCATAAAGCCAAAAGTCACTTAATTTATCACAATGGCTAGGTCTAACACTATGGTGAAGAAGGAAAATTATCCATCATCTTGGACCTTGTCATCGTGGGGTCCAAATCTGAGCTATTAGTTTTGCTGCTCCCTTTTTTTTCACCAGATGGAGTTAAGCGTAAATAAGATGCCCTCCGTGTTTCCGGCCTGAAAGAAACAAATTCCAATGTATGTTATAGCATCATTGAAAATGCTAAACAGTGATGACGGTAACACATAAAAATTTTCTCACCTGGAACATTTAAACAAGTGTCAAATTTGGAGATTCAACATAAAAAAGTCATTAGCTTCTTCACTTTTCTAACTTTAAAAAATTTTTTTATTTTTGCTTTTCTGGGCACATAGTAGGTGTATATATTTATGGGGTGCATGAGATTTTGGTGCAGGCATACAATAATAATCACATCAGGATGAGTGGGGTATCCACCACCTCAAGCATTTATCCTTTCTGTTACAACAATCTAATTACACTCTTAGTTACTTTTAAATGTACAACTAAATTGTAATTGATCACCCTACTGTGCTATCAAATAGTAGATCTTATTCATTTCTATTTGTTGTACCCATCAACCACCCTCCCTTCAACATTTTAATAAAAATGGAAGTCTATTTTAAGGTATCCACTCTTCCTATGTGGCTAAAACATGACCTTATTCTACGATGAATAAAAAAGAGATTGGGGGAAAAAAACCGCCTGTTCTAGAGGACTTTACCATCTCACTGGAGAGACAAAGCACAAAGATGCTTCTGAGACAACCATAAAATCCTATCAGGATCACGCATATGGAAGTGCCCAGGAGGGTGAGCCTTCACTATGGAGACAAGCCTTAAACTGAGTCTTAAGAAGGTGAATTTTCTGGTAGAGGTATGCATAACATGGAGCTACAGCCAGCCTTTGAAGACAAGTTAGTGGTAAGTAAGGAATTATAATCCATGCCACAGGGCTGTAAGGCAGGGGTAGCCCTCCGCTGGATGGACCGTTCAACCAAGCTGCACTAGGGCATTCCGTACTGGCGCACTGCTGGGATGAGCATTATTGACAGGGAGGCACTCTCACCTTTCTCATGACTTACTAGATGCAGACACTAGTGGATGTTCTGATTTTGGAAGATGGGACCATATATTTTTTGATAGACTGTGAAAAATAACAGAAAAATAGGAAATCGTGTGTGTTTGCTTTGGACTACATTGGCAATGGAATAAAATGAACAGGCTGGGAAGCTAGCAGCAGCAACACAGAGGAGTCAGCATCGGACAAATCTGCAGTGGCTCTTGCAGTAGGATTTGGAATTGGTACCACCTGCTCAAAGGCCTTCAGGGGCCAGAAAAGTAAGTAACTGTGTGAAGCTGAGCAGGATAAGGGAGAGGAGAGACAGGGGCAGTTGTGGAGAATTTGGGGAGCCTGGCCCAATGCATTAAAACACACTCTCCTGGCCCCAAGAAGCCTCTGCAGGCAAGATTTGACGCTCTGGTTGTGTGATGCCAGGCAAGTTACTGAGCCTCTCTGAAGCCCTTTTTTATCTACAAACTGGAGATAACCACGCTTGCTTTGAAGAACTGTGGTGATATGTAGGTTAATAAATAACTTCCATTTTCAGCAAAATTACAGATTTAATAACTAGAAACTTTCCCACTACAATACAATTAGATATGCCAAATTAAATATGGGATTTATTTTAAATGCATAGTTAGGTGACTGGAAGTAACTCCCCAAAGCCTATAAATAAAGAGGAAACCAAAATCCATGGTGAGGATGGTGGTCGAGTGCAGTGGCTCGCACCTGTAATCCCAACACTTTGGGATTGGATCTACCCACGTTGCTTGAACTCAAGAGTTTAAGACCAGCCTGGGCAACAAGTTGAAACCCCCCAACCCTGGTCTCTACAAAAAATACAAAAAACAAAAAATTAGCTGGCGCAGCTACTTGGAAGGCTGAGGTGGGAGGATCAATTGAGCCCAGGAGGTCAAGGCTGCAATAAGCCATGATCGCACCACTGCACTACAGCCTGGGCAACAAGGCAAGACCGTGACTCAAAAAAAAAAAAAAAAAAAAGTGAAGATGATGTGAGCCCACATTGTGGCAGCATGGAGTTGGTTGAGAAGGTGTGGCAGGGATTTATCTCAGTTACCCAGAGGAGCTAGGAGATGAAACTGAAACTCCCATATACAGGCAAGACCCTTGAAGATAACTCAGGAGAACAATGAACCCACCAGCACAGGCAGAGAAAGAGAAAGGCTTTCTGTCTCTCACCGGGTGGCATTTTTAAAGTTCCCTCTGGAAATTCAAAACTTTAGGTTAGATCTCACACACATTTAGGTATCAAACTTGCTACCCAAGATGATGCAAAAGTAATACAAAAATGTATCCATGGACTGCGGTAACCTTGAATAGAAAACCAATGCACGACTCTCAAACATGAGTTCACACACAGCACACAAAGAAAGAAACTACCATGAGTGAGAGCCAGCAGACAAAACAAGCAGTAGGATTCAGTAAGAACTTCTGAGAATAGAACTCTTGTATAAGACTAAAATAATAAAATTTTTAATGATTTAAGAAAAGGATAATCAAATATGTAAGAAACAAGATGAATGACAATGAAAATATAATAAGATGAAAAGTGAATAGGCAGACTTAAAAATATAGAACTTATAAAAATAAAATTAGGGTTAATGTATTAAAAGCATCTTAGTGCATGTGTTGCACAGATAATTAGACAAAACTGAAGAAAGAATTGGCAAACTGAAGATAAACCTGAGTTTATTACACAGAATCTAGAAAAGAAAGAGAAAGAGATTGAAATACGTGGAGGATAAAATGGAAGTATCCAGCAAATATCTAACTGGAATTCCAGAAGGAATCAGCAGAGACTGGTATTAAAAGAGACGTTGTCTAGAAATGAGGCATATAAGATGCCTAATATGTTTGTTTCTATTGATTATATTCATGTGACTCTGAAGTTTAAACGCCATTAACCACAAGAGCTCTGTGATTACTGTAGGCCTTCTATATTGTGGTATAGTCATGGCATTTTATGCAAGGAAAGAATTTTAAAGGTAAGCTAATGATGTAACCTGATGAACAAACCTGAGTTTTCATCCTAGCTCTGTCACTTACTAGGCACACTTATTGCTTCAACTCCCTAAGCTCTAGTTTCTTCAACCATAAAATGGGAATAAAAACAATTAATCTCTAAAAAAGGTTTCTGTGAAAATAAAAAAAAATGCATGTGGAACACTTAATATAGAGTCTGGCACAGAATGAGATTCAACAAATGGGAACATCATTTCTTCTTTTCATTAATTTTCACTTAGGATGAGAAAACAGAAGCTAAATAACTGCTCTGTTGTATTAGCAATAGAACCAGGATTAGATTCCAGCTCTCTCAACTCATATTCCTGTGCTTTTTCTGCCATACTTCACTGCCTCCCAAACAGAGATTAGGAGCTTCAGGTTGCCTTTGAACAGCCACATGAAACTTAGGAGCCATGGCCTAAGATCCTTCCCTCTTGGTTTAAGATGACTTAATATATTGTGTGAAGACACAACAAGCCGTCATCCAAGACACAAACAAACAGCCCAGGTGTGGTCACTCATGCCTGTAATTCCAGCACTTTGGGAGGCCCAGGCAGGAGGCTTGCTAGAGGCCAGTAATTTGATACCAGCCTGGGCAGTGAGATCTTGTCTCTACAAAAAGAAAAAAAAATGATTTTAATGAGTCAGGCATGGTGGCATGTGCTTATAGTCCTAGCTACTCAGGAGGCTGAGGCAGAAGGATAGCTTGAACCCAGGAGTTCAAGACTGCGGTGAGCTATGATTGCGCCACTGCACTCCAGCCTGTGACAGAGCAAGATCTCGCCTCTAAAAAAATAAAAATAAAAAAGGACATGAAAAAATAAATATTCTGATGAAAGTATAGGCCTGTGGAGAAGGAATTTCTTTTTTTTTTTTTTTTTTTTTTTTTTTGAGACGGAGTCTCGCTCTGTCACCCAGGCTGGAGATGCAGTGGCCAGGCCAGCTCACTGCAAGCTCTGACTCCCGGGTTCCCACCATTCTCCTGCCTCAGCCTCCCGGCCAACTGGGACCCTGGCCGCCGCCACCTTGCCACGGCCCCTGAATTTTTTTGTATTTTTAGTAGAGAGGCGGGGGTTTCGCCGTGTTAGCCAGGATGGTCACCGATCTCCTGACCTTGGCCCAGTCCATGCGTCACCGGCCTCCCAAGTGCTGGGATTACAGACTTGAGCCACGGCGCCCGGCCGAGAAGGAATTTCAAGCAGAGAAATGAGGAAGCAAATCCAATACCTCAAGGCATTTCAAGGAAGGGTCAATGGCAAGTCCGCCTCTCAGATGGGCAGGTGTGCAGAGGCACCAGTCCCTTGCTGTGACCATCCCAGTGAACAAGGGCGCTCGGGTATTTCAGGGAGACGCCTCCTCCATGGTATTTGGCAAATAGCCTCTGAAGTTCAGCCGGAAAAAAAATCAGTCAGTATCAACCTTACAGAGGTTTATGTGCTTCAGTAGCACACAAAGAAAATTTGTGATTGTCTGTTTTCAGAGATGGAGTTCATTGCTGCCCCTGAGGGAATCTGCAAAGGCGGCATCCTATGTGCTGTCAGTAATCTAGTCACTCCCTTCCCCTACAGCTTTGGAACTAGTCCCTTGTTTATTCAGTAAGTATTCACCAGGAAACTGTGATGTCTTTATGAGCCTAATATTTTAAACATCATAAGAGAGAGATTATACTCTTTGTTTTCATGTGTTTCCTGGATGGCAGAATTCTAAGTACTTAATGAGGTACTTAAAACCCTCACTGTGAACCTTATGGATTGAGGAAAGTCTTCCTCAGTGTCTTAAACAGGATCAAGCACTTTGCTGATAGAACGCCATATTGCTATGTGTGAGGAGAGTAATTATTAATAATTAATGCTAATGAGACTCCCACTACTGGCTAACGTAGACTAAAAGGGACTAGATTAACCTTCCCACGAGAAACACTAAAAACCAGAAGAAGAAGTAAAAATAAAAAAGAGCTTTCACAAATTAGATTTCAGGCAACACAGGACAGTGATTCCTAAGAGAGATGAAATATGTGAGGTGGGCTTTACAATTGTCCTAGTTTACCACTGAGAGAGAGTTTCCAGGCCTGGGTGCAGCGAAGGGGAATGTAGGTGATGCAGTGCACTCTCTCTCAGCCAGAGAAATGGAGCTGTAAGTCTGCAGAAGCCAAGACAGTTACAGTTTGCAGCACAAAGTACTTGTCGTTAGCTAAGTACTGATAAGGACATGCATGTGAGAAAACTACCCAAAGTCTGGGAAAGACCACAGAGAAGGAGCAGAGGAAATAATCCCTGGAGGTGACACAGAATCATAAGTAGTTTATATTCTCATCAGCCAGAGTGGAAAGCCACATCATTCATGGAGTGTCAGGAATGGTACTTAACAAGGTAACTTCGCATAGTAACCCAGCAGCAAGGAAAAACTAACTCTAGACTGACGGTTGTACTGGTAACAGCCCCCCTCAAAAAAAAACAAAAAAACTTAAAAGCAAACCTTAAAATCATCAAAGCATTTCTACGTATTCTGCATCTCAGAACAAGCCTCAAGAATATTTCTAAGAATACAAATATAGGAATCATCCAAATAACTAAAATGTATAATGTCTGATATCTAATCAAAAATTACCAGGCATGTTGCATACCCATTTCATAGTAGCAGTATTCACAATAGCCAAAAGGCAGAAGCAATGCAAGTGTCCATTAATGGACAAATGGAAAAGCAAAATGTACATACAATGGAATATTATTTAGCCTTAAAAAGGAAGTAAGTCTTGTCATGCTACAATGTGGATGAGCCTGGAGGATATTATGGTAAGTGAAATAAGACAGTCACAAAAGGGCAAATACTATATTAGTTCACTTATGTGAAGTATCTAAAGTAGTCAAATTCATAACAACACCAAGTAGAATGATAGCTGCCCAAGGCTGAAAGTAAAAAGACATAATGGAGAGATACTATTAATGGGTATAGAGTTTCAATTTTGCAAGATGAAAAGTCTCTGGAGATCTGTTGCACAACCATGTAAATATACTTAACACTACTAAACTGTAAAATATATATATAAAATCAGGCATGCAAATAATTCATACTGAGGAGAAGATACAATCAATAGAAACAAACTTGAAAGTGACAGAATTAGCAGACGAAGACATCTAAACAGTAACTTAATTGTATTCTATATGTGTAGGAAGCTAGAAAAAAATAAGCATGTTAAATAGCAACATGAGAGCTATTAAAAATAAAAGATCCAAATCCAACTTCTACAGTTGAAAATACAATGTGTGAGATAAAAAACACACGGGACTGGATTAACAGCAAATTGTACACTGTGAAGAAATAAAAAGATTAATGAACTGGAAGACATGGCAATATAAATCATCTAATATGAAAGAAACACAAAAGGAAAAAAGCCAAAAAATAATTACATAAAAATATAATGAGTAAGCTATAGGGCAACTTCACAGGCTTAATATATGTTTTTCTGACTTTCCAAAGAAGTGGAGAGAGGAAAGGAGACAGAAAAAAGGATTTGAAGAAATGACAGCCAAAGCTATAGTTCAATGAAAACTATAAACACACACATTCAAGATGCTCAACAAGTCCCACTGACAAAAAAAAAAAAAGAGGAAAACTACACCAAGGCAATCAATTTGAACAACAAATTTCTCAGAACCAGTGACGAAGAAAAAAATATTTAAAACAGCTTCACACACACACACACACACACACACACATACACAAAACATATATATGCAGAGGCACAAAGATAAGAGTGTCAGTAGATTTCTCAATGGAAACAATGCAAACCAGAAGACAGTGGAGCAAAATCTTCAGAGAAAAGAAGACTGCCAACTCAGAATTTTTATATCCAACAAAAATGAGAGAAAATAAATACATTTTCAGACATACAAAATGCTAAATTATTCATCACCAGCAGACTCAAACTACAAGAAATATTAAAGGAAATCCTTCAAGCAGAAAGAAAATGATACAAGATAGAAAAGAAAAGAAGAACCTTTAAATATAAAAGAAATGTAATAAAGTAAGAATTTTAAAGTGTGTATAAATAAATGTAATGTGAGGACAATATGGCAAATGCTAAATGTAATGAGTAAACAAGTGTTCTAGGACACACACAAGAGAATGACTAATTTTAACCAGTAAGAAGATTGAGTGAAAATGAGTGAAGATTTACCCAGGAAATGATATCTGAATGGAATTTTGAAAGACAGGTAGGGTTTCAACATATGGAAATGAAGGGAAGGACATACTAGACAGATGGGAGAGCATGAGATAAAAGTACAGAGTGTGTATTGGCAAAGATAAGTGATCTTAGACGAATAGGTCATAAAATGCCAGAGTGCACTGGAGCCCGGAGGTTCCAGTGTGTGTGAGTAGACAGAACTGGAAACATCGATAAGACCTGAATTATCAGAGCCATGATGCTTTGTGCAAGAGCGTGGTCTTTCTATGGGAAACGGGGAACTGCTAAAGTCTTTTGAGCCGAGATATTTTATGTTTCGATCTGCTTTAGGAAAATAACTTTTATCAAATGTGAAAGATCAAAGAAGAGAGGGAGGGAAGGCCAAAAAATAAATTCAGAAGTTAAAAAAGCAATCACAAGGAGTGGTTGAAGAAGCCCAACATAAAAAATAGAAAGGTAGGAATGTATATGAGAATATCTCAGAGGTAGAACCTAAGGACATCTTAATGAATAGAATGTGGGATATGAGAATTAGGGAAGAACCAGGTTTACCCTAAAGACACTAACCTGGGTGGTTGAAGAAGAAATGGAGGCAACAAAAGAGAAAGAGTAGATCTGAAGAGGAGAAGAACACTGATTGTTTTTGGAAATGCCGAGTTTAAGATAATGTCCAAGTGGAAGGAATTCACAAGTTGTTGAGATACTGAACTAATTATCTGAGGGGAATGCCAGGGTTAAAGAATGAGATTTGGAATTATTTGCACAGAGATAATGACTGAATCCCAAGTGTCTGCAATAGCCCTAGACAGAAGTGTGTGGCCATCTCATAGAAAAGGACATCAAGAATACCTGTATTAAAAGTGAGGGCTAGGACCCAGAAAGGAGTCAGAAGTCATCAGAAGTAGGAGGGAAACTAGAAAGTCACCATTTTCCATGAACCAAGGAAGAAAGTAGGATCCAGGCTCTGAGCATTGTTACCATTCCCTGCCATGTCTGCCAGGTAAGCACCTTTCCCCGCTAAGGACCAACTAAGGCATCACCTTCTGTGATGCTCTCCTTGACTCCCTCACATAGACTGAAACCCTGACTCCCTTGGGCTCCTGTTACACATTGTACACACCTTTATTGTGGCACTCATAACATTATTATAATGTCTGTGCTTATATTATAATGTAATGTGTATGTGTCTTTCCCTACTAGATTGTGAGCTCCTAGACTTGCCCAACACATAGGAGGATTCCAATAACATTTGTTTAATGCATGCATGCATTCCAGCTCTGTCAACTTGCACACACAGGAGCCTCCTGGCCCCAGTGTGGTCTGACATTTTATGACCTAGCCATCTAAGATCACTTATCTCTGCAACAGACACTCTGTACTTTTATCTCATGCTCTCCCGTCTGTCTAGAATGTCCTTCTCTTCATGCGTGCATTGAACAAATATTTAGCATGTGCTACTATATGTGCTAGGCACTTTACAGGTCCTAGGGATGCAATGATGAACAAGACAGACAAAGATACCACTCTTGCAAAGTTTATATTCTAGCATTGAGGATAGGGATAGGAAACAGATAAAAAGTAAACAAATTAGTGACAAAGAAAATTTTATTTTATTTTGTAGTAAGTTCTGTGAAGGAAAGAGCACTGGCTGGTGTTTTGGAGTGTGCTGGGACAGAGTCTAGGTGCCAATTTAGGTTTTGTGGTCAAGGGAGGGCTCACTGAGTAAGTGGTGTTTGAACCAAGGCATGAATGAGAAGAAGACAGCCATGCAGAGTGCAGGAGCAGTTGTCCAGACAAAGGAACAGATAATGTACATTTTTCTAAAGAGAAGATACTCAAGAAACAGAAAGAAGGTCAGTGTGGCTGAAGCATAAGGACAAGGGCACATATGGAGGAAATGAAGTCAGGGAAATGAGCAAGAGCCAGATCATGGGATGCTGACATGATCTTGAAGGTAATAGTGAGGAAGGAGTTTAGATTTTTCTCTTAAGTGCTTTGCAAAGCTCCTGGATAATTTTAAGCAATGAAATGAACTAATTTTAATTTGCATTTTAAAAATACCATATTGAATGCTATGTAGAGAATTGAAAGAATGAATGAGTGGATGGATGGATGGATGGATGGATGGATGGATGGATGGATGGATGGGATGGACGGATGGATGACTGGGATGGATGGATGGATGGATGGATGGATTTTTGTAGAAATTTGAGGAGAAAGAATTTTGTGGAAATAAAAGTTGTAAGAAGGGTCAGAGAGAAGCATGGTACCAGTTGAGGAGAAGGAGACTTTGGAGAGAAAAAGTTCAAGCTAAAAGAAATTATAGCTAAAACAAAGTGACAGAGGAGACCACAGAAGATGCAATCAAAGGAATGGGAGACAGATTGTACTTAGAGAGACAACAAGGAGGAACCAGAAGAGGCGATGGAAGCCTTCTCAGATGGCCTGCATTTCTATGAGAAGTGGTTGAGACGAAATGTCAGCACTACTGCAGTGAGGAGCACATTGGTACTATGAAGCAAGAATGAGAGCAATTGGGAAACGCAGAGGTTAGGATGGTGAGGCTGGGATGAGTTCAGTCATCACGGTTGTATGATATTTCTTTTTCCTAGTATTGCTCAGAAACCTAAGCACAAGAGCTGAGAGAAAAGAAGTTAGCCTCTAGGCTTACCCAGGGGCCAGAACTGAAGACTAAGTGGTGGAGCTGAGAACATTTGTTTCAGAACGATCAACTCACAGCATATCTACTAAGCATGTTTCGTGTGTCCTACAATGTGTCAGGTACTAAGGATACAACACCAAGTAAAACATTTTCCTTGTCCTTGGAGAACACACAGATTGGGGAGAGGTGACAGAAGTAATCATCCCTCCAGTGTGACACAGGCTGCAATGAAGGTAAACAGGGGTTCTACGGTACACAGAGGAGGACCCCTAGCCAAGCCTTGAGAGTTAAGAAAGTTTCCCCAACAAAGTGACCTCTAAACTAAGAGACCAAGCGAGAGAGTCGGCCAGTAAACTGGCTGGAGGTGGAGGGCACATGGGGAACAGCTAGTGAGTGGCTGGGGAGAAGAGGCTGGAGAGGTGAACAGGGCCCATTACAAAGAGCCTCTTGCCATGCAGCAATTTTGGACTTTATGGAAGAGGGTTAAGCAGAGTAGAGTCAGACTTGTGCATAGAGATATCCTTCAAGCTACAGAGTGGACTGCAGCAAAGGAAACGCAGGAGACAAGATGGAAGTTGGTAAAAACATTCCTGACTCCATTGAGTTATAGCCTTAAGTTCAAAACAATGTTCCCCTTCCCCCACTGGGTCAACATTAGAATGTTAAAGATAAAGAAGGTAATAAAGATAAGACGGGTGTGAACCTGAATGCAGGCCTCAGAGCCCAGACAGGTGTGCAAGATACAAGAACACTTATCTAAGACACTGATTTAACCCACTTTCCTCGTACACCTTCTCTTATAAATCAGCAGCATGGATTTCTTTCTTTTCTTTTTTTTAATTTATCATTTACAGGGACAACTAAGCATATTTTGATCTAGGAAATCAGTTTACAAAACATTCCATAGTCTTGATGCTGAGGACGATGGATGTGACCTTGGATTTATTCCACTCCCTGAGTCCCATATAAGCATCGCCTGGCTTTTTATGAAAACACTTTCCATAAGCTCTGCCCATGAGTCAGAATCTATGAGTGTGGGGTCCAGAAATCTGCATTTTAAACAACCTTCTTCTAGTCATTTCCCAGGGCTGCTGTAACAATCACCACTCGCTGAGTGACTTAACATGACAGAAATTTATTGTCTCTCAGCTCTAGAGTCCAAAGGTCTGAAATCAAGGTGTCAACAGGACCATGCTCCTCTGCAGGCTCTAGGGAAGGATGCCTTCTTGTCTCTCTCCCACCTTCTGATGGTGGCCACAGATCTTGGCATTGCTTGGCTTGTAGACAACTCACTTCAGTCTCTGCCTCTGCCTTCACGGGGTGCTCTCCCTGCAAGTCTCTGTCCGTATCTTCCTCCTTGTGAGGACACCAGGCATTGAATTAGGGCCTGCTATCATCCACTTTGACCTCATCTTGGTTAGATCTGTGAAGACCCTGTCTCCAAATAAGGTCACATTCATAGGTGGTGGGTTTGGAATTCAACATGTCTTTAGGAAGACACAGTTCAAACCACTGCAGTTCCCAAGTGAGTTTCATGGCACTTGAAGTTTACAACATTGTCACTGCTCTGGGAACTTGGATGAGATCCTATTTATGGCCCAAGAGTGAACGCAAGAGTTCACACAGTGACACAGCATCCCGTTAGGCTGGGGTTCCACCACCTGGTCTGATCTGGGGGAGAACGGGGTGTGGGCAGGAGGAACACTCTAGAACACACTCTGGGGGACACATACAAGGGCCCTGGACTCCACGTCTCAGCTCAAGCCATCCAGCTTCCCAGCGGGATGTGCAGCTCGCTTTTCCGGAGGCAGCATCACAAAGAATCCACACAACAAACAACAAACATGAAATTTTTACCCGAAGCTTGAAACCAGAGGTGGAGATCTTTTTCATCATGATGCAGGCTGCCTGTACTATCAACCTTCCTCTACAGTTCTGCCTGATTTAAGTGGACCAAAGCTGTAAGCAATCACGATGACATTTTCAGGGAGTAGCTGTTCTTGCACCTTCTGGGGTCAGGCAGCCTGATTCAAACCCTGGCTCTGCCACATACTGAGCAATCTTAGACAATGTACATAAGCCTCAGTTTCTTCATCTCTAAAATGGGCCTAATAATTGCAACTACCGGGGAGAATTAAATGAGGTGATACAAGGAGGGTTCTTGCCACATAATCAGCGTTTAATACATGGGAGCCATTCTGTATATAGCCATCATCACCGCCATTGTTACTGACACACTCGTAGCTGATGGAGGCTGACTTCTGGGGTTCCAGCATGAAGCCTCATTCCCCCATAGGACTATGTAGCTTGCAATCTGATGAACGAACAAACCAAAACTTTCCTCTGATATTGATGAATCAAGTAAAAACAATCTTGAGGCAATGCAGTGTGTTTTTTTAGAGAAGACGTCTTCCTAAACCAAAGCACCAGATGTTCCCTTGGGAACACAGAGAAATGGCCCGGCCTTGGCAGAAATGTCCGTTTTACTCTCAGTAGCCAACTTAACATTGTTATTTATTGAGAAGTGTTATTAAATGCCCCATGAAATGTAATAAGTAATATGATTTACTCACACATATTTTTAAAATCACTGTGTTGCTTTTTAAAAAGGAGATGACTCCTAGGGAATTCTCTCTTCTCCCCAAACCCGTAAGAATCCAATCAGCACATTCCCAGGTCAAAAAAATAGAAGCTGGACGGAAAATCGCCGTTCTGATCCAGAAACATCAGGTTGCAAAGGCTTGGGGTTTGTTTGTTTGCTTGTTTAAAATCACATGGGTCAGACATGTGTGAAATTTATATAGAATGAAAGCAGAATGGCCCCTCAGCACCATTTCCACATGGGCTGCTGTGGGTGTTATTATTCTGTTGACTCGCTGCATCATCAATCATAAAAATCAAAACTGACACGTCAGACAAAGGGCCAAGGTCTCCCAGAAGGCCTGCATCTCGGTCCTTTTAACATTGCCATCCACGTCACAGCAACGTGGCCTCTGCTATCAGAACAACATGAGAGGACCTAAATCATCTTTTTGCAAACAGAGGAATCACCTACTCTGTTTTCTACCCACATGTTAATGACCCACTTTCTGTTGGGGGCAAGATGAAAGCCGGGTTACACAACGCCACAGATGTTTATTTCCCTTGTTGATGTTTGCTCAAAACAACGCGCCCTTATGGAAACGGGGCTGCCTGTAGATGCCGATGCTCTACAACCAGAGATCTCAGCTCTCAGCCAGCACACACATGAACCCCTGGAATTGTCAGGGTGTTTGTGAAGTTCTTCTTGTCCATGGCACTGTGCTGGGCACCAGGCAAAGCAAATGGGGTCTGTGTGTCCTCTGCACTTTAGGGGCTTATAATAGAATGCTGTGGATACTCACGTACACAGTCAGCTGCCAGGCATGTGGTCCTAAGGATAAAATGGGGACATGGATGTTACGTGCATTCTTTGTCATTTCATTCTACTATTGTCACATGTATACACCCGCTGATCCTGTGCACGCCCCTACCCCCCACCCTCGCTTCAATCCAGTGGTCCCTAAGGAGAGCTCTTGAGACCGAGTAGCAGTTTGCCATGATTCACGCAAACATGCAGAAGGTAGATACTGCGTTAGCGCAAATCCACTGAAGAGATTTTACTCAAGGCAATAATCAAGTTTTCACTAAAGAAAATTCCCTGGAGGGTGAATGGCAAACCAGAGGAGAGCAAGAACCGAAGTAAAAGGACCCCAGGGTGAGCTGTCGGCCTGATCCCAAGGAGACATCACAAAGCCCCGGACTGAGGGGCGGCAAAGGGTGGAGAGATGGGCTGAATCCTGGAGAGGCGCAGATGGGTTCTTGGGGATAGTCTGGATGTGGAGTGAGTGTTTTGCTGGTTAAAAGATTACTGGGCAGTATGTAAGCAAGAGATGACCGCATCCACATCACTGCGTGTTCTAAGAAGCTCCTGGGCATAGTGTGTGAGAGGGAGGGAGAAGTGGCTTAAGAATTGGAGTGTGCGACTCACAGCGCTTCCCACATGGTGTACATATAAATATTGCTCTCTGATGTGCAGCTGCAGCTGCTCCTTCCAGCACCTGGCTCTGTTTGTCACCCAGCCCCAAACTCACTCTTGCAGGCTGGCTTCCAGGGCCACCCTCCGCCTCTGCTTGCTTCAGGCCTCTCTACGCCCACAGCACCCACTGGGCTTCAGGTGGTCTGAGGGCTTGTCCTCTCCCTGGCTGGCCTTTCATCCCTCATCCAGTCCCAGCCCTGCCCTGCATGGAGGGACTTGTGCCCCAGTCCGTAGGATTTCAGATGATGATTCCCTGTGCAGACAGGCTCATGGGTCCCTGTGCTTGCTGCAGGGCAGAGCCTCAGCCAGTAGAGCGGTGGGAGTGAGTCCTGGCGGTTGGCTCTGTTCTTTGGTCACCATTTGCTGAATGCCTGCCATGTACAACTCCTCACACTGGCACAATACATACAGGACACACTGAGGCACGAGTGTACAAAACACGGCAGGAGAGAGGCAACGACTAGACAGGGGGAGAAATGCAAGACCAGCGTGCGGCATAGATACTGGTTCACAACATGAAGCACACTTCTCATGGCTCACATGCAATTTTCAGGGTTCAAATTTTCAGAAACTTTTAAAGCCCGTGGTTAAGCCAGGGGTAGACTGACGTCAGTCATGATGACAGCATTTACACTATGGAAATGAGCAAATCTTACCCATCAGGCCTCTCCCATCCCAACGTTTCCACCTCCTGGACAGCTGCAGTTGAGACTCAGCAGTCCTCACCCCTTCTCCTCCTATTTCTGGGACCCCTTGCGGAGAATATAGGACACCAGCCCACATTATCACGGACTTGGGTAAATGCTGTGCTAAATCTTGGGTTAGATTTGGAGCTTGATGCTGTGAACAGCAGAGGGATTGGAGTATGGGGGTCCTAGCTTCCTGCTCGCCTACTCTCAGCCATATAGGTTTGGGGGAAGGTCAGCTCTATAGCTACAGATGGTGAATAAGACATGGCTGGGGCTGGGCACGGTGGCTCACGCCTGTAATCCCAACATTTTGGTAGGCCGAGGCGGGTGGATCGCCTGAGCTCAGTAGTTTGAGACCAGCCTGGCCAACATGACGAAACCCTGTCTCTACTAAAAATACAAAAAGTAGCTGGGCGCGGTGGTGGGCGCCTGTAATCCCAGCTACTCAGGGGGCGAGGCAGGAGAATCACTTGAACCTGGGAGGCAGAGGTTGCAGTGAGCCAAGATCGCACCACTGCACTCCAGCCTGGGTGACAAAAGCAAAACTCCATCTCAAAAAAAATAAAAGAGACATGGCTGGGACATGACAGCCCAGGAGGAAACTGAGGCAAGGCAGGAAGGAGTACCTGGAGCCAGGGTGTCCACTGGCTTCCAGCACACAGCTACACGCCTTGGGCATGGAATGGGATAGCTCCATGCCTAGGTCTCCTAATTTGTAAAATGAGGATCCTAACAGATTGTCAGGACTAAGGTTGTAATGCGAGGAACATTATGACAGAGCCGGTTCCTGCTGCAGTCACTGCCCATCCATTTTGTCACTTGACCTTCCCAACATCCTCACAAAAGAAGCAGGAGAAAGGAGCAGGGACTCACCTGAGTCATTTCCTCCTTTTCCTCTTCTCTGAAAATCCCAGTCATTTTTTATCCCATGACTAGATGGGGCTTCCAAAAGCTCTCAGCCAGTAGTTCCCAAACCCGATCAGTCATTGGAAACCTCTGGAAACTCCTCAGAACACAGATTCAGGCTCACCAGATAAGAATACCTTGGCGGGGCCCAGGAATGTGCATTTTTAAAGCTCCCTGGGGAAATTGCTACTGACCCGGACTTGGGAAACCCCCGCCCCACGGCGTGCAGGCTCCAGGTGCCAGTCACCAGAACACTGAAGGTGGTCGGCGTCCGGAGATCTCAGATAGGGGTAATCCCTTTATTTACAGGGGGTTTTTAAAATCTTGAAATCAGGAGATCTTTGCAATAAACAATGTGCGTGCCTCCTTGCAAAGTAACGTAAACCAATAACAGGCTCCAATAATGCTATTTTTAAAAGGCTTTAAATAACTTTTTCAATGCACAACAACCCACTTAACCAGACTTAATTCATTTTATGGCCAGTTCTAAAGCTGAACCACTCGTGTTCCGAGATCATCACTGAACCAAATGGAGCCATTTCATGTCCCCGCCACACAGGCCACTTGCTCTGTGACATTAAACCAATAGATGCCACATGGTGCAGGCCAGAAAGAGTATTATTTGCGTCGCCCCCTTCACTCCCTCAGTGGCGGGCACTGCCCTAATAGAATTCCCAATGTTCTTGACTGTGCCTGTTTCATGCACCAAAAGAAAAAAAAAAAAAAGTTCTTCATCTGAGCCTCTGGCTCCTGGCAAACGTGGAGATAGGTTCAGCTGATGTGTTTTTCCCGATAAGTTCGTGTTACAGGCTTCACAATGGTGACCTCAAATCCACATTGCGATGGACAGCAGTTCAGCCAACGCACCGAGCTCGAGAGCCCACTGCCTGCCTTTTAATTAAAATTCCAAGTTGGTGTTTTTGTTTTCAAAGGAAGGATGGAGCCCATCAAGGTCACTCGGTGCAGCCAGGCGCTGCTGGGAAGAATGCCTCGCTGCGTATTTACACTTCAGCAGCTCCTGGGAGGCAGCAGGCTGCCGCAGGAAGGATTTCTAACAACTTTCAGAATGGTTTCCAGATATAAATAGCCGCTATGGCATGATATATTCTAGCAAGAAAGACTGGAACAAAAGTAGGTTATTGACTGGCAGAAGCCTGCCTGCCAGTGGGCACTGGAGCCTCCGGGACTGGGCTCTTTCCAGCTATATTTAGCATCCACATTAATGTACTGCCTGCCGAACAATGCCCTCTCAAAGAGCCACATAAATCAGAGGAGGAAAGATTACTCAAATTTATGAAGCAATCACGGGGAGAAACCCCTGGGTGCAATCACTGTGATAAATACCTTGTTAAGCCCCTGCCCATCCCCACCTTATGCTTCCTGTTAACAAGAGGGGTCCATTACTGAGCGCTGCTACTTCCCAAAGGAGAAGCCATCTGCATTGAGGAGCTGTGCGGCAATCTGGGCCCAATCCAACCTGGCAAAGCCGTTCTTAGAATTAAAGAGATGGAAGAGCCGCTACACAAGCACGCTCCCTCTCTGGATTTTTGAGGGTGATCATTTTGTTCTTTCCAATCGCAAAATCTTTTTTTTTTTTTTTTTTTTTTTTTTGCGAGGGGGAGGTCTTTTTGTTCTTTGCAATCGCAAAATCATTAAATACAGAAGCAAAGAGGTTTTCATGTTTGCTCCTTGACACAATTTTTTATGTAAAGAATTGTCAGGGAGCGGCCAGGCGCAGTGGCTCATGCCTGTAATCCCAGCACTTTGGGAAGCCCAGGCAGGTGGATCGCGAGGTCAGGAGATCAAGACCATCCTGGCTAACACAGTGAAATTCCATCTCTACTAAAAACACAAAAAATTAGCCAGGCGTGGTGGCAGGCACCTGTAGTCTCAGCTACTCAGGAGGCTGAGGCAGGAGAATGGCGTGAACCCAGGAGGCGGAGCTTGCAGTGAGCCCAGACTGTGCCACTGCACTCCAGCCTGGGCCACAGAGCGAGATTCATTTTAAAAAAAAAAAAAAATATCAGGGAGCAATCCTGGCCGGGTGTGGTGGCTCACGCCTATAATCCCAGCACTTTGGGAGGCTGAGGCGAGTGGATCACCTGAGGTCAGGAGTTCAAGACCACCCTGACCAACATGGCAAAACCCCGTCTGTACTAAAATAGAAAAATTAGCTGGGTGTGGTGGTGTGCGCCTGTAGTCCCAGCTACTGGGGAAGCTGAGACAGGAGAATGGCTTGAACCCAGGAGGTGGAGGTTGCAGTGGGCTGAGATCGTGCCACTGGAATCCAGTCTGGGCAACAGAACGAGACTCCGTCTCAAAAAAAAAAAAAAAAAGAATTGTCAGGGAGTAATCTTTTGTTGGACTGTGTTCCCTGGTTCCGGGGTCAAAGATGAGGAGCCCTTGCATGCTTTGAACTCCCCATTTTGAAAATGTAAGTGAAAGGCCACCTCCCCGACAGAAGAGCAAGCTGGGCCACATGAGAGGCAGTGTTGGGTCTTGCATCAAGAGATGGCACCAAGGGCAGCATGCTGCCTGGACAGGAAACCGGATCATTACCTCCTTGATTCTGGCTCCTGGTGGGACAGTTGATCCCATGGGGGGCACATGGTGTCATGGCTAAGAATAAATCTAATATCAGCTCCATCACTTACTGACTCCATGATCCTGGGCAAAATCCTCCAGTTCTCCCAGCCTCTGCTTCCTCATCTGCAAAATAGGCATAAGAAGAGACCCCACCAGGAGGAGCTACTGCAAAAATAAAGGAGAAAATGCAAGTTGAAAGCACTTATTGCAGTTCCTGGCACATAGTGAGTGCTCAGGGAATATTAGCCATTATTTTGACAGACGTTGAGGATTCCTCAAACTCTCCCAAGGCAGAGAGGATGCAGGGTAGACAGGTGAGATCAGGGCGATCCTGCCAGTTTGCCATTGGGAGGGAGTACCATTCGTTCATTCAAATGTGAATTGAGTCCCTACTGTGCAGTAAGTATTCTATGAGTGGGCATCGTGTCTGTGCCTTTGCCTTCCCTTGTACGAAGTAGAATTAGGTCTCTGACTATGTTCAAAGATTATAATTACATAAATCCAATCCACTAATTGGCTGATTACATTCACACAGATCATTTTCCTTTTTCATGGTGATAATGTGAATATCATTCATGGCACACAATTTTCAGAAATAAACTGAGCCTGAGAAACATTAACGTAATTGGACAAAGCAAAAACCTTTCATATATTAAGTAATACAGACAGACTGGAAATAAGCTATTTTTCCCTTAAAACTCCAGTGTCTTTTAACCACTTGGAGCAAGATGTCACTATTGAATAGAACAGTGCTAAAAAGTGGTGAGAAAGGGTCTTTTGCAGATGTAAGTATTACTGTAACCTAATGTGCTAAGATCTAAAAAATAGAGAACAAAGGGGTGCCTCCACACTCCCCGAAGACAATGGAACTGGCTCCCAACTCTTCAGCTTCCTCAGGGTGTGAGTCACTCCGAACAAATCACTTCACCTCTGCAGGCTTTCATTTCTTCGTCTGTGAAAATGCACATAATGACACCTAACTCCAAGGGTTTTGTGAAACTTCACTGAAGGAACCTGGGGCTTAGCGATGTGGGACACAGGAAGGACAGACCCTCCTATCCCTGGGGAATACCCCTCCCCCATCCAGTCTCTACCTGCGTCTCTCAACAGGAGAGTGAGAAGTTTAGGGGCCAGTCACGGGTGGCCCCTACCCCTCTGTGTACCCCATTGTCTCTACATAGACGGACTCAGATTGCTAGGAACATTAAAGCAGGGTTTGAATTTTACTTCTGCCCTCATCCCTCTACTGAAACTCGGCAAGACCTTCTAATCTCTGAAGCTAATGACCTTTGGCCAGGATTCATTTTCCTCCCTCTTTTTGCAGCGTTTGACACTGGCTGATTTCCATCTTGAAATCCTTTTCTCTTTTGGTTTCTATGATATGACACTGCTCGAAGTTTCCTCCTACCTCTCCAACACTTTCCCTCTAAGTCCTCATTATAGGCTCCACTTGTCGCTCTGATTCACAAATATGCACCACCCCAGCATTTCTAGACCTCTTCTTCTCCTCTGGGTTCTTTCCTTTCATCAATTTTATTCATTTCCATGGCTTCAACTCTCTCTTCACATCTCTCTTTCTAAGACCAAATCTTTATCTGTGGTCCTGACATCTTTTCCTAATCCTACAACAGGTGGTTGAGCACTCAAATGCCTATAGGGGCCAGGCAGGTAATATAGTAATATAAATAACAAGAACAGCCTGGACCAGAGAGGATTATAGGGAGCAGTGGGGACTGCAGCCAAGTGGAGAGCATGTATTTCACTCACAATTCCACCTTTGTAGTTTTGTAGGAATGAGGGCCCAGTAATTCCAAAGCTTGATATTTTTCAAGAGAAATCATAAATGCAGCTATAATAAGCAATTAACCTTCAACAAATTCAACTTTTAGATGTGCAGATCAACCTCATGCAGGGCCAATTGCACCTAAAAGCCAAATGTGGCTCATGAGCAACTAATTTACCTTATCTTTCTAGTCTCACAAGTTTAACTGCCCATTTTATGCCTTATTGCAAAGTCTTGCTGGAACTTCAAATTTCACATATTCAAACCCACCATAATCTTCCCTAAGCCAGCTCTTCTTACTCACGCCTATAATGCAGATATTGCCAAACCCATTCCCACAAGTATACAGGTTTGAAACTTCCGCATCATCTTTGACTTATTCACTTCTACTCTCCACTGACCAGTTCTGCTTCATCAACTTTGCAATGCGTCTTGAGTCTAAACGCTCCATTATATGCTCACCGACACCATTAATTCTCCACTGCAATGTTACAGTAGGGCTTCCTGGTCTCCCCATTTTCTCTTTTTCCCCTTCTTAATCCATCTACATACTACTGACCACCTTCCTAAAATACTCCCTTTCATGTAACTCCTCTGCTCAGGAGTTTCACTGCTTCCTATCAACCCATCAGCATGAAGTTTAGTGTAGATCCTTCTCAACCTGGCATTCAAGATCCTGCAAACTCAGATACTACCAGTTGTTCTTTAATATACATTCTCTCATGGTGTGAACCTGGGAGGCGGAGCTTGCAGTGAGCTGAGATCGCGCCACTGCACTCCAGCCTGGGTGACAGAGCAAGACTCTGCCTCAAAATATATATATATATACACATTCTCTCCTTCTATGGTAATAGAACTACCAGTGATTTGCCAGGAACACAGACATGTAAAGCACAGAGTCTGTTTCCCAGCCTCTCTTGCAGCTAGGCATGGCTGTGTGACCACATTCTAGTCAATGGAATTGACATAAAGTTTTACATGGCTGTTCCTGTAAACCTTCTGTAATAGATAAGACATGCATGCCACTTCCTCCCCTTCTTTTTTGTCCCTTTCTTCATTCTGATGTCTAAAATATGATTATATTAGTCAGGGTACTTCAGAGAAGCAGAAACAGTTAAATATAGATATATACAAAAGGATACTTATTATAGGAATTGGCTCACGCCACTCTGGAGGCTAAAAAGTCCCAAAATCTGCCGTCTGCAAACTGTAGAGACCCAGGAAAGCCAGTTGTGTAATTCAGCCCAAGTCCAAAGGCCTGAGAACCAGGGGAGCCAATGGTGTGAGTCCCACTCCAAGGCAGAGGGGCTGAGAAGGAGGGTACAGGCTTTGGTGTAAGTCTTAAGGTCCAATGGTCCAAGAACCAGGAGCTCCATTGCCCAATGGTGGGAGAAGAGGGATGTCTCAACTCCACCTTTGTGTTCTATTTGGGCCTCAACAGAACAGACAACGCCCTACCACACCGGTGAGAGCGGATCTTCTCTCTTCAGTCAATGATTCAAATGCTAGTGTCTTCCAGGGACGCACCCAGAGATGATGCCTTACCAGCTACCTAGGCATTCCTTAGCCCAGACAAGTTGATGCCTAAAATGAACCATCACAATCTTGGACCATCAATTAAAGACCCACACTGTAGAGCAACAAGGTAGAAGAAACCTAGGTCCCTGACACAAGAAGCACCATTCCAGCCTGGACCTGCTGGGCTTCACATATTTATATCTTAAGTCACGGTTGCTTTTGGTTTTCTGCCACTCTTAACCAAACCTTATTCTCATTAATATAGATTCCCCCTAACCTACCTCTTCCCACTCCCCTAACCATATCGTATCAATTATTCAAACTGTTCCCCAATATGCACCTGCTTTTCTGCCTCTCTGTCTTTTCTCATACTACATCTGGATTGCTTTTCTCTCATTGAAATTCTATCCCTCTCTTAATATCCATCTCAAATCTCATTTTTCGCTTTCATAAAAACTTTTTTCTTCCCTCTAATAGCACATGATCTCTCTCTCTAACTCTCTCTCTCTCTCTCTCTTTCTCAATCCCTCTCCCTCTCCCCGAGAGGCATTTTGTCTGTTTCTCTTTCTTCTCTTGTACATATGTATCCTAACACATGCTCGTACACACACAGCCAGCATGATGCCCCAACATCGCTGGCCTGTGTGTGTTGAACAGAGTGGGTTCATGATACAATTTGTAGAACTGAATAGAGAAAAGTCACCCACAAGGGAACAGCAAGCAGCTGAGGGGTGGGTACAGAGGAAGTTCCTGCAGGTCTCAGAATGTCTGGGGACAAGGGCGGGTGTTGAATAGGCTTCCTGTACGTCTGTGAGCTGGAGCTGTTGGATGCACCTGCTGGCAGAGCCATCTTTACATCCCTTCTTAGAGCAACAGCATGGACTCCTGCCTCGCCACGGCTCTCCCTCAGTCTTGCTCCTTCCCACTAAACCCTGGGCAAGGATAGCCCTGGCATTAACCACTAGATCATCAGACCGTTTTGATTTTGTATTTGATCAGGCACACGTTTTACAACTTTTCACTTGGGCAAACCTCCGCTGCACCCTAAGATCCACACACCCTTCCAGATTTTTCTTTTGGAAACTGCTTTGAATGACAATTATTAGAATAGCTTGGCTTGGCAGAGGGTCCAGGTTAGGATTACATGACATATGGCCCTGTTGGATGCAAGCCACACTTCTCAGATTATCCAGGGGGCTGGTCTCGGTGCCCATGAGCTACTTACCTAAGAACCCCCTTTGCCTCTTCTCACCGGAGAACTTTGACAAAAGATGACATCTGAATATAAATAGCAGAGAATGGAGTGGGAAAGAAGACGGAAATATCCTCTCCAGGCTCCAGGTTACTCTGGGGCTGAGGCTGCCAGGCAGTCAGATGATCTCCCCAATGTCTCTCCCGGGTGACATATGTTACCTCAGGAACCGTGGGCTCTTCAGCCGTCTGGGCAGGAGGCTCGCACCATCTCTGAAAACAGAGCTGCTTGCTCCTGCCTCTGTCCTCCCAAATGCACGCCTTTAGATTCCTAACCCTGGGTTAGTGCTGAGGGTCCCACAGACAGGAAGAAAGGAGAGAGCATCCGTGTCACAGGCTGGGTGCGTGGTGAGGACAGGAAGAACAGGGCAGAAGAGGCAGGAGTCGGGAAGGGGAGAATGGGGAGGAGCTGGCCTCCCCGTAAGACACTGAGTGTGGCCTGCCCAAGGCTTCTTCTCACTTCTTGAAGCCTCTGTTCCCAGCCATTGATCCCACCGTCATCACAGACGCAGAGAACATTTATCCAGGCACATTCAAAGGGACTAATTTAGACACAGACCTTCGCTTGGACCTTGAGTTTATTGCTTTTTTTTTTTTTATCCTTTGCTTTTACTATTTTTTCTATCCTTCTTTTCATGAGCTACTTTTAACTTTATTCTTTGTTTTTATTAACTTAACATTTCATCATTTACCTATATATTTTTTAAAGTGTCCAGCAGCATCCTATGGTGCCTCTAGGATGTCTTAGGTCTGGGGTCAGCAAACTTTTTCTGGAGAGGGCCACATAGTAAATATGTTTAGGCTTTGCAGGGTTTATGGTGTCTGTCGCAGTTACTCTGCTGTTGCTGTACGAAAGCAGCTATAGACAAGACGTAAACAAATGAGCATGCCTGTGTTCCCATAAAACTTTATTTACAAAAACAGGCAGCAAGCAGATTTGGCCTGGAGGCTGTAATTCGTCAACCCCTGCCTTAGATCCAGAACCAGAGCAGATATGAAGAACCCAAGAAAAACAGCTTCAGAAAGAGCCAAGTAAGTGAACAAATCTCACTGTCCTTTCAACCAGGCACCCATTCCTATTCCCAAGCTTCCGGTTCCTGGTGCTAGGATCATGGGGCCTCTTTGCTGACGTCTGAGTCTCTTAGTAACCATAGTTTTTGGTCTTCAATAATCACCCAGAAACCCTGCTGGTCAGACTGTGAACTGAACCTTTCTCATTCTCATTCTTTACTAGCACTGATCCTATACATACCCTAGTTTTCATCTCCACCCAACATCAGATTATGAGACTTCCTTCCAGACAAAATGCTAAAGAGAGCATAAGGCATCCAAAATGTATACATGAGTCAGGCAAGGTGGCTCATGCCTGTAATCCCAGCACTTGGGAGGATCACTTGAGCCCCAGGAGTTCAACACCAGTCTGGGTGATATAGCAAGGCCCCATCTCTGCAAAAAAAATTAAACATTAGCCAGGCATGTTGGTGCACACCTATAGTTCCAGCTACTCTGGAGGCTGAGGCAGGAGGATCCCTTGAGTACAGGAGTTTGAGGTTATCGTAAGCTAATTGCACCACGGCACTCCAGCCTGAGTGACAGAGAGACTGCAAAAGGGGGAGAAAATGCATCCCCGATCTTATGAAAGGCACCACAGAGGAGGGAGCATATGAGCTGAGTCTTTGCTGGGCAGAGAAGGAGAAAGCACATTTCAGGTAGAGGGGGGAAAACGACTAAATGGAAAACTGACATGATCAGATTTTAATTTGAGGAAGGTAAATGGTTTCAATATGCAAGGAAAGAGTTGGGCAGGACTAGAGGAAAGGAGACAAAACAATAGGCTGTTACAAGAGCCCAGGCAAGCGAGGATGCAGATCCAATGAAGGCAGTGGTAACAGAGCTGGGATGTCAGCTCACACATGAACAGTTTCTACTATAATACTGACAGAACTGAGTGATCCACTGAATATGGGCAGTAGGAGAGAGGAGAGCAGGGTTAGGTAGTACTTGGGTTAGGATTAGAGAAGGGTTTGGGCTAGAATTAAGACTATCACTGGTTTACTCCCCATTTGAAAACATGATTCAAAAGAGTCTCATAACCCGTCATAATTCACCCCTTCTAAAACACATTCCTTTTCCCATGTTAATATCTCTAATTGTAGGAGGTATCTTCGAACATTCTTTGCGTCTTAGTTGAATTGGCAGTATATTTTATCTCCGAGTGATAGCAGCACAACTAACCATTGTGGATCTTCAAATCGATGGCATCTTGGATTTTATGAAATGAGTGAATACATTCAAAACACAATAGAAAATCAAATGATTCGCATTAGGCCAGAGGGAGCAGAGCCATCACTGACGTGTACTGTTTGCTAATCATATTTTAAACCTTGTGTTTTAAACAGCAGATATTTTAAATCTTGTATTTTAAAGCTTGCAGAGACTATGAAGTGCTTCCTTGAAGAAAAGCTAATCAAACTCACTTATGGGTTCAGGAGAAACTACAGAGGGTCAGGTAGTTACCTTGGCAGTGTTCAGGCAACAACAGGTAAGAACACGTAAAACTTAAACAATAAAAACGGAGGTGGATTCTCAAAAACAAAACAAAACAAAACACAAAAAACACCAAAAATGTAGTTCTTAAAAAGAGAAGGTAGATAATGCAACAGAAAGCATAGGAGTAAATTATGACACAAGAGTTGTTATGGGAATTTAGTTCAGGAATATATCAAGCAAGTGAATTTGGTAAACAAAATAGCTATTTTTAAAATAACTTGTGACTCATTATCAACCTAATGTATGATTTGAGTTCATTCAAATAGGTCTTTTGTTGTTGTTCAAACCGGACCGCGTGAGTATCTAATAAACAAAGTGTCATGTGAACATGTTAATTGCCTAAATCCGGAATAGGGCTAGAAATCCTAAAAGGTGCCTAAAGAAAAGAAAGTAAAGCCTCCCTGAACAAGAATTCTGTTTTCCTGCTTCTTGGCCGCACATGTAGATGAATATAACCGCCTCCCATTGGGAATCCCTGACTCTGGTCTTACCTGATCCAACGTATGCCGCACGCCTCTACCACCCTGATTCTTCTTAAATACCATTTTCACATCGCTGTTGTACTCCAAAACCCTTAACAGCTTCCCAGTACCTCACAATTACTGTCTAAACATTTCGTCAGCGGAGAACAGAGGTGAGAGGCCTTTCTAATAGCCTTTCTCCAACCCCACCTGGAAAATTACATTAAATTCCGGGCACTTCAATACCATAAAGATGTAGGAGAGCTGAAGGGAGTTCAGAGAAGAGTAATAAAAACGATGAGGAGACTTGATTTACTAGGAAAGATTAAAATAACTAACTATGTACAGCGATTTTAGGCAAATTGCACCTAAAAGACAAATGTGGCTCATGAGCAACTAATTTACCTTATCTTTCTAGTCTCACAAGTTTAACTGCCCATTTTATGCCTTATTGCAAAGTCTTGCTGGAACTTCAAATTTCACATATTCAAACCCACCATAATCTTCCCTAAGCCAGCTCTTCTTACTCTTTCTCAATGCAATGTTACCAAACCCACATTCCACAAGTATACAGGTTTGAAACTTCCACATCATCAACGGCTTATTCTCTTCTACTCTCCACTGGCTGACCAGTTCTGCTTTATCCAGCACCTGCCGTCGTCTCTTGAGTCAGCGGCACCATTATATGCTCCTGGGCACCATTAATTCTCCACAATATTTACGAAGTAGACTACCATTCCTCCCCCCATTTTCTCTTTTTTCCCCTTCCTTAATCCATCTACGTATTACTGACCACCTTCCACAAGAAATGCTCCTTTCATGTAACTCCTCTGCTCAGGAGCTTCACAGCTTCCTATCAACCCATCAGCATGAAGTTTAGTGTAGATCCTTCTCAACCTGGCATTCAAGATTCTGCAAACTCAGATACTACTGTCTAAACATTTCTCTGCGTGAAACATGGGCCCTGATCTGGTCTATGTAGCTGACCCAAATTCCCACTCTTTCTTTCCTTGTGGCCTCCACTACCACCAACAGCTAATCTCAGTCTATCATCTGTACCTTTTCTAATATATTTTTCCCCTAAACTGATCTACCCCCTTTAAAACTCCTGCCCATCAAGGTCCACTCTTTCAGGATCTTCCCCCAACGCAGTCAACAGGTCAGTCAGGATGGTCGCGGTACTCAGAGCTCTCGGTGACACACACTTTTATGAAACCAGCCCTGGGGCCACAGCAGTCCCAAGGGGCTCCTTCTGCATGGTGACCATGCTCCATATGACCGAGATCCTTTGGCCAGAGCCGACTGGATAAGGGTAGGCTCCTAACCTAGGCCGACAGTCAACAGGCTGGCCAGGGTCCCATGAGTTTGCCAGATGCGAAAGTTCTGCTTAAAAAAGGACGATGAAGTATACCCAGACCGATGGGATCCCCTCGCTTGGAAACCTCTGCAGAAGACACAGACAGCAGGAGTCTTTCCAGGAGCAGGAGTGGAAACATCAGCGCGCAGTCAACACTCACAGCAGAGCCTGAGAGGGGAGTCCGGACCCTGCTGCGCCAGGCCACAAGACTGCCTTATAACTAGAATGCTCTTGCATCTGGGACGGCCTCCCAATTCTAGTTTCCATGGGGCCATGTATAACACTGTTTTCATTTTCCCTAGGAACCCTGTCTGAAGGACATTTTCTGGGATCTTGTGAAGCCTGATGACTGAGGTTCCTGTTTCCCATGCATATCCATACAATATCTAAGGGAAACTGAGTAAGTATTAATTCCATAAAATAAACAAACCTGATGCACACATTGACCTTCACTGTTCCCTGTTCTCTGAATGTCTACAGCATTTCCAGCCTGAGTCCATGCAATCTGGCACTTGTTTGTAACATCTTCTAAAAGTCTCTGACCTTGCATATGCTTTAATTTTGCTTCCCAACAGATTATATGCTTCCTTAGGGCAGGGTTCACAGTTCGTGTTTCTTATTTATTTCTTATCACATAATGACCTTAAATAAGGTATTTAACCTCTCCAAGCATCAGTTTTCTCATTTTCAAAATCGGAATAACAATAGTACCTACTACTTAACAGGTTAATCATGAAGAATAAATGAGAACACGTCTATAAAGCAATTGACTTTCTGCATGGCATACAATAGGTGCTCAATAAGTGCTGCTGGTGATGATACTGATGGTGGTGGTAGTACTGATAGTGGTAGTGGTTGTGATGGTGGTGGTGGTGGTAGTGATGGTGCTAGTGATGGTGGTGGTGGTGGTGATGGTGCTGATGCTGGCGTTGGTGCTGGTGCTGGTGGTGGTGATGGTGATGTTGGTGATAGTGGTAATGGTGATGGTGGTGATGGTGGTGGTGGTGGTAGTAGTGATGGTGGTGGTAGTGATGGTGCTGATGCTGGTGTTGGTGCTGGTGCTGGTGGTGATGGTGGTGATGGTGATGGTGATGGTGGTGATGGTGGTGGTTATGGTGATGGTGGTGATGGTGATGGTGGTGGTGATGGTGGTGGTGGTAGTGGTGATGGTGGTGGTGAGGTGGTGATGGTGCTGATGCTGGTGTTGGTGCTGGTGGTGGTGGTGATGGTGGTGATGGTGATGGTGGTGGTGGTGGTGGTGCTGGTGATGTGGTGGTGGAGGTGTGATGGTGGTGATGTGATGGTGCTGATGGTGGTGATGGTGGTGGTGAGGTGGTGATGGTGGTGGTGATGGTGATGGTGGTGATGGGTGATGTGGTGGTGGTGGTGGTGGTGCTGGTGATGTGGTGGTGGAGATGTGATGGTGGTGATGTGATGGTGCTGATGGTGGTGATGGTGGTGGTGGTGGTGATGGTGGTGGTGATGGTGGTGGTGGTGATGGTGATGGTCATGGTCATGGTGATGGTGGTGGTGGTGGTGTGATGGTGGTGATGTGGTGATGGTGGTGATGGTGATGGTGGTGTGGTGCGTGGTGATGGTGATAAGTAAATAAAATAAATATCGTAAAATAATAAATAAATATAAGTAAATAAATAATGTATCGTAAAGTAAAGTAATAAATCCATAAATGTCTCATGTCGTAAATATGTCATGTCTCGTAAATGCGTAATAAATGCATCATCATGTCATAATAAATAAAATGCGTAATAAATTATAATGTCGTAAATAAAATATGTCATAAATAATGTCATAAATAAAAATGCGTAATAAATAAAAATAATAAATTATGTCGTAAATATTTATGTCGTAAATATCATGTCGTAAATAATAAATAGTAAATGAAATGAAGTAATATAATCGTAAATGCGTAATAAATAAAAGCCAATAAAGTAAAATGCGTAATAAATAATAAATAATAAAATGAAATATGTCGTAAAATTATAAATAAAATGAATGTGTCGTAATGTCGTAATAAAATGTAAAGTAATGTCGTAAAATATATGCGTAAATATCGTAAATAAATAATAAATGTCATCCATGTCATCATGTCATGTCATCATGTCATCCATAATAAATAAATAAATAAATAAATATAATAAATAAATAATAAATAAAATAAAATAAATATAAATATTAAATAAAATGTCTGTCTCATTCCTGTCATTAAGTAAAGTAAATATGTCATGTCATCATAAATGTCTCGTAAAATAAATAAATATAATAAATGCAATAATGCATGTAAATAATATTAAAATATAAATATTAAATAAATATTAATCTGTCTAAAATACTTTCTCAAATAGTAAATAAATAATAATATAAATAATAAAGAAAATAAATAAATAAAGTAAATATAATAAATAGCAATAAATAAATAATATCATGCATGTCATTATAAATAAATAAAATATCATGTCGTAAATAAATATCATGTATCATAAATAAATAAATATGTAAATAAATAAAATATCGTAAATAAATAAATAAAATATATCATAAAATATCATAATAAATAAATAAATAATAAATAAAATATTAAATAAAATTAAATATCATCCTGTCAAATAAATAAATATAAATAAAATATAATAAATAAATAAATAAATAAATAATAAATCCCATAAATCCATAAATAAAAATAAATAAATAATAAATAAAATAAAATTATAAATATGTCATGTCGTAAATAAAATAAATAAATTAATAAATAAATAATAATAAAATATAAAATATAATAAATAAAATAAATGTGTAAAAATAAATAAATAATCCATAAATAATAATAAATGATAAGGTGGTGATGGTGATGGTAGTGATGGTAGTGATTTGGTGATGGTGGTGGTGGTGATGTTGTTAGTATATGCATCATATACTTCTGAATATATAGTAGATAATTTGGGAATATTTCTTGATATGTGGGTTGTCTGGCAAACTATACACTACATGAGTTATAAAGGAGATAAGAGGTAGAAATAACAAGAAATGAAAACCAAAGTTGTGAATCAACTGCTTGAATATCAAGCTCTGTGCAGGATATATTATCTCATCTATACCTCACAAAAACTGATTGGCAGAAATTCAAATTTAAAGATGAGCGAAGTTAGAATACAATAAATGTAATAACGGGCCTAATTTTACAATACTAAGAAATAACAATGGCTGTGTTTGAGATCCAATGACTCTGGTAACAGCGCCCTTCCCACTGCCCCATGCTATTGCACAAATAAGCCTCTGGGCAATTAATGGCCTGAGAGAAGAGAAGCCCAGCAGTGTTTTTTCAAGACCATAATGGTTTCAAAGCATAAACTTCATAGTTTTTCTCTGAAAGGGCCATCTTTATGCATACTAACTATATCATTTGTATCCTAATCTCCCCATCAAACTTCATTTTCCATCGACAACTGATCAAGGTTTATGTAAGTGTTAGTGGTAATAAAATTGAATACTCAGTTTCAACTTTGATGTACAAAGAAGAGGAAACACGACAGTGAGGTGTCAAGAAGCTGCGCTGAGGCTGCGAGCTGGGAAGCCGCCGTCAGGACGCACGTGGAGAGAAGCTCCACTGAGAAACCTCAGATGTATCATCAGCCAATTCTGTTCCTCAGAATTCAAATGACGGAAAGAGCTGCCCTGTCAGGGTCTGTGTTACTGAGCAAGTGAGAGAAATTAGAATAAAATAAACGTAATGACTTGCCCAATTTTGCAATACTAAGAATCTGGGGGACTCTTGAAGCTACTTTCTGGACAATTGGCGTTGAGGGAGGCAGGAGAGGGCCAACATTTACTGAGCCTCTGGGAAAAATTGAACCTCCACTCGCTTACTGAAGGAGCTCAGTGGTTCTCTGAGGATGTACATTTTCTCAGGATGAAGGAATGAGGCCCAGACAGTGCTTGCTGGGGTTCCTCGGTGAGCAAACACTGAAGCTGAACCTCACTGCCGCGTCTGTCACGGCCTCCTGCCCCTCACGTCCCCTTTGGTGAAGAGCAGAGGATTTGGAGTCAAGCTGGCTTCGGTTGCAACCCAGCGGAGCCACCTTCAGCTGAGTGACATCTGGACACTGACCTAAATGTCTCTGAGCCTCAGTTTCCTCAGTCGGCCAGATAGGATTCTTAGGAGTCTGAAATAGGAGAATCCATAAATAAGCCTCAGCACGTAGCCTGGCAAGTAGTCAGCATTGGACACAAGCGGCGACTATCACCGCAATTAATTATACAGCTAGACCTGCTCCCTGGGTCTCTGCTCTCGACTTTTCCCTCCTCAGATTCTCGCTGCTGATCCCTAACAGCTAAAAGCAAAAGCACTATAGAAGCTCCAAAGCCAGCACTAGGCCTCAAGCAGCCGCTCTGGCTGTGTGGAAGAGCTGCCAGGGTGATGGAGAAAAGCAAATGAGATATGAGTTCGTCGAGCCGATACAGCAGCAGAAGGGCTAATGCAGTTGTGGGCTTCGTTCCCAGCGGTTTCATCAGCGGAGAACAGAGGTGAGAGGCCTTTCTAATAGCCTTTCTCCAACCCCACCTGGAAAATTACATTAAATTCCGGGCACTTCAATACCATAAAGATGTAGGAGAGCTGAAGGGAGTTCAGAGAAGAGTAATAAAAATGATGGGGAGGTTGGGAGACTTGATTTACTAGGAAAGATTAAAATAACTAACTATGTACAGCACGTCTGGGTGGTGACGCTTGGGAGCAGCGGGGGGAAAGCTCGCAGCCTATAAATAATGGGGCCATGTAAACACCGGGACAGAACTATCTGCACGGTGCAAGGAGGCACAGCCCCCGGGGAGGAGGAGACGCTGGGAAAGGACAATGTATGAAGAATGCTGGGAAAGTTGTGTCGCTGGGTTTGGAGTTTTGATGTTTTGCTTTGTTTTGTTTTGTTTTAAGACAGCGAGAAAGGCAGAGAAAGTAAAGACACCAAGGAGTAATATTCCAATTCAGCAGAAGGAAAAAAAAAATGCTTTTTTTTTTCTTTTTTTCTTTTTTTTGAGATGGAGTTTCACTCTTGTCGCCCAGGCTGGAGTACAATGATGCGATCTCAGCTCACTGCAACCTCCGCCTCCAGGGTTCAAGCGATTCTCCTGCCTCAGCTTCCCGAGTAGCTGGGATTACAGGCGCCTGCCACCACACATGGCTAATTTTTTTTGTATTTTTAGTAGAGACGGGATTTCACCATGTTGGCCAGGCTGGTCTCAAACTCCTGCCTCAGGTGACCTTCCTGCCTCAGCCTCCCAAAGTGCTGGGATTACAGGCGTCAGCCACCATGCCCGGCCGAAAATCCTATTTTTCTAAATCATACTGGCTTCCGGTCTCTGCACGTCTACTACCCCAACTTATACAACACTATTGCCATTCCTTCCCACTAGATTGTAAACCCGGCAACAGAGGAAATGCGTCCGTTTTGCTCACTGTTGACTCCATAGCCCCTAATGCAGTACTTGGCTCATAGCCATGATTCCATAAATATTGGCTGAAAGAAAAACTGAATGAATGAACAGTTTTCAAAGAAATAGAATGAAATAATTGATTGCCAAAAATGATACGTAGTATTGGTCATTTTAAAGCACCAAAGATCTCGCAGGATCGTTGCTATGGATTGTAAGATATAAAATTTTGGAGTGAGATGGACCATTAAAAGTCATATTTCAATGATTCCCAACTTTTTTTCCCAAACCATTACATGTACATACCTATATTAATGCACAGTTTTCAGGACATTAATACGTTTCTGTTTCTTTCCGCCTCTGGAAATGTGTATCAGTCAATGGATGAACGGATAAAGAAAATGTGGTATATACACGCAATGGAGTACTATTCAGCCTTTAAAAAGAAGGGAATCCTGTCCTTTGTGACAACTTGGATGAAGCTAGACGACAAGATGCTAAGTGAAATAAGCCAGACACAGAAAGACCAACACCCCATGCTCTCACTCACGTGTGGAATCTAAAATAGTCAAACTCACAGAAGCAGAGAGTAGAATCTGTGGTTGCCAGAGGTTGTGGGGAGAGGAAAATGAGGAGATGTTGGTCAAAGGGTGCAAAGCCTGAGTTTGTGAGATGCCTTAGTTCTGCAGCTCTGCCATTGTACGGTGCCTATAGCTAACAACATTGGATTGTTTGCTTGACATTTGCGGAGAGGGTAAATCTTAAGTGTTCTCACCACAAAAAAGAACAAGAAAATGGTAACTATGTGAGGTGATGGATATGTTAATTACCTTGATTGTGGGGATCATTTCACATGGTTTCATATATCAAAACAGCAAGTTGTAAGCCTCAAATATATACAATTTTTATGTGTCAATGATAGCCCAATAAAGTTGTTAAAACAATTTTTCTACAGTGTGAAATAAAAGGAAAATGAAAAATAAAATTAAAAAACCACTTATCAGAACACAGTCAAATGAGAGTGGCATTATTACATGAAACACCTTGAAGGCACTCTTATCTGTTAAAAACAAATACGTGAATAATTCATGGGCTGTAAGTATTAGTCCTCCCTGACTGCCCCTGAGCATTGCTTACTTACAACCTGTGTCCCCTCCTGGGCGCTACCTTCCCTGCAGACAAGGCCTACCTGGTTCTCTGCATGTCCTCAGCCCTGAAGCAGGGTCCAGCACATTCCCAGGTGCCTGAGAATATTGTGTTGTTGTGTTTTGTTTTGCGTTTTGAGTAACAACAGTATTTGTTTCATTAGTCATGTGACAGTGACTTGTGTTTGGGGGTAAATAGAGGGCTGGAGACCACCATTCTAGCTCAGCATCTTCCTTTTCAGATTAGCTGACGTGGCGCCCCAGACAACCCAGTTCACAGCACATCCAAAACCATAGTGATCCCTTAGATTGAGTTTACCAGGCACTGTTCTTAGTATGCTGTTGTTATTTACAAATGAGGAGACTGAAGTTTAACAAGTTAAAGAGCTGCCTAGAGTGAGTGGTGAAGGCTGGCTTGAGCACCTGCGGAGCCCACCTGCCCTGCTTCCTCACAGAGCCTCACGCACTCCCCGGATCCCTCTGCACCAGGTCATCAAACAAAGCTACTGAGCGCAGGCTCACAGATTCCTGGTGAACAATTTTCTTTGTCAGCCTATCCAATGCTTAGGGCTTGTAGTTATGAAATTCGGAGGCAAAGCCCAGGCAGCCCTTGATGCAAACATTTGTTTCTGCAATAGTTAACTTTAAAGTCCGTCTATGGAACTCCAGCTCCCCCATTAACACCCACAAGAAAATGGCAAATACATCCCAGGGAGAAAGCTAGGAGAGAGAGCCCTTTCTTCAGTTTGCTTAGTACCCCTGCCTAGCGCCCCTCCAGCCCTCGGCCCTTTGAAGGCACTGGGAAGACAAAGGTAAAGGAGACTGAGCCCTTCCCTCCACCAACCTGGGGACAAAAACAAACCGCGCTGTACCACTGTGCTGCCAGGCTAGTGAGGGGAAAGGTGTGATCTTGTGGGAGCCCAGCAAGGGAGCAGGGGAGGTCCTAAGGAAAGGGGCTGCATGAGCAAAGGTGAGCAAAACATAAAGTCAAGAATCGCTGGGGTGTGCAGGGAGATGCAAGCATTTCTGGGACGCCAGGGCAGAGAGAAAGAGGAGCAAATGTTGACCCTGAAGGAGTCCAGGGAGCCCAGGTGATGGCAGATGGGATGTTCTATTAGAATTTGTCCTGCAGGCTAAGGGGAAGTTCCTAACACAGATGGGGTGGCACAGGCGCAGTGAAATTTAACTGAGGGTAGACAACTTGGAATCCGAAAAGTTCAGAACATGAAGAATTGATTCCTAACACATTGGATGAAAAAATCAGACCCAATGTAAGCGCAGGACATAGGCAAAACCTGACATGCCCTGGTCTGAAGCTATGTAGAGACTTTATTTTACCCACTTAATGTGGTCAATGTTTCCATGCAGAAATATGAACGTGTTGGAACACAAGGTGCTACCTCAGACCCTGCTGGGTGTTACATAATATATGGTGTGTATACTACATCACCTTTCTGAAATCTGGACCATTCCAAAACACAGCAGGCCCCAGAGGTACGAAGTCGCAGTTCTGTACCATCCTGGCATCTCTGTGAAGGATGGATGGGGGCCATGAGCCTAGGCGGGGAGTCCAGTTCAGATGACTTTGGGGAGCCTAACTGTGACATGACAAGAGAGGTAGAGGAAAGGAAATGATTTTGAAAAATAATTTGGAGATACATCTACAGGATGTGATGATTGTGACATGCAAGTTTGAGGGGTTGGGGATAAGGACTCTCAAGTTTCTCCCTGACTCCCAGGGAAGATGGTGGTACATTGTTGAGATGCTTCTCCCAGGAGTAGGTTCAGGGAGTAACATCATATGTTCAGTTTGGAATACACTGAGTTGGAGGCACCAAGGAGACATCCGGATAGAGTTGGATAGACATCCAACGAGGAGGTGGACAGACAAGTCATAAGCTAGCTCAGGGGAGATGTCTGGCAACGCATGCTGGTAAATTAAAATTTCATAAATTGTTCCTGAGCAAGAAAAGAGGGAGGAGAAAAGAGGCAATTCAGAGAATTATTTTCCACCTACCAAGAAGAGAAGGCAGAGAAACTCCAGCCAGCCTCTCCAGAAACTCCCTGAAGATGATCAGTCATCTATGCTGAGGCAGGTGCTGGAAGACAGAGAAGCAGCTCTTGAATTGCCCCAACTTTCTGTTCCTCCTGCCTGCCCTGTGCTGAGTTGGTCGCATACAAAGCTGCTGACTCCCGTCAGCCCAGGTCGGCACCCAAACACCTCCTCCTGGACTAGACAACCTCCACTGCCTCCCAAGGATTGTCACCCCGAAGGACCTCTTCCATTAATTCCAGAGACAAGTTATCAGGTGAGCAACAGGGTACCAATTCAAGCTCCATTATATAACTACATAAAAACACATTGTTGGGATTTGTTATTTTAGTTTCATTTATTTGTTTTGAGTTGTAGAGTTGGAAGAATGTGGGTTTGGGTATGTTTTAAAATTGGTGGAATAAGGAGTTGCGCGACCTTCTGTGCTGGGTTTTTATTAAGTGTAGGTAGAGTGAATGACTCAACATTCCTGTCTCCTCCCACCTGCACTTCTCCTAGTGCTCAGTTCCGTGTATACAGATTTGTGTACTCTTCTCTAGATATCTCTGAAGTGTTTTTAAAAGTCATTTATAAAATGCAGGCATGATCCTTAGAACAAACACCCAAATTCCAAACAGGAGGCAACACGTAACAGTATACCCAGCAAAGGGTCACTGACAAGGTGGTTTTATTCAAATGTGCAGTTCTAGAGAGAAAAACAAACAACGATTTACCCAAGGCTGCAAAGTCATTTTCTATGAGACAAATTATTCTCACTCAGTTAATGTAGATGAGCAGCACCGTTTATGAGCTATTTTTTGTTTTTGTCTTTGGGGTTTGTTACTCACTTAAAGTGGACAAAACTTCATTGTGAAAGACCCAGCATAAAGCCAAGGTTAAGGCTAAGGTAAAACAAAGAGAACCAATATTATAGTCTCAAATAATATGTCCTTGTGGGGTTTTTCCTTTATTTACTTTTTAATTGATGAATAAAATTGTATGTATGTTGTAAAACATGATGTTTTGAAAAATGTATATATAGGCTGAGCGCAGTGGCTCACGCCTGTAATCCTGGCACTTTGGGAGACTGACGCAGGTGGATCACTTGAGGTCGGGAGTTCAAGACCATCCTGGCCAACATGGTAAAACCCCAACTCTACTAAAAATACAAAAATTAGCCGGGTGCAGTGGCACGTGCTGTAATCCCAGCTACTTGTGAGGCTGAGGCAGGAGAATCACTTGAACTCGGGAGGCAGAGGTAGCGGTGAGCCGAGATTGTGCCACTGCACTCCAGCCTGGGTGACAGAGTGAGACTCTGTCTCAAAAAAAAGAAGAAAAATGTGTATATTACAAATGTGTATACTAATACTGCAAATGACTAAATCAAGCTAGTGAACATAGGTATTACCTCACATTTATTTAGTGGTGAGAACACTTACTCTCTACTCTCATAGCAATATATAACTGTACAATACATTATTTTTAACTATCGTCATCATGATGTACAATAGATGTCTTGAACTTATTTCTCCTATCAACCCAAACTGTTGTGTCCTTTAATCAGTATCTTCCCAATCCTCCCACCCCAGCCCTTTTCTACTCTGCTTCGATGTTTTCAAATATGTCCTTATGAATTTCTCTTTTCCATGAGGACGTTCAGGGAACGAAGGTCTTTTCTCTCTTGTACCTCCATCATGCCACCAGCCACTAGGCTGCAAGGTCAAAGCTAAGTCTCAAGGTCAGATGTGTTTCATGGGCCTGGCTACCCACCAGTTGGGGAAAAAAGACCCCACCTTACCGTACAGTCTGAGGTCTTCTGCCCTCATGCTCAATGACAAGTTTGGCCCAAGCCAGTGCTGCCTCTGGATCCCCTGACTACCTATGTGGCCCAATCTCCTCAGCATGGAGGAGGGAATAGAGGGATTTAGAAGACACAACAGAAGGGAGATGGCATGTTTCTGGAAGACATATGTGAGAACTGGACGAGCGGGCTTCCAAGGTGGACTGTATCTCGCTCCCAGTGGCAACCAAACCAAATCAAGTCACATCATTTCTCAAACTTCCATTTGTTTTCAATTTGGAAATAAAGGAAGCTCACACAGGGCCACTGCATCACCTCTCTGGAATGTGGTGAAGGTAAGTGAGATCGTGCCTGCCCACGGCTTTGCATTCCAAGAGGCACCACGGCTTGCAAAGAACATCATGGACTCCACATTTGAATTGCCAGAGCAGAGGCAGGAGGGGCACCCCGAAGGCCGTTACAATGCAAGAAAAATGCTAGGTGGGACTTTTTGGAAGTAGAAGTCTTAGTGGGCAGCATGCCTCAGGTGCTATAACATAGTATAGAGAAGAAAGCTAAGACCAAGTCAGAAAGCGTAGGTCCAAGCACAGATATAATATGAACCACCTAGGTTGTTACCCATAAAACAGGGATAATCACAGCTCCTTCTTATGTTACTTTAAAGATTCCAGTGTGAGGTATATAAGGACAACCAATATCTGAGAAGTGCTTACTACGTTCCAGACACTATTCAAAATGCTTCACAGACTTTCATTTAATCCTGACAGTCCCTACAGAGGCAGGGATAGAGGACTAAACTAAGACACAAAGAGGTAAGTAATTTTGTCCCAGGTCACAAAGTTAGAAGAAATGGTGAAGATGAGATTCAAATCTAAGTGACCTGATTACAGTGTCCATGCTTTTAAACACTGCTCAACCACCTGGTGGAGAATGGTGTTTAACAGATGTTGAAGAATGACACTATAATGTTACCTCCACTATCCTTAAAATATTGGTGTCTCACTGATCTTCATCAGTCAGCATCCCATGAAAATTCAAATAAATATTATTTATAAACTATTATTACCCAAGTCTGAATTTGTACCAACACAAATGATCAATATTTTAAAGGGCTCGATTCTCCTTTATAACTATTAATAGTTAAGCATCACAGTCAGAATGTGTAATTTTTAAGTCCAGAAGATTCCCCGTTAGTGTTGGGCACAATGCTACATAATGAAAAGCAAAAAATTAAAATTAAAATTAAAAAAGGCCGAATTTCCATTAAGACAAACCACAGCTGATTTATTTACTGCCCTCCTAACAAAAAGGTTTCATGTCCAGTTGTAGAAAGCAAAAATAAGGCTTTGATTGGATCTCCTCTCTTACACATAACTTGTTTTCAGACCATTCATCCATCATCCTACAGTCTTGACCTTTCTTTGTGTCATATTTTGAATATAAAGTCCTATAGCCCTAAGGATGGGTAATTCAGTCATCATCGTATTAATTTTTCCCTCATCTCTCATGAACTTCACAGCTGAACTCTGGCGTTTGTTTCAAATGCTCATCCTCTAATAGAGAGCAGTAACTGATCAAGCGGATTTGTAATGTGTTCATACATTTGTCATGTGGCCCTTAATATAGTTTCTTGAGTGTGCTCAGAACCACTGGGTGTGGTTCCTAATTTAGCCTCCTGACAGTCATGTGTTTCTGTAATAAAAACAGCTAAACAGGAATTTTGCAACTTAACTGCTGTTCTGAACTAAAAATATAGAGCTAATCATTCCAAGGCGTGTCAAAAAGATATTCTATATGACATTACATACATGACATGATGTTCTCCTTTTTTAATTTGCGTCTACATCTCCTTTACTGTATATTGTAAGTCAAGTCTCTTTGTATCAGAAGGCTAGAGTTTCCGGTATGCAGGTTCGGTAGAATCCAGGTGGAGGTCTATTTGAACCTTCACCCTCTGTAATGCTCTCCCTTTCCCCCAGATTCATCCACCTGTCTCTGGCAGATCACTCCACTCCTTAGAGGTGAATTTTAGAAAGTGGCAGTCAAGAGCAAATATCCTGATATTGTCTCCTTTCCTCTGAATTTTTTCTATCTCTGCTATTTAGCAACTTGAGGAGCACATCCTTGATGTGAAAACATCAGTCTATAGTTGTGAGGAAAGGGGGCTGACTTATATTTGGACTCCCTGACATGCCAGGATCACACCAGCATCCCTTATCTCATTTAAACTGCATGACAGCTCTGGAAGGTCATTATGGTTTGTGATCATTTCATATCATATGTTTAAAATGTGTTGTCATGGTACAATTGGCATACAATAGTCCACACACAAGTATATACTTTGACAAGGTTGACGTGTTCATACACCTGGTAAATCAAGATTGTTAACATATCCATCACCCCCAAAAGTTTTCCCATGTCTGTTGGTGATCCCTTCTCCCACCCCTGCCTGTCCCTGTCATCTCCAGGTAACCAATGATCTTTCTAGAACTCTATATTAGCTTTAATTTTCTAGAATTATATGTGCATAGAAATGTACAATGTGTACTGTTTTTTCTCTAGCATCTCTCCTCCAGCACAACTATTTTGAGATATATCAGTGCTGTGGTGTGATGCAGAAATTAATTCTGTATTACTGCTGAGCAGTATTTCACAGTATAGATATAGTGTAGTTTATTTATTCATTCACCTGTAGTGTTTTGTCCAGTTTTTGGCTATTACAAATAAAGCTGCATGTTTTTGTACGAACATATGCTTTTAGTTCTATTGGGTACAAACAAGGAGTTGAATGACTGGATCGTGTGGTAGGCATATGTTTAACTTTTTAAGAAACTGGCAAAATGTTTTCCAAAAAGATTATACAATTTTACATTCCTGCCAGATGTGTATGAGAGTTCCAGTTCCTCCAAATCCTCACTGACACATAGTAAAGTCCATTTTTTAAAATTTTAGGCCTTTTAATATGTGTGTTGTATGACTGTGGTTTTATTTTGCATTTCCCTAATGAGCAATGATGTTGAGCATCTTTCCATCTGCTTGCTTGCCATTCATATATTCTTTGCTGAACTGTCTGTTCAAATATTTGGCCATTTCTTTTCACCTGAGTTGTTTATTTTTTTGAGTTTTGAGAGTTCTTTCTACATTCTGGATATAAGTTCTTATCAGATACATAATTTACAAACATCACACTGTCTTAATTACTGCAGCTTTATATACAATGTTGAATTTACGTAGTGTCAATCCTCCAACTTTGTTCCTTTTCAGAGCTGTTTCATCTATTCTAGATCCTCCACACTTCTATATGAATTTTAGAAGCAGCTTGTTAATTTCTTAAACTAAAAAAAAAAAAAAAATGCCTGTGAGATTTTGACTGGAATTACCTTAGAGATATAGACCTATTTTAAGGAAATTGACATGACAACAACATATAAACATGATATATCTCTCCACTTATTAGACCTTCTTCAATTTATCTCAGCCATGTTTTGTAGTTTGCAGTATAATTGGCCTTGAACATCTCTTGTCATTTCTCATCTCTATTTCATTCTTATCCTATTAAATGGTACTTTTATTTCAATATCCAATTGTTTATTGATAGTATGTAGAAATGCAGTTGTTTTTTGTACAATTGATTGTTCTTGCTCCAGAAGCCTTGCTAAACTCACTTTTTGATTCCAGTAGCAACTCTGTAGATTCTATCAAATTTTCTACATACATGATCATGCCATCTGCAAAAAAACAAGACAGTTTTTCTTCTTAGTTTATCATCTGGATGTCTTTTATTTCTTTATCTTGCCTTATCACACGTCTAGATCTCCAGTACAAATGCTGGTAAGAGTGATAAAAGTACACATGTCTGTCATCTCCCTGAGTTTTGCAGTAAAGCACTCATTCTTTCATAAGTATGATGTTCACTGTAGGTTTCTCATAGATACCTTTTATCAGGTTGAGAAAGTTTCTTTCTTTCTTTTTTTTTTTTGAGACAGGGTCTCTCTCTGTCACCCAGACTGGAGCACAGTGGTGTGATCTCAGCTCACAGTTACATCCACTTCCTGGGTCCAAATGATTCTCTGCTTCAGCCTCCCAAGTAGCTGGGATTACAGGCGCCCGCCACCACACCTGGCTAATTTTTGTATTTTTAGTAGAGACGGGGTTTCACTATATTGGCCAGGCTGATCTCAATCTCCTGACCTCAAGTGATCCTCTCACCTTGGTCTCCCAAAGTGCTGGGATGACAGGAGTGAGCCACCGTGTCTGTTCACTAGTAATTAGTAAAAGAAACTTTCTTTTACTGGAAAGTCTGGATCCATATTCATGAGGGATGTTGGTCTTTACTTTAGCAGTGGTCTAGAATTTTTGACATATTGTAGTTTAATTTTTATTCAATTCAAATTACTTTATAATTTCACTGTTGATTTCTTCTTTGAACCTTGGGTAAAAGGATACCATTTAGTTTCCAGTATTTGGGGATTACCCACAGATCTGTCCAGTAACTGAATTCCATTGCCAGAGAACATACTGCTGTGAATTCTTTTAAATGTATTGAGATATGTGTTTTTGTTTTTTGTTTTTGTTTTGTTTTGTTTTAATTATACTTTAAGTTCTAGGGTACGTGTGCACAACATGCAGGTTTGTTACATATGTATATATGTGCCATGTTGGTGTGCTGCACCCATTAACTCATCATTTACATTAGGTATATCTCCGAATGCTATCCCTCCCCCCTTCCCCCACCCCACGACAGGCGCAGGTGTGTGATGTTCCCCTTCCTGTGTCCAAGTGTTCTTGTTGTTCAATTCCCGCCTATGAGTGAGAACATGCGGTGTTTGGTTTTTGTCCTTGCGATAGTTTGATCAGAATGGTGGTTTCCAGCTTCATCCATGTCCCTACAAAGGACATGAACTCATCCATTCAGGACATAGGCATGGGCAAGGACTTCATGACTAAAACACCAAAAGCAATGGCAACAAAAGCCAAAACTGACAAATGGGATCTAATTAAACTAAAGAGCTTCTGCACAGCAAAAGAAACTACCATCAGAGTGAACAGGCAACCTACACAATGGGAGAAAACTGTTACAATCTACCTATCTGACAAAGGGCTAATATCCAGAATCTACAAAGAACTTAAAGAAATTTACAAGAGATATGTTTTATGGCTCAGAATACCTTGGTAAATGTTCCTTGTGTGCTTGAAAAGACTATGTAATACACTATTGTTGGATGGAGTGTTCTATAAATATCAATTAGATCATATTGTTTGATAGTATTGTATAAACATTCTATATTCTTAATAATGTGTTACTTGTTCTATCAATTATTGGAAGAAGGTTATTGAAATCTGAAATTATAATTGTGAATTTGTCTATTTCTCCTTGAGGTTTTATCACATGTTGCTTCATGTACATTAAAGCTCTGTTTGTTAGGTACACAAACATTTTGGATTTTTATGTTTTATTGATGAATTGACCCCTTTATTATTTTGACACAGTCTTCTTTATCCCTGATAATATTCTCTTCGGTGAAATAATCTTATCTGGTATTAACATAGCCACTCCTGCTTTCTTTTAATTATTGTTAGCATGGTGTATATTTTTTCGTTCTTTTACTTTTATCCTATCTGTGTCTTTATATTTAACATGTCTGTCTTGTAGGCAGCATACAGTTGGTTCTTGCTTTTCCTATCTGTGTCTTTATATTTAACATGTCTGTCTTGTAGGCAGCATACAGTTGGGTCTTGCTTTTTCAAATCTGACAATCTCTGCCTTTGGGTGCTTAGGCTATTTACACTTAATGTGATTATTAGTACGGGTAGGTTTAACTATATCATCTTGTTATAACTCTTTATTATTTTAGTGATTGATTTAGGATTGATACCACACATCTTTTAACTTACTGTAATATACCATCTCAGGTGTAATATGAGAACCTTACAATAATAAGTTTTCATTTACACCCTCCCAGGTTTGTACTATTGCTGTCATCTATTTTACTTTTACATATGCAATAAATTTCACATCACATTGTTATGTTTAAACAGTCGATTATCTTTTTAAATGATTTGAATAAAAAGAAAAAATATATGTATTTATTCACATAAATACATGTGAAGTTATTTCTGGTGTTCTTCATTCCTTTGTATAGATCCATATTTTCATGTGGTATCTTTATCCTTCTTCCTGAAGGATTTTAACATTTTAACATTTTTAACATCAACAATTTTTTTTTTTTTTTTGAGACGGAGTCTCACTCTGTCACCCAGGCTGGAGTGCAGTGGCGTGATCTCAGCTCACTGCAAGCTCCACCTCCCAAGTTCACAGCATTCTCCTGCCTCAGCCTCCCGAGTAGCTGGGACTGCAGGCGCTGCCACCACGCCCAGCTAATTTTTTGTGTTTTTAGAAGAGACAGGGTTTCACTGTGTTAGCCAGGATGGTCTCGATCTCCTGACCTTGTGATCCGCCCACCTCGGCCTCCCAAAGTGCTGGGATTACAGGTGTGAGCCATGGTGCCCGGCCAACATTTACAATTTTAACATTTCTTACAGTATGTCAGGGTCAGCTGATGAATTCTTTCAGTTTTTGTATGTCAGAAAAAATTTTCACCTTTGATTTTGAAATATATTGTTGCTAGGTAGGTAATTCTATATTATATAGAATTTTGACAGCTTTGTTCTTTTAGTACTTTTAAGACACTACTCCTTTAATAAAGATACTAAAGATATTACTCTGTTTTCTTGCTTATATTGTCTTGCTTATATTGTCTTGCTTATATTGTCTCTGATCCTTAACTCTCATCCTTAACTTTGTTCCTCTCTAAGCAGTTCCTCTCTTAACTTCTGATCCTTAATCTCTCATCCTTAACTTTGTTCCTCTCTAAGCAGTGTTTTTTAAAGGGCTGCTTTTCAGATTTTGTCTTATCAACGGTGGTCAGCAATTTGATTATTATGTGTGTTGGTATAGTTGGTTTTCTGTTTTTCATTTTCCTTATACATGAGGTTTATTGGGCATCTCAGATCTGTATGTCTACAGTTTTTATCAAATTTAGAAATGTTCTGACCATTATTTATCCAAATATGTTTTTCTCCTCTTCTCTGTTTCCTCTGTTTTGGAGACTCCCATTACACACATTTTGAGCTACTTGAAGCTGTCCCACGGTTCAATATTTTAAAATTATCTTTTCTCTGCTTTTCATTTTAGTCTCTTTTGGTGTAATTGCAAGAGAATTTATCTTTTCTTTTGCCTAAATTTGTCTAAATTGCCATTTTTAAAATACACTCTAGTGTATTTTTCACCTCACACATTGTAGTTTTCATCTCTAGAAGTCAAATTTTAATCTGTTCTTGTATCTTCCATGTCTGTCTTTGAAAATGTAGAACACAATTACAAAAACTGTTTCCATGTATTTTTCTACTTATTCTAACATCTTTCTATTTCTAGGTAATATAGTTTGGTTTGTCCCACACAATCTGATGTTGAAATGTAATCCCCAAAGTTGGAGATGAGGCCTGGTGGGAGGGGTTTGGGTTATGGGGGTGAATCCCTAATGGCTTGGTGCTGGCCTTGTGATAGCAAGTTCTCATGAGATCTGGTTGTTTAAAAGTGTGTAGCACTTCCCCTCCCCACTTTCTCTCTCTTGCTCCCACTCTCACCATGTGAGACACCCAATCCCCCTTCATCTTCCACCATGACTGGCAGCTTCCTGAGGCCTCACCAGAGGCCAGAGGCCAGCACCATGCTTCCTGTATAGGCTGCAGAACTGTGAGCCAAATAAGCCTCTTGTCTTCATAAGTTATCCAATCTTAGGTATTTCTTTATAGCCATACAAGAATGGCCTATTCAGTCAAGTTGAATTGATTGATTCTTTTTCTCCTTAGTATGAGTTACGTTTTCCTGCCTCTTTGCATGTCTGTTGGCTTTTGGTTGGATGCCAGGCATTATTTATCTTCTTGGGTGCTGGATTTTTTTATTTCTAAACATATTGAGATTTGCTCTGGGATGAGCTTCTGGAATATAGTTTTATCCTTTTTGGTGTTGCTTTTAAAATATGTTAGGTGGGGCTGGAAAAGTGTTTAGGACTAATTGTTCTCCATAACCAAGGCAAAACTCTTCTCTGTACTCTACCCAGGACTCTGTGAATCTTGAAGTTTTCTATCTGGCTGTAGGAACAAGCACTATTCCTGGCCCTTTGTAAGTGCCAAGCACTGTTGCCTCTCATATTTTAGGGTGGTTCTTTCCCTGTCCTTTAGTAGTTTCCTGAAACTCATGCACTAATCAATACACGGCCCCTTTCTAGAGAGTAGCAGCTAATCAAATATATTTATAATTGTTCATACATTTGCCGCATGCTCCTTAATATAGTTCCTTGAGCGTGCTCAGAACCACTGGGTGTGGTTCCCAAATAAGATAGCCTCATGACAAGCTGTCACATGTTTCTGAGATAAAAACAGTCACATAGTCACATAGGAATTTTGAATCTTAACTACTGTTCTGAACTAAAAATGTAGAACTAATCATTATAAAACATGCCAAAAGGTATGCTAAATTACCGCATATTGACTTTATGTATGTTTTATTTTTCAGAAGCACAGTTCAAAATCAAACCAAGAAGGAATTATTTGGGGAAAAATTTTAAACACCCAGTTGAATGAGAAACAAAATATTTCCAAATGATCTAGGTCTGTTATTTAAAGTACTTACTTTAAAGAGATGGTGTCTACTTTAAGTCATATCCCAGTCCCTTTCCCCACCAAGAAGAGATATTCTCCATAAGGAAGACAATAAAAAAAAGCTCATAAAAATTAGTTTACCTCACTTCTGCAAGAGGCATGCAAAAACCGTATGGATCAATATATATCCATATTGTACATGAAAACAGATTTTAATGTTTTTACTTTAATAATCTTAGAACATAGTATTTATCAATAATTGCTTGCTGAATATATTAATAAGTTTCAATGATAAGTTCCCTTCACTTGAATTTTGGTCAGGTTCTAAGCTATATGGGAATTACAGACATGTTGAAAAAATCGTGGGTTTACCTAAAACTAAACCTCAACTGTTGGCCAGTTTTTAAAGGTTTGTTGTTGCTGTTGTTGTTTAAAAAGGCACCAAATAGGATTCATGACTACAAAAATAACCTTTATTATTCATACTACAATATTTGCTATTTGTATTTTAATTCTCCTATAAGCTGACCTTTTGATATTTGAAAAAATATATACAACCCAAGTTTCTATTAAAATCAGTTCATTAGGACATAACTCGTTTGAGATGCAATTTGGCCATTTCAAGGTACTGATACTTTTGAAAGACATTTAGGACCACATGGAATACAGAATGGGGCCAAAACACAGAAATCTGCTTTTGGGCTGATGGATAGGGACTAGAGGTGACTGGACCATATTTTCAGGCAAGTGAATTTATCCACTTCAACAAAAAGCATTGTTAATACAACTCTTTCACCCAATAATCTATATTTTAAAAGAAATAAGCATTTTGCATCTGGAAGAAAATGAATGCTCTGAGATGAAAATAGTAGAATTCAGCCTGTTTGCATAGGAAATATGCCAAGAGGAAGAAAGAGGAAACATACATTAGGCACATTAGAGTCACTACAAAATTTTAAGTTGCTTCTTTGAAGCAAATAATCAGAAGAAATGGCCTGATTTCTAATTTTGTGCCCACTTACCAAGAGTCATTCATAACCCTCATCTATCTCCAGATGGCACATCAGATGCTAGGTGAATGGCAGCATCGTGGAAATATTTAGGCTTTACTCAACCAGTGTCAGTCATGAAGTATCTCCTGAAGAATGGAGAGTTTCTTTGCTTGCCAAGATGCCCTGCTTTAAATACTGCTCTGATTCAATTCACTATTATTTCCTAAGCCAAATTTAAGATCGTAAGACACTTCTGAGACAATTCTAAAGACCATCCATCACGCTCTGTCAGTTCTACTTATTCTGTAATATGAACCTAAACATGTCTACTCTTTAAACATGGGATAGGGAGAGGGAGACCCAAGAGAGTAGGAATCCATGGCACCCTCACAACTAGGAAAGGAAATCAAAGTAAGCCACAAGGAATCCAGAGACAGATTAATTACAGATTTGTCATTCGATGAAGATGAGCAAAATGAAAGGTTTCATCTCTCTAACCAAGATGTACAATTTCATCTCTCTGGCATTAAACCTATGACTATATATTAGATGGCCATTGATATTTCAATGAGATGAGTTCAATGGGAGGAGAGGAGGCATTTTCCAAGCTCCATCAGTCCTTTTAGCCCCACTAGGTGATATCTTCACTGAGCTCTCATACCCTTAAAAGACAGCGCAAATCTACAACTGAAAAACTTGGAATTCCATTGCCTTTCCCCTTGAATTTTCCCAAGAAGGGGAGGTCAGAGAACAGACTGGCCTACATTCTGTTTATTTCAAAAGAAACTCATTTTTTTGCCAAGCAGTCGCTCATTTACTGAAACAATCTGTATCATCAAATTTGAGGACATCTTTCAATGCCATCCTACTTAAACCAATAGAACTTGAATAGGGCTGCTTCAAACTGAGTTCTTACACATTAAGGTATATTAAATACATAGTTGAAGAAGAGCAAAGTTCATGAAAAATTGCCGAGGCGTCCTCATTTCCTCTGGACGTGGGCATCCCAGTCCCACAGTTTCTTGAGCAGGTACCACGTGTCTACAGATTCAGTGACATAGAATCCAGCACGGTATTTACGTAACAAGATCAGAATGTTGTCTTATTTTGTACTACGATATCCCCAGCCCTGTTTCATATCATATAGCAGTTACTCAATACACATTTACTGAAAGAATGAACCAGATATTTTAAAGATGATATTTTTGCCTCTCTTATTTTCCTATATTTTAATGATTTTTATACTGCAGATTTTGCCTGTGACATGAGGTAAATGTGAGAGAGATAATTAAAATAAGTAACGTTAATAAAAACATGGCGGGGCGCCGTGGCACATGTTTGTGATCCCAGCACTTTGGGAGGCTGAGGCAGCTAGATCGCTTGAGCTGAGGAGTTTGAGACCAGCCTGGCCAACACGGTGAAACCCCATCTCTACTAAAAACACAAAAAATTAGCCAAGTGTGGTGGCGCATGCCTGTAATCCCAGCTACTCAGGATGCTGAGGTGGGAGAATCGCTTGAGCCTGGGAGATGGAAACTGCAGTGAGTAGAGATCGTGCCACCGCACTCCAGCCTGGGCAACAGAGTGAGACCCTGCCTCAAAAAATTAAATTAAATTAAAACAAAAATGAGTAGGATAACCTTTCTCTGGAAAGAAACCAAGAACAACACAAGAGCATTCTGAAGGAGGCCACAGGTGAGCCCAAGGCAACAGAGCTGATCTGACGCAATGACTGTGTTCTGATTGTCTCCATGAGCCAACACCCCCACACAAGGCTTAGGAAGCCCTGCAAGTCCAAAGCTGGCCCATCGGCCAGCACTTTTTACCTCAGGTTTTTAACGTCACTTTTACTTCAGGCTCAGCCATGGTTATCTGGGAAACACCAAAGATAGAATGAGCCCAAATTCACCAGGGACACAGCACTTTCTGGACACACATAGAATGCCAGAGAATCTATAGCTCTCTTTTCCATTGCCCTTCTCGTTCTTTGCATTTCACCGTAAACATCACATCCCTGGACCCTCATAAGTCCGGATTGCATGCAACTTACTTTCCACAGCCCCCACTACCTTCCTTATCCCAGTATTCATCACAATGCACCATGATGTCTATTTGTCTAAACTGTGTGTGTGTGCCACCAGTGACAAGTCTGTCTTCTTCATCCTGACTCCAGCTCCACATATTGAAATTAAGGAAGGAGGGAAGGGACTGAGAAGAGAAATAAGCAGGCAGGAAAGAGGGAGGATGAGTGTGGTCAACCACAGAGCAAGGGGACACCTGGAGTAGTGCTGCGCTCTGAACAGGAGTTGTAATTCTAGTATCTTCACAGACTAGGAAGAGCCCTCTTATTAGTAAGTGGTAAGAAACAGAAATTTCACCAGGCTGCAACCCTGTGCCTGTGTATACACTAGGAGCGAGAGGCAACAGCTAGGAGGAACTTAGAGAACGTTTTGCAACATCCCACAAAATGGTAAGGAAGAAGCCTGCGCTGTGTTCCCAAAAATAAGTTTCTCCAAGCTGGGCCTTGAACATTGTCGGTAATGCTTGCCCTTCCCCAGAGTGAGGAGGGCAGCACCGGTCGTTCAGTTCTGAATGCTCTCATACACAACTTTTTCTTTTAACTCCTTTTAATTCCAGATTTTCCTAAGTCTACTAATATCAATGGCAATAACAACCAAAACAGCAGAGCTAGAAGGATGTTCAGAAAGGGACAGGAAAAAAAAAAAAAAAATAGCAAGAGCACAGTTTGCCAAAGGCTATTCAGATGTCCAGTTATGCCCACAGGTTTTTTTTTGCTTTTTTTTTTTCTGAGGCGGAGTCTCGCTCTATCACCCAGGCTGGAGTGCACTGGTGTGATCTTGGCTCACTGCAAGCTCTGCCTCCCGGGTTCATGCCATTCTCCTGCCTCAGCCTCCCAAGTAGCTGGGACAACAGGTGCCACCACCACGCCCAGCTAATTTTTTGTATTTTTAGTAGAGATGGGGTTTCACCGTGTTAGCCAGTATGGTCTCGATCTCCTGACCTCGTGATCCGCCCGCCTTGGCGTCCCAAAGTGCTGGGATTACAGGCATGAGCCACCGCGCCTGGCCTATGCCTACAAATTTTTTAATTAAAATTAAATTTTTAAAATATTTTCCAATATATAAGCTGGAATATGGTTGGAGAATAATGAGAATTTTAAGTAAGAATGTTCTTTTCCCATTAACCCAAACGGCAAAGAGGCCTCATAACTGACTGACCTAAGAGTCTGTCTAGCAACCCGGTGACTAAGCTGGTGGAGAATACACATTAAGAATATTCGTTTTCCATTTCTTCCAAAAGAAAAGTATAGAAGTGTCTATTTCTTATTTCTGCATGTTCCTCTCTAATGAAGGGTACATCAAAAAATTTTTTCTAAAGACCTCAGGGAAACGATAGAAGCATGCGGCAAGTAAAAAGCACAAATCACACTTTGTGCCATTTATTCACACATTTGTCACCAAACATTCTGTGGCCAGGGTCCATCCTACAAACCTGAAGCCCTGAATTCTGGACTGTGTACTAAAGAAGTCAACACGATGTATTGTTATAATTCCTCCCCATTCCACTTTTAAGAATAAAACATAAATTTTAAAATGTGAAATGTCTATGGATACATGTGGGTGTCATAGAGCATGTAGGCCACATGTATACACACGTACATCTGAGAAGGCCTTGGTGGCTAATGTTTCTTTCTAATTCATCTGGCATACTCCCCCACCCCCACCATTTCATTGCTTTTTCGTGCAAGTGACCACAAACAGTGGGTCTAAATTTGGCACATTTCAAGGTCAAGTGAGGCAGCAAACAGAATCTGACCTCAAACAATATGCCTTTGTCCATTCACCCATCCACGTAAATGTGCACACACACTTAGCTTCGCTTGCTCCAAGTTCATAAATCTTCATCCCAGAACATTACTTGCTTCTTCACTGAACACTTACAGAGATAAGACATCTGGATATGTTTGTTCCTTCCCCTCCATCCCCCATAACCCTCAACCCCTCAACACACAGCCCAGCTGTAAGAGCAAGGAGAATATGCTTTTTAAATTACACTGGCTCACGCAGGCACAGAATCTGAAGCAGCTCCAAAATGGACATCAAGTAAAAAATACCAGTTTTCAAAACTCTGTAATTATGTATTTACACAAATTACATAATCCTGTATGTATTTACATACAATTACAGATTATCAAGTAACTAACACAAGGTTGTAGTGTTAACGAGATGAGATAGAATAAAAACACCAGAAGGAAGCCATTTGTGTATCTACAAAACAGGACCTGGCAGGGCAGGTTCCCCAACACTGACCTGGCATGTCCTTCACCACTGCTTGGGGACATTCGCATGACAGATGGGAAAGTTGTTGGGTCCATGCTCGGTAAGTCTTTGACCGTGGTGCAAGTGTTGGCACCAACAAGACAGTGGTTTGGCTATCGAAGCATCTGTTTGTGAAACCAGAACCCCCATTCCACAGTGGCTCAGGGCTGCCATTCACTGGGTTTTGGGTCTCTTAAGACAAGAACTGGATGCAAACCCGTGAGCTGAGGATGACTCACTCTACCGCCCAACAGACAATGCCCACGTCAAAACCCTGAGCCATCCACTCTCCCGGTTCGACTATTTACATAAATCGCATGAGTCAATATTTATTTATTTACAGACCATTACAGTTTATTGTATCAATTGCCAAAAGCATATAACATTTTGCTTGTCTTAAAAAAAAAAAAGTACCAAAACAAAATTAACTCCAAAAGTAGACATTAAAGTAGCATTTTCTAGGAATGCATGAAGATTTTAGTCTTTTTCACAAATTTCTTTCTTTTAGGTCGATTATCTAAGGTCTCATGCTACTTTTAAGACTACTTTTGGCTGTCGCCTAAAATCAATTTTTTCAGTGCTACATAGTATACCTATGATATCCTAGAAACTTGATTCTTCCCTGTGGTCAAATGTTTAATATTTTTCAGCCAAAAAAAAAAAATGCCTTTTGGAAAAACTAAAGCCTGAATATGTGCACATTTTAGCAGCAGCAAAGGGTTAAATAATAAATAAGAATAACTACTTTTTGGAATTAAATGCAGTTTCTGTTTAGAAAGGAAAAAAAAACAAGAAAATAAATGAAGAGGACATTCTGAGCTTTATCATAAATCAACTATTTTACATTGCTTCTGTCCCCTCCCCCTAAAATATCTCTTAATTCCAAATATTAGACTTAGATTTTCCGTAATGCACATCAGCAGGCGGGCATTGCCATGTACTCCAACTTGGACCACAGAAAGGCAAGACATCGTCACAACAGTAAGTCATGCGCTTCTAGCTCATAACAGCTGTCACTCACCAGTGACACACTTTTATTTTTCATAGAGAATGTGCATCAGAAAAAAACAAAGTTTGAATAGTAAATTTTAAAATTAGTTCCATAAATCCCAACACATGTTTAAACTGTCACTTTCCACTTCTCAACACACCTGGCTAGAAAGTATCATATGTAGATGAGAATTTGTTATAAATTCCTTTTTTCTTAAATATTGCTTTAAGAATTTGGCTCTTTTCTCCTTAGTATATAGTAAGAAATAGTCTCGCTTGCCCAAGGGCAAGTTCCAAAATTATTGCTACTAAAGAAATACGTATTCTTATGCTTTTCAGCATAAAATGTTATAAAAGCCTTGTAAAAGATATTCTATATAGTAACACCCCCGCTAAAAAAATTGAGCGCTTGTGGAGACCATTTTAAAAAACAAAACACAGTCAACAAGTGTAATACTTTCCCCCTCATTGTCATTATTGATAACGATTTATTAGTTTCATTTTGCAAGTTTTACTAAGGGTGCTATTACCACGTAATTAGGACAGTTCACACTGAAAGCCATTTTCTCTAAAAGATGTTACAATGACCCCTATGATCCTTCCATAATTTCATATTTGATAGCCAAGGGAACCAAAACATGTTTATAAGTATGATCCCGTTAATCTGATTCTTACGTCTTAAAAAAAATAGTCTGTGCTACATACTTTTTTTTCCTTTTTTGAGAATTCTAAATCAATACAATGTTTGATGTTAATACTGTCATTCTGGAGATCGGCTAAAATAAAAGCATAGTTATTATTTAGCTTTGGTATATTCTGCGATAGATTTGAACAAATAAGACATATACCAACCCTCATATTTTCCAACCATGAAGCTACAACAGTGGAGTCACTTATGAGAGAGGAAATATTGCAGACACAGAATCGAAGTTTGAGACCCAGTTTATCTTTAATCCTCTGGGATAAGCTATGAAACAAGCAGTCTGAAGAGTGAATACTCAGTGTCATGAGCGATGTGCATAAGTTTACAATAATACGGGCACAAAAGAGATTGTCGCCTTTAGTACATTAGGGTCATCAGAGTTTCTCATATCCATGCACCATTATATCTACTTGCATGAATTTACCACAGGTTCATAGCAGACTTTGCCATTTAATGCTTACAGAGCCTAAAGCTTCCAAAATGCCTATCTGGCCTGTACATGTTTCATTAAAAATAAACTCTATATAATAAATAAATATATAAAATAAATAAAATGTTGCCTTTGGAATTTCTATAAATAAATTTAACTTTTTTTTTCTTTTTCTTTTCTTTTTTTTTTTTTTTTTCTTTTTTTTTTTAACTAAGAGGTCTTTGCTTTAAGTTCACTGGGATGATACCAGTGAGAATTAACTGAAAGTCTTCTAAGTAAGACCGCACCCTCGCGCAGGCCACCAGCCAGAATCCTGATGAGTCGGAGTATGGCAGCTGTGCTGATACAGGATGAAGTACAACTGATCAGAAATGTAAAAGCGTGTCTATTTCCAGCATGCATCAGGCCGCAGTCCTTTCGCTCTCGCTCCGCCCGCCTCTCCCGCTACACACACACACACACACACACACACACACACACACACACTCCTAGCACTCAGTCTCTCTCTCTCTCCTCTTCTCCCATGATAAATCAAGCAAGTGGCCCTAGGCAGCCCTCCAGGAGGAGGAGCCTTTAAGTGCAGAACAAAATCAGCATGTTCCCATCCAAGCCTCCATCATACATTATGCATGCGACAAAGTTTGGCAACAGTGGAGTGATGTGATGGCACAGCTAATCAATAAGAACCCACCGCGTGAAACCTTTATAGTGGTTACTTTTTTAAGGGCTCAAGTGAAGAAAATGTCTTTGTCAACTTTGGCTTAGAATATCCTTATACAGTTCAGGTACTTTGTCCGGGTCCACTGGTCTAGGTAAAAAATGTGTGAATTTCTGGTGCCGTTTAGTCCTAGTCCCTTCTCTTGGAGTCCCATCTTTATTTAATGCAACATAGTATCGCCTTCCAGTGTCCACGTGCTTATATAGGTTTGATGAGTACGTATTGTACCAGTTTTCTTCGAACTGTTCTCTGAATACACACTCTTGGGTTAGTTTTTCCTGTAAAAAGAAAAAGAGGGAGAACGTCAGGAAAAATAGCTAATGCACGCTGGGCTTAATACCTAGGTGATGGATTGACAGGTGCAGCAAACCCCCTTGGCACACGTTTACCTATTAACAAACCTGCACATCCTGCACATGTACCCCAGAACTAAAAATTAAAATTAAAAATTTTTTAAAAAGATAAATGTTGCAAAATTAGCTACATTCTATATTAAAAGTAACATTCCATTGCTACACAATATAACCCCCATGAGAAAATACTGATGTTTTAGCCCATTTTACCCATTTTAATGCATTTTGCAAAAACTGCCTAACCCTACAAATTTAACTACATTCTAATCTCTAACTCATAATGACTAAAGCGCAAGAGTCTAAACATTTTCTAGTTAAACTGTTGCATATACAATCATTTGAATGAGTCAAATGCAAGGAACACCTAATGTGATACATTGTTCCCATTTTTCCTAGAGCAGCTATGTGGTGACCACACTGAGAGGGAGAGCCTATGCCCGTGGCAAGGCTCAGATAACGGCTTTAACACCAGTATATATTTTATAAAGTACCTGCTGCAGAGATCAACATTAGCAACATGACCAGTGAGGTCAGATATTTTCTGCCCTTTTTAGCAGCAGCATTTACTTACTACTCTCTCTGAGTGGTTTTTAAACTTCATTCAGTGTGCAGCAGAATCACCTGAGATGCCTTTTCAAGATGCAGATTTCTGAGCCCAAAACCTTTAAAACTCTGATTCAGCAATTCTCAAAATATGCATTGGTAACAGGCCCCTGGGAGAATTCTAAGGCAGAATCCTAATTCTCAGTCTACATTTTAAAACATAATGCCTCTATCATGACTGAGTGAGTTTTCCTGAACCCAAAGTAAAAGCAAATATCCTGGCCTTCCTTTCCCTTGAATTTAGATAGAAGAAGAGACCCCTAACTAAAAAAGCTACATTCTCAGGTTCACAGATACCAAGAAGAAACGTACACTGATCCAGATCAGAAAGGTTCTGCGTCTCCCCAGATGGACGGCACCTTCTCTTCTTGAGCGTTATGAAAGCTGGGGTCCAGTTGAACCCCACAACCGAGGGCTCCTGGGGTTGCAAGACTCATGGGCAGTAACAACAAAAATAACACACTCACACACACACACACACACACACACACACACACACACACCCCACATCCCAAAGCCATGAACACGCCCCAGGCAAAAACATGTGCATCGAAGCTGACCCCTAGAGAAATAAGGGTGACTGGACTTACTGGCCTTTTCGCTCTTCTCACTGTTCAACTGAAACTTTTAAAATCAGTCTCTTTAGTGTTTAAAACAGTAAACATGAAAATAACTTGTTAGAAATAGTTTCTTTTCTCTTACCTACCTGGCGCCTTATATAAATAAGAAAACAAATAAGCAAATACAGATAAGGGCATTCGTTTCTGTCATGCAGACCCACGGGACAGACAGTAAACTTTGTACATCACCAAAATACAGATGTTCTCTTTCCATGTATGTAGTTAAGGACACAGTTTAATTTTTTTTTTTTTTTTTTTTTTTTTTGAGACGGAGTCTCGCTCTGTCGCCCAGGCTGGAGTGCAGTGGCCGGATCTCAGCTCACTGCAAGCTCCGCCTCCCGGGTTCCCGCCATTCTCCTGCCTCAGCCTCCGAGTAGCTGGGACCACAGGCGCCGCCACCTCGCCCGGCTAGTTTTTTGTATTTTTAGTAGAGACGGGGTTTCACCATGTTAGCCAGGATGGTCTCGATCTCCTGACCTCGTGATCCGCCCGCCTCGGCCTCCCAAAGTGCTGGGATTACAGGCTTGAGCCACCGCGCCCGGCCTAAGGACACATTTTAATACAATGAATTCACAGGTATCAGTTGGGTAGAATGCATCATTCCCAACTCCTTGCAGAGTAAGTCAGGAGAGCAAAGGAGAGGACAAAGGAAGAGAATTTGACAAAACCAATCAATAGCCCATCGTGAGGCCACCTTTTCTAGGTCTCTTCTCTAATCCAAAGGCTTAAACCACACTCAAGAGGTTGTGAGAGCTGGCACTTCCTGATAGGTGCTCTTCTACGTGTCTGGAAGCACTGAGTAGGTTTTTTCAGCAAAATACTATCTCACTGGTCAAGCTGTGCTAAGTGAGCTGAAATGGGGGGAAGCAGAAAGGAAAAACAATGCATCAGGCAAGGACAAAAAGGATGGGAAAACTTTGGACCTCTGGTGCTGGGTTCACAGGGACAGAAACAATCGTAGAAACCAAACCCCACCCCAAACTGGACTACTCTCATCTGAGGGTGGCCGGGAGAAGCAGCTCCCCCCACAGGAGGGGTGCACGGGAGAGAGGCACTCCTGCACCCTCCTCTGCACACGGCCTAGAGGGGTGCTCTTCTGGGGAAATTCATCCTCCTCCTATGCTGGGGAGATGGGGCTGAATGTGACTTCCCTCTCGTCTCTATCGAAACTGATAAAAGTTTAAGTGTGTTAAAGACATTAATGGCTATTTTAGTCCTTACTTCCATTTGCATGACAGTCTCCTCACAGGCAAGATCATTCCTGGCTAAAAATAGCTGGTTTCGGTTTGCTGTAATTAAGTGAAATTTCTAAACAAATATGTGCCTTTATTTTATCATTAATAAAATAGACCAAAAGATGGGATTGGATGAGCCTTTAGTTCTACAAGGGACAAGAAAAAGGAATTCAAAGTAACCTTTCTTTTTTGCAGCAGGAAATCACATCACCTACAAATACTATGAAATTGAACTTTATTTTAAATGTAGAACACTTCCTCCTCCTTTCTGAGCCATGAGTGAGGTGCCAGCATGTACTTCCTCTGCATACATCTCATACCCACAGCACAATGGTTTTTCTTGGATCAGAAACAGACACACAAAAATCCCAGCAGAAGATAATGAGTTTATGTGACAGGAAAGCCTGACTTTGGAGTGAGAAGCCTGCTCCTATCCCAGCTTCACCATCGCTAGCTGCAGGGCTTTACAACTGGTTCTCTCACCTCTCCAAGTCTCAGTAACCTCACCTTTAAAACAGGTTAGTAATAAGTGTCTTGAGGCAGAGCTGTGACAGAGATCCAACCAGAGAGCAGTGCTGAACACCGAGGAAGCTCCCGGGCAACAACAGTGTTGTTAATATCACAATAACATCTCAACATCTTAGAACCTGAATAAACCTTAGAAAACAGCAAATGCAACTTTTCCAGTTAAATACATGGGACAGCAAGGCCCAGATGTGAAGCAATTTGCACCTGGTCTGTGCCACAGCATCTTGTTATTATGTAATGAAGCCACCAGACCAAGAAGTTTCCAGGAGCCCTACCTAGCACAGCCACCACACTCTCGGGACCAGGCCCTTCCACTTTTCACTTTTCACTAAGCAGAGTAAAAAGAGTCCTATGTGTCTCTCTATTTCCAAATGTAATTTTTGAGTAATTCTATTTATCTGCAGGAGGAATAAGTGGAGAGGGCAAGAGAACAGCAATCATGAACAAAATTCCACAGTGGTAGAGGTATCACTATCTAAGAATGAAACATGAAATTGTTTTCAGTGCTTAAGAAAAGATTCTCATTTTATTACTTTTTTAAAGAATATGGAAACCCCCCTTTTAAAAAAGTAAATATGCTAAGAAATTGAACTGACCTTTTCACTGCCAGTTAACACTGCCCTATTTTCCTAGCAGGCTATTAGAGCATCGTTCACACACACACACGTAACTTAGAAAATAAAGCGAATTATTCAATTTAAAACAGTATAATTGGCCAGACACAGCAGCTCATGCCTGTAACCCCAGCACTTTGGAAGGCCCAGGCAGAAATATCACTTGAGGCCAGGGGTTCAAACCAGCCTGGGAAACACAGTGAGTCCCTATCTCTACAAAACAAAAAATTAACTGGGCATGGTGGTGCACACCTGCAGTCCAAGCTACGCAGGAGGCTGAGGCAGGAGGGTCACTTGAGATAAGGCTGCAGTGAACTGTGATTGTGACACTGCACTATAGCCTGGGCAACAGAGAGAACCTGTCTCTAAAAATCAAACAAAAGAAAAACAGTATAATCTACAGCCAGCATTTTTTGTGATGGCTGAGTCCAATTCCAATTGTCTCATACACACGAGGGTTATACAACTTCAGTCAACAAGTTAAATGAGATTGTGCAAACATGACATTGCAAAACCACTGGTACATTTAAGTTCCTGCAATTACACCAATTATGCCACACAGATCAGCTTAGATCCCTTAAAAATTAAAATTACCATGAAAAGTTATAAAGACTGTGTTACTCGTCGAAATCATACACGTGCTTTTAAATAATTTCTTCCTTTTATTGGGGATTATGCCAATGTGTGATTTTTGTTTTAGAATGAGTAGCAAGATCTACAGAAATAATCTCTTTACGATCATACTTCAGTACTTAGTGATACAATATTTAGTTGAGGTGAAAATATTTATGTTATGTATTTATACTCCACAATCATTTTTCTAAATAAAAAATAAGTAAATGAATGCAAATGTGGAGAGCAAAAAATATTAACCTGTATTCTTATATAGATGTGCGGATGAAGGGAAGGGGTGGGGGAGGGCGTGTCTGCCTTCAAATAAACTATACACTCTAGAATTATAGAACTCAGATGTTTTAAAACTCACCACATGTTTCTAATGCAGACAGTTTATAGAGTATTCCACTATAAAGTGATCAATTCTTGTTTTATTGTATTTCCATGTTTTAATTTTTTTTTAGATTATTTAACTATAGCTGTTTATGGCATACCTATCTTTGAACTGTTGGATTATATCACTAGGCTTGGGTGGAGAATGTGGATTTAATTCAAAAGTCTACTAAAGTCCATGCTTTGGAACAAAATCTGGTGAATGTTAGCAACTATGGAAACCTCTTTTCATTTTATATCATCAAATTCCAAGCGGTGGGAAAAACTGAAATTAAAACTTCAAAACTTTTACCAATCCTATTAAAACCAAAGTATGAGATAATAATGTGAAAATTATAGTACAGCCCAGAGAATGCTTAGGAATGTTATAAGACATAAACTTATACAGACACTATTTAAAAATATGAGACAATTTGCAAATGTGTAATCCACATGGGCAACATGATGCTCAATTCGTATCTATGCCCACTTAAAACATGAAGCCAGAGTTGGTTCAAAAGTCAAGACTTAGTAAGAGTGATTGAAAACGTATAGACTTATGCCATGCTGTTATTTTAAAACATAATTTCCATATTAATAAACCTATGGTGTCGTTTTGTCCACATGGTTGCATTTATTCTACTCAACGGGCTGCTTAGACTACTTGCTGCTATGCTGTAAACTACTACAACACATCAACTTAGGATCAGTAACGGTATAGACACTGACTTCACTGCAGAGGTCCCAAACATTTCATAAGTTAATGACTTCAATGTAATCATTCATTCTCATATCTACTGTTCATTACAGTCAGGATATTTTAAACCTCCCTTAACCACAATTACTCGTACAGATGTACTCTTCCTCGTTAATAATCTAGCAGTAAAGCCTTAAGGGGAGTTGTTGCAAGGATCAGGGTGATTAAATATAATGACTAAAGGACCATTAAGAAGCAGCCAGGTCTCTTCACTCTTCTCTCATGGGAGAAGTCCCCAACTAGACAGAAAGCAACAAACACAGAGACACCAAGCAAGAGGACACTATTTATTTCATGAGAAGCTCCGACCCAGACCCAACCCAATATGGCTCACCTTAAGCCAGTTTTCCAAAAACTCTAAATTCCCCAGTATTCCAGATGGGCCTGTTTTTATATCCACATTCCTGGCCGTCAAAATTGCCACCAGAATTGTAGGAACAATTGAATCAGTTGTGTCTGGTCCACATACACAAAATGAATCAAGTCGGCAGGCCATTTTGCATTTTGTCTCATCAAAGTATATAGGAAACTAAGAATTCCTAAATTCTCTCCCCTCCTCCTCCACCTAAAATACAAAAGGAAAACAGAAAAGACCCTTTCCCAGAAGCTGCTTACATCAGTATTTGGGAACTCAATGATAGGGGTCCCAGGCTGAATCTAGTCACATACACACAAACACACACACACACACGCACACGTGCACACACACATCTTCAGTGCTGCATGCTCACCAACCATGTGGTACCTAGTCTGCTGCCAAGGACAGAACCTGCCAAATATACCACAGAACAAACTAGACGACTGAGAGGCCTTCCTTGGAAGCTGCCTATAAAAATGAATGTTTGTTTAGCAAATCATATTAGCTCATAAACTTTTAACACATGTTCAGAGGGGTATTCCCACAGAGGAAAGAAAGTCTTGTTCAGGGAATAACAGAATTCAAATTTTCAAAGTGTAATATTTACTTTGAGAAGCATTTTTGCTTGTGTTAATGTTTAGCCAATGTACATTTAATCATTCCATAAACAAACCTACAGGAAAAATTCATCACATTTAACACCTTACAACACCAAGTTGAAAAAAAAAAAAATCACGTGTAACATTTTTCCCCTATAGACTAGTATCTGGTAAGAGCAGTAATATAATTCAATGATCACTTAAAATGCACATCGAAGACACACAAAAGCTGAAAACACTTCAAATTAAATATTACTCAGTAAAAGCTGAGAGTTGAATGCCCTTGAAGGATCAGACTGGCAGACAACGGAGGAGAAATGGAAAGCTAAAAGGCTGAGAGGTAAAATTACGGAAATAAGGATTCAAGAAAGACATTCTACAAAGACAATTCACTGCATCTACTTTGTTCCCATGATAATCATGGGAGATACTGGAGGAGGCAGAATTTTTTTTAATGTACCAGACTTTCTACGATAGAGAAAGCAGACTAAATTCAGCACATGATCTGCAGAAATAAAATGACAGAAAATGAAAGATTAACAAATACAACGACAGCATAAGCTCAAAGACAGATTTTGAAAACCTAAAAGACGCACAGAGTGTCCCTAGCAGAGGCATGCTGACCTTCCAGTGACACAGACACCCAATCCGGTGACTGTGGGTGAGCTGATTAACATTCCCGGGGCTCCATTTTCTCCTCTGTGAAAATGAAGAAATTGGACTACGATGTCTAAGGTCCCTGTAAGTCTAAGATTCTAGTGATTCAGTCTTGGAAACATCAAAATGTGGAAAGCGAAGTTATCCACAGTAACTCTGGAAGGACATATTGAACAGGAAATGAAAAAAGAGAGTCCGGTGCAGTTGGAAAACAGGGAAAGAAAGCGAAAGAAATGGGCTGCATCACTGCCCACTGCAGCAGGGAGGGGGCAGAGGATGGAAAGCACAGACTGAGTTCATGCTTCCAGAAGCTGGCAGAGAATGAGATCGCTGTTTCAAGGAGGAAAGGACAGGGAAGAAGACAGCCACTTTGGCCCGAGGGGCTCTCCTTCTCTTCCCTGGGAGACCACTGGGAGGATACAGTCCTCCAAGGCATCGCCACTTCCTTGCACTGTGGGGCCTGCCACATCCTCTTCCCAACGTTGGCCTCAACAGACAGGGCTCATTCATGAACTGTCTTCTTGACCAATAAACCCTACACCATGAACTGCCCAAAGAGAACCTACTGGGAAAAAAAGCCAAATCCCGTAAGAAAACAAAAAGTTAGCTACGTCATAGGACACTCAAATCTGGGGGAGCAGCTGGACATGAGCATCAGGCAGAGAAGACGCACCCTGAAGATCAATGATGCCAGGGATCCCTGGACACTATATATTTCTATGTGGCTCTTGAATTTCTCAGACACCCACAGCGGATGCCCATGTCCCCTCAGCACCACCATGTCCACCTGATACCCACAGAGAAGTCCTAAGCAAGAATGCAAGGGAGATGACGCCGTCCCTGGCACCCTCCCCACTCCTTGGGCCCCAACTCCTAGCCCCCAGTATACTCACGTCAGCCCTGATTTCTCCGGAAATCAATCCTTATGCTGACTCCACCTTTTGATAGATCAATAGAAATGGCCCTTCCCCTCCTCAACACTGCGGTAGGCTATGTCTAATTCTCTCAAGGATAAGGTGACCTGACCATCTGGTCATTCCATTCCTCCAAGACACCAAATGAATATGCTGACATGCACCATTTTAAAAATTGTGCCTTAACCCTAAGAGACCGTCTTTGATGACAGCATTTTGGGTGCTATGGCAGCCTGTGAGTTCACCATTTAAAAAATAATAAGTATAATCACAAAGTAAACAAACCCCTCATAAATCTCTTTAATTGAGCAGATAAAATAATCATGAGCAGCATATGAGAATAAAGTATGTAAAATTAATCTTGGTAAATAAGGCTTTATTGTGGACATTTTAACATATAATTTGAGGAATGTCATGTTTTGATCTGAAGGAAATTTTTCATTTATCTTCGGAGGCCGTGTCCTGGGTCTTAATTTCAGAATTCAAACTCGCAAGAAACAGTGTCAGTGTGTCTCTCGCCTGAGTACAGCATTTCCGCCACCACCACACGCTTGGGAGCACGAGCCTATGCTGAGCAGACACAAAAGCCAAGCACTACGTGGGCCACTTTGTAGGTGTCATCTTCTCTAATCCTCACAGCCCAGCTATGAAGTGTCTATCATTAGCTCGTTCTACAGCCTCAGCTCAGAAACAGTGAGAAGATTGCCCACGGCTACAGGGTCAGTGAGCGACAAAGTGGCGATTCCAGGGCCTGCGTTTCCACTAACCATGCTTCATCTCCAAGTTGCAACTGGTCAGCATGCAAGTATACACTAGAGTCTCCCATCACAACACCGCAGAATGAAAATCAGCTTGAAAGACACAGAGAAAAAAGGAAAAAGAATACAAGCCAAGTCAACACAACCAGAAGAAAAGTATCTGCAACACAGAAATTCACGTGGAAAATGAAAGAAGGGGAAACAGGAAGGGAGGAAGCAAAGTGGGGAGGGAGAAAGAAAGGAAGAGAGCAGGAGAACCTAAAGCTGAGAGCGGACAGCTGATTATGTGCGAACACACAACGCAACATGGCAGCTCAACAGGCAAAAATAATTCGGGGCTACAGCAAAACAATCACGCTACCTACCATGGGGACAGGGATGTCTTTGGTATGACCCTGGCAAGTCTGTTCTTAGAATACTGCATTGAGCTTGGGGCACCTCATTACGTAGAAGCAGCAAACTTCAACAGAGATTGCAATGAAGAATTACCAAGCAAAAAAAAGATGCAAAGGGAATCAGCCAGTGTCAGGATTGTAAGCATTTACAGACAGCATGAAGAAAGACAGCTCTGAGCGTGGCTCTCACACTTAGCACCATAACCTTTTAGTCCTCGGGGGAAGCCCTCTGCAATGGGGGTATCAGGGATGCGGACATTTTTCTTGGCCGGTTGTCACAGTGCCACTGAGGCACACCAGGCCAGCAGGCTAACAAATGATGTTTCTGTGCAAGTTCAAGTCAGTCCATGGTGAGGGGGATTCAGAAGGGGTGAGGCGACCAGGCCGCAGCCAAAGCTGGCCCAGGGCAGTGGTTCCCACTCTGCTTTGTAAGGATGGAGGGCATCTCTCGGGCCAGGACACTGGACAACAGCCCCAGAGGGGCTGTTGATGCTGACAGGGGAGGACTCTCTAAATGTCAGCAAAGATGCCTCTGGTAGCAACTAGGATAAACAGAAGAGAGACAAGATGAGACAGATGAGGCAGGGACAGAGGAAAGACCACAGAATCCGGGACATCCAGAAGCCTCCACATTTCTAAACCCTGTAGCAAAGGTGCCTTCTTGGCTGAAAAGCTTTCTCTACTGAGAACACCTGCCTGTTTGTCTCCATCTCCTCTGTGAATAATCCTGACATTCTCTCCTACTCCTAGAATTAAGCTCCCTCCTGCAAGCTCTCCAAGCCCCTTTTGTTTATAATTCTATTATAACATTCATCACACCAAATTATAATTCTTGGTTTACATGTCTGACTCCCTCAACGAAGTGGCAAGTTCTTCCTGAATAAGTTCTAAGATCACCCACACGAGGAAGTACATTTGCATTTGTAGGTACAGCTGATTCTCTTTACTTGAGGTAGTTAAGTTCTATAAACTCTCCTACAATACTGAACCATTGCTCCTGGGGGAAATACAAAGTTGGGTTCCCGTGAGCCTCTGGTCATAACATTTTTGTCAGCCAACAGATACATAACCTTGTTTTATGTGCGTTTCTGTTGAACGATACCTCATTTAATATCTGTTGCTGATTAATTAACATCAAACTCACAACGAATGGCTTCTCTAACACACGTATTTGCTCCTTAAGCCGCATCACAGCCTTCTTGCACTTAGCAACACTCGACCGCACTTCAGCACCACACTAAGAATGTTTTCTACAGCAAAATCACCAATAAAAGGCACAAAACGTGACACATGGCACTAAACAGATCCCGAAAAGGACCCTTTGCTTCCAGCAGAGCTGAGACAAGGAGAACAGCGTCTTCTTCAATCTCAGCTGGGAGCGTGTGCATGGACGCTACTCACATTTTCTGCCCATGTCCATAAATAACCATGAAAGTCAGACAAATATTGATTTGGGGGTTACAAGCAAGTTTTACCAAGTAGGCAAATTCAAAAAACCAGAATCTGTGAGCAATGAGGATCAACGTATTTCCAGCACCTACCAAAGCACTCAGCATGCATTATTAGCAGGTCATCAATAAGACTTGTTCATTTTGGGAAAGAACAAGAAAGAAGGGGTCGTGAGGTAGTGCATGAGTATGAGGGTGTGTGTGTTGTAGGTGAATGCTAGTGTGTGACTGGGTGTGAGCAAGTGAGTGTGTGAATGTGTAAGCACGTATGCCTGTGAATGGAAGAGTGAGCAAGTCAGTGTGTGAGTGAACTGTGAAAAGAAGAATGTGTGAGTGTGAGCACGTGAGTGAGTAAGCATGGGAGTATGTGTGTGAACAGAAGAGTGAATGTGCACATGAGCATGCAGGCATGTATGTGTGCATGGAGGAGTGCGTGTGTGAGCGAGTGTGCGAATGAGTGACTGATTAGAAAGCGCTTCCAATTGGAGCCCTATTCTGCATCAGGCTGTGCAACAGCATTAACTCAGGGAACACAGGGAGACTGCGCTGCCCTGGAGAGAAGCAGGAAGCTCTTCAATTCAGGAACTGTCCATGACACTGAGGCTCTGGTTGAGGGGTTCTCCAGGGTTCCATGCGATGAACAACCTATTCTGAAAACAGCAGTGATGTGGGAGAGGCGAGAGGAAGGAGTGCCAGGATTTAGGAGGCCAGGAGGGGGAAGAAGCAAGAAGACCTTGGAGACACTGAGCTTGTGCCTCTGCTGTCCCTGAAGCTACTGTCACCCGGTTATCCTTGCAGACCCTAACTTACAACCTGATCAGACTTCTCCAGTGTGCCTCAAGGCTCAGGATGAGGGGAAGCAGGAGTCAGCACCGTCAGCAAGCCACAGACACGGAAGACCCTCACACAGACTGCTCAGTGAGGAATTCATTTGAAAGTGTTCATGAATTCAGAAGAGTTGCCGTCATAATACATCCTTTCAATCATAAGACACTTAGAAGTGCAATTACTAGCATGTGGGGCTCCCTAATACTTTTTATCAAAAAAGGAACCTTATACTCAAAATCAGGAACCACAGGTCTACATGTCAACTCCTCCAGCTCTCAAATACCTATTCACGAATCAAGTATTTTATCAACTAGGGTCTGCCTAGTCCATTTTTTGTAGGGAAAAAAAAATTTAAAAAGGTGATTTGGGATCCCACCGACACTACATTCATTTATGCAATATTCATTAGGTGCCAAGTGCATGCAAGACTCGATTTTAACTACTGGCAGGACCACGGGAACCACAGTCACCAAGTCCCTGCCTTCACAGAGCTCTGCTTTACCAAACGGGGCAGCTTTAATAGGCATCTGACTCAGGGCTTCCCAAAACTACTCTCAGGCTATCGGCTTCTCTGGCAGGGACAGAGGCAGAGGGACTTCAGAAAACGCAGCAGTGTGAAGCAGGGAAGAGAGTAAAACCCAGGGTGGGAAAGAGGGGCATTGGGCTCATGTACGAAAGCTGCACCTGGTCATCAGGAAAACTCTGCTCTGGGATTCCCGAGCATGTTCCTGAGGACCCACAGCAACGTTCCTCCAAATTCCCATCCCAGACAGGAAATGCCTCTGCTGGGCAACTAAGAATTGAAAACAACCCTTCCCCAAACCCGGAAAATCTCCAGACCTGTGTTCTATACTAGCTCGGGATGTCTTCAGTATGCCTTAGACAATTCGTAAATGTAGCTACCACGCTCAACACCATAACTAAAATCAAACAGATACATGATTTTAAAAGATGACTGTCCACTAACTAATGGCCAGCAATATAGATGCTAAGGAAACAAATGAACCACTAAGTTAAAACCAGGCTACTGGAAAAAAAAAAAAAAAAAATCCTCCAAAATCACATCTGTGTAAGAAATGTTAAAACCCTGCTCCACTATACAGTTAATTCCAGTTAAAAATATTCATGTGATTAATTCTAGTAAATATATTTTTATTCACAAAAATGCATGGCCACTCTTAACATATCAGACAAGATTTACTAATTTACCTACATTCAAATCCTGACTTGTCATCATCTATGTGACCTTCAACAAGTCATTAAGCCACTAAAATCTCACCTCCTCATCTCTCAAACCAGGACGATACACGGACTCAGTCACACAGCAGAAGCTGCCCTCCGTATCATCTAAGAATTATTATTCAATTCTTTGAAAATCGGTCATGCACATATGAAACACAGCATAAGGCAATGCTCAATTACTCAAAATATCTGTTGAAAACCACCCAACTCCAGAGCATGCCTGTTATCAGGTAGGTGACTAAGGAAATGAACCTATTCATCTCCTTTATGTGAATTGCATTCTTTGTACAGGACGTGTCTGAACGTCTCCCATCAAAGCAATCGGAACTGAACCACTACAGTGACAAATCAGAAGCTGAGTGGTCCTTGCCATGTGGTGTGGTATCCCGTTCCACGAACACATGAGGTTATTCTCCTTGTTCAAAAGTGGCTCCAGATTGCTCCTGCAGAGCACCTGACGGAGACGAGGAGGTCTCTGACGAATTGCACGGGTTGGCCTCCGTCCCCAACTCTGACCCTGCCCAGAGCTTCATGCCTATGCAGTGTTCTTCAACACTGGCACCGCAGATACCTAGAAGGCAAAGGGCGTAATCTGCGGGGCCACAAGTTCTCTCCAAGAATGTTTTCACGTTGCCTTTCCATGTCAATGAAAAAGTACTAGAATTGTTTTAAGGGTATCCAGGAGCCCACCGATGGCCATCCCACAACTACATAACTGCCCCCCAAGAACGGACTGGGGTTTAAAATTACTGCCAGTGGTACACAGTGCTACAATACTTTCACCATCGGGACCAATAGGAAAAAGAAAAGGCACACTGAGTACATTGGTGGTGTGTCTGAGACACGTGAAGATCACATGAGATCATTTGTTGTCCCGGGAACTCACATAGGAAGAAGTGGGGCAGGGGAACAAGTCATCCTGAGGTGCTCTGCAGACAGATGCCCTGAGTTCACAGGAAGCTGCACCAAGCGCCAAGGCTGGATTTACAGTGAGGCAGCATCTTCGTCTCAGTCACGGAGCATCTTCCTCCATGTGAAATCCACTGTGTCAGCGTGCATTTTACTGATCTTGCCGTTCAACTTGAATTTTGGCATATAAATGTTTTGAATTACAGTTTTCAAAGAGGCATAAGGAATTCCCATCTAGTTATCTAGTTTTATGTGTGCACATATTCAAATAACATGACAAAAATAATCTAAGTCAACATAGGATTATAAGGATATGAGATATACTTCATTGTCTCCTTTTAAAGAGGCGGATATGTCCCTCACTTCTGGGACAGAGGGACCTACAGGGTTCCTCCCACCTACCCCACAATATGGAACACCAAGCAAGAAACTTCTTTGACTCATATATGTCTGCCCAGCAGAAAAAACTGCCCCAAATGAGGTATTCACTAAAAGAAACTTTCTGTGCTTTGGAAACAGAGTTGAAACCCATCACACCTTGGTTACTGATTACACGGAGCCATATAAACCAAGGCCCTGTTGTGTCCTTGGAAACATAACCAAACGCACTAGTAAACACCTGCTTTAAGAAGCACCTGTCAGGATGAGGCTAGGAATGGCTGCAAAGCACTGGTCTGAGGCAGTCAGTCTGAGGCTGGTCCTCACTCTGCATCTACAAGTTTTGGGCCTTTGAGCAAGTCACTTAACCTCTCTCATTTTCAGTTTCGGTAGCTGACTAATTCCTATGGAAACACCTGGGCTCTACAAGTTCATAACCCTGTATCAGTGCTATCACTATTTCATGCTCATGTACAGTAGACACCGCATGTGCGCGTTCATGACGGAGTGAATAATTGGGTCAACAAACATTTACCATGTGCCAACTGCACATAAATTGCCCTGCCTGGCCTTCAAGAAATAGAAAAATTACAAAGCCAAAGACTCTGACTCCAAAAACCTTCATCTAACAAAGAGGCCAGCAGGAATTACAATTCTGGGCAAAATAATGTAAGTGCTACAAAGGGATACAAACCAGAAATGTTGGCACCTCCCCCATCTCTGCGCCATCCTCCAGTGTCACTTTTACAGACTCCATGCCGTATGTTCCAACATCCTTGCAATGCCAGTACCTGTGCCAGCTATCTTTTTTAATGAAAAGGTCAATTCCTTTTGTTAAATGCAAGCTTCCTGAAGGAGATTAATTTTTTCATGGCATTCTTTTTTAAGGAGGCATTTATTATGGTCAATTATTCTTGATGTTTTAAAGCATCTTGAAAGCTGGGCATGGTGGTTCATGCCTGTAATCCCAACACTTTGGAAGGGTGAGGCAGGCAGATCACTTGATGTCAGGGGTTCAAGATCAGCCTGGTCAACATGGTGAAACCCCGCCTCTACTAAAAATACAAAAATTAGCCAGGCGCGGTGGTGCTGCACACTGTAATTCCAGCTACTCAGGAGGCTGAGGCAGGAGGACCCCTTGCACCCAGGAGGCAGAGATTGCAGTGAGCTGAGATCATGCCACTACACTCCAACCTGGGCGAGAGTGAGACTCCATCTCATAAAATAAAAAAAAAACTTTTTAAAAGTATTTTTATAATACTCAAACAGCTTAGATTAAGACTCTAAAAGTCACTATCAGAGCCACGCCTCTAATCTTTTTGATAAGAACAAAAGTGACCAATGTCAATGAATACTCTAATCCCCTGGCCAAGTGTGTTGTGTGTGTAGTCTAATATCCTCTCGAAATTTCAACCTGGCAGCATATTTTAATTGTCACATTTGAAGGGTCATGTGACCTAACTTGCCTGCCCTTCCTTTTCTGAGGCTCCTATTTATCCCTCAAGACCCATTTTAAATGCTACCACTCAACCTCCCCAAGCAGTTATTTAAACACTCCTCTGGGATGCCAAAACATCTGTCCATTCCTCTACTATGGCAGATGTCGCACGGCCCTGAATTATTTACAAGTATAGCTACCTGTTTCATTGTTTTGCACTCATCATAGTGCTGGAGGAATCATAGCTATAAATGTGAAATAAACAAACAAATACATGAATGGATACACGGACAAATTACACATGCATATAATAATCAAACACCATCCCCAAGTTAAAATTATTCATGTTCTCCTTCTAATCAAATCATTATACCCATTAGCAATATAGTTTTTCTTGTTTCCACATTCTAATAGGATATCAGATTCCTGTATATTTTTCTGACGAAGTATTAACCCATTTACCTTTGACCTCTTAGATCGACTCTCAAGGTAAACCTGGAGACAAAAAACAAGCAAACAAAAACTACATAGACGAAAAGAGAAAATTAATCCCTAAATAGGAAAATATACTTTAAATGAATTTCACATTTACACATTTACTTTATAAAAGTGATTTCTCCAAATCTCCTATTTACCTTCTTTCATAATGAGATCAGTTTCTAACTGTTTAGAAAAAAAAAAGAAAATCTCCAATTTAGTTTACTGAGCTTCATGCAACTTCACAGAGATAGATTCCTGGAGGCTCCAAATGTTAGTGTATTTAGTAACACAACCATTGCTTGTTTCTTTCCTTCTCTCAATCTCATCACAATGAAAATGAGATATTTTAGTCACTCCTCATTCTCACTGCCGCACGAGGCAGGATAACCGCAAACCCAATGGGAAATATGAGATTCCAGCCCCTGAGGAACAAGACTTTCACTCTCGCCCTCTCCCTCACCTGCAGGAGGAACAGACCAAAGGGAAATAACCTCCTGCCCAGAAGCCTCCCTCCCAGCTGCCTACAAAAGAGGCAAAAAGGTCTCACTGCACAAACACTTTGTGTGCACAGAGAACATCACGGGTCAGACAGAGAAGACCTGAGAAAGAAGCCTGAGATATTCAAACTACAGAATTCTTGGGATCTGTCCAGACTGGGAAGAGACATTCCAGATGTCTAACTCGAGCTCTTCATCTTACCGAAGAGGAGAAAGAGGGCCTGGTGCCTACTTCGTAGCAGATACAGGAGAGTTAACCACGCTCCTGACACTATCTTTCCTCCAGCCTCAGCCTCATCCCCCTCGGGCCACACACACCAGAGACAACACAGGCAGACACAGGCCAATTACGCATAGAAATGGAAGAGGGTGATTCCTCCTTCAACTGGAGACCTAAATACACAGTAACTATACAAGGGAGATACTGCGAGGCCACATCAGTGCACCCAATGAGGAACAGAAATAATCATAATTTTTAATTCAGTTCAAGCCAATGAGCGTTCATCGAGCACCTACTATGTACAAGAGCCATTGCTGTGTGTTAGGAAACCTTAAAAAAAAAAAAAAAAAAGAATGTGGTCCATGGCCTTTAGATACATTAGGGAATAGAGGAACACAATTGACCACACTGTAAACTGTACTGTGACTTATGTAATAATGGGAACAAAGCACTCCTAGGGGCCCAAAGGAAAACACCAGAAATGCTAACTAGAATAAATAGGATTAGAATTGGGGGTGTAATGAAGGTTTTGCAGAAGAAGTAATATTTCCATTGAATCTTAAATAGAGTCTGCTGCTTCAGGTGGAGAAGGCAAGAGCTTTCATCTGAGAGAGAAATTCACTGGACCACAAATACAAATCAGACTGCATGATGTGTTTGGAAAACAGCAAACAGACAGACTCCAGTTGCACAGGGAAAGAGGCACACGGGGTGCCCCCGGCAAAGCAGATCCAAGCCGCGGTTCATCCTAAGCACTGGATGCCACATTAAAGAATGTGAGGCCGGGCGCGGTGGCTCAAGCCTGTAATCCCAGCACTTTGGGAGGCCGAGACGGGTGGATCACAATGTCAGGAGATCGAGACCATCCTGGCTAACCCGGTGAAACCCCGTCTCTACTAAAAAATACAAAAAACTAGCCGGGCGAGGTGGCGGCGCCTGTAATCCCAGCTACTCGGAGGCTGAGGCAGGAGAATGGCGGGAACCCGGGAGGCGGAGCTTGCAGTGAACTGAGATCCGGCCACAGCACTCCAGCCTGGGCGATAGAGCGAGACTCCGTCTCAAAAAAAACAAAAACAAAAACAAAAAAAAGAATGTGGGCACTATCCTTCAAAAGCAAGTATTTGAAGGGATCTCTGCGCACAACTGACACTCCTGTCTAGGTTTTGAAGGTACTTCTGGCATCAGTGTGGAGAATGGAGACACAAGACGAGGGATGCAGCGAAGCAGCTGAAGATGTTTCCGCAAGGAAAGCATAATACGGGAAAGTGTCTCTCGCAGCCACCTTTCCTCGGAGCAGTTTCCAGGCCCGGGCACTCTTCACGTGAGAAGGTGTGCGCTTCTCACGCACACACGGAAGAAGAGTCATTTTACCCTTTCTTTCATTGCCCTTTGCCTGGCTGGGACTCCATGACTGGACTGCCGGCAAGCTGTGCGGTTGTATGGTACTGGTGACAAGTCTACTTCTGCCCACGCACTGTGTGTGTGTTCAAAAAGCCCAAGGTGAGGCAGCCAGGAGTCACAGAAAACCTAAGAAGACAGCTGGGCTTCCCAGAAAAGGGGAAAGATGGTGCTCTCCAGCTGTCTACCTGGCTGCCGCTTCCCGCAGTATTGTCACCGGCACTCCGTGGGTCTACACTCAGTGTCCCTTTCATGCTGCCCCAGGCACTGTGCTAGGAACTGGGGTGTGCCAGGCAGGAAGGCATGAGTAAGAAACCATTTAAATCATCCAGAAGGAGAGATGAGACTCAGCCCGGGCAACAATCCTACCAGCAGCTTTGCTGAACACAAAATTAGACATGCTTTCCTTGTCAACCAATAAACCACAGGAGTCTGAATCATGCTGGTGATTTCATCTGAAAGACTGGTCAGCTCTCAACTGGGAAGAATTCAGAGGGATGTGCAAGGTGATCCTTGGAGCAGGGAACAAATAGCAGGGCCCCTATTTAGGTTTCCTCATTCATTCTATTCTTTAAAATTGTTTTCTTTGCTGTTATCGCTTATAAAATAACATATATAAACTATACTTTGATATATACAATTTTAAAATAATTTCATATTTGAGATGCATACTCTAAGTATATTTATTTGAAATGCATATGTTGAGATGCATATTCAAAAAAATCTTTTTTGGTGGGGATACGTGATCAAAGAAGTTTGGAGGCCACTGCGATAAAGTTCCGTCTACACACCAAAAGTCAGAACGTCTCTTTTACACACACAAAAAAAGCATTTTATTGAGTTCAACTGTGACCCACTCAAACCCACATTACACACCTAAAAGTGAAAAAAACAAAAAACAAAAAACAAAAAACTAAAGGTGTTACAAAAAGGAACATCATTTTCTATTTTGTTAATGTAAAAGTTTCCTTTATCTTGTATCTCATCTTTCTTCACACGTAAAGGTATTCACAAAAGTTGTGTAGGGAGTTCATAATTTTGCCTAAATCATCCACTGTGTTTAAAAAGCTAAAGCCAACCCTACACTTACAAATACATTTTAGCATTTTATATATATGTATGTGTGTATCCATATATACGTATTTTTTACAAGCCTAATGGTAGAAAATTATATCTAGAAACATTTTTGCCCTTCATTTCTGTGTATTGAGAACTCCAAAACTTTTCTCATTCTAAGCTTCTGTTGATTTTCAACTTTTTATAAACTAAAGTTCTCATATTTCAGAAAATATGGATTAAATTCTCATTTGACTACCAGTAATTGCAATAATAAATTACTTTGGGAGACCAGAGCAAGAGGATCACTTGAGGCCAGGAGTTCAAGACCAGCCTGAGCAACATAGCAAGACCTTGTCTCTACAAAAAAAAAAATTTTCGTTAACCACATGTGGTGATGCACACCCACGGTCCCAGCTACACAGGAGGCTGAGGCAGGAGGAGCTTCTGAGCCCAGGAGTTCCAGGCTGCAGTGAGCAATGATTACAATACTGCACTCCAGCCTGGGCAACAGCGATACCCTATCTCAGAACAAAAGGAAAGGAAAAGGAAAAGGAAAAGAAAAAGGAAAAGAAAAGGAAAAGAAGGAAGGAAAGAAAGAAAAGAAAAGAGAAAAAGAGAGAAACACTAAAGATTAATTTCATTACAAGTTTGAATGTTGAATACAAGTTAGTATATATTCTTCATACTTACACATTAAGCAAAATGTATTAAGTCCCTGCTACGTACCATGCACTGTGTTTTAGGTGCTGCCTTAACAGGAGTAAAGCGATACCATGATGGAAAGTTAGTCCCCCCCACAGAGTGGAAGAGCAGACTTTGTCTCATTCACACCTCAGCACCTAGAACAGTGCCTGCCTGGCACCTGGCAGGGCACAATAAATACTTCTTCACTGTCTCCCCTGAGGACCTTACAACCCAGTGGGGATGGGGAGTGGGGAAAAAAAGAAATTCATAACATTTGCAAATAATTACAATATTGTAATATTCCTATTCATATACAAAAAATATCTGACAATAATTTCCATCTCCCTTCTTCTCTGCACAATGAAAATCTTGGATGTAGCTCAGAGAGAGTTTAGATTCACTGCATGGTCTATTTCTAGTTTTAATTACAATGCTTGGCAAAGCTGAGGAGGAGATCATTTCAATTCATTTCAAAAATAACTCTCATTCAATACAAGGAGATGGGATTTTTCACACTTGTAAATTTTTTTATTTACTTGATAATTAAGACGGTTTGGCATATAAATAAAGCATTTTCTTAGCAACTTTGGTCTAGCGAAGATGCAGAGCTGTTTATCTATTAATAAAAATAAAATGGCTTTCCTCGAAAAGTAAAAACTTACCCTTGCCTTCCAAACACACTCAGTTTCATTTCTGGCCCTTTTTAATCCAGAGAAAAGACAGCTGTTCAAATCAAACATGGAACATAAAGCTGGATGAAGTCCCTCCAGTACTTACTGATCCATACAACTCCCCCTTCTCATTCATCCCGAGGTAGAGTCCACTGTCCACGCCTCGAATGCTGACCAGGCCCACCGCTATACTGATAAATTCCAGAATGCCTGTAAACAAAGGGTAGAAGACAGAGGACAGGTCAGAGCACAGAGCATGTCCTTAGAGTCCCAGCATCCCTGGGGTTTTGGAGAGGACACTGAGCCCACCTCCCCACTTGGACAACCCCATGCTAGTTAAAGAAGTGTCTTCTCTTTTAAAATCACTGTGTAAAAGAATTGATTTCCAACTAAATTCTATCTTATAATGATACAAAAATACTTACCAACATGACTTATGCAATAAACAAAACATTTTAAAAATTAAAAAGCTAGTATCTACATAGATATGCCAAGAAGTAATAGGACAGAAAAACCAGTGTGTACATAATCTAATTAACTTAAAAGAGTAGAATTTAAGAGAAAGACAATCTACATCCACTTTGTAAACATGAAGTTAAGTATCTGTGATTCTCTTATTTTGAGAGACGTAAGACCATTCGCTAAACAGAATACTTTTTTTAAAAAAGAGAATCTACTTCCACTTTATAAACATGAAGTTAAGTATCTGTGTGTGAGTATCTTGCTCTTGGACTTCCCAGCCTTTAGAACTGGGAGAAATAAATACCTGTTTAAGTAGCAAAAAAAAAAGAAAGTATTCTGTTTAGAGAATGGTCTGTCTCTCAAGGAGAATGAGGTGCTAACTAAAGCTTTGACTGGTTTATACAGAGAATTATCCAGCTCTGTATTGTGTAGCTTTTTTTTAACTCTATCTAGAAAACTAAAAATGCCCACATACATCCCAAATATTTTTGCTTAAACAAAGTATTGGTTTCTGCTATGCTTATCTAAACCTCGAATAGATAGTTAAGCAATTAAAATAATAATATTCTGAAGAGATAATACTGCTCTTGATTTAAAGTAGGCATGGAATGCTGTATCCCAAAATCAAATCAACACAATGATCTTCTTTTACTTCCGTCTTTCCCCTTGCTTACCTCACTAAGAATAACACCTAAGCTGGGCATAAATCCAGAATTTTATGGCCACACAACAGCAGCTTCAATTTCTCTAACTATATTGTGGTTATAAGATGATTAGCTCACAGTATATTTAGGACACTGCTATTTTTTTTTTTTTTTTGAGATGGAGTCTCGCTCTGTCGCCCAGGCTGGAGTGCAGTGGCATAATCTCGGCTCACTGCAAGCTCCACCTCCCAGGTTCACGCTATTCTCCTGCCTCAGCCTCCCGAGTAGCTGGGAGTACAGGCGACAGCCACCACGCCCACCTTTTTCTTTTTTGTGTGTGTATTTTTTAGTAGAGATGGGGTTTCACCGTGTTAGCCAGGATGGTCTTGATCTCCTGACCTCGTGATCCACCCGCCTCTGCCTCCCAAAGTGCTGGGATTACAGGCATGAGCCACCACGCCCAGCCAGACACTGCTAATATTATTTGTACTCAGCGATTTTTTTCCTTTTTATTGTAAACTAAAGTGCTACATTTTATGTAGACCTTACATTAATACATATCAAATACTGAGTTATTTTAAAAATACTTTCAAATATTAAAAATTTTACTTACATTTAAGAGTTCAGAAAAAAACTTACGGTAACAATGTGCTATAGTCAGTCTCATGTGACTAATAAAAAAGCACTTACATGAATTTTCAACAATTAATTTTGCAACTCTCTCAAAATACACTGGTGCTGCAATCAAAAGAAGACATGAACAGCATAAATCTAATAAAGGATTAACTCAAGAGGAAACTATTCCAAGGTGAAGTCAAAAGAAGAACTATTTCTTCTAAAGGGGTATTCCTAATTCTTTTTTAAGGACAAAATGTAACAAATTTATCTTGTGCTTACAGTTTACAGAATATCTGAAGATTCAAATTTAATTATTTTAATAGGATGTTAAATGGTATATAAAAAAATAAAGTGAAATTACAAATCGTGTTTTGAATCTGATAATCTATGACTCTGATGGAAGATACATCCAAAAGAAGCCAGTTTATTACCAGCTTTCCCTACTCACAAAGCAAATGGGAATATAAATAAAGCCGTATTTCCATGAGATTCATTTCTCACGAATCGCTCCCTTTTTGATGCATTTTATTTCATTGTACTACTTCTAATTCTTCTGAGTCAAAAATAATTAAAATTGTGGCATTTTATTACTATTAGCAGTCACAGGTATGTGAATATCTTCTTAGTTACCTGAAAGCACAACAAAATGTGGGTCATACATATCCTGAAATTAGTGTAAGGAGTTAATGTCCAATTTTCATCGTAAGATGAAATGCAGAAGTATCTGGTCCCTTTTGAGGTCTGAACGATTTAATTTACCAGATCAATAAGGAAAGGTTTAATCATAAAACTAAAAGATATTTGCAGCTTCTAAGGGGGCATGTGATTATCTTTGTTTTCTCCACACATGGAGTAGCTGAGAACTAATAATGAGTATTAGCCAATGTTGCCCATCAGGTCCAACAAAGAATAAGGTGTATGATTTCACAAAACCATTTCACTGGCTGGTCTGCAGAACATCAAGAAAAAAAAAGTAACAACAGCAGCAGTGATAACTGTAATAGCGAAAATTCTTGAGCATTTAGTCTATGCCGAATGAGAGGCCTTCTCTCATTTAATCCTCAGAACAACTCCAGGCATTACAATATTCTAATCCCCAGTGTACAAATGGGGAAATTGAGGTTTAAGGAGGTTAATAATTAGCCCCCAAGCAATTGGACTCCAAAACCTATTTCCTTAACTATTATGCACATCTTACATTTGGTTTTACCTTTTTTAATGTTTCTGTGATTTCTGTACCATTTTCATATAGTTGAGTTCTGAAAGTATTATCATATAATTTGGAAATGAAGATATTAAGATATCTATCTAGTTTCTTTTTCTGGCATTGACAAGACAGCTGTAATTCATATTCGTTCATTTTTTCATTCAAGAAGCTATTATTGAGGGATTATGATAAGCCAAGCACCATGCCATTTATTGAGTATATAAAGATGAACCAGATATAGCCTAGGTCCTATTACTCTCAAATTTTTGCTCACCATCTGTTGGGAAGAAGGACACGTAAACAGATAAATATAACAAGAGTGTGGCGAACGCAGTGAGAGGGAACTGTTCAGGGTATGGGCAGTCCAAAGACAGGCAGCTCATCTGGGTTTCTGAAGGCAAGTCAGAAGCTTCCCAAGAAAATAAATACCTGAGATAAGTCTCCAAAAAGCTATCCAAGTGAGAAGGAACTACCTAGTGACCCCTGGTGGAAAAGATTTCATCACCTCAAACCACCACCCATTTCTCTGCAGTTTCTTAAAAATAGAGACCTCAAAAGAATAGCCCAGCTTTTTATGTGGTCACCTCAGTGATGCAAGGACAAGTAGACTACCTGAACGTAGGGGTCACATTCATTCTCCCCCATGCGAAGAATTCCACTGTTGTAAGGTCAGGAAGATCTGGCAACCTCGCAACAGGATCCTAGCCCAACCAGACCAGAAACCTCATCATTCCTGTTACCCTCTTGTTCACAATAAATTCTATAAACTCAACCAGGTCCATTCACCTCTCTCTGGGGTGGAGCTGGTGCCAGGCAAGTGCTTCCAACTACACTCCCTGAGTACAACCTGCTCCACATGTTATCTGCTCACATGACTGGGCAGCACAGGGGGGCTGGATCAGTAATAGCCAGAAGTCTGTGCAGAGACGTCTGAATGTTTAATGATCAAGGAGAGAGAAAGGGAAAGAAGGAATGAGCAAAGAAAAGAAGGAAGGAAGAGGGGAGGAGGGAGGGAGGGAGGGAATGATGAGATTGTGCCTAAAATTAGAACTATGGCACACACGTGTACCATGGCAGCCTGCCCCTCATTTTGGACAGACACAGCCTTGACATCCTTAGCTCAGAAGGCCCACAATAATGGGTAGGGTGACATGGGAAGCACAGGGTCGGTGACTACTGTCATTTCTTTATTGTCTTCCACAGCAGTCAGCAGTTCCAAATGAGGACAAGCTCATTGGGACCCCACTGGATTTGATGAGGTGTGAGATCATCCATGGTCCATGAGAGACCAGGTCAATGCCTGGACTATTTCAAGAAAATCACCACACCAGACCTTGCCCGTTGCTCCAGACTCACTGTTAGTGACTATCCCCAGAGCTGATGGGCTGCCCCAGTTCTGTTCTCATGGACCATTATCAAAAGCTGGCACCGCCCCCTACAGCCCATCTGTGCTGGGCCTCACCTCCAAGGCCACGCGAGGCCAGCAGTGGGAGAGCAAGGCAGTCAGAGCTGCTCCACTCTGGCCCTCATGACATGGTCCTCTGACCTAAGAGCTCCCGACGCATTACAGAAGTGCACTCTTCAGGCCACGCAAGTATATGCAGACTGTGGAGAGGGGCAGGGCATGAGGCTGCAGAACATTCATGATTAAGCCTCTTCCCTGCAGAGCTTCCTGCTCACCCAGAGAAGCTCAAACCAGGGCTGCCAGATCAACCATCTCAGATCCTGCACCGGGGTAAATTCGGATCTGTAGCAACTTGAGCACATCTCAGAGTTTACATAGGAAATGACTAACCGAATGGGAGTTATAACTTCACCAATTTTTCCAGAACCTGAAGCAATCCTAAAACCATCTCCTTAAACACCCAGTGTTTTCCTGAGACATTGAAGAGTCAGATACATAGAACAGAATTAAAGTTCAAAACCCAGGAAATAAGTTTGAAACACCCGTTAAAAAAAACACAATCATACTATCATATACTATCATATTTCTTCCCTCTAGTAACACTTTCACCTGACCCCCCTTTGAATAGAAGCCCCAGTTTGGGTGCTCATCTGAGATCCTGAAGACCGGCCTTTCAGAGCTACCTAACCCCCGCCAAAAAGGGAACACACTCAGGCTTCCCAAGCAAGCTAAATAGCATATCAGGCCCAGCGTTCATGTTTTTATTATTTTACATGACTTTTTCCCCAAATGATTTTCTGCTCACTTTTTTGCCCATCTAGCAAGGCTGGAGTGCTTTAAAATTAAAAGGGAGCTATATATACATATAGGTATATAGATATACAGATGAAACAAGACATCTCGCTTCCCCAGCCTACTGCACAGAGATACAATTGCGAGTTCCTTTTCTCCTTGTTCAATCTTATCTCCACACCCCCAACCCCGGGGGGGGGGGGGGACCCACAAAGGGCTCCTTCAAGGTCCCACCTAAGTTGTCACCTCCGCAGCTCCTGCTAGAACAGTAAGACTCCCCCACCCCCAAGTCCTCTGCACTGCCGCTGCTGTGTCACTGCCAAGCTTGCCAGCGGCTGCAGTCACCTGCGGCTGCATGGGGGCGGCAAAAATCCTTTTTCCAGCAGGTTTCCTTCTGCTGTTTCATTTCAGGTAGAAAATGCACCTTCTATTTTAATCAAGGTGTAAACCCACCCCGCCCCCCACCTACAGTTACTCTTTTCTAGAGAAACTGAGTGTGAGGACGAAGTCCCCAGAGGGGAGCTGGGCTGCGGAGGGGAGGCTGCTGCCAGAGGAGGAGGAGGGCCGAAGGTGAGGCCGCGGCGGCGCGCGGGAGCGCCAGGTGTGCCAGAGCCTGGGCGCTGCAGCCCCCTCGCCCCCTCCCGGCGCCCGTGCCCTCCCTCCGCCTTCCCCGCGCGCGCCACGGGGTCCTAGCGCCGCCGCGGCCTCGTTCCGGGCGGGGCTGGGAAGGCGAAGGTAGGAGGCTCCCGGCACACGCACCACCGCTCTGCGGAGGTTGCTAATATTGGGACCTGCCGCAGCGGCAGCAGCGGGAGACCGCGGCATTGCTGTCACCCCGGGGGCCTGCTTCTCACTGCAACCGGATGAAAGACTTAAATAACCCTCCTGCCTCACCCTGCTTCCCCACCCCCACTGCGCACAGCCACCCACTCAACTCCATCCCAGCCAGGGTGAGTGGCACAGCGGAGCGCCAGGGCGCCCTTCCCCCTCGGCCGACGCCAGGCCGACGGGCTAGCTCGCGGCTCAGCGCCCCCAGTCCCCAGCTCTGGGCCGGGGCTTCCGCTCCCCTCTCATCCAACACTACCCCCTCTCCCCTACCCCCAGCCTCTACATCCACCCCACCAACACAGTGCCGAGAGTGCCTAAGGAGTGGAGATGCCACTTCCTTGGCAACACCTTTCTCCGACCTCTAGGGGTGAGGGGTCTAGCTTTTTGTTTGACGGTTTCTATCGAGCCACTGTAGCCCGCCGCGGTCCTCGTCGTTCACCCTAGAACGCGCCTCTCCTGCCCTCCCCCGTGACCCCCGCCCTTGCATCCGCGCTTTCCCCAGTGGCAGAGTTACGGGATTTCTAATGACTCGATTGCGTGTGGCAAACGTCCTATTCTAAAGGTGACTGCATCAAAAAAAAAAAAAAAATGCTCATGGAGGGAAGGGGTGCGTGGAGGAGCCCCAACTGGAACATCCCATAATCTCTGCACACCAGGGCCCAGTCGTGCTGCACCGGAGTTCCAACAGGGTCTCTCAAAGACAAGCTCGGCCGATCCACACAATAAAACCGGCTCGGGCCTGCCGCGGCGCCCCTGCAGCCGTGCGCCCCCGCCGCGCTCCCGCGCGCACCCCGGGCTCCCCCGGCTGTGAAGCCGGAGCCGAGGCGGGGGCGCGGGAAAGCCAGATCGCGATCGGCGAGCTCGCGAGCTCTGCTCTCGGAAAGCGGTTAACAATAGCACGCCGCCCCCTCCGCCCGCCTCCGCGGCCCTTTGTCCCCCCACCCCCACTCCTTCCCCTGCGGCTCCGGCCAGGGGCCCCCGACCCACCTCCCGGGCACCACGGAGCCCTTCAAGTCTCCACAACCCGGCTGCGTGCTTCAGAAGAAGGGGAGGGACACGGAATGTGACAGGGGAGCTCAGGGGTCCGACCTCCAGCCCGTCCTCTGTCCCCGCCACCAACTCTCCTGCCGCTGCGCGCGCCTCCAGCCGTTCCCACACCGCAAACCACCGCGCTGCCTGGGGCGGCGGCTGTCAGCCCCGCCAGACCCACTCTCACACACAAAGAGAAAGCGAAGGGGCTCAACTTGGGCCAGAATGAAAAACCGGATTCCCTAAACGCGACCAGAAGTGTTTCAGCCCCTGCCTGCCGCCCCCCGGCCCCCGTGGTCCCCGCAGCCCTGAAGGGTGCACCCGAGCCGGGCGGAAAGGGAGCCAGAACGCGAGCGCGTTTAGGACCGCGCGGAGCCGGCCAGGCAGCCGCTAAGTGCGCCGCGGGGCCCGGGCGGCCGAGCGGGCACCTGCCGGCCGCGAGCGCGGGAGGGCTGGAGCTCCGGCAGCCTGGCACACCTAGGTCGGCCGCCCACGCCGCTCGCCTCGGCCTGCGCGGCCCCGACACCCTGCGGGTGGCCGCCGCAGCCCCGGACACACTCGCTCGCCCACCCAGGGCCGCCCACTGCCTGTTGTTCTGGTATCGAACGCTAGGCAGGGTGGCAGCCCTTAAAGAGGCCAGATGGAAACAGCACTTTACTTAGTAAAGTTTAGTCTTCTCTTTGCAACAACCAGAATCTACCTTTACGTCTGGGGTGGGGAGGGGATAGTTATATTTCAACTGAATAATTGCAAAGCGAAGAGCTATAACTTTTTTTTTTAAGCAGCGAGAGGAGACAGCCAGAGCAATTTCACACTACTAGGCTCAGCTGTGGGCTTAGGCTCAGGGGTGAGCACGAGGAGCAAATCCTGGGCCTCGTGGATCTGGGACCATACCCAGCCCAGGCCTGAATCCTCCTCACCTTCTGGCATCATCCGCAGCCGCACGAAGCTAAACATACAGTTTAGATTGTGTTCAACATCTGGCACTAAAGCATGAGGAAGAAAAATCACCACAGGACTTTATTTTTTACGACCTAGTTTAAGTGTTGTCAGGTGGGTTCACTCAGAAGTTAACTCCTTCTAACAGTCTAGTTGCCCAAACTGGCGCTTAATTTTTTTTTTTTTTTTAAGTAAGGAAAAAACTCAAGAGTACACCCAATTATGACTGTTAGTTGACTTCGTGCTGTTGGGCTCAGGGTGCCCAGGCAAGCACGTGTGTGCAGGCATAAAGTGGGCAGAGCCACCAGCCCTCGAGTCTGCAGCCCTCAGTGCTGAGTCACAAATACCCTCCGCTGAAAAATGAAATCCTCGCAATGCCCTTTAAAATTAGCTCGCAGCGTTTGCACGCGCGCACACACTCACACCAGAGAGCCACGCAGGAGACACACAGGGCTGCACACTATGGAAATTTAAAAGCAGAGGTTGTCACTCGATAGCTGGAAGGACAAAAACCCCCGAGCGTCCTGCCTCTTCCCAAGTCATTTTCCCCACGCCTCTGCCCCAGCTTTTCACGGAGCCTAAAATATGACTTTAGTCCTCTCAACAGGACAATCCGTCAGCAACCTTCGCCTATGGGGCTTTCAGACCCTCACAGGGGGGAATAAACAATGCGCTTAACATACAATTCAAGCAGTATACTTATTAGAGGAAAGCGGGAAAGGAAAAAAAAAAAAACCTTAATTTGGGTACAAGATACCCACTGCCTTCAAGAAACTGCATTAAGTTCTTAGGAGTTAATGATTACAGCTTTAAACTCGTGCAATCAGTCCATTCAAAAGAAACTTCCTAAACCCGTGTATCTGATGCAAAAGAACTGGAAACTTGTATTATATTCATAAATTATGCCCCCCTTTAAATTAAAAGTAGGGGGCCTTTCAGGGTATACTTGCATCAGTGCCAGCGGCAGATCTGCAATTCCGGAGGCATTTTTTTTTTTTTTCTGAGCTGGCAAGACAGAGAGAGAGATACAGAGAAAGAGGGGAGGAGGGGAGAACCCTTCCCACGTCCCCCACCCGGCCACCACCTTCTTGGTAGTTATAATTTCAACATGTCATCTCATGGACACTAAAGGGTTAATGGTATACCTACCAAATCGGCTGTGGTCTTTCCTGGTTCCCTGGATAGTACCATTGGGGAAGATTTCTAAGTGAAATCCAGTCCTGCAGTATAGCTGCCTCCGCCTGAGAATCCCCTTTAAATGATCCAAGTCCGTGACTGCGGGTCCCCTGGGGAGCCCCCCTGCTTCGGACTGACCCAGGTGGTCACTTAACAAAACCGGGCTGTCCACCGGCAACACGGGCACATTCCCAAACGGAACCGCATCCTGCACACCGAAATAGTTCCCAACTTCACCTAAGGGAGCCATCGGAGGACTCGGCTTTTGGAGCACAAGAATAAACAATAATGATGGTGTCAACCAAGGAGATATTAGGCGAGGTATATCCAACTCCCCTCCCTTACTGCAGTTGCAGAGAGAGAAAAAAAAAAAAGGTTCTTTTCTTCAATCCATTAAATGCATAAATAAAAGTAATCTGCTGTTTCACTGGCACAGGTTCAAGGTCAAACCACTGATAGTCTAAGAAACCACCACTTTATACTCACACACTGACATACTGATAAACGTATCTATGTATCTCTATAGACAGATCCCCAGCTCTTAGGAGGCAGGAAGGTCTTCATCCCATCCGACCGTAATAAGGAAAAAAAATCCGTAGTTTCTCCATTTGGTTTGAGATCAGAATGACCATAGCAACTTAAATGCCTAGGCGTTATTATAGGGATTTTTAAGATGCACGGGCTACGTCAGAATTTACGGATCCTGACTCCAGGAAGGCATGCGCTGTTTTTACTCTCTAACCGACTCTGCAGACATCAGCATGAATCCTTCAAGGGGAAAAAAAAAAATCTCACGTTGGTGGCGGCGACAAATCTCCCCTCCCGGTCCCCCCTCCAAAAAATGATAATAATAATAAAACAAAAAGAAGAAGAAACTTTAGGCGTCCAAAGCTAGTATCCAGGATTCTCCAGAGGCTCGGCAGATGTCCATTGGCTTAGAACGGGTGGCGAGCGGCGAGCGAGGAGAGCCGCGTCCGGGAGCTCGCGTGCCGCCCAGGCTGCCGCGAACAGGTGTTGCCGCGCCGGCTCGCGGAGCGTTGTAGCCGGGCGGAGCGCTCCTCCTGCGCAGCCCCCGCCGGCGCGCAGAGTGGCGCAGGCAGCGGCATTGGGCTGGGTTTAAGGTAGCGCCGCGGCCGCCCGGGGTCCCCGCGGTCCTAGCGCCCGGCCTGCTGCCCGCGCCGCTCTGCGGCAGGCGAGGTGCGGCGCGCCAGAGCGCAGGACTTCCTCGGGAGGCAGTCGAGGAGCCCTGGCTTTACAAAGAAAAGCAAATGAAAGATGCACTGCGAGAGGCGGGAGGAAGAAACACTGAGTCTCCCGAGACTCAAAAGTTCTCCTGCAGAACAGAAGCCGGTAACCTAAAATCTAGCTGGCTACATTGATGGAGGGTCAGAGTGAAACTGGGAAACAAGTTTTCACGTGGGCTCTGTAACCTTGCGTTGTATTATAGAATATGCCTGAGTTGAGAGAGTCGGAGGGAAGGGGAGCTGATTTAATGGGCTTGCATGGCCATGGCAGTTTCTCTTCCATTCTTTGGCCACACACGCAGAAGCGCAAACTATGTTGCAAGTAAGACCAACCCCTCTTCCCAGTCACACACACACACACACACGCACGCAGATGCGGCCACCGTTTCGGTTTTGTTTGGAGCGTTCTGCTGGGCATCTTTGGGTTGGGGCTATGTTTAGGTCCCGCCCCGCTGCTCCGGTCCCGACGGCCGCAAAGCAGTCGGCAGGGGGGCGCCAGAGAACCTTCTCTGTCCCCGACTTCGACTCGGGCGCGCGTCTTCGGGAGTCTGGGTGGAGGGGAGCGCTCCAGTGGGCTTCCTCTCGCCCCAAACCACGCTGCTTAGGACGAGCCGCGCCAGCCCAAGCCCTGCATCGGCTCGGGGAAGCGAAAGGCGAGCGTCTCACTCCACCGTCCGAAGCCCCCCGCGGAGCTGGGAGGGCCGGGCACTGGATGCTTGCTGGGCGCCCGGGGGCCGCAGCCGCTCCTTCTTGCTCTGCCCCGCGGGGCCGCACGTGGAAGCCTGAGCTCCGTTGCGCGGGCTCGGGTTTCTGCTAGCCGCCGGAGGCCTTCGCGCCCAGCAGGAGTCAGGGACAAAGAAACCCGCCTCCCGGGGCCGCCAGGGGCCCTGCCGGGCCGGGCCCGCCCGAGAGACTGGAGGCGGCGCGCTCTGCACCCGGACAGCCTGCCTGCGCCCGGATCTCCACTGGCTGCGGGCGCGGAGTGCGGCGCCCCCCAACACACACATACATACACACACACACACACACACTCGCCCACAGCCTTCCCGCGGGGCCCCCCTTCCCTCCCCCTGCTCCTCTTTGTTCACATTGTCTTAGAAACGGCCCGACTCTCGGGTCAAGATGGTGAAAGTTGCCGAGACTTGAGCGCAGCTCCAGACTGCGGGGCGTGCAACTGAGAAGCAAAGTCGAAAGCAGAGACTGAACCCCTGCGGTGGGGAAGCGAATCAAAACCTCTTTATGGGGGAGAAGTCGGATCCGCCTTAGTAGTCAGCTAAAGGCTGGAGATGCAGAACTGCGGTTGGCCCTACTCCGGACGGGAGGGCTTCGCCTGAAGACGAAGCGGAGCGATGAATTTGCAGATTTCGGGGGCGCTGGAGGTGCCAGCGACCTGGAGCGACCTTCCCCTGCCCTCCGGGGAGGAAGGCGTGCTCCGGCCCCGGCGAGGAGGAAGGAGAGAAGAGCGAGGTGGTCCTCCCCTCTTCCTTTCCCACCCCCCTTTGCCGCAGTCCAGGGTCATTGGGTGTCCGGGGCTGACTCGGTGCGTCTTGCTTACGTGTTTCTGAAGCATGAGAGCCCTGCCCCGTGGTATTTACAGCAGTCACATCCGCGGTGGTACAGAGCGGGCTTTAACGTTAACTGCTCGGCGGCAGATACAAGAAGCTGGGTAGGAAGTGTCACTTCTCATAAACCACCCGAGTCGCTCGCATTAATCTCCCAGGCAGCCAGCAGCGATGGGTACAGCAGGGGCGTTCCTCGACCGGTTGGGTACAATGCGCCGGGATGGTTACTTAGTGGGGGAGAAAACGATGGAAGAAACAGAGACAGGCCCAGAGAGAGACAGGGAGACGCTTCATAAGAAGAGAAACGAGCAGCACGTGGACATTGGACATTTCCAGTGAAGACAAGACTGGGACCATTTCCACCAGCTGTCTCCAACCACATTCTTTCGGTCTGAATTTAGATTGTCATCCAATGAGCAAAGACCATTTCCGCTTCCGAATCCTGCAGCGTGTGACTGTCGCTTTAAAAAGCGTTGCAGCAGCGGGAGAGAGGGCGAAGTAGCTGATGGAGCACTTTCCCAGGTTGAGCAGCCTCCCCCACTGCAGTTGGCTTGATCCACATTTCATCCGCATCCCTAACTCCAGCTGCAAGAAGCTTTTGCTGCTTCCTCGCCCCTTTGCCTTCCCCATCAGATTTCTCTTGCTTGGTTTTGCTGGTTGGTTTGGTCTGGTTGTTTTTCTTATTATAGTAAGAGAAACAATGTGCTTCCTTGCACTGGCCACATCACATTTTTCCTGTACTCACCCCTCTCGCTAGGGCTGACATCCTCAAGGTTCCTTCACAGCTCTGGCAAAACCATGAGCTCTCATGTCCAGGACTATGAGTATGTTTTACAAGTCTTCTTCAGTGAGTATATAGATGTTAGTATTCAAAGAAGACGGAGGCCTTGCCTTCTAGAGACACGTGGTTTAATTGGGTTAATAACTCCTGCCTGGAAAGACTGTTGTTAGGAGTAAAAGGAAAAAAAAATGCACACGAAACAAGCAGCACATAATAGACCCTCAAGACATAGTCGCTATCATTACACTATTCCTTATATAGTCCCCCCCATGGATTACCCCCATGGGGGTATTCAGCAAACACTGTTATTTATTTTAATCCCAAAGCTCCCTGAGGCTCTCTCTTCTCAAAACGTTTTAACTCCTCTTACTTTCCTTCTTCCCCTTCCCTGTGTTTTCTATCATGTTTGTCACCTGTCTTTTCTGTCGTCAATTTAGTACTTAAGCGCAAATGGGAATAAAGGACAAGAGAAGTAAAGAGGGCTGTGAACAGGAATGAGCACTGGAATGGGAGCCCGCAAATCTGAAACACATCGTCTGACCCTCTGCCTACTCCCTGCGTGGCTACGGGCCCTCTCCTCACGGGTCCCAGCTCTGCTAGGAAGACTGGTTCATGTAGGTTAAAGTGGCTTGTCAGCTATAAAGTCCTATGCAAATTGGAAGTGGCCCTTTGGAAAAGGTCCACCTTCCCCGCTTTGTTCATTAGTTTGTCTTCCTTCAGTTTCCCTGGACCCCAGATACAAATCAGTACAGGGTCATTTCATTCCTTCTCTACAATAAAGGTGTCACTGGGCCTCTGCCCTTCCATCTGTATCCTTCCTTCTCCTCCTCCCCACCCCACAACCCTTCACTCTATTTACAGGCTTTTGTTTAGGAGCTGTAAGGAGCATGGGATGGAGGACAGTGGTTTGGGAAGGCTGAAGTCTCTTCCCAGTGTGACCCCAGGAACTAGGTTTGAGTTTCATGGTAAGAGGATAGACCCCTTGCAGCCACCACTTATTGACTGCTGACTGTGTTTCCAACACACTGCTAAGTGCTTTTGTGTTTTATCTTCTTAATATTGAAAACTGTCCTATGAGGTATTATTTTATCCCATATTATAGATGAGGAAACTGTGGCTTATAGAAATTAAGTAGCATGCCTATTGCCTCGGTGCTAATAAATGGTGGAGTCAAGTTCATAGACGTCAGACCTTCATTATGTAACACTGCCCTCAATTATAACAGGCATATACTTTTAAATTTTTTAATAGCATGTCTTCTCAAAATACACAGAAACAAATGATAGTAATATATACTTGTATAAATCAACAACCAGTTACACCGAGTGTATATAAACAACAACTAGTTAGAAGACAAAATGAAGGAAGGAAAAGACCCCAGTTACAATATGTTTTTTAAAAAGGAAAGGAAAGTGAAGGAAGGAAGGAAGGAAAGGAGAGATAAGATCACTAGGGATAGAATTAACAAGAAGCAGCAGCTGGGTAGGAAGTGTCACTTCCTACCTATATGAAGATCTATATGAAGAAAAAAAAATTTATTTTTGAGATAAGGTATCACTGTGTTGCTCAGGCTGGTCTCTAATTCCTGGGCTCAAGAGATCCTCCCACCTTGGCCTCCCAAAGTGCTGGGATTACAGGCATGAGTCACTGCTCCCGACCAAGAAATACATATGTATGTTTTTTTGTTTTTGTTTGTTTGTTTGTTTGGAGACACAGTCTCACTTTGTCACCCAGGCTGAAGTGCAGTGGCCCAATCTCGGTTCACTGCAACCTTGAACCTCCTGGGTTCAAGTGATTCTCCTGTCTCAACCTCCCAAGTAGCTAGGATTACAGGCATGTGCCACCACACCTGGCTAATTTTTGTATTTTTAGTAGAGATGGGGTTTTGCTGTGTTGGCCAGGCTGGTCTTGAACTCCTAACCTCAGGTGATCCGCCAGCCTGGGCCTCCTAAAGTTCTGGGATTACAGGCGTGAGCCACCACACCTGTACAAAAGATGTCCTGAACAAATTGAAAGGCATATCATATTCTTAGATAGAAAAATTATATTTCATAAATATATAACCCTTCCTAAATTAATCTAAAAACAATAACAATAAAAATGTCATATTGTTTAAATTAGATACACTGATGCCACAGGTGATATGGAAAAATAAAATTCACAAGAAATTTTTTTAACAAGAAAAATTAAGGGGTAACTAGTCATACAATATTTTAAAATATTTTTTAAAGCTATAATAATTAGAACAGAGTATGATATGAATTATTTATATTAGCCTGTGAATAAACAGATAAAGCAAGAACAGAGTAGAAATTATAAAGATAGATCCAAATACATATTAGAATTTTATATATGATCATCAACTAATGGGGAAAAAAATGAACTATGAGTAAATGGTTTTGAAACAACAGAATAAACAAATAACACAAGTAGTATTTATTCTTCATACTTTACATGAGGATAAAACTCAAATGCAAATATTTTAAATGTAAAAAATAAAACTATAACAAGTCCTAAAGGAAGCAATGAAAGAATTTCCTTTTGATCTGATCTGAATTGTGAAGGCCTTTTTAAATGTATCATAGAATCCAAGTGCCTAAAAGAATATTGATAAATGCAACCACACACAAAACATTTTTTAACTGCATGGGAGAAAAACATGAATTCAAAAGATAAATGATGAAATGGAAAAATGCATCTCATATAAAGGACTCATTTTTCTAATATATAAAAAGCTAGCTGGCATGATGGCTCATGGCTGTAATCCCAACACTTTAGGAGGCAGAGGCATGAGGATCACTTGAGGCCAGGAGTTTGAGGCCAGCCTGGGCAACATACCAAGACCCTGTCTCTACAAAAACTTAAAGAATTAGCTGGGTGTGCAGTTAGAACGGTAATCATTAAAAAGTCAGGAAACAACAGGTGCTGGAGAGGATGTGGAGAAATAGGAACACTTTTACACTGTTGGTGGGATTGTAAACTAGTTCAACCATTATGGAAAACAGTATGGCGATTCCTCAAGGATCTAGAACTAGATGTACCATATGACCCAGCCATCCCATTACTGGGTATATACCCAAAGGATTATAAATCATGCTGCTATAAAGACACATGCACACGTATGTTTATTGCGGCACTATTCACAATAGCAAAGATTTGGAATCAACCCCAATGTCCATCAGTGACAGACTGGATTAAGAAAATGTGGCACATATACACCATGGAATACTATGCAGCCATAAAAAAGGATGAGTTTGTGTCCTTTGTAGGGACATGGATGCAGCTGGAAACCATCATTCTTAGCAAACTATCACAAGAACAGAAAACCAAACACTGCATGTTCTCACTCATAGGTGGGAACTGAACAATGAGATCACTTGGACTCGGGAAGGGGAACATCACACACCGGGGCCTATCATGGGGAGGGGGGAAGGGGGAGGGATTGCATTGGGAGTTATACCTGATGTAAATGACGAGTTGATGGGTGCTGATGAGTTGATGGGTGCAGCACACCAACATGGCACAAGTATACATATGTAACAAACCTGCACATTATGCACATGTACCCTAGAACTTAAAGTATAAGAATAATAATAATAAATTTAAAAAAAAAATTAGCTGGATGTGGTGGCACACGCCTGTAGTCCCAGCCACTTGGGAGGCTGAGGTGGGAGGATTTCTTGAGCCCAGGAGGTCAAGGCTGCAATGAGCTGTGATCATACCACTGCACTCCAGTTTGAGTGATAGAGGGAGACCGTATCTCAAATATATATGTGTGTATGTATCTGTGTCTGTGCGTGTGTGAGTGCATATATATTTTTATATGTGCACTCATCTGACCCTCTTTATATAAAGCTCCTACAAATCAATAAGAAAAGTTGGTGTCTGATCCAACATGTTAAGTGCTTAGAAGTCATCATTCCCATGCATACAAGGAAGAAGCTGAATAAACTGAAAATCAAGAACGCTTCTTAGATCCGTCAAGAATTAAGGTCATAGGAAAACTGCTGCCCTGAAAACTGGAAAGGCAGACAGGCAGATACAGAGAATCACAGCTTACCAGAGCAGAAACAGAAGAGGAGGAGCCCAAAGCTGGAGCTGGTATCCGTAGGAACACTTCAAACTGTAATTGCTGGAGGCTCATTGCGACAAGCTTGAAAGTTAAGAATTCATCGAAAAACTCCTATGAATTTTCTTACAGGAGTCCCCACACTTTCCTGAGTTTTACCTTCAGGAACCCTACCAGGTTCTCCCTGTGAAGATCTGAGAAAAATCCTCTTCTATTTCCCTCAAGAAGAGGGGAAAAGTGACTATTTCGAAATATGCCCAGGGTTCTCTCTTCTTAGCAAGGCCTGCCCTCAAGGAAAACTATTTGAGCAGAGCCTAACCCACCTGGGGAAGGGGAAATACACAACTCCAGCCCCTTCTAGCCTTAAACGTGGAGACAGAAATACCCAACCCAGGCTCACTAACAGACTGCGCCCTAATCATAGTAATCTAGAACACATCTCCTCCAAACCTTATCACTACATCACTACAACTAAACTGCACTACACTGGAACTAAAAGAACTGCAAGACTCAGACGCCAGGAATCTCTAGCGAATCCCAAAGACAACAGGGCAGACTGAAACAAGGACATCAGAGGACATATTAGCCTCTGACACCTACAGCTACAGCAAAGAGTCAACACAGCCTAACCCCTAGCCTGGTAAATATAAAACCTCACACTAAAGGCCTGTCTACCTCAGTCACTTTTATTCAATATATTATGTCTAGCTTTCAATAAAAAATTACAAGACATGCTAAAAGTCAAAAAAGTACAGTCTGAAGAGACAAAACAAGCAAGAACTAGACTCAAAAATGAGAACAGAAATTTTGGAATTATCACACTGAAAACTTAACAATGATTAATTTGCTAAAGTCTCTAATGGAAAAAGTGGACAATATGCAAGAATAGATAGGTAAGGTCAACAGAGAGATGGAAACTAAAGAATCTAAAAGAAGTGGTAGAAATCGAAATGACTATGACAGAAATGAAGAATGCCTTTGATGAGATTGTCAGTAAACTGGACAAAGCTGAAGAAGTAATTAGATGATTAGGGAGCTTGAAGATATGTCAACAGAGACTTCTGAAGCTAAAATCCAAAGACTTTTTTAAAGATTGAAAAAATAGATCAGAATATGAAAGAACTATGAGATAATCATAAAAAGTATAAATATTCTAATGAGTATGCCAGAAAGAAAAGAAAAATAAATGGAAGAAAATTGGAAGTAATAATAGTTGAGAATTTTTCAAAAGTAATTATAGACTACAAACCATCAGCTAGGAAGCTCAGTGACCACTAAGCAGGATAAATACCAAAAAAATATACACCCGGGCATATATTCAAACTGCAGACAGTCAAAAATAGAATATCTTGAAAGAAGCTAAGGTGGAGGGGGGGAGTGGAAGACACCTTTACTATTGCTATGGTTTGGATGTGGTTTGTCTCCACCAAAACTCATGTTGAAATTTAATTGCCAATGTCAACAGTATTGAGAGGTAATAGGGCCTTTAAGAGGTGAGTCACAGGGACTTCGCCCTCACAAAGGGATTAACGCAGTTCTCATGGGACTGGGTTAGTTCTCTCAAGAGTAGGTTGTTATAAAGTGGGTTGGCCCACTTCGTCTTTCTCTTTGCATGCACCCGCCTCCCCCTTCACTTCTCCACCATGTATGATGCAGCGTGTGGCCCACACCAGAAGGTGACCAAATTTAGCTGCCCAACCTCCAAAATTATAAACTAAACAAACCTTTTTCCTTTGTAAAGTACTCGGTCTGTGGTATTCTGCTACAGCAACAGAAAATGAACTAAGACAGAAAATTGGTAACAACATTGGGGTTGATGCTGTAACAAATGCCTGGAAATGTGAAAGCAGCTCTAGAACCAGGTAATGGGTAGTATCTAGAATTTGAAGGAGTCAGCTAGAAAGACCCTATACTGTGAGCAGAGCATTGAGGGAGATTCTAGTGAGGGATCAGAAGAAGACAACGACTAGGGAAAGTCTGGAACTTCTTAGAGATTACTTAAGTGGTTGTGACCAGAATTCTGATAGAAGTATAGACAGGAAGAACCATTCTGATGAGGGCTCAGATGGAAATGAGGAACAACGTATTGGACCCTGGAATAAAGGCATCCTTGTTATTCAGTTGCAAAGAACTTGGCTGCATTGTGTTTATGCCCTAGGGCTTTATAGAAGGCAGAATTTAAGAGAGAAAACTAGAATATCTGGTGGAAGAAATAGCTAAGCAGGAAAGTGCTCAAGACACTGCATGGTTACTTCTGGCCACTTACAGTGAGTTACAGGAGCAGCAGGAAGCAGAGTGGAAAGATTTGGAAAATTCATAGTGTGGCCATGTAGGGAGCAAAAAGTCAGTACAAAGATGCAGCCAGACAACTGTTTGCTAAAGAGATTAGCACACACAGAAAGAGGCCAGGTTTTGTTCATCAGGACAATGGACGAATGGTCCTGAAGGCATTATAAAGATCTTGGAGGTTCCTCGTCTCATCACAGACTCAGAACCTTAGGGCCTTGAGGGCAGAACAGCCTTGCTGCCTAGGGCCACCTCCAGACTCCCGTTCCCCACATCCCAGGGAAGCAGTCCTTGCTTCCCACGTGACCCCAGGTACAATTCAGGCCACTGCTCAAGAGGGCACACACCATAAGCCTTGGTGGTGTCCATGTGGTGCTAACCCTGCAGGTGTGCAGAATACAAGAGCTTTGGAGGCATGGTTTTTTCCACCTAGATCTCAAAGGATGTCACAGAAAGCCCATGGGACCAGCAGAAACTTGCCTCAGAGGCAGAGCTGCCACAGAGTCCCCACCATGTCAATGTCTAGTGGAACCATGGGAGTGGGGCTGCCACTGGGACCCCAGAACTGTTGAGCCACCAGCAGCATGCAACACCTGCCTGAGATAGTTAGAGGCGCTGGGAGAATGGCCACATAGTCTGTACCCAGCAGTCTGCCTGAAGCCTCAGGAGTTTACCCCAACCCATGTGTCCAAGAGGTGACATATGGTGTGAAAGACTATTCTGGAGCTTTAAAAATTTCATGTCTTCCCTGCTGGATTTGGGGCTTGCTTGGGGCCTGTTACTCCCTTCTTCCTGCCTACCTCTTCCTTTTACAATGGGAATGTCTACCTCATGCCTGTCTCACCATTATAGTTTGGAAGTAGATAATTTGTTTTGATTTTACAGGCTCATAGCTGGAAGCAGTTTGCCTTAGTCTCAGATGAGACTTTGGACTTTTGAGTTAATGCTGGAACACATTAAGATTTATGGTACTACTGAGATGGAATGACTGTATTTTGCATGTGAGAAGTATGTGAGTTTTGGGGGTCTGAGGCAGAATACTATGGATGTGGTTTTTCCCCTCTAAAATTAATGCTGAAATTAAATTCCCAACATAACAGTACTGAGAGGTAAAGGAGCCGTTAAGAGGTGTTTGAGTCGTGGGGGCTCTGCCCTCATGAAGGGATTAATGCAGTTCTCAAAAGACTGGATTAGTTCATTCAAGAGCAGGTTGTTACAAAGCAGGTCAGCTGGCTTCATCTTTCTCTTTGCATGCACCCGTGGTCTGCCATGTTATTACACAGCATGAAGCCCTCATCAGAAACTGACTAGATCTAGACGCCCAATCTTGGACCTCCCAGCCTCCAGAATCATGAGCTAAATAAACCTATTTTGTTTATAAATCACTCAGTCTCAGGTATTCTGTTATAGCAACAGAAAGTGGACCCCTATATAAGAACAAGGGTAAGAATTACATCAGACTTATCTTCAGAAACCATGCAAGCAAGAAGAGAGTGGAATGAAATATTTAAAGTGTTGAAAGAAAAATATATCAACAATAGAATAGAATAATCAGTTTACAGAAAATGAAATGCAAACGTTTCTTAGACATTAACAACTATGCTTAACTCTGTTCATAATAAAAGAAATGCAAAATAAAATCATGTCAGTATACCATTTTTAGCCTGTAAATTTGACAAATATTAAAAAGTTATATAAAACAATGTGTGTTAGAGTTTGGGAAACCAGGCATTCTCATATATTACTAATGGAGATTAAATTGACACAGTCTTTATGAAGGGGCACTTTGGTAAATTCTGTTAAAATTCCAAGTACATGGACCCTTGGACTCAGCAATTTCTCTTCTAGAATTTACCTTATATGTGTCTATGCATGCATGTGCTGAAGATTCTACACTGTGACACTCTACGCAGTAGTGAAAGATTGCAAACAGCTGTGTGTCCATCCAGAATGACTGATTAAGTGCATTACAGTAAACCTATAAAATAGAATCTAATGTGGCTTGTTAAAAGAAAAAACAGGGAAGCTTTTTGGATACTGGTAGGCACAAATTGTCAAAGAATATTAAGGAAAAAAAATACAATGCAGAACAGTGTATATGGCATGCCTTATTTGTGTCCTAAGGAGAAACCTTTTATATTTACATATATCAGTAATATCTCCAGAAATATATACAAGAAATAATTACAACAGCACTGGCTACCTTTGGAAAAGAAAATTGCATAGCTGGGGGACAAGGGGTGGGAGGGGGAATTTTCACTAATACACTTTGTTGAATGTGTTATTTACAAAAATAATAGAGTTTAACTTTTCACTATAATTACATATTCCTGTCTGAAAGGCATGGAAGTATCGTGCCTGATGCAAAGATCTTGTGAGCAACTGCAGAAAACGTCATAATTAGGGACCACTTTCACCCGACATACCCCAGGTGTGTGCGTGTGGATACATCTCCAGAAATGTGAAAAGACAAACTCATCAGGCCTTTGGGGAGCTTGGCAAGTTCTGCTACTTTCCAGCTTTCCACTGTAACTCTTGTCTTTCCTTAGCCGTGTCTGGCTTTTTTCCCGGTCATTTTTCTTTCCAGCCTCTCTCTATTTCTCCTGTCATAGAAGATGGCTGACAAAGCCCTGGGATTTTCTTCACTTACCACTGTCCCCATATTACATCACATTGCTGGTTCAAACTGCCCCATCTCCCTCTCCGAGGCCAGCCTTATGGCCAGTAAAGCTGCCCAGCTTCCTCATGTGGCCACCTCCTCTTCATCTGCCTCTTCATTTCCATTGCACTTCACTCTTCTTTTAGTCTCACTCGAGCATAACCCATTTTAACTTTTCCTACCTTCATAATATAGATGGGGCATAAGTAATATTAACAACAATTATATTTATCAAGCGTACACTGTGTAAAAGAACTTCACATATTTCATTTAACTTCATTACACTACAAGCTCAACAGTGTTATCTCTATTAGTTAAAGTTGAGGAAACTGGGGCTTTGCGAGGTTAAGATGCTTGACCAAAGTCACACAGCTAGGAAGTAATGGGCAGGATTCTAACACAGACCAGACCTGTCAACACCACAGCCTGGGTTCTCTGTTACTTAGTCCACTGGAACGTAAGAATGAGCTAAAACAGTTTTTTTAATCTATTACATAGCTAGCTTCCAAAGAACGTGTGAGTGGAGAAGACCTTCTCCCTTTTTTGCGAAGACATCTTTAATATTTGCTTCTTTCGGCCAGGCACAGTGGCTCACGCCTGCAATCCCAGCACTTTGGGAGGCTGAGGCGAGCGGATCATGAGGTTAGGAGATGAAGACCATCCTGGCTAACGCAGTGAAACACCGTCTCTACTAAAAAAATACAGAAAATTAGCCGGGCGTGGTGGCGGACGCCTGTAGTCCTAGCTACTTGGGAGGCTGAGGCAGGAGAATGGCATGAACCTGGGAGGGAGAGCTTGCAGTGAGCTGAGATCACACCAGCCTGGGCGACAGAGCTAGACTCTGTCTCAAAAAAATATATATTTTTATATTTATATATATTTATATATTTTCATATATTTTGTATATATATATATATATTTGCTTCTTTCCTGAAGTTGGTGGGATGCTCCCAGTATTCTCCAAGGATGAGTAGAAACAAATTGCTTTTCACTGTTACTGCCATGATCTCCTGAAATTAATGTCCAACTACGTACATCCACGGTCAGTTCTCAACCTACTCAATTGGCCTCTCAGCAGAATTTGGCAGACTTAATTACTCTCTTGGCTTTCATATGCTTTTTGTTTCATTTGTCATCTATGGCAGATGAACACATTCTAAGTTTTCCTCCTCCATCACAGATCGTTTTTTCCGTTTCCTTGGCTGCATCTTCTCAATATCCAGCATTTGGAGTATCCAACAGCTCTGTTCTCAGAGTTCTTCTTTTCCCTGTACTCACTTCCCAGATTTCATCTACTCCCGAAGCTTTACATGCCATCCACTCACTGAGGCTTCCCAAACTACATCTCCAGCCCTTCCCTACTCCAGTGTTTACCCAGCTGCTTCCTTGGCATCTCCACTCCATATTCCAGGAGACCTGCAAAACCCAACAATACACAACTGGAGCACTTGCGTCTCCCCAGAAACTTGGGCTGCAGGTGTTCCCTGTCTCAGCAAACAGCACTGCATCCACGTAGCCACCCATCCAAACCCTAACAGTTCTGCTTTCAAAGAAGATCCAAAATCCAACCATGTTCTGCCATCTTCTCTGATCCCATGGTGGCTCCAGCCACCAGCATCTCCCCCTTTGGATTACTGCAGTGACTTCCTCACAGTCTCCCTGGATAGGCGTCAAACCCACATGCCACACGACATAAGCCCAGTCGCGTCACTCTGTTACCCTCATACTGATTGCCTACAAGAGCATTTGCTAGCTGACTCCACCTCCCGCCATCATTCCATCTCCTACCGCCGTCTCACATGTTCACACTACTCCTGCAAGATGGGTCTCCTCATTTTTTCTCAAGGTCTGGCACGTTCCCATCTGCTGGCAGACCTACTGGGGGATTGCTTTTCCCTCGACTGTCCATGCCTTGTTCCCTGGCTTCAGTAAGCTCTCTGTGGAATTGTGACCGCTCAGAGAGGTTTGCTTTGGTCACTGTAAAATAACCCTTCACCTCTCACCCACTATCACTATTTTCCTTCATATTATTATTATATATTTAATTATAATGATTATATATTTAATTAGTTATAATAATTATTACTGGCTGACATATTTACAATGATAAGACAGGCAAGGACCTCGCTGTTGTGGAGCTTACATTCTGTGGAGAGAAAGGGACAATAAACAAGTCAACAGGATAATTCTAGAGAGTACTGAGTGCTATTAGGAAAACAGTGCTGTGGAAGGGGCTGAAACTCTGCTTTCTAGGGCTTTCCAAGAAGATGACACTTAACTTGAGACTTGAATGACAAAAAGGATCTGGGCTTGCTAAGATTTGAGTACAGTCGTCCACCCTTATCCCAGGTTTCACTTTCTGCAGTTTCCATCACCCACTATCATCTGAAGTCTGAAAACATTAAATGGAAAAATCCAGAAATAAACAATTCATGAGTTTTAAATTGCACACACCATTCTGAGTAGCAAGATGAACTCTTGTGCTGTCCTGCTGCATTCCGCCCGAGACATGAGTCATCCCTTTACCCAGCAGATGCACGCTGTATACACTCCCCACCCATTAGTCACTTGTAGCCATCTTGGTTATCAGAAAACATGTAGTATATGTAGGGTCCGGTACTATCCACAGGGTCAGGCATCCACTGGGGGTCTTGAAACGTATGTCCCATGGATAACGGGGGGAACCTTTGTAAAGGGAATTCCAGTGGAGGGATTACTGAGCACAAAGGCCATGAGGCAGGAATGAGCTTGAAATGATTGAAGCATAGAAACAGCAGTGGCAGAATAAGTGAGGATCCCAGTCGTGTGAAATGAGTCGGAGATAGACATAGACCTTATCTCGTAGTGCCATATAAGCTTTGCTCGGGAGTTGAGTGTTATTCTAAGCATGATGAGCAACGCTTGTGATGGATAACGATTCCCTTGAAAGAATCCACAGGCTATACAATGCAGTTTCTTCACTTTTCAAACAGAACAAATGCTAAGTAAGCAGTGTTGAATAACAATTATGAAATCCTCTGCCTGGAACTTGAGTAACTCTCATTAGAATCACAGTCTTTACGTTTCCTCACTAATTATCCTTTTCCAAAACCCTATCTCCCTCCCAACACCCGCCACACACACCTGGTTCCTCTGCTTCTACTTCTCTCCAACTTAAACCTAATTTATACTCCAACTCTCACTGAGTTATCTGTCTATATTCTCTTCTTCTCCATTTGTTTCCAACTCTTCCCTTTGTTATCCTCATTAATGAGGATACTAAGTTTAATGGAGCATTGGTCTGCTTTACTTCTTATAGTCCTATGCTTTTTTGTGATTCAATGAATAATTACCAAGTTACCATTTTTATAGGAAGTATGACCTTAACACATAAGACATAGGAAGCATTGAAAAACTATAAAAGTATAAATTATATTGATATGGTTTGGCTGTGTCCCCACCCAAGTCTCATCTTGAATTGCAGCTCCCATAATCCTCATTTATTATGGGAGGGACCCAGCAGGAGGTAATTGAATCATGGGTGCAGGTTTTTCCCATGCTATTCTCATAATAGTGAATAAGTCTCATGAGATGTGATGGTTTTATAAAGGGCAGTTCCCTGGCACATGCTCTCTTGCCTGCCACCATGTAAGATGTGCCTTTACTTCTCCTTCACCTTCCACCATGATTGTGAGGCCACCTCTCCAGCCATGTGGAACTGTGACTCCATTAAGCCTCCTTTTCTTTATAAATTATCCAATCTCAGGTATTTCTTCATAGCAGTATGAAGATGGACTAATACAATATTAAGAATAAAATAATATTAGATATGACTTAAATGTGAAGAAGTCATATATCAAATATGATGAAGGATGAGTAAAAAAGAAAAATGGTAAAAAGAAAATTATTAAAGAAGAGCATCTAACTCCTATTATCTCTCTGCCAACAAAAATTTCATGTCATTAAATAATTGCCTTTATAATTAGATCAGAATTTCTTTACAATAGGAGAAAATATCCAGAAAAAAATTTCTGAGCATATACTTTGTATAAGACATTGTGATAGAGTTTGTTTGGGACATGCATACTACATATAAAACATGGTTCTGAATCTTAACTTTTGTTATGGCTTGTATTTACTTATGTTTGTGCTTGCTTTTATTCCATCCTGAATTTCCCTATTTTCATCTGGAATCATTTTTTTTTCTTCTATTTAAAAAATCTTTGTGGTTTTTCTTTTAGTGTGAGACCTACCAGCCACAAATTCCCTCCAGTTTTGTTAGTCTGAAATGTGTTCATTTCACCTTTTAAGGACATTTTCACCAGGAATAGAATTCTTGGTTGACAGTTATTTTACTTTACCATTTTAAAGTTGTCATCTTACTGTCTTTAACTTCTGTATCTTTGGATGAGATGTCAGCTGCAAGTCTTATTGTTGTTACTTTGCAGGTGATGTGTCTTTTATCTCTGGATGCTTTTAAGATTTTTCTTTTTTAGTATTTAATTTTTCAGCAGGTTTAATGTGTTGTCCCTAGATAAAATTTCTTTGTGTTTACTCTCCTAGGAGTTTTCTGAGCTTCTTAAATCTATAATTAATGTCCTCTCAATTTGGAAAATTTTATTCATGCTTTTTAATATTGCTTCTCTATTTTCTCTCTTCTCTTTTTCTGGGACTATAATTAGGTGTATGTGGGACCTTTTTATTTCTATTAGTTTTTCTCACTGTGCTTCAGTTGGGACTTCAGTTTGTGTATTTTCTATTGACCTGTCTTCCAAATCACTAACCTTAGTCTCTACTCTGTCCCTTCTGCTATTAAACCAATTCACATAGCTCTTAATTTCAGATATTGGCTTTTTTCAATTCTAAACTGTCCATCTGAATTTTTAATAGATTCTCATTCTCTGGTGAAATTTTCCATATTTTCATCTGTTGTTTCCATCTCTCTCTTTCTTTTCTTGAACATTATTTTAAAAGTTCCTATCTACTAATTCTAATAGTTTTATCATGTGGTCTGGTTCTGCTGTCTTTTTTGTCTCTTTATTATCATTCACATTTTCTTGTCCTTTTGCATGTCTATCTATTGTTAATTGTACGCCAGACATTGTGCATAAAACTGGAGCCGCCAAACTGTGTTATATTCCACCAGAGAATGTGTTTTGTTTTGTTTTTTCCTTCTTTTAGACAGACTGGGTAGAGGCTATGCACCTTAATCCAGTCAGGAATTGAATTGAGGTGTGGCATGCTTACAGTTTTAGTAAGACTTCATAGATCTTTGGTTCATAACCTGTCCCTTGGGTATACCCCTCTCAGACCTTTGATGGAGAGTCTGGCGGGTATCAGTTTCCTCAATCATGAAAGATTGTGAGAAATCTATCTCTATCCTTCAGAGGTTTTCAGACAAGCTCACCAGTCTCCTGGCCCCAGAAAATTTCAACATCTGGCAAAGGTCTTAACGGGGAAAACAGTCATGTGCTTAAAGCAGGCTCTACCCTCTAGGTGCTTCTTGTTTCTTAAGAGCATAAGCCTGTGGGAGGTTTCATTTTACTTTAGACATTTTCAGACTCACTCCTCGGTATCCTGTAAGGTCCAAGAACTCAGCAAATATATTGTGAAGAAAATCAGTTCTGAGTTTGAACCACTCCAGGTTTTCAATTCATCACACTCGTCTCATGTTGGTTACAGCTTTGCTGGTTTGTCTTTCCTTCACAAGGACCCTCTGCCTGAACCAAGTCCAATCCTCATCCTGTGTCCAGAATCAACAAATGGCCCTCGGGCCAAAGAAAACTGTCAATCATCAGCTTACCTTGGAAGGGTTTACCCCTCTCTGTAATTTTAGCTCATCTAGTACTCGTTTCTTCCACAACTCTCTGAGGTTTTAAAAAATATGATTTTTGTAATTTCTCCAGTTTTTTCTAGTTGCTGCAGTAGGACCAGCTATAATCTATCCAAAAGTAGTAGCCTCATATTTTATTTCTGAAAATGAGAAAATTATTATATCAGGTATTCTACCCTGTATTTCATAATGTTTTATAGTTTTCAAAGGTCTTGCACATTCACTATCTCAATAAAACCTTTTACTAAGTCTGTGATGTAGGTAAACCAGGGTATCCGAGTCAGCAGGGAGTCTCTGAAGTCACACCACCTGAGCACAACTGTCCATGTGAAAGGCAAGGAGGGCTTTTCCAGGTTCTTCTGAGGCCTAGCTTGTCTACACTCTCTCTAATTTAAGGACATACACATAAATAGAAGAAATTCACCAGGCCAAAATCTTCAACAGAGTTGCTTTTTGTTTTTTTGTTTGTTTGAGACAGAGTCTCGCACTGTCGCCCAGGCTGGAGTGCAGTGGCGCGATCTCCACTCACTGCAAGCTCCGCCTCCCGGGTTCCTGCCATTCTCCTGCCTCAACCTCCCGAGTAACTGGGACCACAGGTGCCCGCCACTACGACCGGCTAATTTTTCCTGTTTTTATTAGAGACGGGATTTCACCATGTTAGCCAGGATGGTCTTGGTCTTCTGACCTCGTGATCCATCAGCCTTGGCCTCCCAAAGTGCTGGGATTACAGGCGTGAGCCACCGTGCCCGGCCCAGAGTTGTACTTACTAGTGTTTGTTTATAAGACTGCATGAATGCAGATTCAAGCTGAGATTTAAACTTACTCCCAAATCATTTTCCTAGATCTTGGTGAAGGCAAGTTCATAACATTTATGAAACAATCACCTCAGGCAGCATTTTCCACTGGGTTGCTGACTGGAGAGAACAGGAAATCAAAAATAGCATTCCAAATTTTTCTAAGGCTAAAATTGTGCCCTATATGAACCTTCTGGCATGTTAACTCTATGACTTATCCTGGTGTGCAGACTCACCTCTTAACATCTGTCCTGGCTTCTCAATATTACATAGAACTGAGAGGATGTGTTTGTGCTTACTACCTCTCTAGAGAGCCTTACCAAGCTGATGTTTCAAAGACGTGGAATGGAAAACATCCTTATATATCTTCTAGATAGCTTTTGTAACCCAGCAAAGCTCCTTTCGTTGTGCAGGGTAGTTGCTACTCAGCTGAGCTAGTCTTTGGCATAGTGGTCAGCAACCCTTAGGTATTGTCCTCTGAAGGAAAGCCAGAACGTGTCAATGCTCAAAACTTCTCCACCAGCACTAGCACAATGTTTTTAAAAACCAGAGGGGAGAGGAGAGCGAATCTTGTTCATGAACTAGCCAGAAGCAGAAGACACACAGTTAATTTCAAGTTGTATATAAGCCTTTACTTAAGAATAACTGAATAGCACGGATACCAAGAAAAGTAGGAAAATATGGCCACTCTTGCAATACACAGGAGCTACTTGAGGACAAAGGAAGTGAAACTGTGTTTAAAAATGCCCATGATGGTAATCCTTCCTTCTCTGCAGTGCTATAATCTGATCAGGTACATATTTTAATTATCACCCATATTTGGGATTGTTGACTTTCGTGTTTGTTTCAACATGTTGAACACACAGTGAAAAGACAATGAAAATTTCTTAGTATTTCTAAGCAGAACCAAACAGGGAGAGAAATCTGTATTTTGTATCACTTCTCACCTGAAACATAAGAACTCCCCCGATGGTGCCGAATATTAATCTTTGAACATTTCCTTAACAATAGCCAAAATGTATGCATTCATTCATTTACTTTATTTTGCATCCTTCCACTTGGATTACATGACTCTGAAGTACTTTTTATGTTGGCTTCAAATATGTACCGGATTATGTGGATTTCAAATGGTATAATTACCAGTGACTGACTGCAAGCCTACAGACTCCATGGCTTTATCCTCAGTAAAAATTATTGAAATACAAACTAAATGTGAAAACACTGGGGCCGGGCGCGGTGGCTCACGCTTATAACCCCAGCACTTTGGGAGGCCAAGGCGGGCAGATCACGAGGTCAGGAGATCGAGACCATCCTGGCTAACACGGTGAAACTCCATCTCTACTAAAAATACAAAAAAATTATGCAGGCGTGGTGGCGGCGCCTGTAGTCCCAGCTGCTGGGGAGGCTGAGGCAGGAGAATGGCGGGAACCCGGGAGGCGGAGCTTGCAGTGAGCTGAGGTGGCACCACTGCACTCCACGGGAGACACAATGAGACTCTGTCTCAAAAAAAAAAAAGAAAAAGAAAGAAAAAACATAATGTAAAATTAGCAAAAAGAGACAGTACAGCAAGGCAGAAGGAGCGTATTCTTCAGAAGTTCTCCCATCCAGCAGATTGAGGGAGCTCTTTTATCATTCCAAGACCAATTTCCTCATCTGCACACTGGGGATGGTAGTAACGCTCACCACATACTTGTTTTGAGGGTAAAAAGAGATAGACCATGTGAAATGCATAGTTCAATGTATGGTATCCAAACAGCTCAATAAGCCTGCGTCGTGTGTGTGTGTGTGTGTGTGTGGCGGAGTTTCGCCCAGGCTGGAGTGCAATGCAGTGATCTCAGCTCACTGCAACCCCCACCTCCCGGGTTCAAGCAATTCTCCTGCCTCAGCCTCCTGAGTAGCTGGGATTACAGGCGCCCACCATCACGCCCGGCTAATTTTTACATTTTTAGTAGAGACGGTTTTTTTACTATATTAGCCAGGCTGGTCTCGAACTCCTGACCTCAGATGATCTGCCCCCTCAGCCTAGCTACATCTTAATGAGCATAAACTAATTTTCTCTAAACAGTGAAGATATTCGCAACAGGAAAAAACAAAAGAGTGATTATATGACAACTAATAACGAGGGGGAAAAGCAGGGGAAAAGTGTAAGTACAGTATGATTACCACTATACAAAAATAAATGCATAATAAGGTAGGGCTTCAGGAGGGAAACCTGAAGGAAATACCCCAAAATACTGGCACTAGTGATGTCAGGATCATGAATTTACCGGTGTTTTTGCTTTGTTTTCCAGAGTTTCAGCTGTGTGATTCTATTTTTATTTTTATTTTTATATTTTTTATTTTTTTAGCTGTGTGATTCTATTACTTAAATAACGAAATACACATACATATTTACACACATATTCTATATATATACATATATTCAATACATATATATGAAATACACATATATGAAATACAAATATATGTGTATATATGTGTGTATTTCATTATTTAAGTATAACAGAATCATTTAATAGAATCACACTACTGAAACTCTGGAAAACAGGGCAAAATAGAACAGAAACACGGGAATTTATATATATATGTATATACATATATATAAAGCTAAATAATGCCTTTTTAAAACAAATTACCTACTTCCTAGCAGAAACATTCAAGATAGTGTTTTATATGCTCCAGAGCTGTTTGCAATTATTGCTAACAATGATTTCATTCAATCCATCATTTATTGAGAGCCATACGCCAGCCTCCAGGAGAAAACAAAATAAATGAGATAAAGTCCTGTCCTCATTATGTCCCTTGATAATAACAATGGTGGTGGTTCTCCCATTGTAAATCAGCGTGAGCATGAAGGGTCACTGTATCAGTCAGGATGCCACCAGGGATACAGAGAAAGAGGAAGAAGGAGGGGGCTGGGGCTGAGGAGGAAGAGAGAGACGGGAAAAGGAGAAGAAAGGAGAAAGAGAGGGAGGGAGATTTTTTACAAGAAATTAATTGGCTTACCGAAATCTGCAGGGCAGGCCTGCAGGCTGGCAGTTCTGGGACAGAAGCTAACCCTGCAGTCCACAGGCGGAATTTCTCCTTCCTCAGGGAAACCTTGGTTCTGTTTTTAAGGTCTTTCAACTGATTTGATGAAGCTCACCCAGATTATCTAGGATCGTCTCTCTTAAAGTCAAACAAACACTCACCTCTATCTGGGCAGATGCGATCAACACCTACAATCAGTTGACTTTACATCATTAGTTCTGAGGTTGAGACACCCTAGTCTGCACCATCCTAGTAGGAGTTCTGCCACAAATTTCAGTTTCGTTCCTCAAGAAACAGGTCTGTAAAGAAAATAAACTTGTTGGCCGGGCGTGGTGGCTCAAGCCTGTAATCCCAGCACTTTGGGAGGCCGAGGCGGGCGGATCACGAGGTCAGGAGATCGAGACCATCCTGGCTAACACGGTGAAACCCCGTCTCTACTAAAAAAACACAAAAAACTAGCCGGGCGTGGTGGCGGCGCCTGTGGTCCCAGCTACTCCGGAGGCTGAGGCAGGAGAATGGCGGGAACCCGGGGGGCGGAGCTTGCAGTGAACCAAGATGGTGCCGCTCACTCCAGCCTGGGTGACAGAGCGAGACTCCGCCTCAAAAAACAAAAGAAAAGAAAAGAAACTTCCTAAATTTTCTTAACCTTTAGTTTGCTGGCTTTGCTGAAAGTGCCTTTGTGTCAAAGTTTTGAATGATTTTGGAAGGGTAAGAGGAAGAAAATGTGTCCTTTTTAAAAACAGGTGAAAATACTAATTTCCTGAATTAGTGAAAGTTATTGTTACTGCCTATAGTAAAACTATTAAAACTTTAAATACAATCACATGTATGACATGTCTACCAACCTGCCATTAATTAATCAAGAAACATAGTTTATGTTATTAATTTTTTTTCCTCTATTGAAAAAGTTGATGAATTCATTATTCTTAAGCTTAATTCAATAATTTATCAAACACTCTCTTTCCCACAGTAAACAGCCTCCTATAACAACTGGCTGCCAAATGAGGATGCTGCCACTGAACCACTCTCTGTGGACACAGCATTCCAGAGCTTTACCTGGAAATCACATGGGATCCTTGTTTCAATGCATGTTCCTAAGATCAACCCCATAGAGATTCCAATTCAACATCTCTGGGCGGGGTTGGGGGTAGGGGGAGCCAAATATCTGCATTTTTAATGCATACCCTAAGTGATTCCGAATGGTGATCAGGAAACGCACATTTGGAGAGACTCTGCTACACAGTGTAGCCTTTCTTATTTCACCTGTTGTGATTTTTGCTGATTGACTTGCATTCTCTTACCTGGCTTCCTTCTTAACCTAGTGGTTCAAAAACTTGGCTGAGTGTTGGAATCGTGTGAGAGCCAGACTTCACCCTCAAAGATACTGAGTAAATTAGTCCAGGGGGACCCTACCTCCATGAATTTTTGTAAAGCTCCCCAGGTGTCAGTCCAGTTTGAGAACGCCATCAGTAGTCTGCAAACCAGCTGCAACTGGCCCCCTGGCACACTGCCAGCCTCATCACCAAGTTGTGAGTACCTGAGCCAACTGTTAGGGTGCCCAGCGCCAAGACCCTAACTTCAGGGGACAACGAAAATCACAGAGATTACTGACCTTCATGCTAAACAGAGAGTGGCCTTTCTGAACTGAAGCCTCCCACTCTGGACACAATCCCAGAGAGGCCCTTTGGGGACACTGCTCTTTACTCTCCACCAAAAGAAATCCAAGCCCAGTCAAATAAGAAGGCTTTCAGTCAGAGAAAATAGGATTTTTCCACTACTAAAGGAGGGTCCCGCTCCCTCATGAGAACTGCTCTGCTTTAGCTAGCCAAAAGCAGAGAAAGAAATAATAAATACTTATTTATTTATTAAATTATATATATGACTAAATATTTATTTATTAGATATTTAATAAATGCTTAAGATGTTTATTTATATATTCTTGGCTACGAAAATGGAAGTTTTCATAAGGCTGAGGGATCCTCCTTATCTAGGAATATATACATATTTGTATGTATATATACACACACACACATATACACAAAATATATAGGATATTGCAAAAGTAATGCAAGCTTGTTTTAAAACACTCAACTCAGAAGTGTGGGAAGTAAAATTAAACAACCTCTCCCATCCTCTCAAAGGCACTCACTAGTACTTGGTGCAGATGCTCCCAGAACTTTTTTGAAGTACCGACATATATGCATAGGGTTGTTCCTTTAACTAGGAGCAAAGCATACATATTGACATTCAGCATGATTTTTAAAAATTAATACTATGCCCTGGATATCCTCCTCAGTCAGAACCTGCAGGCTTGTCTCATTCTTCGTTAATGGCCACTTCATTCTCCACAGTATCCATGTACCATGACTTAATAACTTCTCCTACTGGTGGATTTCTGGATTGTCCACAGTTTTTCAGTCTTCCAGGCAATGCCATGATGAACATCCTTAAAAACGGAGCACAGTTCCCTCCTGAAGTGAACACCCCTCTTTGCACAGCTGCAGGGAGCGGGGCTTGGAGAAGACTAAAGATATGCCCTGGAGTTGAGCTGAAAGGCCTGCCCCAAATGACGGCTCCTTTAGCATAGCTCTTGGTCTTACAGTTCTTCTCGAGGAGGCTTTCCTTGGCACTTTGTAGAATTCGGCTCAGACCAATAAACTGGACTGAGTGCTTACTAAGTGCTCAGCCCCGTGCTAGATGCTAGGGATCCAACACTATGTGGGACGTGGTCTCTGCCCTCAAGAAGCTCTGCCATAAAGCCAGGTGTCAAGTCCCAATCTAGTAATAGAAACAACTGCAAAGGGAGAGCCAAGGTGGGCAGAATGGCCTCACCAGCCCCTGATCTGAACCTCTGCTCGAACGTTTACTAATTATGCCCCCGGAATAACCCAGCTGCTATCTCAATACCTGTCTAACTTTCAAGAGATGACATCACTCTAAGAACATCTCAAACATTTCTCCTGTGGGAGATATGTTGACCGTACATCTTGCAAAAACCAATAAATTATATATCACACCCACATATATACATTATGTGTGTGCATACAGCACACTAGAAGTGATAAATCAGCCTTGTGCGTGGATGTTACAGTACTCATTACTGCAGACGGAAGAAACTTTTCCCTCTGTATAATCCCATTCATCTACCTACAAGTTAGACACAAAATTTATTTGTTCTCTAGATGCACAGAACTATGTATGGTTTACTATTTTGTATGTATCTCTCCGAAACAATGATTCAGTATTAATTTATGGTCAATAAGTTTACAGCTGTTTTAAGTTTTTAATATAGAATAAATAAAGCTTAAAGATTCTTCATGGGCTGGGCACAGTGACTCACGCCTGTAATCCTAGCAGTTTGGGAGGCCGAGGCGGGTAGATTACCTGAGATTGGGAGTTCAAGACCAGCCTGGCCAACATGGTGAAACCCCATCTCTACTACAAATACAAAAAATTAGCCGAGTGCAGTGGCACAAACCTGTAATCCCAGCTACTCGGGAGGCTGAGGCAGGAGAGTCACTTGAACCCAGGAGGCAGAGGTGGTGGTGAGCAGAGGTTGCACCACTGCACTCCAGCCTGGGCTAGAATGAAGCAAGACTTCATTTCAAAAAAAAAAGATTCTTCATGACTGTGAGGAAGGTGCCCAGATATTTGATCAAGTATTATGTGTGAGTATGTCTGTGGGGATGTTTCTGGAGGAGCTTAGCATTTGAATGAGTGAACTGAGCAAAGCAGATGGCCCTCCCTAATGTGGCCTCGTCCAATTCATTGAAGGCCTGAGTAGAATACAAAGGCTGAGAAGCAAGAATTCTGTCTGCCTGCCTGCCCACAAGTTGAGACACTGGTCTTCTCCTCAGGACTCAGACACGGACACCATCACTTTTCTTGGCTCTCAGGCCTTCAGACTCAGACTGGAGCTACACCTCAGTCTCTCCTGCGTCTCCAGCTTTTTTTGCCAACTGCAGGCCTTGGGGCTTATGGGCCTCCGTGATCAAATGAGCCAGCTCACTAGAGCAAATGTCTTCATATGTATGTATTTCTGTTTCTCTGGAGAACCCAGACCTCTGCCAGTTTCAGGGAGACTCCATATAATTTAGCTCTTGTTTTTCCTTGCACCGACATTGCGTGCTAGTTCTCATTGCTGCTCTTCCACATCTTCGAGTTTAGATTTCTTTCCTAGCATTTGGCCTGGTTCATTCTGTACTATCCTCCAATGGAGATGGTCACCAAGATAATAATTCTTCATATATGTGAATACCATCAATAAGTCTCATTCTAACTGTATCTTCCCAAGCTGAGTAACACTGATCTCCTTATTTCATTTTCATTTTCCTCACCTTCCATCCTTACACTATATGTTAGATTTCCTCCAAACTCTCTATTCGGTAGAATTAGCTTCCCAATGCCCACCCAAGTGTAACTCTGTCCTGTTCGCTGATGTATCCAAGTCTTAAGAAAGAGGGCTGGTCCATATTAAGCACTCAGTGACGATTTGTTGTCTGGCTAAATGAATCTCCCTGTCTCTCACTTCTACGGCCTGGGTCTGATTATATCTGACAAGTGTACCAATTAAGGTTATGTGCCAAAAAATTAAGTTCTCCCCTCCTGATCATGATTGTACTGGTTATCAGGATGTTTGATTAGACCTTACAGCCATCTGCTTGAAATAAGGGGAGAAGTTTTTAAGTTTTTTTTTTTTTTTTGAGACGGAGTCTCGCTCTGCGCCTAGACTGGAGTGCAGTGGCATGATCTTGGCTCACTGCAAGCTCTGCCTCCCAGGTTCATGCCATTCTCCTGCCTCAGCCTCCTGAGTAGCTGGGACTACAGGTGCCCGCCACCACGCCCGGCTAATTTTTTGTATTTTTTAGTAGAGACGGGGTTTCATCGTGTTAGGCAGGATGGTCTCGATCTCCTCACCTCCTGATCCGCCCGCCTGGGCCTCCCAAAGTGCTGGGATTACAGGCGTGAGCCACTGAGCCTGGCCTTACATTCTATAAAATTATTTTTGTGACCTATAATGCCAAAGAGTATGTCTACCTTCCAAACAGACATACTATTGGAAAGTATCTACTTTCCAAACTCTATCCCTCACTCAAGGCATTTTATATTCTTCAGCCTTGACGTACAGCATTAACTTTGCCTTCACTCATGTTTCATTTCTGGTTTCTAAAAAGGAATGCAGTGTTTTTGTGCCAAGTTCCAGCTGTGCAATTATTGATAAGTATGCATACTGTTTGGCATTACAGGTCAACGAATATTGAGACTTGGAGTAGAAACCAGTTGTGGAACAAAAGGCTAACGCTAACATTTTTCTTTTCCTTTGTGGGTGATTATTTTCTGTTCAACTTTTGTTATAGAGTACTGTGATTTCTGTAAGAATCTCCTTGGCTTGGAAACGCTGGGGTAGATTGACTCTCAGATAAACTGAAAATTACCTTCTTCACTTCTTTATGCTAAGGAGTTTTGCTGTTTTTCCTTAGACGACGCAAAAAGGAGAGAAAAACTTAAAAAGAGGAACCTGAGAAACTATGAAGGCTCCATTAGACCTTGGCAGAGGCCCAAAGAGACCACCAAGCTTGCTCATAATGCACAGTGTCTAATAAAAACGCAATGATTATTATTATTATACATTTATTGAGCAGCAAAAATGCACTAAATTAAAAAATACATGCACTGTGTTTTTTATATCTCCTGATGGGTATGTAGAGACTGCAGCTGTTTGTTTTCCTCAGTAATTGGCACGTCGTCCTCACAGTCCTGTGGCTGCCAGGGGTCACCATTCTGCTCGCGTGCCTGAGGTTTTCTGTGGACCAAACACTGCACCTAACGCCATCACCTCACCTCGGTACCCGTAAATTAGGGATCAGTTCCGTTCTATGGATTGAGTCAGTGTGGGACAAGAAGGTTTATCAAGCCCATTGGATCTTTCTCTATTTCTCCAAAGGAAAGGATTCAGTTGAGCTTCCAAAGTTGAGGAATTTGCTTCTTAACCCAAAGATCACGTGCACACGTGACTTCCTGTGCTACCCCTACTTCTGATTTAGAATCAGCGCAGGTAACCACTGCTGTCTTAAGCAAATCCCCATTCTATTTGGAGAATAACAACAAAAAATTGGCTCCTTGGGGAATTTAAAAACTCCCTCAACAACCATTACTTTACAAGCACATTATGAACTCTTAGGCAAAGTGTTTAAAAAACACATCAAATGTTTAACCAATAGGAAACCATACTCGTATTTCAAACCAGAAATAGCTGCTTTGTGAATTCTTTGCCATCTCTAAACTCTGCAATGAAAAGAGTAAAATTCAGTCCATAGAAAGCTCTTCTTTTAAACACCATGAGGTCTGCTGTTTCTCTTTGCACCTCCTTCTCTTTAAAGCTACAAGTCACTGAAATGACTCAAACCAAAGTTGAGAATGACTGTTGCAGGACCCAGCTTGCCTGGACATTATTACCACAGCACACCTAAGGCCAGTCGCTTGGAAGCTCCCCTCCCTTTTTGCACCTACAATTATTTTCATGCACAAATAACAGAAGTGAAGTTGGTCATTTGGGAGCTGAATTCAGCACTGGCTCCTCATTCTGACTGAATAAGGGATGATCTGGAGAAATCATATTCCATGAGCAGTTTTTGTGTCTGCATGCTACAGTTGAGACAAATGCTTAACCCTAAAAATGCCAATCACTACTCTTTTAAAACTTAGTACACTAGACCTATTTGTGATTTTATCCCATCCTTCATGCTCTCTTTTCTAAGATGATAAATCAACAGCTATCATACATACACAAATCCAAAAAATCTAAACCACATCCAAACTTTCTCATTTTTCTTTTTCTGAACAAAAGTAACCAGACCTGAGTCAGTCAATTATGCTCAAGGAAAGAAAATTACTACGGTGGGAAAGATCTAGCTTATCTTTGAGCCCACCTAGTTGTTGTCTTATATTTTATTTTCTTATATTAAAAAACTTTTGCAACTTGGCCAGGAGCGGTGGCTCATGCCTGTAATCCCAGCACTTTGGGAAGCCAAGGCAGGCAGATTACTTGAGGTCAGGAGTTGGAGACCAGCCTGGCCAACATGGTCTCCACCAAAAAAAAATGCAAAAACTAGCCAAACATAGTGGTACACACCTGTAGTTTCAGTTACTCGGGAGGCTGAGGCAAGAGAATCCCTTGAACCTGGCAGATGGAAGTTCCAGTGAGCCGAGATTGCGCCACTGTACTCCAGTCTGGGTGACAGAGAGAGACCTTGCCTCAAAAAAAAAAAAAAAAAAAAAACCATATATATATACACACACACACACCCCACATATTTTGCAGCTCATTCAATACCTATATCTTTCCACACAGAAGATATAGTCTCTATATGTGTCCATATTATGTCAAATTTAGCAATGTATTAGATTTAGTAAAAATAAATTAATCACATCATTTAGAGAAAGGATTCCCATGACTAAAAATTCAGTGGTTCTTCTCAGGGCTAAGACCCGGGTGAGGCGAGCAAGGTGCCTCTGCTGCAAAATTTGAGAGGCCCGCCCTCCCTCTCGGGAGCTGGACCTGCCCCGGCACGACCCCGAGAGAGAGCACATGAGGTGCTTACATTTTGCATGTGGGGTGCCTCACTCTGGTCCCACAAGTCCGTTTCCTTCTGGGGTCCAGTCAATGCTGCCATGATCGGGCAAGTCTGGTTATTCTAACAGATGAGGCAAAGCCCACCATATTCTCATGAGCCACCGGGAGCCGTCCTGTGGCCTGAAGATACAAGGCTCTCCTGGGCAAGGACGGGCAGCACCCGTTTTTGTCACACTTGTGTTATTAAAACCTGTGATAGTAGCCTGGTTCAATTATCCTAAATAGCATCGAACAGCTCTTGCTGCTAGAGTGAATCCAGCCTTCCTTATGGACTCGCATCAGGAGAACCCCCTTCTGTCTTTTGCCCCTCGGTTTTCCCTTCTGAAGCGCCGCAGTTTGTCAACGTGACATCAGAAGGTTCTGCCTGCGACTTACTGCTCCATACTTGTTGAAGGGAATGCCTGAAATCAGCAAGGGGCTGGCTTTGCAGAAGATGGGCTTTGAGAGAAACCATGGTTCTTTTTTCACTCGCTAGTCCAACTTTGTTTTTGCAAATGGGAACAGGTTCGTGTCGCATGAAACGTGTTTGGCTTTCTCAGGAGCTCCTCAACCTCCAGGAGACGTGAAAACCACGTCTGGCCAACAACGCAGAAGTGCTAGTCACTGAATGGACATTGTTGCAGGCCTGTTGTTGCTCAATGAGATTAGTCTCTAACTGATGCACACGGGTCTTATTGAAAAGGCTATTCTGTAATTGTTGCCATTAGCGAGGCTACCATTAGGCAGTTGCCTAAAACTTCCTGGAGGGACTCACTGGAAGCTCCAGCAGCCCGGTTCACTCATGTAGAACAGCAGGAGCTGCGCTAATTTCCACTCTCCCATCCATTAGGGGAGAGAAGCAGCTCATTAGAGGTCCTCCGCTCTCAACTCCAATTACCCTGGGATAATGACAAAACATGGAGCACAGTAGAAACTCTGAGAGCTCCACAGCCATTCCTCTCATTCATGATCTCTGTTGATTACATCCACAGAAATAAACTCCAGACCCCAAAATCTTCACACAGCCAAGCTTGTCGACATAATCAGCCATGTGAACCCCTGGTCACATTCATTTAAAGGCTGAGCATTTTAATCTACATGTGAGACTTTTAGGGGAAATGCTTCACATAATAGCATAGCACAGAAAGTTGTTTTGTTTTGTTTTGTTTTTCCAAGTCTTCTTCCTCTCACACGGAAAGAAACTCTCACAGCAAGATGAAGCAAAATCATTCATCTCAAAAGTTTTAATATTGTATTTCCAACCTTTGTGGAAAACTGTAGAGAATGTAAACGCTAACCTGGATATTCCTTCTCCCAAAGTCCTATTAGCTCAGCAGCAAAAAAGACTGTGGGGGTGTGTGGACAGGGGGAAAGGCTGGGAGACAGAAAGAATTATTTCCCAGAAAAGCATAAAATTGCAAGAATCTCAAAAAATTGCATCTCCCTTTGCCAATGAATCAGACCACCAGGCATAACAGAGCCCTGGGCCGCAGGGCCTGACTTTCGCACACTTTTGTTCAATGTCGTTAAAATTTCACTTCTTCTTATCTGCTTAGTTCATTATTTATGTTGCAATTCACACTAAGTTCAAAAGCCACCACTTTTTGATTTTCAGATGTCTTCATCCTTACCGGTGTCCACCTCATCCCCAGGCCTAGCTCTGGGACAGACAGCCCCTTTCTTATTTCTGGATGGGATCTGAGGAACTGTCATGATGCTTGTCTGAACTTGTTAGTGGTAATGTCTCCACAGTGCTGCAATAAGCAAATGTATCATTCAATTGTCTCACTATTTTAAGTGAAGCAACCAGTTGCTTTCTGTGTTATGTAAATATTCTTTCAAATATGCAGAAGCATATTTTGGAGGGGAGTATTTTACTGACAGATCTTTTTCACGGCACTAATGAACAAGATATTTTTACAGATAATCTACATAGCATAGAGCTCATGTATTATAAGGATACTGTTAAAAGAAGCAATGCTAACCACATATCCCAAAGTCCTGATGGGAAAAAAAACGATAACTGTTTGGAATATAATAAAACCGTCAAATTTTTACACAAAATCAGCTCTGCAAACAGCAAAACTTAAGTCACTCTTGTGTTTATTCTCTGCCAGTATTAAAACATCAATTGTTGCTTCCAGATAGAAAATAAAAACAAAGAAGAGAGGCGCCCTCTTGTGGAGAGAACCAACACTACCACTTCAAAATTGCTAGCTTTCTCCAATTCAGACCATGCCCCCAAATCATGGGTTCATTTTTAAAGGTACTCGCCTTCCTAATTCTTGCTCAAGTGAATAGCTGTGCTACTAAGCAAAGGATTCGTAGTTTCATTTGCTCTGCAATCAGAGGCCTTGCCTCCCAAATTCTAGTTCTTGGGTTAACTTAGCTGACCCACCTGTGAGTTACCATAACCCCATGACCTCACCAAGGGCCTATATACATTGTACCTCCTTTACTGGAACTTCCCTCAACACCTGGGGCCAGCCTGGCCAGGGCAGTGACTCTTGAGGGTCTCACTTCAGGTTCTGCCCCTCTGGGTACATACTGACGCCTTCTTACTACATGTCTGATGAACTGGTCTTTCTCTGTGTTGTACATTAATTTTATCCTCATTATAAACCTGCTATCAATAAATCTTGCAGTCATTGTCCTAAGAGCAATAATTGTGCTGTTCTTATGTTTCGAGAACAAGCTAGAGCGAGCAGTGTTTCATAGCATTTATTATGATTGACCAAAATTGCTGAGCTATTTCTGTCTCTCCTTAGATGACGAGCACTGGAAAGGCAGAGACCCTTCCCTCCTTTGACTTCCCACCGTCAGGGCCTTGCATGGTTTCTGGTATACAGTGGGTGCTTAATAAGTAGGTGTTGTGCAAATAAATCCCATTTCCATATCCAAATTTGATTTGCTGAAAGCAGCAGCCAAGACAGCCGCATAGGTAGGAACACGCACAAGGGAGCAGCAGTGCAAAAAGGAACTGTGGCTGAGGTGCCCAGAAGCTCTGCTTTGCAAACCAGGGACTGCAGGGGAGAGAGGACGGAAAGGCCAGGGTGGCTGATCTTCTGAAGCCGAAGTATGACACATCCACCTCACTCTGCCGCACCCACACTTCAGTGGGATCAGGCTCCCCTGGAGGGCTTGTTAAATGCAGGGTGCTGGGCTCCACCCCAGAGGCTGTGAGTCAGTGGCTCTGGCGTGAAGCCCAGAATGTGCATCTCTACCAAGTTTCCAGGTGATGCTCTTGGTCTGCAGAGCACACTTTGAAAACCACTGATGTAAAGCAGTGCTTGATTCACACCCCGACTGCAAATAAGGAACACCTGGAGACTTCTGAAAATGTGGGTCGGCCACACCACGTCCAAGACAACTGAAATCCCTGTGGGGGAGACTCAAGCGGCAGACATCATCAACTCCACCCCCACCCCACCTGGCAGAAGACGATAGCCAGAAAGTCTTGGCCAAAGTCCAGGGCTCTGTGTATATGTTATCAGTTTCGGGGACAGAAACATACAATAACATGTCACTTGACTGCGAAGATTTCCCCTACGTTGTCTCATTTGCACCTCAAGCAATCCTGGGAGGAAAGGAAAGCAAAAAATTTAGCTCAATTTTAGAGAAAAAGAATGAATAAATGGCAGCCCTTGGACTTAAGTCAGATGATTTCTTTTAAAATACCACCTTTAGAGTTAAGTAAACTTGGAATCGAGGTCAGGGTCCAGCTAGGGAACCAGAAGCCTCTTGGAGAATTTAATAAACAGCTTGGCTACAGAGGGGATGGAAGAGCTGAGCAAAGCAATACAGGGATTAGCAACACCAGGAAACTGCCACCAGCCTGAAGAAAGCGCAGGAGGGGTGAGTGGCCTCCACAGTCACCTGGTGCAGCAGGACCCCTGATGGGCCTAGCAAAGCCATGGCAGACAGAGAATGAACGGGAGAGATTCACTGGCTTCTCCCTTCCTGCCAAGCTCCAACCAGTGTCTCCTTTTAACCCAGCCAATGCAGAAGCCGCCTGACCTGGCGCTTGGGAAATGCAGCCGGGCAGGCTCAGCAGAACTGTGAGGGTCCTAGCACAATCAGGCCCAAAGCTGGCCACATGGACTTGAATCTCAGGTCTGCCCAGGTAAATTGGGTAACCTCGGACAAGTTACCTGACCTCTCAGAAATGGAATTCTTCACTCCATAAAATGGAGATTGTATCTAGATTGAATAATTGACCCTAGCATGTCGCTGGCACTGAGCAGGTGCCTCGTAACCATTAGTTTCCCTCTCTTCTCCCTGCTCCTCTGCTATCAAAGCTGTTGGTTTTCTCTCTATCCCACAATTAAGAAACCACTGGAAATGATGGGTCCACACTTCAGCGATCTCTATGCTACTTCCACAGTGAGAGTTGAGCCTTTCCCAAGGGGCATGGCTGATCCTGCTGAGTAACCGTGGATGTCATTAAACCCCAGAGCTGCTGTTGCTGTCACAGGAAAGCTAGAACAGGACTACAGAACGGTAGCTACCATAAACTACAACAGACAGCATCTGCTAGGGTGCTTATACTAGGGCAATGGTCAATTGAAGAACCTTCTTACAACACAGCCCAGAGAAGCGATGCCTCTGGTGAATAAATTGACACAAAAGCGTGAGGTACAGACTGGCCCCAAAAATATTGTTACCAGGCCATCAGGTTGGTGACCACAAGCTATGGAGCCAATCTCCCAAAGTCTTCCAACAGAATACCCAGGAGGTAAAACGTTTCCTGAAGACATTTTCAGGCACATGTAGGGCATTTATTTTTGTATCACTATTTATCATCAATAAAAGCAGTATTCGGCCGGGCGCGGTGGCTCACGCCTGTAATCTCAGCACTTTGGGAGTCTGAGGCGGGCGTATCACGAGGTCAGGAGATCGAGACCATCCCGGCTAACCCGGTGAAACCCCGTCTCTACTAAAAAAATACAAAAAATGAGCCGGGCGTGGTGGCAGCACCTGTAGTCCCAGCTACTCAGGAGGCTGAGGCAGGAGAAAGGCGGAAACTTGGGAGGCGGAGCTTGCAGTGAGCTGAGATCGGGCCACTGCACTCCAGCCTGGGCGACAGCGCAAGACCCCGTATCGAAAAAATAAATAAAATAAAATGAAATAAAATAAAAAAGCAATAGACTCACCTTCTTGTCACTTTCCCATTTAAAGAAACTGGATGCACATTTTACAAGAATTAATTAGTAAAGACAGGTAAGAAAAAAGAAAGTGTTGGAGGTAGGAAATATAGCTTCACGATTTTTTGGTAAGAAGTAAACAAGACTTTCATCATTAACATCTAACATGCTAGGCTTTGTTTTTATTAGTCTATCTTAGAGAATGCTAACTTACTGAAGCCTAACAACAATTGGAGATTTTTTTTTAAAAAGTAAAATCTTCACTTAGAAGAAAGTGCATAACTAGGCATCAGTAGATCTGGGTTTTATTGCTGGATCCACTGCAAAAAATTCGAGTCTCTGGGTTCGTTTTATTTCCTTTTTAAAATTAAAGTTAATAAATAATCTCAAAGATTTCTCCCAGATCTAAAATTATACAATTCCTTTAAAATTGGAGAAGAAATTTCAAATTTCAAATGTTACCTATTATCCCACTGAAAATTCATTAGTTGGGGTGGGAGGTTAGTTTTAAAAAGAGCGATATATCAATAGTGTAGTTCAATGACTCTCCTTGAGAAGTAGCACAACACTGAGTTGAAAAGGAAGACTGAGCATGGCACGGTGGCTCATGCCTGTAATCACAGCACTTCGGGAGGCTGAGGCAGGCAGATCACCTAAGGTCGAGAGTTTGAGACCAGCCTGGCCAACATAGTGAAACCTCGTCTCTACTAAAAATACAAAAATTAGCCAGGTGAGGTGACACACTCCTGTAATCCCAGCTACTCAGGAAGCTGAGGCAGGAGAATCACTTGAACCCAGGAGGCGGAGGTTGCAGTGAGCCAAGATTGCGCCACTGCACTCCAGCCTGGGTGATCAAGCAAGACTCTGTCTCAAAAAAAAAAAAGCCAGGTGAGGTGGCTCACACTTGTAATCCCAGAACTTTGGGAGGCTGAGCCAGGCAGATCACCAGAGGTCAGGAGTTTGAGACCAGCCTGGCCAACACAGTGAAACCCCGTCTCTACTAAAAATACAAAAATTAGCCAGGCGAGGTGGCACATGCCTGTAATCCCAGCTACTCGGGAGACTGAGGCAGGAGAACTGCCTGAACACGGGAGGTGGAGGTTGCAGTGAGCCGAGATCGTGCCATTGCACTCCAGCCTGGGCGACAGAACTTACCTAACTTCTCCGAGCCACCGTCCTCAGCAGTGAAACACGGTGACTTCCTCCTAGGGCTTTCGGACCAGTCAGTGAGCCCAAACATGTCGGGCACTGTATCAGTGCAAAGCATGAGGTATTGCCCATGTTGGCTTTCATTATACCACAGTGAAGTGCCAACAAAAACCTTTTCCTTTTAATTGGTCATTATTTAAGAAATCTGCAGAATCCTATACCATAATTTACTTTGGGAAAGAATATCTTAAAAATTTGATGTCGATTTTACTAAAAAGTAAAATTAATTTCTAGAAAAGTCAAACGTTCATATAAATGCACATAATGAAAAAGACAAGTCTTTCTCTCTTGCAGTTAGTATGAATGTTAGAATAGTCATACCTTTTCCTCTATTCAGATATCATCTCTTTTCCCAAAGAATTTGATGTATTTTTCGTATTTAAGCATCTTGACTAGAGGATATAATCCCAGTTAAAATATGATGTGCTCGGTGGGCATGGTGGCTCACACCTGTAATCCTAGCACTTTGGGAGGCTGAGCCGGGTGGATCACCTGAGGTCAGGCGTTCGAGACCAGCCTGGCCAACATGGCTAAGCCCTGTTTCTACTAAAAATACAAAAATTAGCCAGGCATGGTGGCAGGCAAATGTAATCCCAACTACTTGGAAGGCTGAGGCAGGAGAATCACTTGAACCTGGGAGGCGGAGGTTGCAGTGAGCTGAGATCCCGCCGTTGCACTCTAGCCTGGGAAACAAGAGCGAAACTTCATCTCAAAAAAAAAAAAAATACGATATGCTTTGTTGGAAACAATAATTATGATGTAGTTTTACAATCTTAAACTTTATTGAGGGGAAAATTGTATATACTTTGTCATCTTCAATATTATTTTTTAAAGCACCACATTTTAAGATAGACTTTACTATTAATTATTATTATTATTAGCAATGATAATACTAATTATAATCATTGGCCCTTGGCAGCTGCTCAGACAAAGAAACTAGAGACTCAATAAGCTACTTTGAGCTTAGCATTTTTATGCAACATGTAATTTTAAAATACTGAAAATAGATTTAAACACTAGTAACTCTATATTTGCTTCCTTAATAGTGTTGTGACATAATAGATTTCTTTCCTGTTTAAGTTGTTTCTTCCAGCTGCATACAGGGCAATTATTCAAAACTCTGTAACTCACATTAGACTTAGAGACAGAGATCCTAATAAGCCTTACTAGAGTTTGGAGTAAAATGTGTCAATTAACTTTGTTAATCTTGATGTGTTTTATTGTGCTTCTTAATTTAGCTTATTTCAGAGCCTAGGGAAAAATACATATAAACTTCTATCACAACATGTTTTTTTAAATCAATAAAAGAAGTAAAAAGATTAATCATCTTAATAAAAATTAAAAAGAACTAATTCCACTGATACACATCCTTAATGCTCTGGAATTAATGATTTCACCTGAGTACCACTATTGATACTTACCTGAGAGGAATCTGAAAATGCTCAAAAGATAGTGGTGAATTATACATTTTTCCAAAAATTATTTATCTTTCCCCCTTTGGTTTAATCCATGTTTTTTTGGTTTTTTGTTTTCTTTTTTGAGACGCTCTGTCGTCCAGGCTGGAGTGCAGTGGTGCGATCTCAGCTCACTGCAAGCTCCGCCTCCTGGGTTCACGCCATTCTCTTGCCTCAGCCTCCCCAGTAGCTGGGACTACAGGTGCCAGCTACTCTGTTTTTAGTAAAGACAGGGTTTCACCGTGTTAGCCAGGATGGTCTCCATCTCCTGACCTCGTGATCCACCTGCCTCGGCCTCCCAAAGTGCAGGGATTACAGGTGTAAGCCACCGTGCCCAGCCTGTTTAATCCACATTTTAAAAAAAAAATCTTCCTTTATATTTATCCAATGTACTCTATTCTGTCTCCGTCCAAACTCATATCTACTAAATTCCATTTATTAAATTTAAAGAGTACAAGTTTTTGCCCTTAGGTAAATCAAATTAGATAATATCTCCTAATTCCACACACCTCAGAAGAACTAGTCAATTAAATTTTTTAAAATCAAAATAGGGCTGGGCGCGGTGGCTCACGACTGTAGTCCCAGCACTTTGGGAGGCCAAGGCAGGCGGATCACAAGGTCAGGAGATCGAGACAATCCTGGCTAACACGGTGAAACCCCGTTTCTACTAAAAATACAAAACAAAATTAGCCGAGCGAGGTGGCAGCGCCTGTAGTCCCAGCTACTCGGGAGGCTGAGGCAGGAGAATGGCGTGAACCTGGGAGACTGAGCTTGCAGTGAGCAGAGATTGCGCCACTGCACTCCAGCCTGGGCAACAGAGCCAGACTCCATCTCAAAAAAAAAAAAAAAAATCAAATAGGATTTGCGACACCTATTGCTTCTCAATCTTAGTGCCACATCAGAATAACCTAGGAATTTCCAATCCAGCAGATTGGTAGGCTAGATAGTCTGGTAGGCCCTCTCACTGTGAAACAAATAAATTCTGCATAATATACAATTTTTGCTGCATCTCTAGGCTTATAGTAATTAAGATGTGGCAGGCATTATTAGGGTTCCCTGACATCTAGTTCTTTATTCTGTCTTGGGCACATGGAAAACTGTACTTCTCAGGTCCCCTGCAGAGGGAAGTCACATAACTAGTTCTGTATGGTTAAAAATGAACAGATGGCAAAAACATCACTTTTGAGTTAACAGAGTAAAGGTTGCATGTAGAATTCTCTACACTCTTCCCTATATGCCATGAAGTTGAGGCCTCACCTTAAAATAGTGGAGTCAAAATAACAAAGTAACCTGGGCAGGTAGATCATGGCATGGAAGACAGGTATATTGTAGATGCAGGTACTCTGACCTGGAGCAGACCTTGAATGGCTAAGAATTCAACTTGTATTGTTGTAAATCACTGAGTTTTTTTGATTTATTAAAATCATGCAAACTGTCCTACTCTAACTGATTCACAATAAAAACCCACAAGAATAAAAAATAAACAGTGAGCTACAAGAACAGGTAGGGCAGCATTGCCCCAGGGATAAATGTTAACATTAACCTAGCCTGCACAAAGGGAGGGGAGTCGACTTAAAATACAATGGTTTGGCCAGAGAGTCAACAAGGGCCTCATGAAACCCCTGGCTTCCAGCAGAAACCAACAACCTCAACTTAGGTCCCCAGGTTTTCCACACATTAAGATCAACTAAATATGAGCCCCCAGTCAAAAAATCATGAAGTCAAAAAAGAAAAGATAAATCATCAAGAGTGGGAGTCAGCAGAAATAACAAACAACAGAATTGGACACTCAAGAACAATGAAACATTTATAGTTTATAAATAAAAAACAGCAATTGTCAAAATAAAAAACAATCAACATATTAAACGGCAGAAAACATGGTGGAAGAAAAAATCAGTGAACTGGAAGGCTGATCTGAAGAAATTATTCAGAATACAGCATAGAAGGCAAGAAAATTTGAAAAAGGCATTAAGAGATACAAGAGAATGGAAAATAAAAGTCTAATAGAAGGAGGACATAAAATGGAGAAGAGACAGTAGTTGAAAAGATAATGACAAAATTTTCCAGTACTAAAGAAAGACATGACTTCATAGACATTGGAAGCACCACATTATATAAGAAGACAAGAAAAAATTTACATCTAGATACATCTTAGTAAACTACTGATCACTGCAGATAGACTTTTTAACAGCAGAAAGACAAATCACTAAGAATCAACACTTGGATAGTGAGTAGATACCTCAGAAGCAATAACGGAAGCAACAATGCAGTCAAATATCTTCGAAATGCTGAGAATAAGTAATTATCAATCTAGAATTACATGTCCAGAAACATTGTCTTTCAAGAGTTCAAAATAAAGAAATATTCTGATAAATTAAAAACTGGGAATGTTTACCACCAATAGACTATACTAGAGGAACTTTTAAAGGATGTATTCAGAAAAAAGAAAACATTATCTCAGAAGGAGGAACTGAAATACAGGAAGAAATGGTGGGCAAATAAGTTGTTTAAATTGTGGGAAAATCCAAGGAAGTATTTGTCTTTTGAATCAACAGCACTGTCTGATTTGTAATGATAAGCAAAAGGATAAAATGAAATACTGGATGAAAATCACATGTAAGCTGGGAGAAAGTGATCAGTGCTAAAGTGCTCTAAGGACCTGAACTGTTCAAAAGGAGACTAAAATATGAATTGGAAGTGTTGATAAAGTCAGTACAGTCAGCCTTCTGTATCCACAGGTTTCACATTCGTAGATTCAATCAACGACAGATGGAAAATAGACTTCAGCCTACAATGGTTCCATCTATATGGAACATGTACAGACTTTTTTTTCTTGTCATTATCCCCTAAGCAATATAGTGTAACTATTTACATAGCATTAACATTGTAATAGAGATTAAAGCATATGAGAGGATATGTGTAAGTTATAGGCAAACACTGTACTATTTTATACATAAAGGACTTGAGCATCCATGAATTTTAGTATCCTTAGGGGTCCTAGAACCAATCGCCCATGGATAACAGGGGATGATTGCATGCATAGTAAGATTTCAAGCATGAAAATAGATGTAATGGTTTCCTTTTTTTTTTAATGTAATAATTTTCAACCAGTAGACAGAGAAGTACTGAATTAAATGAATAAAAATTGTAAAATTAGTATTTAAAAGGCAAGAGGGAAGGGGTAAAAGCATAGGAAAAGCTAGACAAATAGAAAGTACCAAGTGAGATTATTGAAACAAAATGAAATGTATCTATAATCCCAATAAAAGTGGGCCAAATTTTCCAATAAAAAACAGGCAAAAACCCAGCCATATGCAGCTCACAAAAATCAGACCTAAAACATCTGGACTATGGAAAATTTAAAAGCAAAGATACAGAAAAAGAAATTCCAAATCACTGCAATTCTAAAATGTATGTATTTCAAAGTGTATCAAGCAAATGTTGCTAGAACTGCAGGAAGAAACTGAGAAATTACCATCATAAGCTGGGGGCCACGGAGAGGTTCAACACATCTTTCTCAAACAAAGAGAAAAGCCAAGTCAAGGAAACAAACAATAAAAACCAGCAACTATAGCTATAGAGAATTCAAACAACACAACAAGCAAACTTGACTTATTGAACATATTCAGAACACAGCCAATAATTAGAAAATATACATTCTTCTCAAGCACAAATGAGATAGTGACAGGAAGTAAAATAAAGCAAGTCTCTATATTTTAAAGAAATATCACACTGGCCACATTCTCTGAACTTGAGAAACACAGTAACAAAAAGATAAACCAAAGTCTATATTTGGAATCTTTAAACCTTGAAAAAGGGGTAAAAGAAGATATTGTAATGGAAGATTTTGAGTGTGTGTAAATGAATGCTAGAAATACTATATTTGAAAACTTGTGAGGATATAGCAAAATCGGTACTTCACAAAAATTTTAAGACATATGCTTATATTAGAAAAGAATAAAGACTAGAATAGGTGTGCCCTTAAGAAGTTAATAATAAATAAATAAATAAATAAATAAATAAATAAAAAGAAAATCAAAAGAAGCAAGCAATCAAGAGAAGTACAAACATTCAATCAATATAAAAACAAAAAGGTTAACAAAGAACCGATGCCCTAAGCACGTCCAATTAAATTAGTGGCTCTCAAACTTTACCTTGCAATAGAATCACTTGGAGTGCTTCTTAAAGCAAGGATTGCTTGGTCCTATCCCTGAAATTCTGATTCAGCAGGTCCAGGACACGTCCAAGATTCTGCATTGCTAACACACACCCAGGTGATGCTGATGCTGCTGTCCAAAGACCACACTTTAAGAACCACCAATCTAAGTTAATGTTACGAATAACACAAGTAACCGTAAAACTACTTTCAGGCCGGGCGCGGTGGCTCACGCCTGTAATCCCAGCACTTTGGGAAGCCGAGGCGGGCGGATCACAAGGTCAGGAGATCGAGACCATGGTGGAAACCCCGTCTCTACTAAAAATAGAAAAAATTAGCCGGGCGTGGTGGCGGCGCCTGTAGTCCCAGCTACTCGGGAGGCTGAGGCAGGAGAATGGCGTGAACCCGGGAGGCGGAGCTTGCAGTGAGCCGGGATTGTGCCACTGCACTCCAGCCTGGGCGACAGAGCAAGACTCTGTCTCAAAAAAAAAAAAAAAAAAAAAAAAAACTACTTTCAGTTCTAGTTAAAGAAGACAGATTGCACACAGGCATTTATCTTCTCTCTTTTCTGATACTCTGTTAAAATGCAAACCGAAGTAATAATGAGATCAGGAGAGACACATCAGCAGGTGAGAAATTACAAAATTCTGGAAGAAAGCAGTTGGAATAGTGGTAGCAGAAGTGCACAACGAAGAACAACGCAGGTTTCTTACAGATAATAAGGGTACTGAATTACTCCTGACAGAACCCCAGGCAGGATGAGAATCCATCTAAGATGTGTGACATCAGACTAAGGAGGATTCAAGGATTGGGGAAGACAGAGAAAGTGGAGCAAAAAATTAACAGTGAAATAAGAAAGGAATTTGGCTTCAAATATCTTAGCATCTACTTGGAGAGAGATATATACAAGTAAAGACAATTATCAAACTCAGGCAAGCTGGGTAATTAGGAATGTTAGGAGTGATTTTATGAAAAAAAAAATTTTGACCTAATATTTAAAACCACCATATGTTATATGGGTAGTGTATCTTTCTTAAAGTTATTTTTTAGTGCTTCACCTTTCAAAGTATTTTGTATCACTGATGAGTATTAAGGTTAGGTTACAAAACTTACTGAACTGCTAATGAGAATTACTAATTTTAAGTATTCGATTTAAAAAATTAGGATTTGAGATCTAATCATAGCTTCCATAGGCAAGCAAGAAAAGCAGATAATAGAAGAAATATTTTATTAGCAAAATATATTGAAGTAATGTGCATATATTCAAAGCAACATATTTTTATTCCAAAGACCGTAAAGTCCAAAAACCACCTCAGCCATTCTATACCCCTGCAGACGTTTGGCATTAGGAAAGATTCAGAATAAATTTGTCAACCTATAACTAGAAGGGAAAAATTCAAAGAATTAACTTTAAAGTATTCATAATAAGATACTTAGTTGTACTTGGGTGTTTATATTTCCTTAATTCTTGCTCTAAATCATATATCATTCTTATACAAAATGTCATACAACTGTGGAGGAACATTTAAAATATTCCTCCCTTGCATTTCACAAAATAAAGGAGACTCAGAGGTATTAAATTAATCCATTGATTGTTGTGTTCTTATTTCAAGAAAGATTTTAGCTTAAAGAGAAAATGTAGAAGCAATTAGATTTTTACAAAGTGATGTACAATTAAATTTAGCTTATTTAAAAAAGAAACCTTTGTGTAGTGAAGGTTGGCACCACTTTGGTGATAAACACCTAAATTGCATTAATTTCTTGAGAAAAAATTAATAAAAGGGTGGGGCACAGTGGCTCACGCCTGTAATCCCAGCACTTTGGGAGGCCAAGGCAGGCGGATCCCTTGAGGTCAGGAGCTAGAGACCAGCCTGGCCAACATGGTGAAACCCTGTCTCCACTAAAAACACAATAAAATTAGCTGGGTATGGTGGCGGGTGCCTGTAACCCCAGCTACTCGGGAGGCTGAGGCAGGAGAATTGCTTGAACCCAGGAGATGGAGATTGCAGTGAGCCAAGATTGGGCCACTGCACTCCAGCCTAGGCGACAGAGCAAGACTCCGTCTCAAAAACAAAGAAAAAGAAAAAATTAATAAAAGTAAATTTTCGCGTGTGCTAGTTTTGCAAATGCAAAACTGTAAGTGACGAGAAACGTTGTATAATTGTAATCAATACTTCATCTTCATGGGTTTTTTTCTCCCCTGAGGACATTTTCTTAGTCATCTACGTGATCAGCACGCTTTTTATACATGTTAGGAAAAAATAAGCAGAAAGTACGTAACACTTTTTTTTTGAAGTTTCAAAGTACTGGGGCATTTGATTATCATCCTATTTTTACCCTTCTTGCTTTGTTCTTCCCTACTGTCTCTTGCAGCTTCTACTTCTGCGAGTGTTGCAGTGGGACACACAGGTTCAACCACTGGTGTCCTCTATTCTTCAGAATTTATTTTCAGAAATCAGATAGATTTTCCGGTTAGACATTTCCCAAGAAAGCTTGTTTTGCTTTTCATTTTTCTCAATAAAAGACCAAACTACCTCATGTATTTGGGCACTTAACGTCCATACTTTCAAACGCCTACCCGCTGTAGTACAACTCTTACTTCACATGGCTCCCCAACATACCAGTTCATCAGAATTGAATTCATTGCCTTCGAGCAATTTGAGTATTTTCTATTTCTCTCCTATCTCTTGGTATTTCTGTTGGGTTGAATACAGATGAGATGCTTGTGTGCTGGTGCCACCTATTGTTAGCAAAGTAGATGTATGATGCTTGCTAACGAGACTACACATTAAACTAACATGAACGCTAAGACTACAAAATGGCAAAACGAGGGAACCACGATCTTATTTTTAATCTATTATAAAACCACTATTGGAGTAGAGGAGGATACTAAGTAGTTATATTTTATCTTTATTTAATATTTACAAACAGTGGCTGGGCATGGTGGCTCACACCTGTAATTCCAGCCCTTTGGAAGGCCAAGACAGCAGGATCACTTGAGCCCAGCAGTTTGAGACCAACCTCGACAACACAGTAAGACCTCCTCAAGATTAAACCGAAAAACTTATTTATAAAATGTTTTTTAAAAGATTTACTAAGGCTGTTTTCAGTTTTTTCCATTTGCACTTGGACTAATTGTAATAGTGAGCATAAATACATATTTCAAACACAGCAAAGCAATTAAAATTCAAATAGGCCTGGCAGGGTGGCTCGCGCCTGTAATCCCAGCACTTTGAGAGGCTGAAGCAGACGAATTATAAGATCAGGAGATCGAGACCATCCTGGCTAACACGGTGAAACCCCTTCTCTACTAAACATATAAAAAAAAATTAGTCCGGTGTAGTGGTGGGCGCCTGTAGTCCCAGCTACTCGGGAGGCTGGGATGGGAGAATGGCGTGAACCCAAGAAGCGGAGCTTACAGTGAGCCGTAGTGTGTCCAGAGTTTGTTCCCTCAGATGTTCAGACGTGTTTGGAGTTTCTTCATTTTGGTGGGTTGGTAGGTTCGTGGTCTTGCTGACTTCAGAAGTGAAGCTGCAGACCTTCACAGTGAGTGTTACAGCTCATAAGTACAGCAGCAAAATCTACTGCAAAGAGTGAAAGAACAAAGCTTTTACAGCCTAGAAAGTGACCCTGGGGGTTGCCACCGTTAGTTTGGGCAGCCTGCTTTTATTCCCTTATTTGACCCCACCCACATCCTGCTAATGAGTCCATTTTACAGAGAGCTGATTGGCCCGTTTGGACAGGGTGCTGATTGGTATGTTTACAAACTTGAGGTAGACACAGAGCACTGATTGGTGCATTTACAATCCTTCAGCTAGACATAAAAGTTCTCCAAGTCCCCACCAGATGAGCTAGATAGAGTGCTGATTGGTGCATCCACAAACCCTGAGCTAGACACAAAGTGCTGATTGGTGCATTTACAAACATTGAGCCATGCACAAAGCACTCATTGCTGTGTTTACAAACCTTGAGCTACACACAGAGCACTGACTGGTGCATTTACAATCCTTTAGCTGGACATACAAGTTCTCCAAGTCCCCATCAGATTAGCTAGATACAGAGTGCTGATTGGTGCATCCACAAACCCCGAGCTAGACACAGAGTGCTGATTGGTGCATAAACAATCCTTCATCTAGACATAAAAGTTCCCCAAGTCCCCACCCGACTGAGGAGCCCAGCTAGCTTCACCTCATGGATCCTGTGCTTGGGCCGCAAGCACAGCTGCCCGCCAGTCCTGTGCTGTGTGCCCACACTCAGCCCTTGGCAGTGCCCGTCCGGGAGGCTCAGGCCGCACAGGAGCGGGAAGGGGGCTCAGGTTCGGAGCACTGACCTGCAGGGAGGCGGCTGAGGCCTGGCGAGAATTCAAACGAGGGGCCCGCAGGCAGGCAGTGCTGGAGGACCCGGCACACCCTCAGCAGCTGCTGGCCTGGGTGCTAAGCCCTTCACTGCTGGGAGCTGCTGCCATGCCGGTCTGAGTGCGGGCCCCCGGAGCCTGCGCCCACCCACAGCAGCCCGGGTTCCTGCCCACGCCTCTCCCTCCACACCTCCCTGTAAGCAGAGGGAGCGGGCTCCTGCTTCGGCCAGCCCAGAGAGGGGCTCCCACAGTGCAGTGGCAGGCTGAAGGGCTCCTCCAGTGCCGCCAGAGTAGACACTGAGACCAAGGAGGTGCCGAGAGGGAGGGCTGCTAGCACGTTGCCACACTCTCGGTGCTACTCACAGCAGGGCGGAAAGTTGAAGGCAAAGCAGACACATTGCAAAGGGGAAATGCACTTTCAAAGATACCGTTTAAAAATAAATGTTCTCTTTATGGCCCCTTTCAAAATTTAAACAAAATAAAACAACCATTAAAACATGTTTTCATTCTTACTGTTCACACCCAGGAACTGAAAACGTTAAAAGGTTAAAAAATAAGAATTGGCCGGGTGCAGTGGCTCAAGCCTGTAATCCCAGCACTTTGGGAGGCCAAGGCAGGCAGGTCCTGAGGTCAAGAGATCGAGACCATCCTGGCCAACCTGGTGAAACCCCGTCTCTACTAAAAATACAAAAATTAGCCGGGTGTGGTGGCAGCCGCCCATAGTCCTAGCTACTCAGGTGGCTGAGGCTGGAGTATCACTTAAACCTGGGAGGCAGAGCTTTCAGTGAGCCCAGATTGCACCACTAGACTCCAGCCTGGGCAACAGAGCAAGACTCCATCTCAAAAAAACAGAAATAAACAAACAAAAAAAAACTTCAGATACCACTGGACCAAAATGAAATTGTCACTATCCCTTCTTCACCCCAGCTCTTTTCCTTTCATAAAGCTGCTCCTCCCTGGGCTTTTCCTCGTTTGTGGCAATGCAATGCCAAGATTCTAATTGCTCCATGTTTTCCCTCATCTTCAACATCCTATCACCTGCCAGGATCTTTTGATTCCACCTCTACCTTATGCTTCCAGCCTCCCCATTCACCACATCCTCTGCTCCTGTCCTCAGTCAACTCTTCATTTCTGGACTCTTAGACCATTTCAACAGCCTTCTAAGTGATCTCCTAATCCTCCAATTAGAAACTTTGGTGATTCGCCACTAAACATAGAATTCAAAGCAAAACGCTTCACTCTTGGATCTTTAAACTTCTTTTCAGCCTTATTTTGCATGAAGCTTCTCTTGAACCACACTCAACAGTTGTTGGTGTTCTCCCAGAATATGATCTATTGTGTCCTGCCTCGGCAACCTTGCTCAAGTAGCTCTAGTGGTAACGTCTTTTGAGTAACGTCTACTACTGGTGTACTTGCCACTTTTGAATTCGCAACACAAACTCTATTACCTCTTCTAAGAGCACTCCCAGTCATAATCCCTTCTTTCTCAAATACACCCCAAACACTTTGAACCTTTATTGCAGCATTTATCCCATTTTACCTTATATAAGAGTTGTTTATATGTATCTTTCTCCCAAAACTGCAAACTTCTTGAAAGCAGGGACTGTCTTATTTATTTCTGTATCATCCACTCACGGTAGCAAAATCCTTTGTTCATAGTGGGCACATTATAAATATTTGTAATAGGAATGACCAAAAGTCTCATTGAAATCAGGGTAGATTAACCAATAACATGAGCCAACCCTTTAAGAAATGTTAAGAGATGTCCTTCCTGTTTTCTTAATTTGTTTCTATGTCTATATATTGATTAATAAGATACCGTACATTGCTACCAGGTGCTCTGAAAATGAGTAAGACAGGATGGAAGATTTAAGAAAATTGGCTCAAGCAAACCTTGGTTGACATCAGGCACAAATAACTTTACAAACCGGCTCTACAGTTTGTCCTCAAAATGCTGCATTTGAGTTGTTTTGTTCATAGGTGATGAAATTTCATAAAATACTGATAATCAAATGGGGAAACGTAAATGTCCTTTGGAAGTTCTTTGATCACATAATACATTTCTTCCTCGCTTTGGGGCTCAAAGAATGAGGATGACAGAGAGACTGAATGGAAAATGGAATGGTGAGGGCAGAGAGAGCAGCAGCAAGTGGTAGGAAAGAGCGGAGGGAGAAAATAAAAGGCACAAAAAGCAACTTAAAAGGACCAGAAGTGATTTATGACCCATTTGGTGTCTAGCGTGCTCATCACTCTACCCTCTGGTCCCAGACTGTCTTTGATCTTCCTCACGGCTCATCCCATCTGCTGCCTGGAGGAGCTGGAAGGACCAAGGGTCAGAGTAATGTTATTTCTTCTCTTGTTAAACCTTACACTCTCCTCTCTCTGCTGTCCTGCTTCCTTACTACTTGTATTAGGGCTGGAATCAATGACCTGCATGTATACTCTATGTATATATATTTGAGGGAACTGTCATGGGTTGAACTGTGTCCTCCAAAAACATATGCTCAAGTTATAACCCCTGGTACCAGTGATGTCATCCAGTTTGCTGATGCAATCAAGCCAAGATGAGGTCCTACTGGATTAGAATGGACCTTAATCCAGCGATTGGCATTTTTTTCTTTTTAATCTTTTTTTGAATCTTTTTCTTTTTTTAATTTCAACTTACATGTCAGATACAGGAGGCCATGTGCAGGTTTTTTACATGTGTATGTTGCACCCACATAGTGATGATAGTACCCGATAGGCAGTTTTTCAACCCACGCCTCCCTCCCTCCCTTCTGGTGGTCTACAGTGTCTGTCATTCCCATGTTTATGTCCATTTGTGCTAAATGTTTAGCTCCCACTTATAAGTGAGAACATGTGGTATTTGGTTTTCTGTTCCTGTGTTGATTCACTTACAATTATAGCCTCCAGCTTCATTCAGCGTCGGGTATCTTTTTAAGAGAAAGGAGAAGGAGACTGGGCACAGACACACAGAGAAGGCAGCCCTGTGGTGAGGGAGGCAGGGACTGGAGCGATGCAGCTGCAGGCCAGGCGAGAGTCAAGGGGGGCCAGTAATCTGCAGAGCTGGGAAGAGGCAGGGAGGTAAGCATCCCTCGAGCCCTTAGACAGCCCTGCTGGCACTTTGACTTCAGACTTCTGGCCTCCAGCACTGTGAGACAATGCATACCTGTCACTTTAAGCCCCCCGAGGTGCAGTGATTTGTATGGCAACTCCAGGAAACTGATACAGGGACTTAAGGATGTTGAGTAATCAAAAGAGATCTTAGACCAGAGCATAAAGCTATAAAAGTTTCTCAGCTCCTGAGATAGATGTTAATCCATTTGGCCCAGATCTCTAAACAATGTGGTTTGCTCTACTTAGAACATATTTTGTAATATTAAGTTCTGGCTTTGCAGTTTCATTTTATTAATGTTTAAAATCTCAACCAGAACAATGAAGCTGTCACCGAAGAAGAGAAGAAAATAGAAGAGTCAGCAAATGTCTGGTATCTAGTAGGTGTTTAATAAAAATACTCGTTGAATGAATGAATGGAAACAATTATCAGAAAATGTCATAAGACATAAAAGCAGAACCTCTGATCCTGATCCCTGAGCACCAGACTAAGATTTCACAGGCTGAGCTGAGTAACTAAAGAGCTGCTGTCTACCACAGGCAGAGCCACAAAATCTAAGAGTAGAGCACCCACCATAAAAGGTATATAAAGTAGACTAGACTACAGCACCGCAGAAAGCACTATATGCTCAGGTGGATAGAATGTTTTCCTGAGAGGCTGGATTCTAGGACGAATTGGTGGGGTAATGTGGTGTGTACCCACTGCTCATAGAAGATATGAGTCAAAAATATGAGTTATAATGTGAACAAGTAATGTTTCATCTTTCTTTGTTTTTCCCCCGTACTTTACCTTTTCATCATTTGTGTGTTGCCTTTCTTTCTTTCTTTTCAGACACAGTGTCCCTCTGTTGTCCAGATTGGAGTAGAGTGGCGTGATCTCCAGCCTCAGCCTCCCAAGTAGCTGGGATTACAGGTGTGCACCACCAAGCCCGGCTAATTTTTTTGTATTTTTAGTAGAGACGGGGTTTCACCATGTTGCCCAGGCTGGTCTTGAACTCCAGAGCTCAAAGTAACCCACCCGCTTTGGCCTCCCAAAGTGCTGGGATTACAGGTGTGAGCCACTGCACCCAGCTGTAAGTTGCCTTTCAATAGATAGAAGATGTATTGATTGTCAGAGGCTCTGAGGTACTGAGCCATTCATTATCCTTGGCTGACCATGAGACTCTCTCCCTCCCCTGTACACAAAGACCTTTACTGCCCAGTCTAAACCTGCCCATTCCATTAGCTTCCTACTCCAGTTTACATGCTGTCATGAGAGCAACCACTGCCTAGTTAAACATTCTTCAGAACTTCCAGCCACCACTCAAATCAAGCTTTCATCCTTTCTATCTCCCTGAGTAGCAGCGCTGTCCAGTAGAACTTTTCTGTGGTGATAGAAATGTTCTGCATCTGTGCCGTCCAGTGCAGTAGGCACTGGCCACATGTGGTCATTGATCACTTAAAATGTAGCTAGTGAGACTACTGAACATGATTTAAGCTTTCTATTTAATTTTGATGAATTAGAATTTAAAGAGCCACAAGTGGCTAGTGCCTACTACACTGGACAGTGCAGCTCTTAACTATTTTTGAGGAAACCCCAGTCTTTTTCATTGCTTCCTTACCCTCAGACTCTGGTCTAACCAGAGACAGTTCACAGTCATTCATCTACAGACACTCTGTCCATTGGCCTTGAAATCTGCAGAATCTCCCAGACATCAAAGAGATTGCCTGCCTCTATGCTGCCTCTGAAGTGGCAAATACTTGGGGAATTAATGAAGTTGCAAAGAAACCCACAACCCAGTCGTTTGGATAATCCATTGCTGAAAGGAATTTTATCACAAGAATGAATTAACCAGGCTCCACCTGGAATTTTCATCTGATATTTCCAGTGATCTATGATCACGTCAGTCAGGTGGCATTTATTAACAGGGGTTTTCTACACACCCTGTAAAAAGTGAAAAAGGTATTGACTGGGAGGGGCTTCCATCTAATTGGGAAAAAAACCATCATTCACAAAGAAATAATTTACATGTAAGAATCAGATGTTTAGGACATATTTATGCGTCATCTTACTTTTGCTTATTTGTTTTGTCACCTACTGTATATGTCACCTGCCTAAGGTGAAAACCACACCTTTCCTGGAGCACATAGACTTTTCCATTTCCTCCATTCTCAGTGTAAACTTTTGCTACTTGAAGTGGTCCTCAGACCAGCAGCATCAGAAACTCTTCAGAGCTTCTTAGAAATGCCAGCTCTACTTTATTCCTACAGAACGTGAAATTACATTTGAACACGGTGCCCAAGTTATTTTGCTTGCACGTTACAGTATTGAAAAGCACTAATCTAGTCAGAATTTTCCACACTGATTCCAGTAAATATCTGTGCTTATTAGAAAGAGAGTAATAGGCTGGTCTTCAGCTGTACTGTATTTTATGGAATGTTTGAGTTATTTGTAAAAAGCTCATCAGCTAATTAGTTGTAACTTGAATTTGAAAAGTAGTATGTTGTTGTGGGAAGGGTGCTAAATTGATACGAGGAAACCTGAATTTTCTGTTTTTGACTCTATTTTTGTTCAGTTTCAGTTATTTTGGTTTTAATTACTATTCATTTAAATCTATAAAATGAGGTTTTTTCTACTAGTTGCTCCCAAACTGGGCTTCGCAGCTCTTTAGAATTTTACAAAACAGGAATGATAAGACCTCAAACAACTTTTTGTATATAAAAAAAGCCTGACATTGGAATTCTGCCTTTAAGCATGATAAGGTTATCCAGAATTTGCACTTTAGCTACCACATCTTCCTTGCTGCCCCAGATTAAAGTCAAGGTTTAAGCTGTCTCAGACATGTGAGAAGTTCTCTCATTTTTAAAGACTTCCAGAATTCACATGGAACTGATATTTAACAGTCTTGAGTGTAAATGAACCTAAACCCCTCAATCTTTAAGCTGTCTTTTCAGCCTGTGTCCCTGCAGCCAGCGGAAGTTAGGGATGGCAAGTCACCCTTTTCTGAAAAGAGCCTTTTATATAGACCTTACCAGGGATTAGCTGCCAGCTCCGGGCCAGACCCTCCAGGAACGGTACACAGGCTCGTTGTTGGGGGATGTCATGAAAGGAGGAAGTAAAACATGACAAAGGACAAAAGTATTCGCTGCACAGTATTGCCTAGGGTCAAAGGCCTTTCCAGTCAAATACAAACAAAAAAGATGGACACGTTGTTTTTTCCTTTGCTCACACTTTTGTTTGGCTTATTTCTTTCTTGGCCTTTACTTTCAATGTGAAGCCTTTTTTTCTTTTCTTTTTTGGTTTCAGTGACTCCACACAGTCACTCTTTTGTAAAATCGAAAGCAGATCTATCCCCGACAGGGATTCCTGAAAATTTTCCAGTCCCTGAATGTTCTAGGGACATAGTAAAGGTTATATTTAGATGCCACACTACATTTCAGAGAAAACGTGATTTTCCTTTAAGGGTTTGCTTCCACATCTCCCAACTACACCAAATACACTTTCAAGTTAATAAAAGCTCTTCCTGCTGAGGCAGCAAATCAGGCTATAATTAAAAGGGAAGAAACATTTTACACAATAGAGTGTGTGGTTTGGTTTAAGCACAAATATGAAAAAAAGGCATGAAAGCTGATAACAAGATAGAATTTGTATTCATGTTTTTTATTTATTGAACAAACTGTTAGAAGAAAACTTGTTTTAACTATTAACTTACTATATTCTAATACGTCTTTAATGTTTCACATAGCTACTGCATTGGAGCTTGTAAAAATAACTTCAAATTCCAATGTCAAGTGGAGCATAAGATTTGGTTTCATTTTCAAAACTGCTTTGCTGAGAAATATATCCTAAAAAGCAATTCTCATTTTACTTCCTTACAGCTCCAACAGCTGCAGGACGAATTATAAAATGTATTTAACCCAATCTGAAAGTTAGAATTTTGATCTCTGAAGAAAGTAGTTTTGAAGAGTCTCGCACATGCCAGAAAAAGGATTTAGAACTTTGATAAGGCTTCAGAAAGTAAGAAGCACTGTGAAATTTTGACAAAGAGCTACCTTCTTTTTTTCCTTTTTTTTTTTTTCCAAGAATGCTTCAGATCTATACTATACAATTTAATACTGTATTATACATGGATGAGTAGTACTTCACTTTATTCTTGAATTTTTCATCCTTCTGGGCACATCGTATTACCACGGACAAAAAGATATTTTAGACAAACAAATTCAAATGAGCATTTATTTGTTCTCAAATAAGCAAGTGTTATACACATACATATACATCAGCATATATATTTATGTTTTCTGAATATTCATTCAGAATGGTTATGCTTTCAAACACTGTGTATCTTTCTGAAGCTGCAGACAGCTCTTTGAGGAGTGGCTGGTTAATAAGGACCCAGAGCCATGGTGATTTTTCAAAGCCTGTCCCAGGGGAACACCACAAATCTCTAGGGAAGGATGGAAATGGTTTCCAACACCTTCTGTATGGACTGGTTGCCTTTAGGATGCAGAGCTGCCTTCCTATCCAATACTGGCAGCCTTAAGATAGGACTAATGCCATGTCCTTATCTGCACTTACAGTGCTGTGTCATTCATCATTGCCATCATCTTTGGAAAAAAGTCACAATACAGTGTGACAGTATGTGTTTCTCTGCAGCTATGATAATTTTGGTATCTGCACTAGGGGAAAATATACTTAGACAATCCTTATAATAAAAAATGTCCCATATGCACATGTGCTATCTCACTGCTTTTCTCCTTTTACTTTATTAAAAGATTTCTAATGAAATTTGTGAGCACTATGTTCTGCCTAAATAATATCTTAGGTTATTATGCTTCTCAATATATACATTTGAATGACAAATTAAATGTTTCTTATAAAATGATTGCAATACATTCTGAGATCCTTTGAACTGAAATATAGAAAATATGTAACAAAAGATGTGTGTACCATCTAAATACAGCTATAGATTTGTTTCTTCTCTCTAATTGTTTAGTATCATAATGTCCCCTTTCCTAAGTTCTCCTGTTCCATTAATCTCATCTAATTCCTTTTTAAATTTAACACTTTAAATCAACACATATACCAATATCTTTATTAATCAATCAACCAATGAATACTTCTTAAAAATTATGAGGAGAGCTACAAAAATCTAGAAAACATATTGCAAACTATCAGGCAGATAATATCCTAACTGAAAAATATGACAATCCAAAAATTATTGGCCGGGCGCGGTGGCTCACGCCTATAATCCCAGAACTTTGGGAGGCCGAGGCGGGTGATCACCTGAGGTCAGGAGTTCAAGACCAGCCTGGCCAACATGGTGAAACCCTGTCTCTACTAAAAATACAAAAAACTATCCCAGCGTGGTGGCAGGTATCTGTAATCCCAGCTACTCGGGAGGCTGAGGCAGGAGAATTGCTTGAACCCAGGAGGCAGAGGTTGCAGTGAGCCAAGATCCCCCCATTGTACTACAGCCTGGGCAACGAGCACAAGACTCCATCTCAAAAAAATAAATACATAAAATAAAATGATAAAAGTCTACATATTTTAAAATATCTTTCTATCACTTTCTTTACCAAAAAAAATTTGAGCCATTTGAATAAACGCCTAAAAAGGATTTGTTTGTATTTTTTAGCAAGAAATTGTGGTGTCGCAGGAAAACAAAGGTAGGAAGTCAGAACAATGCAGATCAGAAAGCCTATACAATTACTAGACATAAGCCACAGAGTCAGCACTGAGGAAAACATGATCAATTACAAGACGCAGAATATCCAAAAGAGCAGGCTAGGTAAAAGGTGAGGGGTCTTTTATTATCACTAGAACTAAGAGAAACTTCCCCTATTGATTCTTGCCAGGGGATACAATAAGGCTGACTGAGCTACAGCCTCAACAACAGTCTTTTAATAATGTAATATTGAGCTTCATTTTGCTGTACAACGTTCTTCAAAGTGATGGCAATGACAGACAGTAAATAACTGAGAGTCGCATTGGAGAATTTACATAGGGAATATTAATAGACAGCCAGTCAAGATCATCCAGGCCAGCTGCTGTAACAACCAATCACAAAAACCTCAGTTTCTTAACACAAGAAAGTCAGTGAAATGTAGATTGTGTGTTTCTCTCCAGCAGCTCTCCGTCAATAAGTGACTTACTCTAGCTATCCCTGCTGGCATGCATGGCCTGTAAGAGCCCTGCAGAAGACGAAGAGGCGGGGCATGGAGGAAGGTACATTGGCTCTTAGCTACTTGGGCTCAGAATGGACACAGTCAGCTCTCCTCACATGCCATTGACCAGAGTGTGAGAATATGGCCACACCTCACTGCAAGGGAAGCTGGGAAATATATCTTCCGTGTGCCCCAGAAAAAAATAAATAAAATGAGATTTGGTGAATGTATAACATTGCCTCTGCCACAACAGAATGCCAGGCTGAGGAGATTGGATGTCATGTAAAATGCAGTAGCCTGGGGTTCTTAAAGGGGAGTGTCAGACCACATGGGATAAACTAATAGTATGAGAACAAAATATTAAAGCTTTTAATCCAACAGCAACAAATATGTATATTATATATTTTATGTATGTATATATTAAGAACTATAGGCTGGGCGCAGTGGCTCATGCCTGTAATCCCAGCACTTTGGGAGGCTGAGGCGGGTGCATCGCCTAAGGTCAGGAGTTTGAGACCAGCCTAGCCAACATGATGAAACCCTGTCTCTACTAAAAATACAAAAATTACCTGGGTGTGGTGGCGGATGCCTGTAATCCCAGCTACTCAGGAGGCTGAGGCAGGAGAATCGCTTGAACCTGGGAGGCGGATGTTGCAGTGAGCCAAGATCGAGCATTGCACTCTAGCCTGGGCGACAAGAGTGAAACTCCATCTCAAAAAAAAAAAAAAAGAACTATATCTCTATATATTATATAGGCCCTAAGTAAGAAGGCCTCATGTCATGATATGCAAGACAAAAGAGTATAAGTTCTGTGACTTGAAGCATTCATGAGAGATGTCCTTACTTGACGGTGAGCTTTCAATAAATTGTCAGGGGTTGCAATTTCTGTGCACCCAGTTAGGTGGATTTACTGGTTATATTATCTAGTGTTAATGAAAATAAGCCTGATGAGAATGGATACCCAGATTTTTTTTCTTTTGAGACAGAGTTTCACTCGTTGCCCAGGCAGGAGTGCAATGGCGTGATCTTGGCTCACTGCAACCTCCACCTCCCAAGTTCCAGCGATTCTCCTGCCTCAGCCTCCCGAGTAGCTGGGATTACAGGCATCTGCCACCATGCCCGGCTAATTTTTTGTGTTTTTAGTAGAGACAGGGTTTCGCCATATTAGCCAGGCTGGTCTTGAACTCCTGACCTCAGGTGATCCGCCCGCCTAGGCCTCCCAAAGCGACAGGAATCGCCCGCCTAGGCCTCCCAAAGCGACAGGATTACAGACGTGAGTCATCGTGCCTGGCCAATATCTGGCTTTAAAAGAGTCCTGCGAAAACTCCACAGACGGATGATGCTAAAACATTAAAATGCCAGTGAACAAAGACAACTAGCAGGGATCATGCTTCTGCTCTCCAGCTTTATTATAAGATAGAAACAACTATCTAATCAGACAAAATCAGTCCCCAAAAAAGGTAATTATCAAGACAGTTATTTGAAAAACATGATTTATATCTACTATCAGTAATAATGAACCTAATTCTAAATGTACATCAAGAGTGAAGATCCAGACCTACACTGTAAGTGTTATAGCTCTTAAAGGCGGCACCTGGAGTTGTTCCTTAGGCCTGGTGGGTTCCTGGGCTGGCTGATTTCAGGAGTGAACCTGCAGAGTTTCCAGGTAAGTGTTACAGCTCATAAACGTGGTGTGGACCCTAAAAGTGAGCAGCAGCAAGATTTATTGCAAAGAGCAAAGGAACAAAACTTCCACAACCTGAAGAGAATCCAACCTGCTCCCTGCTGGGGGTCCAGGGAGGCCTGCTTTTATTCCCTTATTTGGCCCCACCCACATCCTGCTGATTGGTCCATTTTGCAGAGTGCTGATTGGTGCGTTTTACAGAGTGCTGATTGGTGCGTTTACAAACCTTTAGCTAGACACAGAGCACTGATTGGTCCGTTTACAATCCTTTAGCTAGACATAAAAGTTCCCCAAGTCCTCACCCAACCCAGATGCCCAGCCAGTTTCACCTCTCACAAGGACTACAACTGGGGCTGACCCTGTTTGACCCATGGCAGGCCTGCTCCAGTGCCCAGTGCCCACTCTTGGGGTCCTGGTGGGTCCTGGTGGTTCCTCATTGCGTACCCCACCAGGGGTTCTGGCACAGGTCCGCAGGTCGGGGAGCGGCCCAGCCCTGCCAGCCACTAGCCGGCAGGGCTCAGGCACCCCATGGGGCCAGGGGACCTCTTGGGCCTGGCGCCCACCCTCAGAGGCCCTGGGTGGAAACAGATCACACCTCCCGTGCATTCTGTGGCTGTCTCCTGGAAGACAGACCTCTGTGGTCACTCCTTCCCCCAAGCAGCTCAGCAAGCCCTTCACTCTACCAGGCTGGCGCTTCTACCTAGGGAAGCCCCCGGGCTGAGGTGCCCCCAAAGTAGGTACAGCTCTGCGCGGACCCCGCTGTCCCGGCGTCTGGGCTGCACATGTGAAGGCCCCACAGATGGCAGGAGCTCCTGTGAGACAGCTCTTTTTCTCTGCCAAACATGTCCTGGCCCCTAGATCTTTGCCCCTATCTGAAGCACTCCCAGCAAACTCAACACCCAAAGGTTGCCATGAAGTCCTCACAACTGCAAGAGTTCACTGTGGCCGTGGCCTGAGGAAGTGATGAGGCGAATGAATCAAAGCTGTGGTATCACCTGCCTGCAGGCCAAGCAGGTGGCAGCGATGGCCAACACTCTCTGCCACCAGTCTGCTTGTGTGCCAGGTGCAGGCCTGCCCACCTGGGAGTTCCCTATCACACCTGGCTCCACCCTCCTTGCCAGGTCTCCACTGTCTTCTGCTGGAGACAAGACCTATATAAGGTCGTCGTCTGTCTGTGAGAGCCACTGAATGGTGACCATCTCAGTGTATTTTTCCGAGTATCAGAAGCACAAAAACAACTCAGGGCAACCCAGTCAACTGGAGAAAAACCAGATCCTGCTGCCAGATGCCCAGCCTCCTGTCCTGCTGATGGCCTCTGGGTGGTGGTGCTGACACCACGTGTTCACACCATGCCATAGACTAAAGACAGCTAACTAGCAGACTGGCTTTGGGGAAAAGGAATGAATGATGAAATTGAAATTTTTATTTGGGTTTGTTGTTTTTTTTTTTTTTTTTTTTTTTTTGAGACGGAGTCTCGTGCTGTCGCCCAGGCTGGAGTGCAGTGGCCGGATCTCAGCTCACTGCAAGCTCCGCCTCCCGGCTTCACGCCATTCTCCGGCCTCAGCCTCCCGAGTAGCTGGGACTACAGGCGCTGCCACCTCGCCCGGCTATTTTTTGTATTTCTTAGTAGAGACGGGGTTTCACCGTGTTAGCCAGGATGGTCTCGATCTCCTGACCTCGTGATCCGCCCGTCTCGGCCTCCCAAAGTGCTGGGATTACAGGCTTGAGCCACCGCGCCCGGCCTATTTGGGTTTTTAAGAAACAAATAAAAATGTCAAAGCATTTGCATTTACTCAGTGGCTTGGTCTTCTGCACAGTTAAGGACAGGCTATGATATTCTGGATGTCTCAGTGCACAAGAATACATATCACAGGCTTGAACACTTCTGCGGAAATCTTGCGATCACGGAACATTTCACGAAATTATTTAGATCTTGTCCCTTGCTCCTCTGGACATGCTGTCTTTCTTAATTCTTCTCTGTCACCATCTTTGATGTGCGTGAGATGTACATTTTACAGCTGAGAAGGAGCAAAGGAAAGAAAGTGTGAATTGTCTCCTTTGGTGGGCTACACCAAACTTTGGAGATATTATAATGGACTTGAAAATACCAATTAAATTCTTCTGACATACACTATGTGTTCCATAAATGTATTTCCAGAAAAAATCTTTTTTTGCAACCTCAAATGTTGTGCTGTCACTAATTTTCATAAGTGTACTTTATGACAACACAGACCTCTCTCTCTGAGATGTGGAAGTGTTACACAACACTCATAAAACAGACTTCTTAATCTTCTTTCTGTTGGTGTCCCCCCAACCTCCTAGCATTTTAAGCAATTTATGCTACTTTTTTTTTCAGTAAATGTTTGTGTCCATTGGATTATAAGCGTTATTAAGAAATACAAAGACAAAATATTGGTGTTGGGTTTTCTTTTTATGAGCGCTCATCTTTTAAAAATACATAATGAGCTGGGCACAGTGACTCATGTCTGTAAACCCAGCCCTTTGGGAGGCCGAGGAGGGAGGATCACTTAAGGCCAAGAGTTAGAGACCAGCCTGATCAACATGGTGAAATCCCATCTCTACAAAAAATACAAAAATTAACCTGGCATAATGGTGCACGCCTGTAATCCCAGCTACTCAGGAGGCAGAGGCATGGGAACTGCTTGAACCTTGGAGGCAGAGGTTGCAGTGAGCTGATATCACGCCACTACACTCCAGCCTGGACAACATAGTAAGACTCTGTCTCAAATACACACACAGACACACACACAAAATAAAAATAAAAACACATAATAAAGTATGTAGAATAAAATTGTGTGAGCCTAGGGGCTATGCCAACATAATCTAATTGAGGGAAAAGGAGAAGGTGGCGATGAACTAAGACTGGCCATGAGTCGGTAATTGTGGAAGTCCAGCTCTATGTACATGGAGACTCATCATTTTAGTCTCTCTAATTTTATATATATATGAGTTTTTCATAAGAAAAAGCTAAAAAAAGACAAGTATCATGGTTTCATTACCTTAACTAATAGTACAGTCACTCCTTCCATTCCGATTAATATATTTTTGTGAGGTACCTGTTTGAGCTATGACAGTCATCAAAAACTAATGTATAAATTAACTCAGCATAATACCAAACCTTGTATCTCATAAAACCTAAATCAGCATTTTCCAAGTTAATGAAGCCAATTTAATCACATAGACCTCACTAAAATACTAACAGTTTTAGAACAAAACATTCATTGCATCTTTAATAATAAAAATACAATTTTATTTTGTAAATACTAGTTCATCTTTACATCACCATTTACATTCTTACTATGAGGCTTTTAACATTTAGTTGTAAATGTGTAGATTTAAGAAATAAACATACATAAATGGGGGGTTACATACCTTTAAAAGTTTTCAGCATAGAGGGCACGGGTCAATGTGTAAGAGCACAGCCCGTACCCGGGAACCTGTATCCTATTTGTCCTTGCTGTCGTCAACGTGTGGTTCCATGTCTGGCACACATTTCACATTCGATACAGTTTGTCAACTAAGGAGAAAAAAAAGACACTTTGGAGTGGCATACAATAAGAATTTTAGAAGTGTAAAAATAAACTGAAACCCATCTCCTCATTTTCCAACATGGAGACAGAGGCTTAGGAAGGGTAAATCACAGAGCTAATGGATGTATGGTGAAAGAAATGTTTTAGGAAGGTTAATCTAACATAGACCTGTAGGATGCTTCAGAGAAGAAAAAGACGAAGCAAAGGCACATGTTAAGAGATAGCCACAATCATTATAGCGCAAGGTAATGGGAGCTGCACTGGGAGGGAGGGAAGGTAATGAGATGCAGAGGAGGATCTGAAAGACACACAAAACGCTCCTCTGGGCACTGCTTTCTCACTGTCAGTAAGATTTCACTTTAACCTATTTCCACACATGCTGGTATCAATCATGATACCCAGATATTTTTACTCATGGCCCCAAACTGCACAAAAAGACGTAATTAGCAGTTCTTTTGACTCATCTGGGGCCTCTGAGAGTGATTCATACCCTCCGCTACACAATTATCCACCATAAATATAGTTCAACCTCTGTCTATTCCAAGCAATGGTTCTTTATAATGTCCATTCAGATGCTTTTTACTTCATCCCTATAGGAGTCCCACCTCTTTAACTATTCTTTTGAGATCTCCCATATTTTTTCTCCTCCACCTAAGATAATCTGTCTCAGTGCACATTATTCTGGAATAGAGCAGTAAACAATCTTTCAGAATCCAATGGCAATTTTTGTTTTTCTCCCCTACATGTGCTAAGATCAAAGATGTGTTCAAGTTAATAATTTCTCTTAAAATGGAAATATGAAGGAGTAAATATCTTCAGTGAGAAAAACTAGTTGACCTGTTTTGTTCAAGACCAGTAACCCAGAGGGAATCGAAGTTTTGATTGTCAGTAAAAAGGAAAATAATTTGAAGAAGCGTGTGGATAGTGGCTAAGAAAGGCCAGGATAAAGTCTGGGCAAGCAGAAGAAATACACTGGTGAAGCATCTGAGATTCAGAAGAGGAGCTCAGCCTCAAGGTGGGTGGGGACGCTGGAATGGGTGGGTGGGGAAGCAAGAATACCCCAGTGACAAATGTACAGAGGGACAAGGGGGCTGCCAACTGTTCCATAGACTGGAGATCATTGTGTGGCCCCTGCCTGGCCCCCAGGACACTCCAAGCCAGTCCCCAGCTAGCCCTTCTGCTCCAAGCCTGTCAGCACACACTGTATGCAGCATTCCCCAGGCTTTCACCCTACCTCAGACCCCAGCAAGTTCCAGATCAAGTCTTCTCTCTTCCCTAGATGCTTTTCTGCCTGTGCCAGCCCACTACACCCTTGCCTCTCTGTACAGGATAACCGTCAGAGACAATTGTTTTGAAATTCAAGCCTAGCATCTCCAGTGAAAATAAAGCTCGTTAAGAGTAGTGTTTCTGACATACCATTTTTGTTCTTCCTTCAGAAAAAAGAGCAGGAGTAAATGAATTAAGAATGATACTTTAAAACAATCAGTATTTCCATCCCTGGTTTTGTCCAGCTATTTAAAACAGTATACAATGTACAGCTTTAGAAGCAGCCTCTTATTTGAGGGTTGGTTTATAAACTGCACGGTTGAAAATACATCCCAGCCCAGGACTTTACAGCTGATGATCAAGAAATGAACAAAGCCGGAGCCCAAAAAGACCAATATAGTCAATGTCCTTGGACAAATGTCAGCAGCTGCCAAGGAAGATTTCATACTTAGAATGGTTATTCGACTAGAGATTAGTTCTATTATAAGAATTTGTTTCCTCTGCATAAGAAAAGTTTGGCCAGGCGCGGTGGCTCAAGCCTGTAATCCCAGCACTTTGGGAGGCCGAGATGGGCGGATCACGAGGTCAGGAGATCGAGACCATCCTGGCTAACACGGTGAAACCCCGTCTCTACTAAGAAATACAAAAAATAGCCGGGCGAGGTGGCAGCGCCTGTAGTCCCAGCTACTCGGGAGGCTGAGGCCGGAGAATGGCGTGAACCCGGGAGGCGGAGCTTGCAGTGAGCTGAGATCCGGCCATTGCACTCCAGCCTGGGCGACAGCGAGAGACTCCGTCTCAAAAAAAAAAAAAAAAAAAGAAAAGAAAAGTTTGAATACATTAAATAAGTGAGAGTTCTAGATGCCTGGGCACATAATGAAAGTTTTAAAAATAACTAATTACACTGTTTTCCAAGTGGGTTCAAAGATTTTCAGCAAAATAAAAAGAAGTTTTGTTTTTAAAATAAAGTACACCAAAGGAATAATATACTTCTGTATTTCGGATGGCTAAAGCTTAGAAATATGAACCCCAGAGTTTCATTTGTGCCATTTATTTATTCACTTATATACTCACTCATTGAATGTCTATTACATGCTGGGCATTGTGGTAGGTGCTAGAGAAGCAGGGAAAAGGAAGACATCTCACCCACAAGGATGTCAAATTGTGGGAGAAAGACATTGTTCTTAAATGTGCCACGTTTTAATAGGAATCTAAACTTATCTTGGGCTTGAGGCAATAACTGAGTAATAGATGCCAGGTTTCATAAAATACCTAGAGGAACTGTGTGAATTAGGCAGTTGGAATTATACAAGTAAAGACTGTGGTTTCTGGAAATCAAGAATAAGCTACAAGATAAGACATCCAGGGTGTCCAAACATATCCTAGAAGTCCTATAATCACCAGGACACAAGCTAGATGTCAATAGTCCACAAAAGCAGGACATGTGCCAAGAGCTACCAGAGTTAGCAGAGGTGAAAGACAGTCCAGAGGTTGACAAAGTCAGGCTAGATTCGAAAAAGCAGGAAAGTCTCGGGTTAAGATGGGCTAGTGATCTAGAATCATGGACATTCAGTCAAGCTCATTTGTGTTCACAGGGCAGAAGTAAACCAAACCTTGACCACAGTAAACGCATATCTGTCATAAGCCTACCACGTGCCAGGCATTTGGCTAGTCGCTTTATATAAAATATCTCATTTAGCTCCCCCACCCCAAACTGTAAGAGGGTTGTTCACAGATGAGAAAATTGAGACTCAACGAGATGAAATACCTTACCCCAAATAGCAATGATCACCTGCCGAATCGTGAGTTATTTACAAATGAGAAAATGGAGACTCAGAAAGATTAAATAATTTGCCCCAAACCACAGTGATCATCCTGGTAGAGCTAGGATTCAAACCTTGAGGTCTGGCTCAAAAGTCTGTGAAGTGAGGCTTATCTCTCTACTTCCTGCCTGGGAAAGCACACTGAAAGTGAGTCCAGAAGCTGAGGGAAAAGTGAGGAACCTCTGACTGCAGATGAATTTAGACAAGCCAGCTAAGAGAAAGGGAGCAAGGATTAAGGGCAGATAATAACAAAGTGATCCATGGGACTTCCATTGAATGATCAAATTAGATTTCATGTGACAGGTTTTTGTTTTTGTTTCTTGAAGTTTTGTTTTGTGCAAAATTTCAAGACAGCAGTGATTATGTGATTAGGTGTCTTGGCCCCTTTGATGTTGGCTCCGTTACTGCATGCCCAACTAAAGCTTCTAATAGCTGGGGACATTTCAGAGGCTGAACAAAGAGTTTATTAAAGAGAGTTACTCAGGAAAAGTGAAGACCAAAGAATGGAAGATTGGAGGCTGTTAAATAAAACCAAGTAGTCTGCCTCAGCTACACCACGTATCACCAATGGAACAGCCAGGACTAAGCCTGCACCAGGGAAAACCTCTGGGTCCCTGCTGATAGACACATGGGGTTGGTGTGCGGCTCTGTCTCTATGACTTTTAGTTCTAGGTAGGATACGCGCTACTATCAAACCCTCTGTTGAAACTGAATTTAAATTCAACATTAGCAAATAGTGAGTGACTGAAATAAAGAGAATGCCTTGTCTGAGAGTTCTTTTAGCAGAAATTAAAGAATAGTCAAGACCATGAGCATAGGAAGACATGAACACAGATGCAGAAGAGGCTATTTCAAAAAACGTTTCACAGTTTCATAAGATGAAAAAAATGAAAAGGAGAAAGAAACCTGCCCACACAACCGAGGGCACTATCTTGTTTTGGACTAGGAAGCCATATTATACTGTCTTCCTACTCTTCCTATCATCCCATCTCCACAGCCTTAGAAGGCAGCCCCGGAACCAAAGGCCACCTCCTGCGGTTCCGAGCGTCGCCTCAGCAGCCGCACCCACGGCGCACGCTCGGTAGGCGGGGCTGAAGCCTGTCGAATGTCGCGAGAGTTCCCAGCGCTGGCGGTGGCGCCAGGAGACAAGCGCCGTGTAGCTGCGCTTCCGCAAAGATGGCGGCGGCTGCGGGGAGCTGCGCTCGGCTGGCGGCCTGGGGCGGAAGACTGCGACGGGGGCTCGCTGCCAGCCGACGGGCTCTGCCGAGTCCCGGCCCCTTGGCTGCGGCAGTGGCCGGCGCCGCCCTGGCAGGAGTAGGAGCGGCCTGGCACCACAGCCGCGTGAATGTCGCGGCGCGCGACGGCAGCCTCACAGTCTCAGCACAGGTACGGGACGAACTCCTTCTGCTAGCCCCAGTCAAGCTCCTCCCTCCCCTGACGCCTTGGCGGGGAGTGGTTTGGCGCTGGGCGGCTGTCCCGGAGCCGTGGGTGTGAGCGCCGCTGCGGGTCGGGGCGCCCTGCGACTGGTGGGACTCGCTCCTTCCTGGACTGGCCCCCGCCCTGAGCCCCCGAGGGCCTTCGAGGCCGGTGACGGGAGATTCCGCCTCCCTTGGGAGAACCCCGCGGACGCTGAACACCACAGCCCGCAAACTGGCCGCAGTAATTTCGTGGTGATGAGTGTGGGCGTGTGTTAATTCAAGCCTCCTAATTCAGAATCTCACTGCGCCTCGCCCCTTCCTCCCTCTCTGGTCTTTGAAGTGGCGTTCACATCCACAGGTGTTTTGCGTCCAGTTACCCCGCTGGGATATACCTTTGTTAACCTTTGTAAGTTTTATGTCCTGTTCTTTGCATAGCATGGTGAAGTTCTGTCGATTGCTTTTTTAAGTCACGAAAGTGTCAGCCATAAAAATTAACCAGTTGATTTCCAGATTTTATTATCAACTTTAAGGAACATTATTGCATGATTATAAACCTTAATATCTTAGTGGACCATTATAAGTTCTAAGCAAAAATTGCTCCTAAAACCTCCATCTATTAAAGATAAGAGTCGGCCGGGCGCAGTGGCACACGCCTTTAACCGCAGGACTTTGGGAGTCCGAGGCGGGTGGATCACCTGGCGTCAGGAGTTCGAGACCAGCCTGGCCAACATGGTGAAACCGCCCCGCCTCCCCACGTCTCTATTAAAAATACAAAAAAATTAGCTGGGCATGGTGGCGGGAGGCTGAAGTGGGAGAACCGCTTGGGCCCGGGAGGCGGAGGTTGCAGTGAGCCGAGATCAACCCATTGCACTCCAGTCTGAGCTACAAGAGCGAAACTCCGTCTCAAAAAAAAAAAAAAAAAAAAAAAGATTCAAGTTCCCTGTTTCAAGATAAGTAATGTAACGCATTTGAAAATTTGAATGAGTAGTACTTTAAAATTTTTGTAGACCTAGTAAGTTTTTACGTATGAGCTTTTTTGAAAATTGAAAGTAGTGTTTTATTTTCTTTTTTAGATTTACATTATGCCTTTCTAGCGAAAAACTCAAGGAACATTCAGATACAACAAAAAAGAGAGGAAAGAAGGCCTTGTGAATTAAAATTAAGTATTGGCAAGTGATATTCCTTATTTGTATTAATAACAAATTATTATAAATTATATTAATGTAAACATAATAGATATAATGGAAAGGTCTATCATCTAGTGTTTTTATAGCATTTTTGTGAATCTTGTACCAAGGAGTTCAGTATATTCATCGTTAGTTTCTCTCTCTCCCCTTGATTCATCCTGTTTTTAAGACCCTTAGATTAATCTTCTGTGGAGTATCACTTTAACCACACAGTGTACCCTTCTTCAGAAACCATTAGTGTCTCATTTTGCTGACAGTAAAATGCACTTTTTTTTTTTCTGAGACCGAGCCTCCTCTCTCTGTCGCCAGGCTGAAGTGCAGTGGCGCGATCCTGGCTCACTGCAACCTCTGACTCCCCAATTCAAGTGATTCTCCTGCCTCAGTCTCGCGAGTACTTAGGATTACAGGCATAGGCCACCACGTCCAGCTATTTATTTTTATTTTTTTGTATTTTTAATAGCGCCGGGGTTTCACCATGTTGGCCAGGATGGTCTCGATCTCCTGACCTCGTGATCCGCCCGCCTTGGCCTCCCGAAGTGTTGGTATTACAGGCGTGAACCACAGGGCCCGGCCAAAATGCACATATTAAAACTTTGTCCTTCAGAGCCCTTTGAGTCACACTCTGACCTGACACTACTCAGGCACCGTCCCACTAAAGTGATTCACTCACTATCCCTAGAACAAGACTTAAATACCACTCACCCCCCAGCAGCAATTTGTAGACTCTTGACTTCACTTACACATCTAACTGGTTTTTTTCCGGCCCACTTCTAGTCTTTCTCCTTTTAAATCCCTAACTTGACTCTGAAAACTTCACACTAGTGTAGTTATTTTGGATTCTCTTCCCAACTCTCAGTTCTCCTTCCCTGCAGCTTTGTAAGTTTAATCTTAGCTAAAGTAATACAGAAACGATTTTATTATCAATTGTTTAATAAAGTCTGTTGGCATAGCATTTGCCTGATCTACTGTTGGACCGAGACAGTGGTTCTCATCCTTTTGCCACCACGGTGGACATTCCTTTCAGCATCAGTGGCTGAATACAGGAAGGATTGAGAGGACCCGTAGCTTGAAAACTTTGCCTTCACCTCAGTGATTTTGATACATTTCCCTAAGATTTGGGCCTGTTAATTCTCCTCTGCCACCACTACTTTGGGGACAGGTGTGCATAGTTGAACTAGATACATACTAGAATTTTGATTTGTGATGAATCTTCCATCGCCATACAGTTTTATGCATTAATACAGTTATGTTGGTATTCCAGGTTGGTAAAGTCTTCCTGACGTGCCCCTATAATGATAGTGAATACGTCTGGCCGGGCGCGGTGGCTCACGCCTGTAATCCCAGCAGTTTTGGAGGCCGAGGCGGGCGGATCACGAGGTCAGGAGATTGAGACCATCCTGGCCAATACAGTGAAACCCCATCTCTACTAAAAATACAAAAAATTAGCCAGGCATGGTGGTGGGTGCCTGTATTCCCAGCTGCTCGGGAGGCTGAGGCAGGAGAATGGCGTGAACTCGGGAGGTGGAGCTTGCAGTGAGCTGAGATCTTGCCACTGCACTCCAGCCTGGGCGACAGAGCGAGACTCTGACTCAAAAAAAAAAAAAATAATAATAATAATAGTGAATATGCCCTTCATTTTCAGTCATTATACTAAGTGCTTTTTTCCAATAAAAATATAAATTTATATTAATGAAGTCCTACACTTTTCTAGTTCCCATTGTGACCAACAGCCTGCATTTTTGAGGGTCAATCAGGAATTAAGGGTAGAGTTTCATGTCGTGAAACGGTAGATAAATTGAGACCTTCCTTTTTTCTTTACTTTCTTCCTTTCACAAGTATTGAAATCTTACTTGGTCCTTGACAGTATGCCAGGAGCAGGGACTGGAGACACAGTGTATGTGCTTACAGTTGAATGGGGAAGGGCAGTTTTAATACAGTGTGATCAGTGCTGTGGTCGGGTTAAATACTGGGTGCCGTGGAAGCATAGTGGAAGAGTATTTCACACAGTCTTGGTTTCCTGAAGGAATTATGTGTAGGTTGACACCTGGAGGGTGATTGCAAGTTTGCTAGGCAAAGAGAAGGGGAAGAGTTTCGTTGGCAAAGGACATAGCTTTACAGAGGGTCTGAAAGTAAGAGTTTGACTCAGCAGAGTAAGAGCTGGGAAAGATGGGGTTCAACACTGGGTTTGAGCAGTGGCTGGGAATCAGATCATTACGTGTCCCATAAGCCATGTGACATTAATTTTTATCTTGAGGACAGCAGGAAGCCGTTGCAGGATTTCTTAACCCTCATGGAGCCCCATATGTCCATGCATAGAATTTAGGGGATCTGTGAACTTAGAAAAAATACTGCATTTTTGTTTTCATTGACAAAATTTCATTGACAAAAATTTTGTTTCATTTTTGTTTTCATAAATTGTTTAATGTTTTCTTCAATTCATTTAATGAATGTAGGCAACAAGCTATAGTGATATTACAGTAACTGCCTTTGTCATCAACAGAAATCTCAGATATTTTCCTACTATATTAAAGTTGTTATGAGTATTTCAGAGTATCACTTCTTCAAAATGAAAGTGCTTTTTAAAACTGCCACCATATCAATTTAATGCGTAAATAAGTCCATGTAATACTGTATCACAAATTTGTTTGTGACCTTTGGAAAGAGTATTGGGACTTTAGTAAAGAGAGTGAATTGAAAATTAGATTTAGGGAGCTGTTGCAGTAATTCAGGAGAGAGTTGATGATAGCTAAATTAGTGGATGAATTTAAAATACATTTAAAAGATAAATTAGTAAAGACTCTGAATTGCAAGTCTATGTATTGTATTGTTACACCTAGGCAACAAAATAGTGCCTCCAACAAAGAAATTCTTAGTGGAACTTGTTTTTGATCATGTCAGCACATCAGTTACTTCTATGTAAACTGCTGCTTTTGAAATAACATTTGAAAACTTTTTTAAGCTTTTAGTATTACTCCCATTACAATGTTATATTTGATTCAGACATGTAAAATCAGAAACCATAGGAGGAGATAGATTTATTCTCTTGTTCCAGTCCATTCTGCTGTAAAAGGATAGCTGCATTCTTAAGCCTTGATACATTTTATGAAATTATAAAAAGTTATTTCAATGGAGAAAGGAGGTTTAGGAACAAGAGAGTTTTAGAGTTGCAAGGTTGAAAATATTTCTTTCCTGTAGGAATTTAAATAATAAGTGTTATGGCAGTGGTCCTCAACCTTTTTGGCACCAGGGACTAGTTTCATGGAAGACAATTTTTCCACTGACGGAGATGGGGGTGGTTGCGGGATGTAACGGCTGCACCTCAGATCATCAGGCATTAGTTCGATTCTCGTGGGAGTGCAGCTCACAATAGGTTTTGCGCTCCTGTCAGAATCTAATGCTACTGATCTGACAGGAGGTGGAGCTCATGCGGTAAGCTCTTTTCACCCACCATGCGCCTTCTGTTGTGTGATCTGGTTCCTAACAGACCATGGACCGGGGACCCCTGTGTTGTGGTTACTATTGTATTTTGTTATTAGAAGCTAGAATCATATATTGGCAAATCCGAACTGATTAAAACAAACCTCCATTTCACTAAGTAGATATTCAACAGTAGATGATGAGACTAAAAGTAAAGCTTTCTGAATCATTACTTCTTTTTTTTTGTTTGTTTTTGGAGATGGAATCTTGCTCAGTCACTCAGGCTGGAATGCAGTGGTGCAATCTCGGCTCACTGCAACCTCCGCCTCCCGGGTTCAAGCAATTCTCCTGTCTCAGCGTCCCGAGTAGCTGGGACTACAGGTGCATGCCACCACGCCCAGCTAATTTTTGTATTTTTAGTAGAGATGGGGTTTCACCATATTGGTCAGGCTGGTCTCGAACTCTTCACCTCAGTTGATCCATCCACCTCAGCTTCCCAGAGTGCTGGGATTACAGGCATGAGCCACCGCACCTGGTACCATTACTATTTTAAGTCATTGTAATAATGCCCAAAACTGGGGAAGAAAAGTAAAAACAGCAGAGCCAAAGTAAAATACAATATAGTTCACAGTTGACAACAGTGATGTTTTATTTGTTATTCACTTGTTAATTGCATGAATATTTCATTTACTCCCTAAATTTTCTTTCCAAATTATGCATAATATTGGTTAGTTTAGGTTTTTTTGACTTCATAACAGATTTTTGTTGTTGCTGTTTGCTTTTCAATAGAAAATTTTTCCACTACTGTTTGAAAAGTAAAATTATTTTGCATAACATTGTCTATAATGCTGTATTTTTTATTCTAAATAAATACAAATTTTTTATACAAATTCATTGATATTTTCTTGGATATGTTTATTTACATTCATATTTATAAATACATAAAACTCTCCTCTGTTATGTTTTTTTTTTCTTTCATAGTGCTTATAGCTGTTTGAAATTTTTTTTTAATTATTATTATTGTTATTATTTTGAGACAGAGTCTCGCTCTGTCACCCAGGCTGGAGCGCGCAATCTCACTTGGCTCACTGCAAGTTCCACCTCCCGGGTTCATGCCATTCTCCTGCCTCAGCCTCCTGAGTAGCTGGGACTACAGGTGCTGGCCACCACGTCCAGCTATTTTTTTGTATTTTTAGTAGAGACAGGGTTTCACTGTGTTAGCCAGGATGGTCTCAATCTCCTGATCTCGTGATCTTCCCGTCTCGGTCCCCCAAAGTGCTGGGATTACAGGCGTGAGCCACCGCGCCCGACCCTGACATTTTTTTATATACTTGTTTATTTTGTCTTCTCTTGCTAGAATGGCCTCTTGTCTTTTTCATCTCTGTATTCTTAGTACCTAGAATAATCACAGTCACATAATGGCACATCGTCAATGTTTATCTAGGGTGAATGAACTGAAATGCATTAGATAACAAAGTGACCTTCTCTAACTTTGGTTTGATTGGCTTTTATAGAAATATTAGACAACCGATATCTAGAAGTGGTTAGAATCAGCTAAGTTATAACTGTCCCAGATATATTCAGTTACACACTTAGAGCCATGGAGACATGTCATGCCATATTCCCCTTAGAAAACGTAAGTAAATAAGAGACTTTGCTCTTACCTGCTGTGTCCCAAGGGCCTAGAAAAAAGTCTGGCACATAGTAGGTGCAGTAAATATTTATTGAATGGGTGAATTAATTGATGACATCTATAATGTTTTAATAATAGATATACCTTTGTCCCTGAAGTTTAAAGATGGGTCCATTTAACCTGTTACTGCATATAAGATTGCATTTTTAATATATATTATTAACATTTATATTTGTCTTTATATAGCAAGCTTTTGTCCTTTGCTATCACATTAAAATATCAAATATTCATTTTAGAATTTAAAATTATATTTTCATTTCAGTTATTGAGATGCTTCAACTGGTAAACCTCAAGCCATTTAAATTAGTTTTAAATTTGGAAAATAATCCTGACATGGCAAAAACCAACTATATTAATAAACTATTTCTACATCTTAGTTGAGTGCATGTTACACATTTTACACCAACTGAAGATATAACAAGCTCTGTATCTTAACAATTGGCTGAAAATCCTGTTAGCAAGAGAATGGCTTTGGTTTACATACTCTGTGTTTGAGGTAGAGAGTAAGCCCTGTAAGAACCTGAATGTGAGGCCGGGCGCAGTGGCTCATGCCTGTAATCCCAGCATTTTGGGAGGCCGAGGCGGGTGTATCGCTTGAGGTCAGGGGCTCAAGACCAGCCTGGCCAACATGACAAAACCCCATCTCTACCAAAAATACAAAAATTAGCCAGGCATGGTGGTGTGTGCCTGTAGTCCCAGTTACTTGGAAGGCTGAGGCAGGAGAATCGCACTGCACTCTAGCCTGGGTTACAGAGCCAGACTCCGTCTCCAAAAAAAACAAAAACAACAAAAAAGAACCTGAATGTGGCTGACTTAGGCTTCAGGGGTGAGAGAAAGCTGCTTTGCATAATACAAGCAGAAGAATTTGGAGCATATAAGGGAAATGTGGGGGGAAGTGAGTACTAAGAGTGGAGATGGAGGGAGAAGGAAGGACGGGATTGGAAAGGCATTAGTCTTAAGATCTCTGTAGTCTTAAGAAACTCTGTAGTCTTAAGATGTCCCCTTCTTTCATCCCATCATAAGTAAAGTCTAGCAAATGCACAAGTGCTTGGATAGAGTTGCACAAGGCTCCCGTGGTTTTAAGCAGAAGTAGCGCTGGATGGAAGTGATGAAAGAGGAGACATGGAGAGTGTAAGTACCTCCACTGCCCCAGTTCTTAGCGACAGTCCTGGAAGGATTTTGAATATTCCTAGATTGTAAAATTAAAGGTAGGATTGATCTCTATCAGAGTCCAATAAGGAGACAGAAATCAAACCAGTAATCTGAAGAAGGAAATTTAATGTAAAAAAGTAGTAGAAGGTAATTGACTACTAAGGGAGTAATACTCACAGAGGTCCAGAAGTAGCAGGTGTCAAAAAGTAGCTCCTGCCTCTAGGCTGAAGAAGAGTGGACCGTGAAGGAACTAAAGACTTAGGAGAGGTATCCTCCTCCACCCCAAAGCGGAGATTCAGCCTTTTTCAAGAGGCTGTGCCTATCACAAGAGTATAAAGCCTGCTGCAGCTGAAGAAGCTTGTCAGATGGTGACACAGCACCTGACAAGAATAAGTACACCCATTAATGGCTGTGGGGGAAGTAAGAATTGAGGCTATCATTCCTTTCCATTTACGAAAAGACTTTTCTAGCCATCCTGTAAAGGGGTCATTTACCCCGAGTTGCTGGCTAACTCATTGGACAGAGCAGTCAGACCTTGCAATGCCTTTGTTATAGTTCCATTAGGGGCAGTGTTGTTTGGGACGAAGGTGTAACATTGAGTTTTAATCATGGTGCAAACTCCTCCTCTTTTTGCTAATATCATGTCTAAGGCTATCTGATTTTCCGAAGCCATCTGGCTAGTAGCCCTTAATTGTTCAGCTATTCCTTTAATAGCATTTTTAGTGTAGTTAATAAATTGCTGTTGGTTGTAGTAGATGTGGGTTATCTAATCTACATTTTTATTGTTACCTATCAAATAGTGACATAAATCCTGCAGCTATTTGATTTTGGGCTTTAAATTGATCTGGAATTCCCTGTGGGATTCTAATTGTGTCTAAATAGATCTAAGAGTCTAAAGACCCATAAGGGGCTTCTCTCACTTTACGATGTCTTATTTTTCCTTCCTCTGGTTGACGAAATGCCAGGGTGAAAGGGATAGCCAGTTGGACTAAAGCACAAGTGCCACTCCAGTTATTCAGCAGAGTGCCCAGTAAAGGTCCACCACAATACCACCACACATCCGCTCAGGGATGAACAAGGGCTGACTGATTGATAAGCTCTTCAAAATTCTTAAGCTCACTGCATCCCTTCAGGTCTCCAAGGAACGCTAAGTTTCCTCCCTGTCATGAGAGACATGAAGTGAACGTAGTGTTGGGAGATGGAAGCTGGAGGGCCCTTGGGGGCTGACCCACAAGGTGCCGGACTTCGGGATATAGCAGAGAGAGAGCTTGGCATGACTTATTACTCCCGGCTGTAGAATCCTGGAAAAGAACTACCATGCAGCCCACACCTGGTCAACTGGAGGACCACCTTAGTGGAAAGGGGACAGTTTGGGCCTCTGACCTGCCATGTGCACAAGCATAACAGTTGCTTTTGTTTAACATTGTGGATGGAATATTTGAGCCATTCTAACCAGGCATTTGCATCTTGGTATCCTATTTTAATTGCCAAAGTTTGTTTTAAGTCTTTAACTCCTGTGATCCTCTAGTAAAATGAATGTGTGGTTTTAGGAAATTACAAAAACCGGTTGGGGCAGTCCATCCTTGCTCTTTAGTGGTCCACAGAACGTTGGACCAACTACGGCATAAAAGCTCTACATCGGGGGGCAAGACTCCTGTTTGACACTGGGGTCTGTATTGAAATGCTGAATTTGATATTATTTACTTAATAAAATTTAAGTTGGATGTCTTTTATGTTCAGAGAAAGCAGAATGCCTCCACCTGTGCAGTTCAAAGTCTGATTTCTTTGAATCTATCAAAAAAGAAAAATCAAGATTCAGTGTTCACTGAAATTTCATCTACTTTAAGTGCACATTTAGTGTTTAGTATCTTATAACTACCATTCTAAAGTACTTATACCTAACTATTTAGCTTTTATTCATCATTTTACTAATACTTAGTGTAGTCTTTAATTCATGATAGATACTAATAAATAACTGTTAAGTGAATAAGTGAGTGAATGAATGAATGGTAAGAGTGTCCAGCTAAAGCTGTGCTTAAAATGGCTAAATTCAGTTCAAAGTCAGCATGCTTTTCCTCCGATCTACAGTCCATTCATATTGTTCCTATACCTACTTGCATTTGCAGTTTTAAAGCATTTTCACCTATCACTGAGTAGTGGCTACTCTCCAGAATGTTCCTTAATTTAGGTTTAATTGATGTTTTCTCATGATTCTTGCACTTTATTTAGGTTTAGTTGATGTTTTCTCATGATTCTTGCACTTTTTTCACAAATGCCACTAAAGCCGTGCTGTGCTCTTTTCAACGCGTCGTATTAGGAGGTACACAAATTAGATTTCTACTGGTGATAATTACAGTTACTTTTATCATTTGGTAAGAAGACATCTGCCAGGTTTCTTCATTAAAAATTTAATAAGTTATTTATATTCATTAATAAGTATTTTGAGGGGAGATAATTTTGTGGCTTCATAAGGCTTTGTCCTCTCCAGTGTTTACTCATTTATTCATTTATGTATGTATACGGACTCATGGATTCCCATTTTACTCAAAGAGTTTCCATTTATTTTGATACTCAGTCGCCCCATATGTAACCAATCTCCTGAAAGCCGGTGCCTTGAATACTCGGTTCTCTCCTGCCCTCGTCCCTGGCAAAGGGGAGGAAGGAAGGGGGTGCAGCCAAGTCTTGATTAACCCATCGGAGAGAGGAGAGCTTTTAGCTTTGATGTACAAAATGACAGTTATTTTCCTAGGATATAGTAGATTATACTCTCTGAAATGTCAGACAAATAATGTTAATAATGGGAAAGGGAAGAAGATGCCTGGGAGAGCAGCTTCTAGGAAAATAAAATTAAGCATCTTTTCTCACCAACTTTAATGCATCATTTTTGTATGCTATATTTAAATGTTTGTGTATATATGCCGACCTTGGTACTGGAAAGATTTAAAGTGACTTAAGAAAATGCTGCTGCAAGTTAGAATTTTTAAATGGAGAGAAAAATGAGAGTAATAAACATAAGCCATAAAGAAGACTAAAATATATGCTGTAACACGCCAGGTGTGTTGGCTCCTGCCTATAATCCCAGTGCTTTGGAGGCCGAGGCGGGAGGATTACTTGACCAGGAGTTTGAGGCCAGCCTGGGCAATACAGCAAGACCTCGTCTCTACAAAAAAAAAATAGAAAAAAAAAGGGCCAGAATTGGCGGTGCGCGTCTGTAGTCCCAGCTCTTTGGGAGGCTGAGGCTACAATGAACCATGATCACACCACTACAATCCAGCCTGGATGGTGGAGCAAGACCGTATCTTTAAAACAAACAAACAAAAGACACAAGTAGAAAAGTTGGATTTTCGTAGCAGCAAGGATATTTTTTCCGTTGCAACAGGAATGAAAACAGAGGGTATGGTAAATCCTAGAAGCTGATTATAGACTAATTCCACATTTTCCTGCTGGAAAGAAAAGGCTTAAAAAAAAAACTGATGTTGAACTGCTCTGAAAAATAAAGAAGTAGATTCAGGGATCTGTAATCGTCAGAGGGATCTGTAATCTGCTCCTGGAGCGGGTAACCCAGATGGTTAGGGGGAGAGGGAATAGTTTACAGAGCTGTGAAACTGAACCGTGAGAGCGGGGATACAACAGTTTTGCTGAATATAGGACCAGTTGCCACAGACTTCTAATGGCTTTCTTCTAGTGAGTCCGCTAGTTGGGGTTTTTTAATGTTGCTGTAAAGTATTATCTAAAAAATGTTTTTTCATAAACCTTGGTATTTGACTTTAATACAAGTAATATATTGGGCATTAAATTTAAAAATTGTTACAATTCTAAAATGAGAATACCAGGTGGTTTGCTTTTGATATTATGTAAATTCATATTTTGAACTCATTTTTTATTTTGTGAGTACAATCTGACTAAAAGAGATGGTTACAAATTTTAAATAAAAGCAAGAAATGTGGACCATTATGTTTAAATAAGCAAAACTATATTATAACTTAGGAAGTGAATTTGCAGTTTCATTAGATGTAGAATCTCTTTTTCTATTCCATGTCAGTGAATATTTTAAACACTCAATGTAGTTAATAAGATTAATCTATTTTAATTTGCTCTAAGAGCCATAATCGTAAAATTAAATTGGCTTTCTTTTATTTCAAGCTGTCTGACCATAGATTTGTGGTGATTATTTTTGTGAAAAAGAAAAAATATGCTAACAGGACATTAACAATAGGTAAAACTGGAACTTATTGGAGTATACCGTTAGTATATTTGGTGCAGTGCATTGGTTTAATAACAGTACATGTAAAATTGATATGCCAAGAGCAGTAAACTTTATAGCAACATACAGAAGTTTAATAACCGTGAAACATTGTAATCCCAGTGAAGACTAAAGCTTTCTTGCAACAGTAAAGGAAGAATGCAAAGAAGTTTTTATACTTTATTGCCTCAGGTAAAAAATGTCTGTAGAAACAGGTAAGTGATGACAAAGCTTTGATGTTAATAAACCCAAATGGAAGTCAAAAATCAAAGTGTGTAAATGGCTACATTATGAAAAGAGAGATGACAAAGTTATACCCTGTAATTAGATGTAATTTGTGCTTTTGGCATAGCTGTTTGTCCTGCATGAATGAGAGGTTGTCTTACTTTCCTTCCTTGTATAATAGGACAGTAGTTAACGATCCTGCTGTAAATCTGTGGAGTGACTTTTCTGGGGGAAAGAACAACAAATTGTAATATCAAAACAAAGTATATTTAACCTTTTCTTTTGCATTTATATTGTTTAGTGGAATCCAAGTAAATATTACTGTTTGTTCTTCTTCTATAAACCATGTGTGTTTTAGTAGCTAGTATATACAAATTCTGCTTCTGTTACTGTGAATTTTGGAGTTTTATGAATTACAACAGTGCATAAACATACCAAAAGCCACTAATAGTAGCAGTATATGAATCTAAATGTTTTATTTATAGTTTAAAAAGCAGTAAATATTTGGTAGAGTAAATTAGTAGTTAATATATTCTCTCAATAATTCTTCATAAATAACATTGTTAAATGTTTTCAGAGTATAAGTAATTTCAATATAAAAATAATATTTAATGAGTCATACTTTTTAAGTATAGCCTGGCCTTAAAATCCTCATAGATATCTGTGAAACCTACATAGATATGTGGTTCCATAGATAGTTCCATAGATATTTCTAAGGAAATAAGATGTTATAAAATCTTAAATTTATCCACATGGATATCATTTGTTTTGTGTGTTGTGTACTAGAAACTTGATACCTTAAGATCGCAGGCATCTTTGTCCTCAGTCCCTCATCACTTAGCTGTATGTACCCTGCTCACTGCCAGCTCCGCCTCCCAAGCCATTCTCCTGCCTCAGCCTCCCAAATAGCTGGGACTACAGGTGCCCGCCACCACGCCCGGCTAATTTTTTGTATTTTTACTAGAGATGGAGTTTCACCGTGTTAGCCAGGGTGGTCTCGGTCTCCTGACCTCATGATCCGCCCGCCTCGGCCTCCCAAACTGCTGGGATTACAGGCATGAGCCACCGCTCCCGGCCAATGCAAATCTTTTTAAAATTAGGCAAGATGAACCTTAAATATGAAAGCACAATGTGTTTCCACAAACTGTTCCAGATATTTCAAAGCAAAATATGGATAATGCAGCATATCTACTGTTTGGAATTGCATCATTTTTCTCATTCACTAGTATATACAATTAGACAATTATATACAGTAAGAAGCTATAAATGGGTTGATTTCTGCATTTCTTGAATGTCAGGAGATTAAATGACACTGTTGAGTGTTTTATGGACAAAACCTTTTTCATTTTAACTTGGTCATAATTGCCCAATTAAGAAACCAGCTCAAATCAGCACATTTTCAATATGGCTCTGCCTCCATTCAGACCCAGTCCTGGGAAGTTCTGGAATGCTTGGAATGCTCCAGGATTGAATTCCAGGTCAGAGAACTGCTCTTTCGGTGGTGGTGATGGTACTGCTTTGACTGTTGCTTTAGCGGGAGCCTGGTGAATAGAACTGTGACTGCCCTACTGCAAAGAGAAAACAGGAAAACAGCTGAGCACTTCCCAAAGGCTCATTTAATTATCAGATGATAACTGATCCAGCTGCCTACATATGTTGAAGTATATATGGAAGACTTATCTGTCCTAGTAGTTCCTAATCTCAGACATATGAAGTGTAAGATACTTTAATGGCAAGCCAGAAAATAATGATAATGAGGAAACATTGGGGTTTAACCAGGAAACCATTGCAATACCAAGAAGACAATCAGTAGCGTATGTAGTAGTGTATGTTACAGAGACACACTTCTAATTGTTAAACCTAATACTGACTGATCACTTTTTATCAGTGATTGAAGCATGTTTATTTATTTAATACTGCAACTTTTTTGTTTTGTTTTCTACTTATAGAGACAAGGTCTCGCTCTGTCACCCAGGCCAGAGCATAGTGGTGCGATCATAGCTCAAGGCAAACTCCTAGACCCATGAAGGCCTCCCTCCTCAGTCTCTCAAGTAGCTAGGACAGGCATGAATGAGCTAGTCCAGCCTTTTTGTTTTTAAACTAGTACTTTGTATTTCATTAGTAGACTTGACCCATAAGGCAGTGCTTAAATCCATCTTAAATTATAGTCGTGAAAAGATTGCTTCCTGAAACACTGAAGAAATTGTTATAAATGAAGTTTCGGTGCCACAAAAGAAATAGCACTCGAAAATAAACTTTTCTTTTTACTTCTCAGCGAGGCAGTGTACTTCTATAGAAGAGCGCGCCCTTACAGATAGAGCAATGGTGAGCGCACACCTGGACGTGCGTCAGGGAAGTTCTTATCCCTGACGCACGTGGCCCCTGCTGCTGTGGTGTTCCCCTATTGGCTAGGGTTAGACCGCACAGGCTAAACTAATTCCCATTGGCTAATTTGAAGAGAGTTACGGGGTGAGTGCTTTGGTGGGAAATATGCTTATGGCAGAGCAGGAAATTGGAATGAGTCAAGGTGGAGAATGAGCAGGTAATCGGAATGAGTCAGGGTGGAGCAGGTAATCGGAATGAGTCAGGGTGGAGCAGGTAATCGAAAAAGGTTTCTTTAGAAAGAAGTTAAGGCCGGGCGCGGTGGCTCACGCCTGTAATCCCAGCACTTTGGGAGGCCGAGGCGGGCAGATCACGAGGTCAGGAGATCGAGACCAGCCTGGCTACCACGGTGAAACCCCGTCTGTACTGAAAAATGGAAAAAACTAGCCGGGCGCGGTGGCGGGCGCCTGTAGTCCCAGCTACTCGGGAAGCTGAGGCAGGAGAATGGCGGGAACCCGGGAGGCGGAGCTTGCAGTGAGCCGAGATCGTGCCACTGCACTCCAGCCTGGGCCACAGAGCGAGACTCCGTCTCAAACAAAAGAAAAAAAGGAGCACTGGAAACCCAGCAGAGGACAAGAGCCGAACCCCGGCCTCCTCATTAAAATAAATGTCACTGGCTAAGGAGACAAGATGCTACGTACAAGGCGGTATCCTGGATTAGATCCTGTAACACAAAAAGGGACCCCAGTGGAAACTTGGGGAATCCGATTAAATTCGGCCATTCAGTTAATAGTATTGTACCAATGTTAATCTGTTAGTTTTGGATAAATGTACCATGATGTTAACATCATGTAATGTAAGATGTTAACATCGAATGAAGCTGGCTGAAGGGCATATGGGAACTTCGTGTACCATCTTTGCAACTCTCTGGAAATCGAAAATGGTTGATTTCAATTGAAGTTTAAAAACAAATAAAAATTAAAAAATAAAAAGAAAGAAGTTAGGTTTAAAAGTAGAAAGCAAATAATTGAACGTACATATTGATTCTTTGAAGAGAAATTTAGAACTCATATCTAACAATATTATGATTACTGAAATTCTTTGATATATATCAGGAAGGAGGCTAGAACTGTTGCTTGTTTCTCAATTCTTTTTTAAAAATTACTTACGTTGGCTTTTTTTCTTATTGAAATACGTGTATATTATAGAAAAATTAGGGAAAAAGTCAAAGGACACTTGTAAAAACCATCCTTTTCCTATGATGACTTGAGAAGACTAGTTACTATTAAAGTTTTGGCTGTTGTATCTTGAGTAGATAGATTTTTTATTGGAAATAACGCTATTGGTGCTGAAGCTGAGAAATGATTATTGTAGTTCCACATCGTGTCGTTAGAGGGAAACTGAGCTGTCCAGGCCCTTTTGGAGACTAGCCTTTGCCCTGTCTCCTTGCTCTCCAGTCTCTTGTCACCCATATTTCTCTTTAGTTGTTTCTCTACTAAAAGCTGTATTTGTCATACTTAATGTGATGGCTGCTTTCTTATATAGAGCAGGAGAAGACACCCCGCAGTGGCTTTGTTGCCACATCCAGGAAAAGGTATAGTGAAAACAAAATTCAGAATTATGCAGATATGCATGTAAGGTTTTGTTAAAGACCAAGCTTTTATTCCAAAATTTTGTGTAGCAATGATTTCTTGTAGTTCCTTGCTTTATTTGTGCTAGACAGCAGTTGTGTGTATTCTTTATTTTAATTAATCTGCTTTAGCTGGTGACATTTTTAGATGACCTGGAATTAATAGATTTTACATTTCATACTTAGTCATGTTGGGGAAGCTCTTTCCATTTAAATTTTAAAAGAGACCTTTACTGCTAGATATCAAAAAGGGATTGAGTCAAATATTCATCTCAGCTGTTTAAACTTCATTAACTATATACATTATTCTAACGTGCATACTTAAAATAGGGAAATTTTATTTTACTAATCATTGTATTTTACCGTTTATCATTCATCTTTGTCATTTTTCCTGAACTTTGAATAGGGTGTGAATCTGATTATGTGGTAAGTTACATACGCTCTTTCCCAAAAAAAATGCACATGCATGTTTCACACAGATTTCAGGGAGTTATGAATACCAGAAGTGTGATTATGTCATGTGAGGTTAAGAACCTCTGCTATAGGCAGAGCAGTGGCTCACATCTGTAATCCCAGCATTTTGGGAGGCCGAGGTGGGTGGATCACTTGAGGCCAGGAGTTTGAGACCAACCTAGTCAACACGGTGAAACCCTGTCTCTAAAAATACAAGTGTTACCCTGGCATAGTGGTGCATTCCTGTAATCCCAGCTACTCAAGAAACTGAGGCACAAGAATTGCTTGAACCCAGGAGGTGGAGGTTGCAGAACTTCTGCTCTAAATTTTCAGGTTACATCCTTGTCCCTTCCTGGTTCTTAATATTTATCCTTCACATTATAAAATGTTTCAAAGGCTAGATCTAAAATTATTTTCCACTTCACTGCTTTGATTATGTCATTGTATTGCTCTAACTTTTACATGCTGTTACCTTCAGATCAGGGAATTGATGATGTTTGCCTCTTGCTCTTCACCAGTTCATCTCTTTTGTTCTGACTCTGTACATTCTCTATTCTAACCCAGTTAGCCATGTTTTACTAGCTTATCCTGTTTACACCTTTATAAATGGATCAGACACCTTTGTTGCCACTAGCCTTCATTGTTCAAGGGAGCTTCTTCAAGTTTATTGGTCCTCAAGCCTGTAAGTAAGTTGGGGTATTCAAGTTCTCACAGCCTGAGGAGTTTACCCATAATTTCAGGAATACTGGTAATAATATTTGTTACTTACATGAAGTTTTATAAAGTTATAAGTTAAGAGACTAAACAATAGCCCATACATATTTATAAACTAATTTTAGACTAAACAGAGTGACAAAATTCATTCGAGTTTTCAGATATTTAAGAGTTACTCTTCCGTACTTCCCAAGCAATTCAAGGTTGGAGATTTAGGTTGCCTGGATCATTGTAGAATATCAGGCCCTGTCTGTTCTAGTCTACAAATATCTGCTCCACTCTCTTCCCAAGATCTAACTAGGATTATTCTTGGTTATAAAGACACAGGAGTAGATTTGCCAACAAGTTTTAAAAGGGAAAGATTACCCAAATGCTAGTTCTGTCCATGCCTACCCTTAAAAGTATGTATGTAACAGCTTATAAAGTGCAAGTTTTCACTGGTTTTGTTTCTCTTATAAGATTCCAAAATTCTTGGGGATCAAGGTAAAGATTTTTCTTTAACCTGCACCAGAGAACCTTATATTTGCTATAGACCTCACTGCTGCCTGGGCAAATGCTAACAATTTTACTTAGTATATGATTCGCTGGCATAATTTTATACTGCTTTCTGTGCTTGAGGTTAAGATGTAGCACTCACATTTCTCCATTTGACACCAACTGTTGTAAAAGAAAAATGGGTAGAGGCGGTTGAAGGGAAAAGTGACCCTGATTCTGGTAGTGGTGGCAATTGAAATAGTAAAGTGAGAAATGATTTTCTACGTATTTAGTAGTAGTTTTACTTTAGTTATGCTTGGTGCTACTGTAAAGCAAAACAGAAAAATAACCAAAAAACCCCACAAAACTTGTTTGGTTTTTCAGTCGTTATACTGCAGATTCTGCAATGACATTTTTTAGAATCTTCACTGTTAAAGTATCCTCAGATATTACTGAGAGCATGGATTTTTTTTTTCAGTTAATGATGTATTTTAGTGGATCATATATTTAATGTATCTGTTTTTTGAGACCATGGATATCTTATGAAATATTTCAAAAAGAATAAGGTGAAAGCGGAAAGGGAGACTTTGGCAAATTTGTTCTAGATCTTCAATGATTTGCTCTATATTTGTTCATAACTGATATAAAGCAGAGCTTTGAGCCGGGCGCGGTGGCTCATGCCTGTAATCCCAGCACTTTGGGAGGCTGAGGCAGGTGGATCGCCTGAGGTCAGGAGTTCAAGACCAGCCTGGCCAATATAGTGAAACCTGTTCTCTATTAAAAATACAAAAAATTAGCTGGGCGTGGTGGTGGGAGCCTGTAATCCCAGCTACTCAGGAGGCTGAGGCAGGAGAATCTCTTGAACCTGCGAGGCGAAGGTCTCAGTGAGCCAAGATTGGACCATTGCACTCCAGTCTGGGCAGCAAGAATGAAACTCCATCTCAAAAAACAAAAAAAGCAGAACTTTGCTTAAATAATACATTAATTTGCCAGAATATTATATAATCATATCTGTATTACTTTATTTTTGTATTGTGCAATTTATATGTTTATTTACTGGTGATTTAATTTATAAACATGAACAGAAATATGAATTGCATGTGTCTTTGTACCTTTGCTAGTAAACTACCTGTTTTGATATAATATGTGGCTCATTCTCTGCTCATTTCCTGTAAGTACATTTTATTAGCAGAATTTTATCTTAGAAATATTTCATTACAGTCTGTCAGTGTACTCCAAGATGAAGCTGAAAAACTCCACTAAAACCTTAATCAACCATGGTATAAGGCCTGAAATCCATCAAGTCATTCATTCAGATTTACAGAAGGAGAATGTGAAGCAGCTGGTGTAATCCAGTTTCAGAGCATTCTGTTTCTAAGATTCCATGATTTCTATGCTAAGCAAAAATTAAGGCAATATCCTTTGGTACAATTAACACTGCCACCACCTGTCAGTGGCTTTACCTCTTTCCTCTTGTTACAAAGGCATTTTTAAAATCTAAAGTAATTAGCAATATACAGTAATTTACAGTTAAAGGGAAACAGAAGGGCCCCTATTTGTGTGTATCTTTAGTGAGGTTGCACATAGCAGAGTATATACCTGGCTGTCTAAAGATATTTTAATAAATTATTAATAAGGCTTTAAAATACATCAGCATAACCCACTTTTGCATATTGGTTCACAGACTAAACATTTTTTTTTTTTTGAGATGGGATCTCAGTCTGTCACCTAGACTGGAGTCCAGTGGCACAATCATGGCTCACTGGCTCACTGCAGTCTTGACCTCCCAGGCACAAGTGATCCTCCCACTTCAGCCTCCTGAGTAGCTGGGACCACGGGCATGTGCTACCATGCCTGAGTTAATTTTTTAAATTTTTTGTAGAGATGGGGTCTTCTTGTGTTCCCTAGACTAGTCTCAAACTCCTGGGCTCAAGTAGTCTTCCTGCCTCAGCCTCCCAGAGTGCTGGGATTACAGGCGTGGGCCACCAAGCCCAGCTCTAAAATTATTATTACTTTTTTTTTTTTTTTTTTTGAGACGGAGTCTCACTCTCTTGCTGAGGCTGTAGTGCAATGGCGCGATCTCGGCTCACTGCAACCTCCGCCTCCCAGGTTCAAGCCATTCTCCTGCCTCAACCTCCCGAGTAGCTGGGATTACAGGTGTCACCACCATGCCCTGCTAATTTTTTGTATTTTTAGTAGAGACGGGGTTTCACTGTGTTGGCCAGGCTGGTCTCGAACTCCTGACCTCGTGATCCGCCCGCCTCGGCCTCCCAAAGTGCTGGGATTACAGGCGTGGGCCACTGCGCCTGGAAGCTCAGCTCTAAGATTATTTTTTAAGGACACCTTTTGAGTTTGGAATTGATTCCCATTCATAAAAACCCATGAATGTTATCATGTTAGCCATGCACTAGGCACTGGAGATACAGAATAAAAAAAAGATACTTTCTATTCTTGAGGACTGCAATGTAGTAAACAGGCAATTTCAGTGCAGGGTTACTAGAGCTTTGATAAAAAACTTACTCAGGGTTCTATATGCCCACAAGGGAGGACACCTAACCCAAAATAGGTGCTTCTGGAAGGACTCCTAGAGGAGATAACTACTGGAGTTTTTTTCTTTTAATTAATTTATTTTATTTTATTTTTTTAGAGACAAAATCTATCACCCAGGCTGGAGTGCAGTGGCACAATTATAGCTCCTGGTTACCTTGAACTTGTGAGCTCAAGTGATCCTCCTACCTCAGCCTCCTCAGTAGCTAGGACTATAGGTGTGTGCCACCACATCTGGGTAGTTTTTTTTTTGAGACAGAGTCTCGCTGTGTCATCCAGGCTGGAATGCAATGGCATGATCCTGGCTCACTGCAACCTCTGTCTCCTGGGTTCAAGCGATTCTGCCACCTCAGCCTCCCAAATAGCTGGGATTACAGGTGCACACCACCACACCCAGCTAATTTTTTTGTATTTTTGTAGAGACAGGGTTTTACCATGTTGGCCACTGGTCTTGAGTGCCTGACTTTGTGATCCACCTGCCTCGGCCTCCCAAAGTGCTGGGATTACAGGTGTGAGCCACCACGCCCGGCCTCATCTGGGTGATTTTTTTATTTGTTAAATTTTTGTAGAAACAGGGTCTTGCTATGTTGCCCAGGCTGGTCTACAACTCCTGGCCTGAGCTGATCCTTTCCCCTCAGCCTCTCAAAGTCCTGGGATTATAGACATGAGCCACCAACCCCAGCCCAAAATTAACTGTTAACAAGTAAGTTAGCCAAATTAAAAAGGGGGCTATATTACATGCTTAGCTTCGTAAGGTGTTTTAATTAGTCAGAGGCAGGTAAGTGGTTATTTAATCTGTCTTTTGGAAAGGTTTACTGAAGTTAATATAAGTCAGTCAAGTGAATACTGAAGCTCTAAGGACACCCCAGCAAGTCAAATCTGTTTTAGGACAATCTTGTTAACAGTGATCAAAACTGAGATTGACATTGAAGAGAGCTAGTACAATATTTGTTTTACACACATTTTGTTTTGTTTTCTGAATTGTACAAAGACCAATTCAGAAAAAAATACTATCAATGGAATTTTTTTAAAAGAAATATAATTTTTTAAGTAAGAAATTTGCAAATCTGCTGAATTCAAACCTTCGTTATTCCATTTACCTGAAAGTTTTAAAATTTTTTGTTCAATTTTTGTTTTGGATAAAATTGTTCTGTTTGTAGAGCAAAACTCCGTCTCAAAAAAAAATCTATTTGTATGCAATCAACATACATTGCAGGGCTTTATAAAAAATAATTTCACTATTTAAGCAAATTTTGTATAGGGTTGAGGTGGGGCATGAGAGATTTGATGATAGGCAAACTGCTCTCAGTCAGTGTTCAGCCATGAGCTTTAAGAATCCTCACTGTCAGTTTCCTATAAGCTGGGGAAGCACATGGAGGTGACAGCCATTTGCTGAGGACTGGGATATGGAAGTCTGAGTGGGTCACAGAAAATGTGGGAGCAGGGCAAAATACTATATGAATGAATCACTTTTCTACTGCAGTCACAAACTGTAAAATACAGCTACAGACTGCAGCTGTTCCCCAAGAAGGGCTAAAAGGAAGAAGAGAGGGATCCTTTAATCCATCTCCTCTTTGCTTCATACTGTGTCATATATTATAGGATATAATATCCTAAATGTCGTTATCCCTAGTGGTAGCCTCTGTTTATGGCTCAGCCCCCCGACAGCACCACTTACTTGAAGGTCTCAGTTTCCAGGAAACCTTTTCGCATGGGTACATAAGATTCCTGAAATTAGAGCTCATATCACAGAAGTTCCTTGTTACTGCTCAGCGTCTACTTCTCAGCTGCCCAGAAAAGAGAGCTCACAGTCAAGATAAATCAAGATACCAGACCTGTTGCTAGTTTTCTATTCAGATTTATTTATATAACATTGAAAAATGTTAGTCTGGTGCATATCTCATTGTGAAAAGTAAGAAATCAAAATATCATGGTTAAGAAATAATGTGTGAAAAATACTTAAATTTATCCTTGTGGAACATACACATTTGCTAAATGCGTGTTGTTCCTTTCATACTTCTGCTCTAACATCACCTGTTATGCCTTCCCCACTAGGGAGTGAGTGCCTCTTCACCCACCATTTTGTTTCTGTAAGATGTTTGGTCATGGGAGACAGTTTTATTAAATAAGGTGATAAGGTTGAGTAGTTGTAGAGACTTCACAAGTAGTAGTTTACCTTCTCCTGTGGAGGAAAATAAACTAAAGTAGCTCATTCAATTCTTAAGAAAAATTTAGTTGTAGTTGCCATAAATGAGACTGATGATACCTTGGTGGGAGTATTGAGATTTTAAATTAAGGCCTTTTTTTTTTTTTGAGACAGAGTCTTATTTTTTCACTAAGGCTGGAGTGCAGTGGTGCGATCTCAGCTCACTGGAGCCTTGACCTCCGAGGCTCAAGCGATCCGCCCATCTCCACCTCAGCCTCCGAAGTAGCTGGGACCACACGTGTGAGCCAGCATGACCAGCTAATCTGTGTGTTTTTTTGTAGATACGATGTTTTGCCATGTTGCCCAGGCTGGTCTTGAACTCTTGGGCTCCTGCCTTGGCCTCCCAACATGCTGGGATTACAGACGTGAGCTATCCTACCTGGCCTAGTCTTTTTTTTTTTTAATTCGAAACCTAGTTTAAACTTTTTTAGTTTAAACTTTTTGTTTCAAACAGAAACAGAAATATATGTAGTTATGATGTACCTCTTGGAAGGTAATTATGGAAGAAGCAAAAATGAGTACTCTGTTCAGTTACTTAATCAGGAAAGAGAAAGCACTGGAAGGGAAGATGCTTGTTTCTTTACTCATCAGCATCCCCTGACAGTGGCCACTGTTCTCCAGATAGAAATCTATGGGGTTAAAAAAAATTATGTGTGTCTGTGTGTGTAAGCATATGCCATTTCATCTTACCATCCTCATCTAAAACAAGCCATGCTAGCTTTCTTCAGTCTCTGGGACAAAGTCTAGACTAGACCATCATAGATCAGACGATATTTCAGAAGCCAGAGAGAGTAGTTCCCAGAGCTTCCAGGTTTCCCAGGAATGACAGTTGTCTTATTGGCTGTCATTTTGTAGAATGTATTGTGAGGCATAGCTTATGCAGTGAATATTTTTAATTTAGTCTGGCAGTATTTTGTTTCATATACAATAAAATCTCCCTAATTCAGAACAAAATGGAAAAGTTGTGTCTAATGAAATGAAAATTTCTGATTGTAAACGTTTCTTTAAGAAGGTGGGATAGTCATCCAGTTACACCACAGAAAGTTCAAAGACAACAGAACAATTTTATATTTTATCCAGATTATTACAAATTCCAAAATAAGGGCCCCAAATGAATAGGTCTCACTATATTTTGGCTAATGCCGTGTATATATATTGAAAGCTATAGGGAAGGCCCTTTCTTTTCTCACTTTCTTCCTGAGAAATGTGGAGACCAAAGAATGTTAAACAAAGAACAGAGAACTAACTTTTTCCAATATGTCACTTCATGGATAAAAAGTAGAGACAGAGTGGTGAAGCACCTGTTGCTTTAAAGGCAATAAACTAGTGAAATGTTTTAACAGAAGTCATCAGCTTTCAAAGATCTCTTTTATCCAGTTCACATCACTCATTGCTCTTAATTCCTTTGTCACATTTTTTACTGTATTACAAGTAATCCTTGAAATCCATGGAGCATTTTATATCTAACTAGAACCATGTGGATGGTTCTCATGTGTTCAGTATAGCCCCAAATCCCAGCATTTCTTCTACTCCTCTTTTTCCATATATTTAGTAGTAGATGCAGGTTTGAGAAGCAAATCATGGCAATAGAAGGAATCCATCCCTCCACTCCCACCACTTTCCACCTCAGAAGATGCATCTAAGTTGCATCTGGGGTAGGGATAGGATGGCAGCCACCAACAGGCCCTCAGCAGCTCTTTGATCTCCACCACTGCATTCCATACCCTTCCTCTCTTCCTGACCAGCTAGTTCCTCAGGCAGCTGCTTCTCCTGCCAGTCCATTGGTTATTTATATGTAACTGTATACACTGCCAACCGAATAGGTTTGTAGAAGCAACTTAGGAAATCTCTTTCAGATAAAGGTTAAGATTAATGCTTTTTATTCCACTGCTTTTATTTCTCCACATAATATATGAAGGCAATGTGTGCCTTTTCAGAATAATCTTAATTATGTCTAATCCTCTACTTTTTTTTTTTTAATTATTAACTCCTTGGACAGCAGTTTTTAAACTGTTGAATCCAGCAATCAAGGCATTATGGTTCTAACCTTATTTACATTTTCTGAGAAACTAAAACAGATCAGTTTCCCCTGAGGTCCTCTAGAATTCTTCATACTTAGGTAATGCTTAAGCATAAGGTGGCGTGGGCGGTGATGACTCACGCCTGTAATCCCAGCACTTTGGGAGGCCGAGGCAGAGGATCCGCGAGGTCAGGAGGTCGAGACCATCCTGGCTGACCGCGGTGAAACCCGTCTCTACAAAAATACCAAAACTAGGCAGGCGAGGGTAGAGCCTGTGGTCTAGCTACTCGGGAGGCTGAGGTGGGAGAATGGTTGGGGAACCCGAGTGGGAGCTTGCAGTGAGCGGGCGAGATCCGATACAGCACTCCAGCCTGGGTGACAGAGCAAGACTCCGTCTCAAAAATAAATAAATAAATAAGGTGACAGCAAATAGAGTAGTAAATACAAGTCTTGGTTTCAATAAAGTGTATTTTCCATTATATGTTTCATTTTATTTATTTGTTGCAGAACAGAGTCTCACTCTGTCATGACTGGAAGGAGTGCAGTGGCTTGTGATCATGACTCACTGCAAGCTCCGCCTCCCGGGTTCCCGCCATTCTCCTGCCTCAACCTCCCGAGTAGCTGGGACCACAGGCGCCGCCACCACGCTGGGCTAAATTTTTTTGTATTTTTAGTAGAGACGGGATTTCACCGTGTTTGCCAGGATGGTCTCGATCTCCTGACCTCATGATCCGCCCGCCTCGGCCTCCCAAAGTGCTGGGATTACAGGCGTGAGCCACCGCACCCGGCCAAGCAATTTACATCTTAAATAAATTGCTTAAAATTATAGTTTGCCTTACGATACTGAGAGGTGAAGCCAGTTGGGCTTCTGGGTCGTGTGGGGACTTGGAAAACTTTTGTGTTTAACTGGAGGATTGTAAATGCATGGGTCGGTGCTCTGTGTCTAGCTAGAGGGATTGTAAATGCACCAATCGGCACTCTGTGAAATGGACCGATGAGCAGGACATGGGTGGGCCCAAATAAGGGAATGAAAGCGGGCCGCGGGAGCCAGCAGCAGCAGCCCCGTGGGATCGCGTTCAAGGCCGTGGAAGCTTTGTTCTTTAGCTCTTCATAATAAATCTTGCTGCTGTTAACTTTTTGGGTCCCCACCAACTTTAAGAGCTGTTAACACTCACCACAAGGGTCGAGGGTCGGGGGCTTCATTCCTGAAGTCAGTGAGACTCCGAACCCACCATGAAGAGCGAATAGCTCCTCCGGCGCCACCTTTAAGAGCTGTTAACACTCAACTCGAGGCCCGCGGCGCGACAAAGAACCCACCAGAAGGAATAAATTCCGGACACAATACTTTTTATCTTTGTAAGGAATTGACTTAGTCCTAGGAGATAGCAGTCCAGTTTCTTTTGACACCCTGAAATCCCTAAACTTGTATGTCAGCATACTGAATTGTTATTCATATAGGTGCGTTTCCTGAAAGTGATACCTCATTATGACTACGACTAAACTAGTGGTAAGTTCTTTAAAAAGTACATGTTAACAGAAAGGTGAAAGCATTTGCATCATGTGGTCTAATTTTATTTGACAGTTAACAGTGTTTGACAACCCCAAACTGTCTACACCTTTGTTTTTCTGAAAGACAATACGTTTCCACTTACAGCTCTATTTTCAGTTTATGTAGATACAGCCCTGGTATTTTTATATAACATACATTCTATGAAGTACTTTGAATATATAGTAAAATCAGACAGTAATGTTGAATTTATATGGCATCAGGTGGAGTATGAGGCATGTAGTATATGTGAATCTTCCAGGTAACTGAAATTACCTGTGTAAACAGGAAAACGTTTGTTTTTTATTATTTACATTAAAAACAGCTAGAATGTATTTCATATTTTTCTACATTCTAATATTCCCTAATAATAAATTACTCATGGACAGAAGATCATCACCATGTATAGACCTGGGGCTGTTGATTGCATGTAATAACATTGATTGATCCAGGAAATTGCAGCTACGTCTACTATAAAGAAAAATTTGAAATCCCAGGACCCCCAAACTTAAGCCTGGAGGCTGAATCATGCAACAGAATACTTAAGCAGGGTCCTGCTGGAAAGGAAAAAAGCCTTAGGCATGTGGGAAGGGCTACCCCACAGACTATTCATAAGGAAATTCTTTGCTAGCCTCCCATAAACAGGGGCATGCCAATTATAACTTTAGGTGTACAGTCGAAGTCTAGCTCCTAAAACTAAAGTCTGTTAAATTCCACACTGATAATGTCGATTACAAATGTATCTCCCCAGGGGAAGAACAAAGAGAAAACTACTACTGCCTTTGTCTCCACTCACCTTACCTTCTGTAAAATGTAGATTCACTGGGCGCTAACCGAAGTCTCACAGGAATGTAACCATTCGCCTTACCCTTACCTGCCCCTCTTCCTACATGCCTTCCCCCATTTTAGGGAAATGTATAAATGTATAAATACTAAAACTCCTGAAAACCTCCAGAAAAACAGCCACAGATGTGTTTGTAGCTTATGTTTTTCCCAGACACGGCCTACAGCTGGCTTAATAAACCTCAATGATTAAAGTTTATGCTGCAGTCACTCATTTCACTTGTCACTGTTTTGTATTATTTTTGTCTCCTGCCTTACTGTCAGGCTGTTAGGTCTGCCTTCTGCCATTAGCGTACTTTAATCTAGCACTTATAATTTAATGTTTTTAATACGGCAGGGTTTTCAAACTAACCAAGTTTATTAGATTGATAGGTAGATTAAGAGTGCTGAATCATGGTATCAAATATCCAATTCCAAATTTCCATATAGGCTCCAGTGTCTTACATATATGGTGGCTATTTTATAGATTAACAAAAGAAAATGTCAAAATTCATGATGATCTTTGCAGTATTGTATGGCTGCTGTTACTTTCCTCTGTCCATTTTTTGTCACACACCCCATAGATCCTCTGCATCATGAATCTGGCTCCCCAAATGTCAGAGCCAACTTTAGCATAGCTTGCTCTACTATTGTTCCCAGTCTTGGCAAACTCCTGCTCATCCTTTAAGATCCAGTTTAAATATCTCCTACTCTGTAATGCCTTTCTTTTTTTTTTTTCTTTTTTTTTTTCTTTTGAGACGGAGTCTTGCTCTGTTGCCCAGGCTGGAGTGCAATGGCATGATCTCGGCTTACTGCAAGCTCCGCCTCCCAGGTTTAAGTGATTCTCCTGCCTCAACCTCCTGAATAACTAGGGTTACCGGCACATGCCACCACACCCAGATAACTTTTGTATTTTTAGTAGAGATGTAGTTTCACCTTAAGTCTATAAGGCAGTTTATTGGCTCTCTGCCTTCTCATAGAATTTATGTATAGTTCTCTTAGAGCGTTTGTTAAAATTATCTATCATAATACTAATGGCTAACCTTCTAGAACATTTAATGTGTGCTGGGCACTATGCTGAGTTTTATGTATATTATTTCATTGAAGGCTCATTTAAAAAAAAAAAAAAACTTTGAGATAGATACTGTTGTTTTTTGCATTTCACAGATCAACTGAGGGGTAATGTTGCCCAAGTGACAGAACTAGAATTTAAATCTAGGCAGTTTGAGTCCCTTTACTCATTTTTCAAATGAGTCAGGTGAGGTGCAGAGAGATAATTTGTCCAAGGTCACATACCTAGTGACATAACTAGAATTTGAATCCCAAGCAGTTTGATTTCAGAGCTAGTACTTTTAACTGTTTATTTGCTATCCAACACTTCCCTTTGTAAACTCCTTAAGGGGGAGACTTCATAGTATCTGTCTATATATTCCCAGAACAGTGACACATAACAGTTTCTTAAATGTTTGAGAATGAATTAATGAACTTTTTCATTGCCTAATACGTAAACAATATTAAGCTAGGTATTTGTATTTGTACTGTTATTAGATATAATTTTTTTTTCTTTCTTTTTTTTTTTGGAAGGAGTCTGGCGCTGTCACCCAGGCTGGAGTGCAGTGGCGCGACCTCAATCTCGGCTCACTGCAAGCTCCACCTCCCGGGTTCACGCCGTTCTCCTGCCTCAGCCTCCCGAGTAGCTGGGACTACAGCCTACCGCCACCACGCCTGGCTAATTTTTTTGTATTTTTAGTAGAGACGGGGTTTCACTGTGTTAGCCAGGATGGTCTCGATCTCCTGACCTTGTGATCTGCCCATCTCAGCCTCCCAAAGTGCTGGTATTACAGGCGTGAGCCACCACGCCCAGCCTAATTCTGATTTTTTAAAAAAATTTTAATTTCTATTCTTTTTATAGAGACAGAGTCTCACTGCATTGCTCAGGCTGGTCTCAAATAACTTTGATATCTTGACGTTTATTATACCTCCTGATCCTCCCCATCTAAACTGATGTGCTAACTGTACTTACTTAAGTCTACAAGCCATTTTCTTTGCCTTAGCTCAGTTTACCAAGCCTAACCTACCACGAATATGCCACAGTGAAAAAGAGACAACAGAGATTAAATGAGTACCCAAAGCAACATGGTTAGTTCAGGGAATATGAAAATAGCAGCAACAAAAACAAACAAAAGCAACCTGAAACGTAAGAGGGAAGAGAAACAAAACTGGGAAAAGAGAGAGCACGCACGTCTGTTATCAGGAAAACCACACAGATAGAAGGAAGGAAGAGGTGAAGAAAGAAAGGAGAACACAGAGTTAGGAAATAGTTTACATTTTCTGCCAAAGGCTTGTTGTAAACTATGTTTTTAGTTGTTCAAGGTTATTAATAAGGGATAATTTGACATGCATTACCTTAGGCTATAAATTAGCAGCATTTGGACATTAGCCACTTGTTCCCAACATTTATCTGAAGTAGTTAATAAGCAAACTAGTTAACCAAACATGGTATGGAACTCAAAAGACCTGACTTCTGGTCCTTTGCACAAAAGTGTTGGACTAGATGATCTCTAAGTCCCTTGTAACTCTTAAAATTCTATGTCGTATGTCAGTTATAGTCCCAATATGTATAAGGCACCAGGCCAAATGCTTTCCACAGTACAGTGAAACAAAGATGAAATTTATGCTTCAAGAGTTTAGTTGAAAAAATAGACAAAAAACAGACGACTTGTTTTTTATTACAGTGCATTCGTGGAAATGATATAATAAGGCACCTTTTTTCTTCTTGGGAACAATATTGTGGTTATTACATTCTTGACCATTAAATCTATCCGGTAAGTCTGAGATTTGATCAGAATTATTATAAAAATGAAGTAAAGCAAGCTAAGCCTGACACATGAATAGAAGGTTAAAAATGGCATTGGCAAATGAATCTTCCAAATTCTATGAAATAAGCATAAATATAGAATGCACATTGATTATATTAGTGATCCTTTAAAATGTACTTTTAAAATTCTACTACTGTGTAATAAAGATGACCTAAAAAAAATTATGTTGGTTCATCAACTTGGAATTAGAAAGGCTCTGGTAATTTCAGAACAATACTTTTTTTTTTTTCCTTACATAAATTTTGTTGTAGCAAAGAAACACATTCAGTGCATCCTACTTACTTTAAATTTGAACTAGAGAAGTAACACCTACCATTTAGGAAATGGACAACAGTTAGCCCAGGGACTAAAGGATGACTAATTCTAGTTCTGTTCTTTGTTATTTTTCTCTGAAGTTTATCTTAAATCCTATTCTTTTCAGAAAAACTTTCTCAGCTACCATTACCCACACTGCTGCTTCTATTTTCCTAATTTATATTATTCTAACAGGAGCTAGTATAGGATCGTGGTTGAGACAGTGGGGTTGATGTCATACTGCCTATGCTATCACTTACAATCTAGGCAAGCTGGTTAACTTTCACAAGCCTTAAGTGTTTCGGTTTTTTTTTGTTTTTTTTTTTTTTTTTGGTAAAATGAAGATGACAAAAATGGTGTCTACTATTAAGGGCATTGTGGAGATTGAGTAAGAACAGGTGTGTAAAGATATCAGCACCCTGCTCTGCATCTACTACATACTTAATGAATGTTAGATACTATAATACAGAGTATTATATATTAATATATAATACTACAGTATATTATAATACTACAGAGTTGCCCCCTTGATTCTTATGCGTTCTGCCTCTTCCTGGAGTCTCCTCAAATTAGTAAATGCTCAATTCAGTGTTTTCTTCAGAAAAGGTGGGGCTTAGGATGAAGAGAAAGACTCTAATAGTAGGAGATGGTGACTTGGGGGCTTCCTCTGCATATTTCATAAGGGAGATGGTAGGATTACAGTCTGCCATGGTGATGATCTCCAGATGATAGTTTTGTACTCTATAGGCAGAGTGTGAGAGGTTTACTATGTGTGTATGTATGTATATTTGCCTCACGTATAAAATGTTCAGAAAGCATCAATAAAATTTAGTTTTCTGATTACTGGGATGGTAAGTGTGGACTTATGTAATTAAAACATTCCCCTTGAGTTATTTTTGTAGTAGTCACTTAAGGGAAAAGAAAAGGAAAGGCAAAGGGGTGGTAAGGGTACAGATCATTACAATATTATTGATATTCTCTACATGCGCAATATTCTGGTAGGCACTGACAACACAAAAGAGGTGTAAAACTAGCTGCTCAAGGAAGCCTATTGTCTAATTAAGAGAGAAAGTTAATACTGGTCAGAGAACTGAAATCAGCCAAAAAGAAGGGCTTTGAACAGCTTTGAATTTGGAGAGATTTAAGCAACTGGAATTCATGTTTTTCCCATTTCAATTCAGATCGGCAGTCACTGAACATTGCCTGTGTGTCAGGGAGAATTATAGAATCAGTATTAAGTGTGAAAAGTAGGTGATATGTCCAGGAAGGATACTGCGTAGAGCAGTGCATCAGGAAAGCAATCCAGGATGAAAGCCTGCTATTGGATTTCACAGATAATATGTTCTTGTATCAAGGTTCAGGCATTGACATAGGTGCCTGTTAACTGCTGTGTCATCTTCCTCCAGTCTCCCTAGTTCACAATGCCCAGTCATGTGTAGGAGGATAGTGTGGTTGTTAAGAGATTAAAACCCTTTGAGTCAGACCTAGCTTTTTAGCCTGCCTCTGCCATTTACTTTTCAGTTTCTGTATCTACTGCTGTATCTACTGTTCAAAGTTATTGTGAGAATTAACTAAATAATCTCTGTGAATACTTAATTAGTACAGTGCCTAATATATAGAAAGTGCTCAACGAAAAGTTCTTTATAAAGATTTCAGTACTGTCTTCATTAGCATTTAGTCAGGGTCTAAGTCCTACTGCCTGAAGTGCAGACTCTTCCACTATATTCCTATATATTCCACAATATTTTACCCATCCTTCTTCTTCTGGCTCTTTCTACCCATGGTTCTCTCACATTTCTGAAAGCAAAGCTATTTATCTAATATGATATATTTTATCTTTTTGAAAGCACAACTTTGCATATTCTGTTGCCTTCCTGACTTTCTTCTGCCACTTTCTTTCCTCAGTCACTCTGGTACCGTTGGCCTTTCTGCTGTTCCTCGACCACACCAAACTTGTTCCCACCTCATGGACTTTGTGCTTGCTTAGAATGCTTTTCTTCCAGAGACGCCCCCAGGACACACTAACTCCACCTCGTTTAGTCTCTCTAAATGTTACCTCTTTAGAAAGACCTTCTCTGACTATCTTAAGGTATTACCACCTTATCCCTTTCTTATCCTGCTTTATATTTCTTTGTAGTACTTCTTACCGTTTTGTATTATTTTATACATTTATTCTTTAATTGCCATTCTCCCTTTTTGGAATGTCACTTCCCTCAAGTTAGTCTAATTCACTGTTGTAGCTTCAGTGCAAAGTGGGCACTCAGTTAATATTTGTTAAATGAATGATTTGGAAAGTTTGGGGATTGTCAGATCCAAGCGTGAAACTTAATTTTTAAAGATTGTCCTAGAAGTGACTGGGAATAACACTGAAAAAAATCTTAAATTGCAATTTGTTTTTCTTTTAGAAAAATGTTGAACATGGAATAATAGGGAAACTGTCTCTTCGTAAGCAGCGCTTCATGCAGTTTTCTTCACTCGAACATGAAGGAGAATATTATATGACACCACGAGACTTCCTCTTCTCAGTGATGTTTGAGCAAATGGAACGTGAGTTGGGTCTTTTTTTAATTAAAAAAATTAAACTTCAGGGCTGAAAAAACCTGTTTTTCAGGATTGATAACAGCTTTTCTTCATTTTAATTATCATCTTTGTACCATGCATTTGCTTATTTAGACTTTTCATTTCTTGTGACACTACTTATACTTTTATATTTATCTTGAAATAGTTGTTTTGTATATAGGTTTCTCTAAAGAGACAGGAAAAATAGTTTAAGTTTTAATTGTCACTAAATATGTTATTAGTAATTACTTCATCCATGTTTTAAATTGGGCCCAAAAAAAAAAAAATGAAACTAGATTTGAGAAGTTAGGAGAGCAGTCATGATGTCACAGATAGAAAATCCTGAAAAAAATGAGAAACAAGTTGAAAAACTATAATTACATAATTTTATTTAATAAGCAGCCAACTTACATTTGTTCAGAATTGAGAAATTCTTAGTTTTATTACCTAAACCAGTCCTCACTTTGCATAGAGTGGATTTGGCCCCATCCTCTGTGCCCATGTTGAAGAAGGAGTCTATGAAAACTTGTTGGCGTTCTGACACCTTCCTAAATGTACTGGAACACTCGCTATAAACATGCAGCAGCTGAAATGGGTGAGAGCAAGGTGAGCCGTCGTAGTATAGATTGAATTCAAAAAGGCCGAGAGAACTTGGCACAGCATTATAAACATTGAGGGATGACGAACAAAAACAAAATGAGTGATCATGGTGTGTTCTAGGGACAATAAATTCAGTAATCACTGGAACGAAAGGATTACTTTAAGCAGTAGTGAGGGATGAAATTGAAAAACAGATAAGGTCCGGATTATCCAGAAAGCTTCAGTGACCCTTTCCAGCCACCAGATGAATGGTATTTGGCAGGGATGAATGGCATTGAAGGTTTCTGAGCAGAAAAATAAGGTGGTAAAAACATGTTTAGGGTTTTATTTGTTTGAGACAGAGTCTTGCTCTCTCTCCCAGGCTGGAGTGAAATGGCACTATCTCGGCTCACTGCAACCTCTGCCTCCCGGGTTCAAGCAATTCTCCTGCCTCAGCCTCCTGAATAGCTGGGATTACAGGTGCCTGGCTAATTTTTGTTTTTGTTTGTTTGTTTGTTTTTTGAGACGGAGTCTCGCTCTGTCACCCAGGCTGGAGTGCAGTGGCGTGATCTTGGCTCACTGCAACCTCCACCTCTCGGGTTCAAGCAATTCTGCCTCAGCCTCCCAAGTAGCTGGGATTACAGGCATGTGCCACCACGCCCAGCTAATTTTTTGTATTTTTTAGTAGAGACGGGGTTTTACCGTGTTTGCCAGGATGGTCTCAATCTCCTGACCTCATGATCTGCCCTCCCCGGCCTCCCGAAGTGCTGGGATCACAGGCGTGAGCCACCGCACCTGGCCTTGTGTTTTTAGTAGAGACGGAGTTTCACCATGTTGGCCAAGCTGGTCTCAACCTCCTCACCTCAGGTGATCTGCCCCCCTTGGCCTCCCAACGTGCTGAGATTGCAGGCATGAGCCACCTTGCCCAGCCTAGGTTATTTTATTACAGCTTTTTTGCAGGGAAGTTTGTGTATATTAGAAACCTTAAAGATATTTACCCACATTAATGCAGTAAGTTCATAATATAAGTAATCAAAGATATGCAAAAAGATTTCTATTAAAAAGTAGTTTAGCCTCTGACATGTGAAACACTTGGACGTCATGAATTCCTGTTAGATTCATCAGAGAATTGAGGTCACACTTGAGCTGGAAACTGAAGGCAAGCAGATCCATAGAGTCAGCTTACTGCCGACAGAAACCACTAAGAACCCACCACTGGAGCCGGCTTCAGGTAGGAATATTTGAAGGGTAATTAATTGCTGGAATCTCAGTGCGAACTAGCTTGGGAGATAACAACTACTGAGGAACCAGCCACAGAGAAGCCCATACGCTTTTGTGATTTTTACCTTGCGGAACTCTGCCAGATTCTCACAGTGAAGAGCTAAGAAAAATGCTCTCCCCGCTCCCTCATTGGGAGGGAAAAGTAGCCATTTTTAGACACTCCCAGAGTATTTCATTCTCCTTAAGAAAGGCCTGCATAGAAAAGAAACTTTTTTACTGGAGCCCAGCCAACCTAGGGAGATGGAAATTCCCAAATCTAGCCCCCTCTGGCCTTCTTGTCTCACCAAAGGGAGCAGAGAAACAAAAAAACTGAGAACTGCTTTTGAAGGGCACATCCCTTCACAGTCACACAGTCTGACCAAGAGACTGACAGCTGATCATAGGACTGTACAATACCTACCTCCCTTTTCACCTCACCACCACATCGACAGAGCAGGCCCCTGTACAATAATAAGGCAGGACTGAAAGAACTTACCTCTTAAATTTTATTTAAGGAGACCTGCCTGCCTTTTCACCTCACCATCACATCGACAGCAGTCCCCTGTACAATAATAAGGCAGGACTGAAAGAACTTACCTCTTAGATTTTATTTAAGGAGAGAAAAGACAACAGGAGAGGAAAAAAAAAAAGGCACCAGAGGAAATTTTAGCCTCTGTCACCTACAACTACAGCAAACAGTAAACACAACCGATTCCTACCCAGATAAACATAAAAGGCCAGTCTACCTCAGTAACTTTTACCAAATACATCATGCCTGACTTAGAACCAGAAAGTCACAAGGCGTGTTAAAAAGAAAAAGCACAATCCGGAAAGACAAAGCAAACATCAGTATCAGATTTATATATAGCAGATATTTGGAATTATCAGACCAGGAATTTAAAATAACATTAATATGCTAAGGGCTCCAGTGGAAAAAGTGTACAGCACTTAATGTAATGTAAGCAGAGGCAGAGAAATTCTTAGAACAAACCAAAAGGAAATGCTCAAAATCAAAAATAGTGTTACAGAAATGAAGAATGCGGCCGGGCGCGGTGACTCAAGCCTGTAATCCCAGCACTTTGGGAGGGCGAGACGGATGGATCACGAGGTCAGGAGATCGAGACCATCCTGGCTAACACGGTGAAACCCCGTCTCTACTAAAAAATACAAAAAAAAAAAAAAAAAAAAAACTAGCCAGAGGGTGGGGCGGGCACCTGTATAGTCCCAGCTACTCCAGGAGGCTGAGGCAGGAGAATGGCTCAAGCCTGGGGCCAGACTTGCAGTGAGCTGAGATCAGCCACTGCACTCCAGCCTAGGCGACAAGCGAGACTCTGTCTCAAAAAAAAAAAAAAAAAAAAAAAAGAAATGAAGAATGCGTTTGAAATTAGCCAGGTATGTTGGTACACACCTGTAGTCCTGGCTACTTCAGAGGCTGAGGATCACTTGAGCCCAGGAGTTTGAGGCTACAGCAAACTATGATTGCACCACTACACTCCAGCCTGGGTGACAGAGCAATACCCTGACTCAAAAAAAAAATGCATTTGTTGGGCCCATCAGTGTAATGGATCTGGCGGAGAGAAGAATCAGTGAGCTTGAAAATATGTCAGTAGAAACTTCCCAACTTGAAAAGCAAAGGGAACAAGACTAGAGAAAACAGAGATATTCCAGGCAGGAGTCAATTACAAAAGATATAACATATAAGTAACAGGAATACCAGAAAAAAAAGAGGAAAAGAAATATTTGAAATAATAATGACTGAGAATTTTCCAAAATTATTAACAAATGTCAAGCCATAGATTCAAGAAGTTTACGAAAACACCAAGCAGAATAAATATCAAGAAATGTCTAGGTATATCATATTCAAACTGCAGAAATTATTTTTTCTTTTCTTTTTTTTTTTTTTGAGACAAAGTCTCACTCTATCGCCCAGGCTGGAGTGCAGTGGAGCAATCTCAACTCACTGCAAGCTCCGCCTCCCGGGTTCACGCCATTGTCCTGCCTCAGCCTTCCCAGTAGCTGGGACTACAGGCACCCGCTACCACAGCTGGCTAATTTTTTTATTTTTAGTAGAGACAGGGTTTCACTGTGTTAGCCAGGATGGTCTCAATCTCCTGACCTTGTGATCCGCCCTCCTCGGCCTCCCAAAGTGCCGGGATTACAGGCGTGAGCCACCGCACCCAGCTAGAAAAATTTTAAAGAACAAAAGAAAGAGAAAAAAAATCTTGACAGAAGCCAAAGAAGAAAAACACCTTATCTGTAGAAAAACAATGGTAAGAATTGTATCATATTTCTTTTTAAGCAAGAAGAGGGTGGATAAAATATTTAAAATTTTGAAAGAAAAATTTACCAATGTAGAATTCTGGATCCAGTGAAAATTATCCTTCAAAAGTGAAAAAGAAATACATTCTCAGACAAACCAAATTTGAGAGAATTTGTCACCAGTAGATCTGATTTACAAGAAATGTTCAAAGAAACATTTCTTGTTTGTTTGAAGAAAGATGTTCTTCAAAAAGAAGAAAAATGATATATCAGGAACTTGGCATGAAGAAAGGAAGACAGTTAAGTTAGGAAAGGAATACATGAATATAAAATTAAATCACATTTAAAATATTGATATAGGGCCGGGCGCGGTGGCTCAAGCCTGTAATCCCAGCACTTTGGGAGGAGGCAGGGCAGGTGAATCAAAGGGTGGAGGGTCGAGACCATCCTGGCTAACACGGTGACCCAAGTCTCCTACTAAGAATGCAAAAAAACTAGCCGGGCAGGTGGTAGAGAGCCTGTAGTCCCAGCTACTGGGAGGCTGAGGCGAGAATGCCGTGAACCGGGAGGCCCGAGGGCCTGTAGTGAGCTGAGATCCGGCCACTGCCTCCTAGCCTGGAGCTACAGAGAGGACTCCGTCTCAAAAAAAATATTGATATAGATAACAGTTTAATCAAAATAATAGTAACACAATATTGGATGATCAAATTGTATGGATAAGTGAAATGTATGACAGCAATGGTATAAGGGACAGGGAGGGAGAATTGGGAATACTTTTATTATAAGATACTGGTACCACCCATGAAGTGGTATAGTGTTAGTTGAAAGTGCACTTAAATTAGTTGCAAATATATAGTGCAAACTTTAGGACCACCACTAAAAAAGATATTTTTAATAAATAGAATTGACATTCTAAGAGAGGAGAGAAAATCAAGTTATATAAAATACTCAACTAAAACCAGAGAAGGCAAAAAAAGAGTGGAAGACAAAAAAAATGAAACAAAACTCAAGTGCAATAGTTAGATATGGTAGATATCAATCCAGATATATCAACAGTCACTGTAGATGTATATTTTATGCATGTTGTTTATAAGAAACCCACTTTAAATGTAAAGATTGCTAACAGTAATCAAAAGAAGGCTGGAGTAGCTATACTGGTTTCAGATAAACTGGATTTAAGAGTGAGGGAAATTATCGGGAATAGAAAGAAGCATTGCATAATGATTTTTTTTAATAGGTGAGTACTCCAGGAAGACATACCTATCTATAATGTATGTGTACCTAACAACAGGGCATCAAAGCACATGAGGCAGAAACTGACGGAACTGTAAGGAGAAACAGATGTGCTCTTGGATGTGCTCTATTATACTTGGAGATTTCAAGAGCCTTCTGTCCTTGATTGACAGATTCAGCAGAAGGAAAACCAATAAGGATATACCTGAATAGAATAACACCATCAATTAACTGGCTCTAATTGACACTTATAGGATATTTCATCTAATGATAGCAGAATATACATTCTGAAGCTAACCTGGAACCATTCACCAAGATAGACCACATTTGGGGTCATAAAACACACTTAAAAAATTTACAAGAATAGGAATCATACAAAGTATGTGGTCTTAGACCACAGTAGACTTAAACTAGAAATCAGTAACAGAAAGATAGCTGAAACATCCCAAAATATTTAGAGATTAAATGACACATTTTAAAATGACACATGGGTCAAATAAGGAATCTGAAAAGAAATTTTAAAATGTTTTCAACCAATGAAAGTGAAGCTGGCATCTTCAGAAGAGTATTTGGTACTAGAAGAAAACCCTAGGCAAGAATGATTTAGATGACCAAGTGGAAAATGTAAAAACTTATAGGACCAGTCAAAGAATAGTTTTGAATCGAATCAATGTAATATAGTCGGTGGGATAAGCTATATCGCTAACTAGAGTCTAGATGTTGTTACAGGCACTCAAATTGAAAATTTTTACAGAACATTCTGCTACTTAGATATTTCTACAAGCATAATTGGGCCTGTTGGCCTAGTTCGTAACCCCTAATCTATAAATTCAGTGTAATTGCAGTAATCCCAATGGGGTAGGTAAATGTGTGCTCACACATGTATGCACACGTGTGTATGTATGTTCATGTTTTTTGACAAGCTGATTTGAAAAATGATATGGAAAAACACGGGGCCTGAACTAGCAAAGATATTCTGAAAGAAGGAAAAAAATGGGGAAGTTACTCTATCAAATAATGAGCTTTATTATAAAACCTCAGTAATCAAATGGCATTGGCATAGGGAGAGACAAACTGACCATTGGAACAGAATAAAGGGCCCAGAAGCACAATGAAACTTTCGTATATGAGAGAGGTGGCATTATAAATCAGTAGAAAAAGAGGGACTGTTCAACGAATGGTACTAGTACAGTTAGATATGCCTGTGGAAAACAAGCAAACATTTTTCAAAGATAATTTTAAAATCTGTCTCCTTAGGTTAGAGAAATCTTCCTTAGATAAGCCACAAAAAGCACTATCATAAAAGATTGATAAAATTCAACCATATTAAAATTAGAACTTCTATTGATTTGCCTTAGAGAAATTGAAAAGGTAAGCCAAAAACTTCCAAAATTGAAGACAATACTTAGTATATGTAGAAAACTAGAAATCAATAAGAAAAAGACAATTTTTTTTAAAAAAGGGACAGAAGTAATAGGCATTCACAGAAGAGGAAATGTGTATGAAAAATGAACATAAATATGTTTACCCTTGTTAGTGGCTACAATAATATATAATTTTGTACATATTAGATTAGCAACAATTAAGTTTGTTAATGACAGCGGTAGAAGAGAATGTAGATCAGTTAAGATTTTTATACCCTGTTAGTTGGACATGCCAATTGAAACTACTACTTTGGTCTGGGCACGGTGGCTCACCCCTGTAATCCCAGCACTTTGGGAGGCCAAGGCAGGTGGATCACCTGAGGTCAGGAGTTCAAGACCAGCCTGGCCAACATGGAGAAACCCTGTCTCTACTAAAAATTAGCCAGGTATGGTGGCGTGCATCTGTAGTCCCAGCTACTCAGGAGGCTGAAGCAGGAGAATCACTTGAACCCAGAAGGTTGCCATGAGCCAAGATCGCACCACTGCACTTCAGCCTGGGCAACAGAGCAAGACTCTGTCTCAGAAAAAAAAAAAAGAAAGAAACTACTCCTTTGGAAAACAATTTAGAACTGTTTTATAAAGTTAAACATTAGCATAACTTTTGATACACAAATCCCATTCCTGTATATACTCTATATGCAACAGGAATATTTGCGCCTGTGCAGTGGGATATATGTATAAGAATGCTTATAGTATCAGTGTTATATTAGCAAAAAAAGCTGGAAACAACTCAACTGTCCATTAATAACAGACTAGAAATATAAACTGCTACAGTATATTCACACAATGGAATTTTACTGAGTAAAAGTGAATAAACTTAAATAATTGACTTTCATCATGGCAGCATGAGTAACTCCATTGGCCCACTTCCCACTGAAACTGGTAAAAAATCTTATATAAGACCTTCCTTCAAAGTCTCTGGAAGTGGTGTTAGAGTCATACAGTACATTAAAAAACATCTCTTTAAGAAAATCTATAAGAAAAGTAAGAGTCTAGGATGCTTGAACTAAGAACTCCCTCCTTATCTTGTCCCAGTTTGTTGAATGGAAACTTATTCCAAACTGGTGCAGCCAAGAACAGAGGGTTTCCTCTCTCCTCAGTACCCATTCAGAGGGCTTTCTTCCCAGAGAAACAGGGTATCAGCATTTCTCATCCTGCCCCCAGCTACTTGTTGCTGAGGCTAGTTCTGGGGAGTGCAGCTGAGAAGTAGGAGCTCCCTTCTCCCACCCAGCCCTCACCTGTGAAATGGAAGCTCCACCTTGGGCTCTGTGCTACTAAGAATACTGGGACCCTGATTGCTCTTGTCTCAACTTGTAAGACAGGTTCCACACTGAGAGAGGCAAGTCAAGAAGACCTGAAGTTACACCACTGGTCCCACTCCCAGCCCCAGAGCCCAGCCCACAGATTTTGTGGGGTGAGAAGTGGAGGGTGTGGGCAACAGGTAAAACAAATAGGTCCTTATCTCTTCCCAGAGAAACTGACTTCATCGTCAACAGAAAACGGAGAAGTTCAAGCCTAAGAGCCACACTCAAAAACAAGCGGAGGTTGTGGTGAAAGGTAATTTGGAGGACGTTGACAAATCCAATTAAGATAACAGGCTAAACTGTAGGCTGGCTGCTCTGTGGAAGAGACCTAGGGAAAGAGACAGCTGTAAGGAGCCCTCCTGGGGCCATTACAAATATTAAACACTGACCATGGAAATTATTCCTTCAAAGGACCCCAAATTAGTAGAGCTTAACATCTTGGTATGGTCAAGAAAAAGGAAACTAGAGTGCTGCCCAAATTACTGTCATCCCAGGGTGACTGAAGGCATACCCCAAACTGCCTCCCTGAGGAGCATTGTCAGAGGCTTAACACTGGGGGCGATAGTCTTCATTAAAACAGTCCAGCTTGGCACTAAACAAAGAGCAAATAAGCAAATAGCAATAACAACCCTGGGGGAGCAGGGAATTGTTAGTAGTACTCAGAGTTGCCACAGTGTATTATCTGAAATGTGAGTTTTTATAACAAAATATTATGAAATATACAAACAAACAGGAATATATGACCCTACTGGACAAAAGCAGGTAACAGAAACTGCTTGTGATTGCAACCAGATATCAGATATACCAGAAAAAGACTTCAGAATAGCCATTGTAAATATATTCAAAGAACTAAAGTAAACCATGATTAAAGATTATAATGTTTCCACTTTTATTATTCATTGGAATGCAATTAAACTATCAGAAGGCATTTAGCTAAATCAAGAATTCAGTAATTTTGCAGGCCAAATAATACATCCTTTATGCATATGATGTACTTCATCTTCATTTTTCATCCTGGATAAGAAGAATAATCATCTTGGTTGCATTCCTACAGATCATGATGAACAGCAAAATAAGGAAAAACAGGGCCAACCCACTGACCCATGATGGCCATGAAGAAACAGAAAGATACAAAACAGTCTAAGATTTATTAGATCCTAAACTGATTTCTACCTGGTATTTATCTTTTTGGATTTTTTGCAAATAATATACTTTATTAATAGTAGTTAATGAGGCTTATGTAAACCATCTCCCCATGCTCCTTTCAAGTAGACACTCATTCTTCCTGGTTCCGTGGTAGGCTTGAGGGAAACCGGTGTCATCCTCAGTCCTCCATTGTGCACTCCAAAAACCATCAAATGTGCTGCTTTGAGACCTAGCTTATCTAGCCAGAATGCCATTTCCCTTCTTATATTCTTTTCTGCTGAATTTCTTTAGCCTTATAGTTCTTTAGTTCTCATTTCCAGTGGCCTTCATTCTTACTCACTTCCCATGTCCATTACCTGGAATTGCTCCAGTTTTAAAATCTCAAATTGCAGAATCCCATTCTCTGGCAACAACTTGCTCTTGTCCCCACCCTGCCCATTTTCTAATACCCAATGCACCCATTCTCAGATTTAATAAAAGCTTCTAGTCTCAACTATCCCATTATTCCCAAGCTCTCCACTATCCTGGGTATTTTTCCTCCCCTGTAGCTACAGGTTTGTCATTTTGTCACTGTTTAATAACTACTTGCAAATATCTTTCCCCTTTGTTGTTCTTGTCGGACTTAGCCTGCTATCAACTTTGGGAGAAAATCATGTGATTGTGTAGACTGGAGCCACTAATTTCATAGTCTTCACCTTCACCTAGAGTTTTCAAATCATTTTACACATGAATTAGCTTTCTCCTATTTCCTTCGTCAGCTCTTCTCAACTCTTGCTTCTTTTTTCAGACTTTTTATCACATCCTTTTTTCACATTTATAGTATTATTTCTCCTATTTTTAACTGAGCAAATTAAGGCCATAAGCTAGGGAGTTCTTCAGATCATCCCTTCCTGCCCCAGAAGTTGTCTACATGCTTTCTGGCCATTTAAACTGGAAGTAGTGCTCTTGCCCTGCTAAGGCTGATTCCTCCGCCCCCTCCGCTAGTTCCATCACTTTTTCTCTCCACTGTCTCATTCTTTAAACTTCCAAATAGTCTCATGTCTTCACTATCCTGAAAACTCCCTAGACATTAGAGATGTAAATTTAAGAATCTTCAATATATACGTGCTATTTAAAGCTAAAATACTTGATGAGATTTCAAAAATGAGTTTAGGTAGAAAAGATAAGTCAAAGGACGGAGCGGTGAGTTATACCAATGCTTGGAGGTGGAGAGATGAGGAAAACCAGAGAAGGACCAGCTAAAAGGTAGGAAGAAAACCAGGAAAGCAGAGTGTTGTGAAATTTAAGTAAAGAAAGCATTTCAGCCGGGCGCAGTGGCTCACGCCTGTAATCCCAGCACTTTGGGAGGCTGAGGTGGGCGGATCACGAGGTCAGGAGTTCGAGACCATCCTGGCTAACACGGTGAAACCCCGTCTCTACTAAAAATACAAAAAAATAGCCAGGCATGGTGGCGGCGCCTGTGGTCCCGGCTACTCGGGAGGCTGAGGCAGGAGAATGGTGTGAACCCGGGAGGCGGAGCTTGCAGTGAGCCGAGAAAAAAAAAAAAAGAAAGCATTTCAAGGACGGAGTAATCAACTATGAAAGATGCTGTTGAGAAGTCAAGCCAGATGAGGACTAAGAATTGACCATTGGATTTGGCAATATGTGGGTTACTGGTGACCTTTATAAGAACAGTTTTGGTGCATTGTTGTAAACACGAAAACCTGACTAGAGTGAGTTTAGGAAAAAAATGGGAAAAACAAAAAATAAACCCCAGAGTGGCTTGCCATAAAGAGAAAGAGAGAGATGAAGCAGTAGACGGAGGCGGAAATGCGATTAAGAGGATCTTTCAATGTGTGTTGGTAGATGAGACAGGAAAACTGGGCAGTGCAGGAAGAAGGAACAATTTCTAAAACAAAGTCCTTGTGAAGACGAGAGGGAAAAGAGTGTGAGAGCACAGTGGAAGCTTGGATTAGGTAGGAGCACAGAGTTCCTTCGTAATGGTGGGAGAAAAGGCACACACACCACATGACAGCTAATGGGAGCTGGTCAAGTTGTCTATCATCTTTCTTTCTTTTTTTCTCAGTGAATTAGGAAGCCAGGTCATCAGCTGAGAGTGAAGAGGGGGGAAGGTATTGAGGTTTGCAGAAATAGCCTTATAAGAGAGTGAGAGAGTTGATGAATTGAGAAATACTATATGATCGGCAGTCGCCTTATTAAAGTCCCCACTTGAGGTTATTAATTTTGAAGTTAAGTCTATTTATATGCTTGCTTTGGCAGCACGTATGCCAAAATTGGAAAAATAAGAGATGATTAGCATGGCCCCTGTGCAAGGATGACACGTAAATTTGTGAAGCATTCCATATATTTTTTAAAAGGTATTAAAAATATATAAGTCTGTTTAGCATGATTGTGGTTCTTTTTCTCCACTGTGTTCAACTGTAAAAGTGCTGGTGTGGAATAGGCAGAGAGTTGGATATAGCCAGCATCGGGATTAGCCAAGAGCATACGACAAAGTGAAAGAAAAGCAAGGGAGTCAATGTGTGCACAAGGGAACAGGTCTGATGGTTGACCGTGGAAGCTGAGCCAGGTGGCATGTTAGGACATGAGCAGGTGAGAAATAGTGAAAAGGTCATAGATTCAAATAGATTGTAGGGCCCAATGAGATGAAAGGATAGTTGGAGTCCACACACATAAGTGAAGAACAAAAGAAGAATGGGCATTATTGTGTAGTTGAGAGTACAGGTCCTAGAATAGGACAGAAAGTGAGTTTGAGTACTGGCTCCACCACTTAGTAGTATTGTGTCTGTGGGCAAAGTTGTGTAAGCTCTTAGCCTCGGTTTCCTCATCAGTAAAATGGGAATGCTAATAGTACCTACCTCAAAGTGTTGTTGTTTATTTTGCTTTGTTTTGTTTAACAGATAGGGTCTTGCTCCATGGTCCAGGCTGGAGCGCAGTGGTGCGATCATAGCTCCCTGCAGCCCCAACCTCCTGGGTTCAAGCAATCCCCCCATCTCAGTCTCCAAAGTAGCTGGGACTACAGTCACATGCCACTGTGCTCAGCTAATTTTTTAATTTTTGTAGAGACAGAGGTTTTGCTTGGTTGCCCAGGCTGGTCTTGAACTCCTGACTTCAAGTGATCCTCCCGTCTTGGCCTCCCAAAGCACTGGATTATAGGTGTGAGCCACCATACCTGGCAGTAAGTATTTTCAAGTGTAATTCAGCCTAAGTTGAAACTGAAAACTGAAAATTAATAAATTTATGTAGCTTTGGAATACCGAAAGTGTCTGGAATGAGATGATAGAGTGGATTTTGCCTTAAGTCTTTACTAAGTTAAAGCAAGCAGATATTTGTAGCTCCTGTGTGTGCAGCTAGACCTTACAGTCATTGTCAGTAATAATATTTAAGGGAAAACTAAAATGGTGCTACCCCTACCCTTTAAAAATATCGATTCTACCACCTGTTAGACCATGATTTTAGCTTAAATTCCCTGAAGGTTTTTTTCACACGTCCACGAGCCTGAGGTCACAGCTTAAACCTCTGTTAACGTCTTCATAACTGGTCAAGTGTAAGCAAAAATGGGTCACAGAACAGATGCCACTATTAAAGTCCCACTTGAGGTTATTCTAAAGTTGAAGTAAGTTTGTTCTGCATAATTGTGGTTCTATTTCTCCACCATGTTCAGCTGCACAGTTGCTGAACTGGGAAGAGAGAAATCAGGCCTTGAGGAAGATGCCGCAGCAGTTTTGCCCTATGCCGGTTTTGACTGTTCCTTATACCAGTATATGGTATGCCCTTATTTAACTTACAACATGAGATTTTTTTGCGAATAAATACATAAATAATAAACAGACAAATGAACAGCCAACTCAGACCCCCAAATTTAGATTAACCAGTTGCTTACTCTGAAAGGGTTATGATTAGGGTGACCATAGAATGTATTATGGTGCACGTGCCAGAGTTGCTCATGTGACCCCGTATCTTTGCAAATTTATCTTGGACTTTGAAATTCCACAAATGAGTCTTAAATTTGAAAATTAATTGCAGTTGAACTAGGTAGTTTTTGTCTTTGCCACCATGTACTGTAGCTTAATCTGATTTGGGGCTCATCTCTTAATCTCTCTGAGATTGATTACTGCTCCCTAAAACTGAGTATCAGTTATCTAATGTGATAATAGAATTTCACGGACTTACCTGACAGTAAATTCACTTAGGGCCCTTGTTTAAAAACTCTTATGCTTGTCGGCAGGGCGCAGTGGCCCACACCTGTAATCCCAGCACTTTGGGAAGCCGAGGTGAGTGGATCACGAGGTCAGGAGATCGAGACCATCCTGACGGTGAAACCCCGTCTCTACTAAAAATACAAAAAAAAAAAAATTAGCCAGACGTGATGATGGGCGCCTGTAGTCCCAGCTACTCAGGAGGCTGAGGCAGGAGAATGGTGTAACCCAGGAGGCGGAGCTTGCAGTGAGCCAAGATCGTGCCACTGCACTCCAGCCTGGGCCACAGAGCGAGACTCTGTCTCAAGAGAAAAAAAAAAATCTCAAGCTTGTCTTCTCTCCTCCCCCACCCTGGGAAATTTTTATTCAGAAAGTCTGAGATACGGTGGTAGAATCCTTGTATAACCCTCCCACTTTCTATCTACTTATCTCTCTTAGATTCCTGTATGCTTAGCAAGCACCCTCCAAGTGATTGTTTTGATCAAACAAGTTTGAGAAATATAACCTATGTGAAGGTGTCTTGGGATGCTGGGTGTCAATTGTGGTAAAGGGTGGCATATTGGAGTCAAACAGGACCTGGTCCTCTTTCCACAGCTTCACTAGCGCCATTGTAACCTTGGGTAAACTACCTGACCTGACCTGTTTCCAGATCTATAAAATAATAGTGTCTACCATATAGTGTTGTTGGCATGATTAAATTAGAGAATGTGAGAAGACCTGTAGCTGCTATAGGTTAAAATCAATAATTCTAAATTAAAAGTCTAAAATTTTAAAAGATTAAAACCTTCTATCCACAAAATCGGTGTTCAGATCTTAACCACACTCATCAGGTAAACATTAGCAGCTACATATTTTAGATTAAGAAATAACACTTTTTTGTAATAGAACCTATGTTCATGTTAGAAACTAAGACGTTACAAAGTATAGAGCAGAAAATAAAGTCAACCAGATTGTCACCACCATTCAGAAATAACCAACATTAGCACATTTCTTTTTACAAATTTGAGACCATGCTTTATATGCTGTTTTTATACCCTAACTTCTTCTGTATAATGGATCATGAGTTATTTTCCTTGTCAATAAATATTTTTTCTAAAATACTGTTTTTGCGACTGCACAACACTATTTTATTAATATGCCATAATTAATTTAGTTGATTCCCTAGTGGTAGAACATTTGTGTATAGTTTTTTCACTTTTATAAATAATGCTATAGTGAATATAGTTTTTCATATATCTTTGACTCTTCTTCCTTGATGATCTTATCCACATCAGTGATTGATCTGTTCCCTGAACACTGATTTTCATACCTGTATCTCCACATCAGACCTCTCACCTGACCACAAGACCCATAATATTCCTTGTTTCTTGAACATCTCTAAGAAGTACCAGAGGCATCTCAGGTAAAGAACTCTATATGCACTGCAGATGCTCTGCCCCCACCCCACCCCCAAGTACACATAGACACCTGTGCCTACCCCGTCCGCAGTTCTGTTAACCGCATCAGGGTCTGTCTTACTTGACGTCGTATTCCCAACCTAGCACAGTGCCTGGCACAGATGTTAGATAGAGTCATAAACACATCAGTCAGTACAGACTCTTACATAATGAAATGATGAGTTATAATCCATACATTTCTTTAAATTTTTATTTGATTTGCCCTATGTAACAGGTACTGTGTTAGGCCTTGGGGATATAATGGTGAATAAAACATACTATTATTCCATTAACAAAATTCATGATAATAGCGTAAGAGTTTCAGTAATAGACTAAAGTCTGATAACATTTCAGCAGAGAGATCAATGAGGGCTGGAATAATCAGATATTTCACAGAGGATATGAGAAGCATGGATAGAATTCCCCTAGGTAAAGCAGGAAAAGGGAGAATATGCCATATGAGGAGATACATCATTAAGATGCTGTAGCATTTGTATTTTCAAAATTGAAAAGTCTATTTCTGGTCTCACATGCTCATGCAGAACCTTATCATTCCCTATTCAAAAGTGGAGCCTTTGTCCCTCCCCTTGTAACTTTGTGGCTGCCTCAACTCATAGAGCATGTGCGGTAGAGACACTGTGAGACTTCTAAGACTAGGCAATAAAAGACAGTAAGTACATAAAGCCAGTTGCCAATATTCTTAATGATGAAAGATTGAATGCTTTGCCCCTAAGATCAGGAACTAGGCAAGGCTGTCCCTTCTCACTACTTGTCTTCAACATTGTGCTGGAAGGTCTAGCCAATGCGAAAAGGGAAGGAAAAGAAATGAGACCTCCACGTTTAAAAGGGAGAAATAAAGCTGTCTTTGTTTATGCACAGGATGATGACCTATGTAGAACATGCCAAAGAATCAATATTAAAGCTCTTAGAGCTAATGGTAAGTTTATCAGGGTCGCAGGATAGAGCAGCACTATATAAAAATCAATTGTATTTTTTTATACTAGCAATCTCAGATGTATCATGCTGAGTTTCTGCGAGCCTCTAGCTATCCTTAACACCTTCCCCTGTATGCTCTAGCAAATTACCCGACCACCTAGCTACAGAGAAACTAGAAATCATTACATAGGAACCACCTCAGCCTGCTCTGCCGAAACTACTAGCCTTGGCACTTAGCTTCTCCTGCCTTCTCATCACAATAGAGGAGACTGGCAGGACCTGCCGTCTGGTCGTAGAACATTACAACACAAACCCATCTCAGAACTTACACATAGGATGTGTGTAATGCTTTTAACCTCACTTTTCTGAGCTAATTTATCCACTTAAGATCTTCGCTTAAGCAACTCATTTGGAGAAGCTTTCCCTTACCTCCCCCTCCCCCACGTTACATAATCTCTTAGCTGCTATATTTCCCCTTTAGATCATTTTTAAACTAAATAATTTGTTGTGTATGATGCTCTTATTATTTCACAATGCTTGAGGTTGCAAAAAAAAAAAAAAGTCTTTTTATCCCTTCCAAAACGAATGTATTTGAAGACCATACTTTGGAAATTGGCAAGGAAGCCAGTTTTAGGCATTTTAGGGACTAACCATTTGTCTCCCTTTAGAAAAAATACAACCAGAGACCATCTTTGCATTCACTATTTAAATATTCCAGCAAACATAAACAAGCCATATACTTTGTTGAAGGAAAATAGCACCACTGAATTTGTCCTCTTTTTTCTTCAATTACCACTTAAAATGTTTTATTTATTGATTTTTATTTTTTTAATTGACCCATAATTGTACATAGTTGCGGGGTACATAGTGATGTTGCAATACATGTAATGTGTAGTGATCATATCAGGGTGATTAGTATATGCATCTCAAACATTTATCATTTCTTTGTGTTGAGAACATTCAGTTTCCTCCTCCTAGATCTTTAAAACTATGTATTACTGCTAACTGTAGTCATCCTACAGTGGTATATAGAACACTAGAACTTTGCCCTCCAGTCTCGTTGTAGTTCTGTATCCTTTAACAAATCTCTTCCTATCCCACTCTTCCTCCCACTCTTCCCAACCCCCAGTATACTCTGTCCTACTGTCTACTTCTATGAGATCAACTTTTTTTTGTTTAAATGGAGTTTCGCTCTTGCTGGAATGCAGTGGTGTGGTCTCGGCTCACTGCAACCTCTGTCTCCCGGGTTTAAGTGATTCTCCTTCGTCAGCCTTCAGAGTAGCTGGGATTACAGGCACCCACCACAACACCCATCAATTTTTGTATTTTTTAGTGGAGATGGAGTTTCACCATATTGGTCAGGCTGGTCTTGAACTCCTTACCTCAGGTGATCAGTCCGCCTCGGCCTCCCAAAGTGCTGGGATTATAGGCGTGAGCCACTGCGCCCAGCTGAGATAAACTTTTTTTTAGCTTCCACATATCAGTGAGAATATTGAGTGTTTAACTTTTGATTCTTGGCTTGATTTCACTTAGCATAATGTCCTCCAGTTCCATCCATGTTGCTATTAATGACAGGATTTCATTTTTTTAATGGCTGAATGGTATTCCACTGTATGCATGTACCACATTTTCATTATCTGTTCTTCATCTGTCGTTGGACCCTTAGGTTGATTCCATGTCTTGGCTGTTGTGAATAGTGCTGCAGTAAGTGTCCTGGGGAGATGCAGATGCCTCTTTGATATATTGATTGTTTTTTCCTTTGGATGAATGCCCTGTAGTGGGGTTGCTGGATCATACGGTAATTCTATTTTTAGTTTTGTGAGGAACTCCAAACTGTTGTCCATAGTAGTATATGTTCTAGTTTACATTCTCACCAGCAGTGTATTAGAGTTCCTTTCCTGACCGGTGCAGTGGCTCACGAGTGTAATCCCAGCACTTTGGGAGGCTGAGGTGAGAGGATTGCTTGAGTTTAGGAATTTGAAATCAACCTGGACAACATAGCAAGACCTCATCTCTATTAAAAATCAAAAAATTAGCCAGGCCTGGTGGTGCACATCCATAGTCCCAGCCAGTTGGGAGGTTGAGCAAGAGGACTACCTGAGCCCGGGAAGTTGAGGATTCCGTGAGCTCTGGCCACGCCCCTGCACTCTAGCCCGGGCAGCAGAGCAAGACCCTGTCTCAGAAAAGAGTTCCTTGTCTCTGCATCCTTGCGAGAGTTTATTTTTTGTCTTTTTGATAATAGCCATCCTAGCTGGGATGAGACGATACCTCATTATAGTTTTGATTTGCATTTCCCTGATGATCAGTGATGTTGAGCTTTTTTTTTTTTTTTTCCCATGTGTTTATTGGTCATTTTGTATGTGTTCTTTTTTGAAGTGTCTATTCAGGCTCTTTGCCCGTTTTTCGTTGAAGTATTTTGTGATTTTTTTGCTGTTGAGATGTTTGCACTTGTACATTCTAGATGTGAATCCCCTGTCAGATGAATAGTTTTGCAGATATTTTCTCCCATTCTATAGGTTGTCTTTTTACCCTTGTTTGTTTCCTTTGCTGTACAGAAGCATTTTCATTTGGTATCATCTCACTATTTTTTGCTTTTGTTGCCTGTGCTTTTGAGGTCTTATTCATAAAATCGTTTCCCAAACCAATGTCCTGAGGTATTTCACCTGTTCTCTTGTAGTGGTTTTGTGGTGTCAGGTCTTACGTTTAGGTCTTTGATCCATTTTGAGTTGGTTTTTATATAAGGTGAGAGGGTCAGGTCCAGTGTCATTCTTCTGCATGTGGGTATCTAGCTTTCCCACTACCATTTATTGAAGAGACTGTTCTTTCCCCAACTTAGGTTCTTGGTACTTTTAACTAAAATCAGTTGGCTGTAGATACATCATGTATTTCTAGGTTCTCTGTTCTGTTGATCTGTGTTTCTGTTTTTATGCCATACCATGCTGTTTTTTGGTGACTACAGCTTTGTAGTGTATTTGGAAGTCTGGTAGTTTGATGCCTCCAGCTTTGTTCCTTTTGCTGAGGATTGTTGTGGCTACTTAGGGTCTTTTATGGTTCCGTAGAAGTTTTAGGATTTTTTTTTCTACTTCGTGAAGAGTGTCGTTGTTACTTTGATAAGGATTACATTGGATCTGTTGATTGCTTTGGGTAGTGTGGTCCTTTTAACAATATTAATTCTCTGATCCACGAGCAGGGGGTGTTTTTCCATTTGTCTGTATCCTCCTCAGTTTCTTTCATCAGTGTTTTGTAGTTATTTTTGTGAAGGTTTTCACCTCGTCAGTTAAATTTATTCCCAGTTGTTTTGTGTGTGTGTGTGTGTGTGTGTGTGTGTTTGTACCTATTGCAAATGGGATTCCCTTCTTGATTTCTTAGTTCTTTGCTTGCATATAGAAAATGCTACTGATTTTTCTATGTTGATTTTATATCTGCAACTTTACTGGATTCATTTATTCTAAGAGTTTTTTTGGTAGAGTCTTTAGGTTTTTCTGTATATAAGATCATGTTGTCTGCAAATAGGAACAGTTTGACTTCTTCCTTTCCAATTTGGATGCCCTTTATTTTTCTTTGTCTTGCCTAATTTCTCTGACTAGGACTCCAGTTCTATGTTGAATAGAAGGGGTGAGAGTGAGCATCCTTGTCTCATTTCAGTTCTTAGAAGAAAAGCTGAGAGCTTTTAGTATGATGTTAGCTGTGGCACTTACCACTTTTATTAGTGATATGAGGAAGGTTAGTTTTGCTAATGCATCATTTTCTGCCTTGGTTTCCATTATAGCTGTGACTGAATAAAAGCATTTATTAGAGTATAATCAGCTCTGTCTTAGGTTGATTCTAATATTGATATCAAGTTGTCACATATATTTATGAAAAAGTTATAAAATGAAGGAAATATGTCTATTGTCTAACTTTTATGTATTAGAAGACTACTGACCTCTACAAAATGAAATTAAGTTATATAGTACTGGTATTGTTTTTGTAATTATGTTTATCAAATAACTTTATTTTGGCCAGAGGCAGATTTATTTGATCTGTAAGAACACTTAATGTGTATAAATGCAGGTTTACTATTTTAAGTATTAGAAGGTCTGCTTACCTATAACAGGATATGCTGTATCTGGATTTTACTTCATAAATCCTTTGTAAACAGTGAAAACCACATGGTGGAATCTCTACTATAGGTGGAATCCTTTTAAAACATTTTACTTCCTGAGCCAAAATTCTGTCCTGGTGCTTCAAGATCTATGCCGCCTCCTGCAAAAAAAAAACAAAAAACAAAAAACAAACCAATGTGTTTTTCTTGTCTTCATATTCATACAATGAAACATTACAACCTCAAGTCTAGATCTATCTTTTTTCCTGTGTTTTGCCCCATTCTGTTATTTTCATACATAAGTGTGTGAATACATATAAAATAGCTGTGAAAATAATGCGACTGAATTTTTTGTGTGAATGTGGAAATAAAGAGAGACAGGAGTGCCCCCCTACGCCACATTGAAAAAAACAAACTGAAACAAAAACAGAAGGAAAAATTAGATTTGCCAGATGGGTTTTATCCTTAAATAGAAAAATATTGTCCAGAAATACTTAGGGGTATGTAATACGGCCTTGCCTTGTTACTGCTGTCAGGAGAAATGAGGTCATAGCTCCTGCTGTGCAGGTCAGACCACGGACCTCTTATTGTGCTGCTCAGCCTGTGAACAAGTAGCATAGAGGAAGCAGCCTGGGTGGGACGACTGTCTACCAAGAAACCCTACAGAGTGTTCTGGATCTGAAACACCGCAGCTTCTCATAATGCTCAGTGAAAGGTGCATTAACTGAAGAGAAAGAGGAAGCAGGAGAGAACCGGGTTCACTCCTAGTATCTCTGCCTTGTCTTTTTTTTTTTTAATCTAAAAATGAATTTTTTGTAAGAGAATAGTAGCTTCTAATTATTTATTCCATTTGAATTAAAAAAATTTGAAAAGATGTTTTTACAACTTAAACTACATTAAGTATCTGGTTTTCTCATTTTTTGATGATCAAATATTTATATACGTATCAAATAGAACTTGTAATCTACATGAAATAATGAAAAGCAGCAAAACTGCCTCTATAATCGTACCATGCATAATTATTCAGTTTTGTTAAGTGTTGAAAGTAGGCCGCAGGTTCTTTTTACTACTATCATGGAATTCAGAGAGTCTAACACCTGTTTTTGAAAAATCTATATGAGATATGAAAATAAATCCTTCAATGCCCATATCGTTACCTAATTCCTCTTGCCAATTTGTTGTACATGTAAAGTGGGGATATAATAATTTATCCAAAAGACAGGGACCTGGATGAGAAGACATTGTGAAATCTTTTCTGATTTGTTTATTCAACAAATATTTAAATGTTTAGCACTGACCGACCTGCATAAAAGTAAGACAGGTATGAAATCTGCCTCCATAGATTTTATAATTTACTTTTCATCTGTAATTCTGGTGTTATATTATTCAGTTAGTTCATGGCTTTATTGTGGTATTTCATTCACACAGTATTCAATTTTATTGGCTTAGCTGTTTGGCAGCCAGACTTCTAGCTGGAGGGAAGCAAACATTACCTTCTTTACTCACTCAGTTTCAAGTAGAAGGATTGTTTTTTTTAAACGATTCTTGAAAGACCAAAAAGGAATCTAGCCTTCAAACAGATAACACCCCTTAGAAATAATCTGATTTCTAAGAAACTCTTAGACACCATCCATTTTGCTACCCTAAACTCTTGGTCCTCTTCTGCCTTCAAAATGTTAATCATTGCTTTCTAGAATACTTTAAGTTGGATGTAAGGATTAATCCCCTTTTTAAAAACAGATAAAATTGTCAAAAAATAAAAGGGCATATGGTAATGAATATTTGTGGCATAACTTTAGGAAAAGCAGAGAAATAATGATCAGTTTATTTTTTAAGTTAATTGACTAAAGATAAGTAAATACATGTATTACACAGTTTTTTGGAGTTCATTACCAGCATTATAGGACTGTATATTATATACACATTCACTCACTTAGATTTGTATAATACATGGTAATTTTTGTCTGTTTGATTATCTGATACTATAACACCACCTAACAGTAGAATCTGGGGCTCTTTGGCTGGGACATAATAGTTTCTCCAGTGAATAAAAATTACCCCAAAATATCAACACCTAAGCTTACGAACATAGTCATAGATGTTTCTAAAAAGTACGTAGTCATATTCACAACTAATGTTTTGATTAATAATGTAAAAATAAAATCCTGACAGTTTACTAATACCAAATAATAGAATTTGCCCTTGTAGATTAATCGTCCAAATTAAACAACCCAAACTACAGAAAAGGCACATCTAAAAGCACTCTTTTTTAATGTGCCACCTGAATTTTCACAGACCATGTAATTGTACTGAAGGAACTTCATAGACAAGATAATTTTGAGAGCAGTAAGTAAAGTTAGTGCTGTATATTGCTTACGTAAGAGACAAAAATAAAACATTTTTCAGTTTTGTTCTAGATGTTTAAAATGACTTGAGGCTATCATCAGAATAAGTCCTAAAAAAAAAACAATGTAATGGCTTTAGAATTATGGTGGATATTAGGAAAATGATGTAGGCAGTAAAGAGGGTGGCTGAAAATCTGGAAGAATTTTGAATCTCTGTTATCCAATAGGAAATTATTAAAAGTTAACTACTTTAGAATGGATGGTTATGTTGGCTAGACTTTTACATTTGACTGGAGAGTTACAAGCCTAAGAGGTCTTTCCAGAGTTCAAAAAAAGGAAGCTTTCTAAATCATGAGTGTTTTTTCCTAAATCAATGAAAGTAAAAAGAGAGTGATTTTAATAATCACGTGAAGAAATTATGTTTGATGAGAATTAATAATATGATTCAGACAACTAGGATAACTCATAGATGTTATATACGATTTCATATGTATGAAATAGGGTGAGTGAAATTGAAAATGGATCTTGTATAAAACTATAGTGTCTTTGTGTTTAGTCTTAGAATTCTCTGACTCATAATTATGGCTTAAGAATATTAGCTAACATCACAAGCCTTTGCTTTTTAAATAAATATTTAGTTGTTTGTTTTGTCTTTTAAATAATTTTCTTTCTTAGTGCAAGCTGAATTTTACCAAAGAATACGGATACTAAATAATGTTTCTTCTTTGTTGTAGGTAAAACTTCAGTCAGGAAGCTGACAAAAAAGGTAAGCAACATGTGGGGGGGGGGCGGGGTTTGTTTTTGGTAAGATAGAAAATGAACTTTTGGCCGGTAGGGTGGCTCATGCCTGTAATCCCAGTACTTTGGGAGGCCAAGGCGGGCGGATTGCGAGGTCAGGAGATCACCATCCTCCTGGCTAACAGGGTGAAACCTTCTCTCTACTAAAAATACACACAAAAAAATTAGCTGGGCGTGGAGGCGGGCGTCTGTAGTCCCAGCTACAAAGGAAATGGACTTTTAGAAGTTAAATTTTAATATGTGTATTCAAAGGACATCGAGGATACACTGTCAGGAATCCAAACAGCTGGCTGTGGATCAACTTTTTTCAGAGACCTTGGCGATAAAGGTAATTTTGATTTCTGTTAAATTTTCAGTTATGTGTTTAACTGAAGTATTATTAAGGAATTAAGGTATGAGATTTGCACCATGTTATTTAATAGGTGTTTTTAAAATATAATAACATAGTAAGTAGGAGGTAACTTTGTCAAAGTCTTTGAGCAATTACAGATAAATTATTAAACCATCAATGTTAATTAAAGCCTGGAGAGGGTATGAGGTAGAGTATCTAAAATAAAACATGAGAAGCCTGCAAGGGCATCCAGAGGAGCACCACCACTTAAGGGAGGGGACGGAGAGAGATGGTGGCAGAGTCGTCAGAGAGGCGGAGGAACGCCAGGGAAGTGTTACCACAGAAGCCAAGCAGAGAAAGTGTTAAAAGAAAAAAGGAACGTATCAAATGTGAAAACCAAGTAAACTTAGGGAGTTGAGTGAGCTAAGGACTGAGAAGTATCCGCTGTATTTAGCAGCTGGAAGTGTTTGACATTTTAACAAGTACAGTGGTGCTTTGTTATCCACGGGGTATTGGTTCCAGGGCCCCCCTTGGATACCAAAATCCGAGAATGCTCAAGACTCTCATATAAAATGGCATCATATTTGTGTATAGCCTACAAACATCCTCCCATGTAGTTCAAATCGTCTCTAGATTACTTATAATACATAATACAATGTAAATGCTATGTATATAGTTGTTATATTCTGTAACTCTGTTGTTTTTTTATTTGTAGTGGTGTGGGTTGTTTTGGTTTTTTTTTTTTTTTTTTTGAGACAAGGTCTTGCTCTGTTGCTGGGTTGGAGTGCAGTGGCACAGTCATAGCTCACGACAGCGTCAAACTCTGGGGCTCAAGCAATCCTTCTGCTGCAGCCTGCTGGGACGACAGGTGTGCACCACCATACATGGCTAATTTTTTTGAATTTTAGTATAGACGGGGATCTCACTATGTTGCTCAGGCTGGCCTCAAACTCCTGGACTCAAGCAGTCCTCCTGACTTGGCCATTGAAAGTGATGGGATTACAGGCATGAGCCACCACACCAGACCTATTAATATTTTTGATCCATGGTTGGTTGAATGCATGGATGTGGAGGGCCAACTACTATACAGGTCAGTGATGGGATGAGATCTAAAGCCAAGTTGCAGAACACTGAGAAGTGATGGGAGATACGAGAAAAGTAAACACAGACCTCTTGAGAGACGTGGTCATGAGCAGAGGAGTTAGAGGGTAGTAGCTAAGGATAGAGAAAAAAGGCCAAGAGAATATTGGTTTATTGTAGGTGGTGAACATGTTTCTTGTTGATGAGAAGGAGAGGTGGAAAATACAAAGGAAGTATGAATAGGACAAAATCCTGGAAAATAGGAAAGAAGGGATTATCTTCAGAACAGGAGTGGAAGGATCAGCATTCCACAGCGAGGATGTCTTTCCCATTGTATCAGGAGAAAAGGATGAACAAATGAGCATTTTATGCAGACATTTGCAAATTACTGGCAAGCAAATGAGGGCGGTGTTTTGGAGTAGCCTCGATTTTCTTTATAAAATAGGATTTAGGGCCCGGTGCAGTGGCTCACACCTGTAATCCCAGCACTTTGGGAGGCCAGAGTTCGAGACCAGCCTGGCCAACATGGTGAAACCCTGTCTCTACTAAAAACACAAAAAATTAGCCAGGCGTGGTGGCAGGTGCCCGTAATCCCAGCTACTCAGGAGGCTGAGGCAGGAGAATCGCTTGAACCTGGGAGGCAGAGGTTGCAGTGAGCTGAGATTGTGCCACTGCACTCCAGCCTGCGCAACAAGAGTGAAACTCCATCTCAAAAAAAAAAAAAAAAAATTGGATATAGTAGGGCTGAGCTTTATGGAGAAAGAAGGTTTGAAGTAGCTTCTGGGATATGGAAAAAGAACTGTTGAGAGAAACAGAAGGACTTCTGGGAATCCTTCAAGGACTAGAAGAGAACATACATTATGAAAGAATAGAGTCATTGATCAGTGTAGTTGCAGAATAGAATAGATGGACAGTTAGGATTTGCTAGGCAGAGGAATGGAGGAAGTCATGGCCTAGGGAGTTAACAATGTTAGGAGCAAGAGAGGTTTTAACTAATGAGCCATGGAGTCTAAGCAGAGACAATAGAGAAGAAAGTAAAATAGGAAAAAAAATTTAAAAAGAAAGTAGGAAAGTCAAGAGGGGAAAAAAAAAAAATCCCATTTCATGATAAACTCCAGGAACAGGAAAAAAGCCTGGAGAGAAGGCTGCCAGTGAGGTTGAAAACAGATGTGGTGAGTATCCAAGAGCAGAAAGGAACCATGGTCGTAGAGTAGGTGTCTGAATTTACAGTTTCTAAGCTGAAGCACTTGTAGGTGATTTCAGGGTTCAGGGAGTGATCGTAGAAATAGATATTTAAAATAGAAGTAGTTGGCATAGTTAATTTAGTGAAAGTTATCAAGGACCTGAGAGATGGACCACTCTATTTTATAAGTGTAGAAAAAGTGTTCACCTGAAGTAGGTGATAAATTAATTATTCTTTCCTGTTATCTAAAGAAGGAATTGGAGAATTAAGAAACAAATGTGATTTCTAAATCAGTGGTTTATAACCTTTCATTGAATGCAGCAGAGCTTTTATAGTTATCTCAAGAGATTTACAACATTCTCAAATCAACATTAATTTTACAGCTGAGTGCATTGGCTCACACCTGTAATCCCAGCACTTTGAGAGGCCAAAGCAAGAGGATAGCTTGAGCCCAGGAGTTCAAGACCAGTCTGGGCAGTGTAGCAAGTCTCCATCTCTACAAACAATATAGAAGAAAAATTAGCCAGGTGTGGTGATGCACACCTGTAGTCCCAGCTACTTGGGAGGGTGAGGTGAGAGGATCGCTTGAGCTCTGGAGGTTGAGGTTGCAATTGCAGTGAGCTGTGTGTGGTCACGTGGGCAACAGAGCAAGACCGTGTCTCCAAAAAAAAAATTAGTTTCAAATTGAGAATAAGTTTATCACATAACACTCCATGGAAAAGAAAAATATGACAAAGGTATAATAACTCCATAAAATCAATATTAATCATTTATTATTTATTTTTGATAAATATCTATTTCTGCACATTCCTCAGTGTATCAATATTTAGTAGACTTTCATTATATTCTACGAGTATTAGTCCCTTATACTAAACTGTCTACTTATCTTTACACCCACTTCACCCCACCCCTTACCAATTCCTTCCAGTCCTAGCACCAGAACATCCCTATATACTTTGAGGTTAACAAGCTCCTAAATTTTTTATAGTGGGAATTTACTGGAATGTAGTATATGGCTAGTGAACAAAAGTGCATGTTTTGAAGTTGACAGACTTAAATTCAAATTTTTCCTAGTTTTATTACCTGAGGAAATTACTTAATCTCTTTCATCCTCACTTTCATCACCTTTTAAAATAAGATAATAATGCCTTCCTTATGGGATTGTTGAAAGAATTTAATAAAATAAGATGTTTTAAACATTTATGGTATCTGGTATGTAGCCTTAAAAAATATTAAGAACATGGGTTTTAAGCCTGGTTTAGATTCCTAGCTCTATTAGTTACCTGTGTAACCTTGGGCAAGTTGGTTTTAGTTTTCTTACTATGTGTCTGGTACATTTTAAGTTTATAATTGGTAATACTGCTATATGTTTTTTGTAAGATTTAATATTAACTGGGCCTTAGCCTCTTGTTAATGAGTTTGTAAATAAATGCTATTTTAAAAATCAAAGTTAATAAATATCTTGTAAGGTTTTACTTTAGGAAATTACTAATTTGGCATTTTAAAGTAGATTTTAAGCAAAATGTTTAAAGTTCAAGTACCAATATTTAGATCAGAGCTTTTTCCATGATGTAGACTTTTCTGGAAGCATTTTGAGATTTTTAAGAAAGATGTTTACCAGTTGCAAAAACTCAGATAATCTCTGTGGATATAAACTGAACTATCTTATGATTATGTGATGTGTTTTTCCTGAAATAAGGAAGGCTGAGGAGGGTTCTATAATAATTTTGACCTAAAGGCAGAATATGAGAACCAGAGTAGCTTTTGTGTAAAACTCTCCATAAATATAATGTGATTTTAGAAATTCTATTAAAAACTGTTTTCAAGAAAAATGCATAAAATAAAAACTGAAAAGAGAAAATTTAAATCATCTTAAGAAAAAAAATTAAGAGATAAGAGATTAATCTTTAAAAACTGAAAAGAGAAATTCATTTCAAGACCTTAGAAGCATACTGTGCTTCTGAAAAGAAGTACCCGTGCAGCTTCATCACTGCATTCATGTTCCAGACTTCTGGTAGTGCCTCAAGTGCTGCCTATGACCTTTATATGGAATACTATACTCCTGCTACCTACTAAACAGCTTCCCACTTCTCAGCTCCCCTACTCTACGAAGTCATCTGTGAAACTAGTAAACAGAGTCTTATGCTTTCTCATTTTTTATATTTTGTTATACTGTACTCTCTGGTTTCTAATCTTTCTTAATTAAACCATAAGTTCTCAAAGTGGAAAAATATGTGTGGTTATTTTTATATCCCCAATTGCTTGGTATGTTGTCTAAAAACATTCTCTGACACATAATAGATGCTCATCTAAAGTTAACTACATGCTAATTACAAATTATCCTGATCTATTTCAGTGAGTCCCTTGAGTATTTTTGCTATATAGTTTTAGCCTTTCCGTGTATTGAAAGTATGAAGACTACATGTTTTTTAAAATATTTCTCAGTTAAAACTTTCAATAATTTATGTTGGTCTTCTTCCCAATTAGTATTAATTGGGGCCAGGCATGGTGGCTCATGCCTGTAACCCCAGCACTTTGGGAGGCCAAGGCAGGAGGATCACTTGAGCCCAGAAGTTCAAGACCAACCTAGGCAACATAGGGAGACCCCGTCTCCACAACAAATATAAACATTAGCTGCACATGGTGGCTCACGCCTGTAATACCCTCTACTTGGGAGGCTGAGGTAGGAGAGAATCACTTGATCCTAAGAAGTTGGCTTCAGTGAACCATGATTGTACCGCTATAATCCAGCCTGGGCAACAGAGTAAGACCTTGTCTCAAAAAAAAGAAAAGGAACAGAAAATATTTAAAAATTTAAAAAGGATTAATTGGTATTATTTTGTCAACAAAATTAGATCCATTTTGTAGTACTGCTTTCATACATTTTAGAAATAATGCATCAACTCTTTTTTTTTTTTTGAGACAGAGTCTGATGCCCAGGCTAGAGTGCAGTGGCGCGATCTCAGCTCACTGCAACCTCCGCCTCCCGGGTTCAAGTAATTTTCATGCCTCAGCCTCCTCTTTATCAAATATCTGAATAAAAACATGAAATTATCTAATTTTTATTTCTTCTTTATCAAAATACTTCATTTGGATATGAATTATTTCTAAGATATACTAGAAGAAAATTCTGCCTCCTAATGAGCAGTGTTTTGTCAGCTTAATAGTTAATGACTTGCAACTGTAGTAGGATATTTTTTCTTTTCCCAAGCTAGATATTTTTTTTTAAATTAGGTCTATTTCATGTATTACCATATTTAATGTGGTATACAGTTATTTCAAAGTGTATTAGTCACAAAATGCAGTCACTTAATTGAAGAAAAATCTGATTGTGGCAGTATTAAACACAAATAGAATTTTTAAAAATTGCACTGCCTTACTATTGATTACAAAAATATATATCTAAAATCATTCTATACTCAGAATCATAAAGATAATTATTAAAATTAATTGAATTCGTTATGAAGTATATCCTATACACCGTGGAATTTAATAAACTTTTTAAGGCATTTTTTTCTTTACGTAAAGGGAAAAAAGAACTCACCTCCAAATCTGCTGTTGCTTCTGCCTCTTACAGCTGCATCTATCTTGTCTGTCTGCGCTCTCTTTATGGAAGATCTAGTCCTTGCACCATCAGCCCATGTCTCTGTATTCACTCTAGGCCTCTTTTCTTGCCCTTTCAAGACTTTTCTACTTTGATATTTTTCCCTATTTTACTACATCACCAGTCTGTTTCTCTCTACCTTATTCATACCTTATGTAAACTTAAAAGTGTGTCCCATTTTTTAGGGGAAAACATTTTTCCTTTACCCCCATATCTCCCCAGTGTGTTGTGTTCACTTCCTAACCTCTCATTCGTTCTTCCACTCATTTCAGCCTGGTACCCACCCCACCGTGGACGCTTTTGTCATGATCACCAGTGAACTCGTTGGTTCAATGAGGACATTTTGTAGTCCCAGCTTACATGACCCTGGCAGTATTTGATCTATAATCTACATCAGAACAGCCCCTCGTTTTGGCTTCTGTGACCCCAGACTTTGTTGTGTTGCTTTTCTCTCCGTCCTAGTTGTTTCCTCTCTGTCTCTTTTGACAAAATTCAACAAGAACCACCTAAGCTGGGGAAGCAAATAATTAGATCATTCTAGTGGGGTGAGTTTGAAGGAAGGGGCCCACTGGTCAGTCCTGAAAGAGCACTGAGAGATTCTCTGTCTCGTGGGAGATAGTGAAGATTTGAATGAGATTTAACAAACTTTGGAGAAAATTGGGAGAGTACTTGGCAAATGAAAAGTAATTTTTTTGTATTGACAAGTAATATTTTTGAGGCATAAGTATGAAAAGAGTTGGAATTTCAAAGAGCAGTAAGCAAACATTTTATTTTCTTGGTATGAAGAAGATAGCAGATTGTAGTCGAGATTATCTGAAATGGGTTAATGGAAGTTTTGAAAGTGACAATGAGATTTGAAGACAAGGTAGAAAGTTATTGCAGTTTAATTACAGTTTTGATTCTTCAGATAGAAGGAAAACCTGCAGATGTTCTTTAGTCTCTTCCTGAAATTGAGATCAGTGTTCTCTTCATTCAGCCTCTACGTACAGGGGCAAGAGTTGTGGAGCAGTTTTTCATATTGGCAGAGGAAGACTTGGGAGGGCTGTTCATCCCTCCTGCCAGTCTGCATCAGAGAATCCTGTTAGATTGTAGTCACATCTGGAAGTCAGGGTTCTGGTCTCCAGAAGGATTGTAGTATTTCTTTACCAACTTTGCTGCTTCTGTGCCATAAGAAAGAAAACATAGGTACTTGTTTTCAGAGGATACTGAGAAAGAATATCAGTAACTTCTTTTTTTGTTTGTTTTTGTTTTTAGATACAACTATAATTTTATTACAAAACCATTCTTTTGGCATTAGTTGGTTACAGTGATAGCAAGATAATGTGAGTGTGCAGACCAGCTCTGATGGAACCACTATATTCCCTGCTTACTGAACCAAACTTCAGCTACCTCATATCCATTACATACAAATGACCTGCAGTTATTACTGCTACAAATCTTGACGTGTGTACCACTGAGGGAGGAGTTGATGCTAAGGGATTAGATTACATGTTGATAAGACTACAAAAGTTCCCTTATGGGACTTTTTCTTCCTCCTCCCATCCAATGACTTTGCTTTAGAAGAATCACATTACTTAGAGCTAGTCTGAGTAGCAGCAGCACCCAAGGAGCATCAGTTCTTGTTAAAAAGCAACACCTGTGTGATGCACTTTTACACCACAGGCAAAGGGAAGGATCACTCTCGTTTTAAACTCCTGCAGAGTCCCTTAATAAAAAATAAAAGCATTCCATCAAGTTCTTCTGGATGGTGTTATTGCTGTACATTTGTTGGTGAGTCATTTTCTATGCTGTGTTTGCTTTGAGGGGATCTCCCAGTATATCTCCAATATTCCTTTTTTATAGGGTCCTTTTCTTGAGCTAGGATTTCACGTAACTCTAATGCTTTATTAAGAATGTTTTCCTTATTGTCACACTGGCTTTCTAGCATGTCTTCATAGATAGCCACAAGAAAGGCAATTAGGTAGGGGGAACTATGACTTGGTTGTAAATCAAGTAATTGACCTAACAGGATATTTGGAAAGACCTCGATCCTGCAAAATCCCTTTCAAATAGTTCCATGCACTTTCATTGTGTGGTACTAGTTTAATCATTTCCAGAGTGTGTATTTGTCACGATAAATGACCTGGACCACGGGATTGGGGCCATCATTCTGCAGTACTGAATCTGTATCAGCCCATTCTGCTCTGTCGCTGTACAGGACGTCAGAGGGCGAGTCCAGGCTCTGAAACGCGTCCATGGGGGACACCACGGCTTCCCTGGCCTCGGCCGCCATCTCTTCCTTGTGCTGCAGCTGGGACAGGGGCCGCTCTGGCTGCCCGGGCTCGCCACCTTGCACAGCCTCCCCGACCCCCTCAGTGGCCGCCCCAGCAACCTCTTTTTATTTTTATTTTTGATGATGCATTTTTTTGAGACGGAGTTCGCCTGTCGCCAGGCTGGAGGCAGTGCATCCTCAGCTCACTTCAAGCTCCACTCCGGATTTCGCCATTTCTCTCCTGCCTCCCCAGCCTCCCTTGTTATTGACCGCATCACGCCCGGCTAGTTTTTTTTTATTTTTTAGTGGAGACGGTTTCACTGTGGTTAGCTTGTGATGGTCTCTGGACTTCCTGACCTCAGGATCCACTCCATCTCGGCCTCCCAAAGTGCTGGGATTACAGGCTTGAGCCACTGCGCCCGGCCTTATTTTTATTTTTTTAACTTTCAGAGAGAGAGACGTAGATAATCTAACTATCAAGGAGATAAATTCATCAGCCTGCACACACATTTTTCTCGTTAGATAGTTTTCTTTCTTTGTTATTTACATAGCTGGAGTACTTTTTATGTTCTTAGAATGAACAAGAGCATTAATCATATATTTCCAGGCTTTTTTTTTTTTTTTTTTTGAAGGAGATTAAGACCCAGTATTTCCTATGACTGGGAGAAAGACCTTAGTGATGAACTGTCAGGAAAATAAATAGGAAGGATTTTCCCCCTTAGGCAAAGTCCATGAAGATGTTCATGCGATAAATAGAGGGATGAGCATGATGAGAGGGGAAGGGATGAGGGAAGGAGGCTTTAAAAGGAACCAGAAGCAGTAAATGGCTGATAGAGATAGAGAATATAGGATAGAGATAGAGATATATAGATAGAGAATAGATAGGATAGAGAATATGGATAGCGTTCATTACAAAGTCAAAGATAAGTTTTTAAAATGTACATGCAGTGGCTGTGGGAGGAAAATCAGCTTACATTCCTACATTCATAAAGGACTGGCAGGGAAATCAGGACTGTAAGATGTAGCTTAAGGATGACAAGAAAATTAAGCAATTCGCAGGTAAAAGATGAGGCAGAACTGGAGAGTTACAGAATTAGGAAGAGTTGGAAGTATCATGAAAGGCAAGGTGTAAGATCTGCTTTCTCACCATTCATCTGAATGCTGGCCACCCTTAACTTAGACTCTGAGACCCCACTCTGGTTGGGGTCTCAACCCTGATCCTTCCCCTTCTCCATCCCCCCAACACATCTACTGTACCACATTCTAGCTGGAAGAAGAGTGTCCCTAATTGTGAGAAGCCTTCACAGGCTGAATATATAGAGAGTCTCCCAGCTCCTGTGTAGCTTGTGGTTTATGAGCTGCTTATTACTTCATCTGTAAAATAGAGATGATAATATCTACTTCAAGGTTACAGTGACTTACGTGAAACTTCTGACACAGTGCCTGAGATCGTGTCAACAAAAGATCTCTTATTAGGCAAATCTTTGTGTCAGAAGTCCTCTTGATTTCTCTGAAACCACACTGTCCTAGTCTCTCTGTCATTGACCTTCTTCCACCTCCCGCCTATTAAACATTGGCACTTCGTAGAATTTTGTCCTTCACTTACTACTCTTCTTCAGCCTCCTTGGTTTTAGCGTTCATGAGGTGACTCCCAAATCTCTTTCAGTGCCTCTGGCCCAGGCTACGCTCCTGAGCCTCAGCCGTTTATGTATATACAAACCAGCTGCCAGAGACCTGCTTTTGGATCTCCCTCAGTTACCTTGGATTCAGAATATGCCAAACTGCACTCACCATCTTCCCCCTAAACCAACACTTCCTGTATTCTTGATCTCATTTGGTAATAACAGCTTTCATCCAACTCACCCAAACCCAAGAAATAGCTTAGACCCCTTTCTCTCTCTCTTTGCCTGTCCCACCCTTCATATTCAATCAAACACAAAGTCTTTCCAATTTTACCTAAGGATTTATCGAATTCATCTTCTCTTCTCCCTACCTCTAGAGAATAGGAAACAGATCAAGTGACTTTGTCACTTAATAAATAAAATCTAACTTCCTTAGTTTGGTGTGTATAAGCCCTTTGTGGCCTGCGCCCTGCACAAGCTTCCCTGCTGTCCTCTCGTGCCATTCTACACAGTGTGCCATGTCTGATCACGCTTTCATGCTTTTGCACACACTGTTCTCTTTGCCTGTGCCGTTCTCTGTCTTCCCTCTACTCTCTGACTCACCACCTTCTCCCAGCCTTCTGCTCATTGGAGATTTAGCCCAAGTTTCACTTCTTATGGGAGTCGTTTTTAACTTCTTTAGTAGAAAGAATTGTTTCCTCCCCTGCATTCTCATCATTCTTTATATATTCTTTCTCATCACATTTTATTATAATTGCTTGTTTATGTGTCATCTGCTAACTTCTTAGAATATAAATTCCTTGAGGGAAAAGGCCTTTTCCTTGTAAGCTTGTGAGGTCTAAGCACGATAGTTAGCACATGGTATATGTTTAATAAATTGTTTTTGACTAAACAAACAGAAAACAGTAGAATTGTTTATTAAATTGTGAGGAAGCCCAGTACAGTGGAAGGGCTGAGACTTTTGTATATCTTGTCTATAATGTTGATTGTGATCTGATACTATAGGAAAAAAGTGTTTATTAGTGCAATAGGGAAACATCTTGAGGAAAGACTACAGTTACTTTTTAGTTCTCTGAAATACATGAGTTGACATGTACATTTCTAACTTAAAGAAAAAAACACTAATGTAAATATTTATTTTATAAGAGATTCAGAAGATACACTTTTTAAAGGTATCCTTCACTGTTGCTGTTAATAGTGGTTTGAAGAAAAACAATGTAAAACTTAGTTAAACTTGGGACCCTTTGAAATATTCCATTTTAACACATATAAGAACTATCAAAATTTATACTCTATCATAACTAGCAAAAGGTAGTACATTCTTAAAATAAGAAAATAATTTACCAACGTGTATTATTATAAGGAAGAATAAGTTGTAAATTATTATATATATATTTTAAACTGAGCATAATTTTAATACCATCCTCAAAAATATACTGAATATAAATTATGAGATATGTTGTAAGATATAAATACATTTTTACAATAGATGGGATAATCCAATCTCTTTGGAAAACAGGATTCACAAAATTGTACTTAACAGCAGATCATATTTTAGAATGGTTCCATCTTAATATTTCTAGATGAACACTGTTTGACAGAATTTATTCATCTGAGGTGTGATGATTGGGCTTTCACACTCATGAGTGAGATGCGCCTCCCTCAAACCTTGTTACAAGGACAACACATTGGTTGTCTGACGTGAAGAGGGGAAAAATCAGAACTTACTCGTTTCTTCTAGTGCCCCTCTTAAGAGATTCTTTAACAAACTTTTGAACATAAATTATTTAAAATACTGTCCTAATACAGTTTTGAATCATTGCCATTTAACAGCATTTACTTTGCAGTTAGATATAACAAATATATATTAAGCTGTTTCTCCTGTCAATATTCTCGTGTGTCAGTTTTCTTTAAAAACATTTTCAGAGGGCAAATGCCTAGAATGCTGTTGTAGAACTACCTTGTTTATTTATAACCCACCTTGAGAGTGAAAGGTACTGTTTTTATACTGTCTCAACTCTGATTATTCAAGCTTTTTATTTAAGTCAGTATTTCAAAGAAAGACACTGGAATTTTCTTTTTCAAAAAGTTCTGCTTGCATAAAGGACCTGTACCTGTGTCTAAAGAGAAGAAAAGCACGGTCTCCTTTTGGCAACAAGCCCAATGGAGTCTAGAGGTTTGGCCATTTTTTTCACATTGCCATATTCCTTTGAAAATGAGAAAAATTCTTAAGACTGCCAAAGAATGAAATACTTTGATCTTTCAGCTGACATTAGAGCACTTCTCCCAGGTACAAGATATAACAAAACACGTTTAATTTATTCTTCTTTTATAGAAGGTCTAAATAGTTTAAAGCAAAAGAAAATCTGAAAATGTGTTATAGTCTTTTTATTAAAGAAAAGTACACCTGCTCCAAAATAGAAACAACAAAAAGTTGGTAATTCAGTAAAAGGAAGCCATTGAAAACATTTTAAATATTTATAGTTAAAACATGGAATCATCTAATATACCATTTTTGCCTTCCTTGCTCTGAACTACCTTTGGCCCTGAGTCCTTCCTTTATTTGCTTGGGAGCCATTAGGGTATGGTGCCCAGCACAGAAGGGTAAACACATTCCCAATGTCGTCACCCTCTGCAGGTCTTTATTCTTCCTGTCTGAACTACCATAGTAGTTTTTCCCATTGTTGCTTCCACATGAGCGTTATTTCAGACAATCACTTTGCAGTTTTCATATCCAGCTTCGTCTATCTTAAATAGGTTTCCTATTTATACCACATCCACTTAATTAAAATTTTTACCAGTCGTTCGAAGATTACTGTTAGAATTACTTCCTCTGTGGCACCTTTGATCATCTAAACTCTGGAAATGCTTGCACATTTTTCTAACTTCTTGTAACTCTTACTATTCGTATCTCTCTATGGTATCTAGTATTTTCTGTAAACATCTGTGTTTTGGCCTCCTAATGGAAGTATACACCATCTCTGAAGAGTTCCTGTCAAAACCAAACTTGAATCTTAGCACACATCTGGATTTAAGTACCGTTTGTAGAAAATACAGAAGGTAGAGGAACATGTGAAATGATACCAAGGACATACAGTCATCAGAATTTTATAGACTGTTGGAAATTTTATAGGACAAATGACTTTTTCAATAATTAAATTGAAAGGTAGGGGCAAAAAAGACAAGGGAGAAAACCTATATATTAAGAGAGACGTAAGAAACAGGAAGGCTGGGCGCAGTGGCTCACACCTGCAGTCCCAGCACTTTGGGAGGCCAAGGCAGGAGGATCACTTGAGCCCAGGAGTTTGACACCAGCCAGGGCAACATAGGAAGACCCTGTCTCTGCAAAAAAAAAAAAAAATGTATTTTAATTAGCTGGATATGGTGGCACATGCCTGTGGTCCCAGCTACTCAGGAGGCTGAGAGGTGGGAGGATCACTTGAACCTGGGAGGTTAAGGCTGCAGTGAGCCATTACTGTGCCACTACACTCTAGCCTGGGCAACAGAGTGAGACTTTGATCAAAAAAAAAAAAAAAAAGAAAATAATAAATAAATTAGACTACATCAAAATTAAGAACATTTGTGAATCGAAGAACACTGTCAAGAGAGTGAAAAAAAGATCCACAAATGGGAGAAAATATTTTCAAATTGTATACGTATATATTATAAGGGATAATAACCAGAATATATAAAGAACTATACAAAACATTTTTAATGGGAAAAGGACTCAAATAGAAATTTCTCAGAATAAGATATACCCATGGCTAATAAGCACATTCATTGATACTCAGCATCACTGATCATCAGGGAAATGCAAATCAAAGCCACAATGAGATAGCACGTTTCATTCATTAGGTTGACAGCTAAAAAAAAAAAAAAAAAAAAAAAGCAGAAAATACAAGTGTTGAGGATGTGGAAAAATTTGGTAGAAATTTGTATTTCCACAGCTGCTGTGGAAAAGGTAGGGTGATTCCTCAAAAATTAAACAGCATTGGCCGGGCGCGGTGGCTCACACCTGGAATCCCAGCACTTTGGGAGGCCGAGGCAGGCGGATCACGAGGTCAGGAGATCGAGACCATCCTGGCTAACACGGTGAAACCCCGTCTCTACTAAAAATACAAAAATAAATTAGCCAGACGAGGTGGCGGGCGCCTGTGGTCCCAGCTACTCGGGAGGCTGAGGCAGGAGAATGGCGGGAACCCGGGAGGCGGAGCTTGCAGTGACCCGAGATTGTGCCACTCACTCCAGCCTGGGCGACAGAGCCAGACTCTGTCTCAAAAAAAAAAAAAAAAAAATTAAAACAGCATTACCGTATGATGCAGCAGTTCTGCTTCTGGGTATATACCCGAAAGAAATGAAAGCAGGGGCTCAGACAAATATTTGTACACCAATATTTGTAGCTGCATTATTCACAGTAGCCACATGGTAGAAACACCCCAAGTGTCCGTCAGCAGGTGAACGGATAAACAGAATGTGGTACATACGTGCAATGGAATATTATTCAGCCTTAAAAAGGAAGGAAATTCTGACACATGCTGCAGTATGAATGAACCTTTAAAACATTATGCCAAGTGAAATAAGTCACAAAAGGACAAATATCGTATAATTCATCTTATATGAGGTACCTAGATAGAATAGGCAACTTCACACAGAGACAGAAAGTGGAATAGAGTTTACAGGGGCTAGAGGCAGGAATGGGTGGGGGGATTCAGGAGTTAACGTTTAATGTGTACAGTTCTTCTGTTTAGCATGATGAAAAATTTCTGATGATGGTTGTACAACAGTGTGAATGTACTTAATGCTACCAAATTTAACAATGGTTTAAGTGGTGAATTGTATGTTATGTTTATTTTACCACAATATTTAAAAACAGGTGATTTAAGAGACCTACTTACCAAGTGCAATGTGAGGACTTCTCTTTGGATGCTCATCTGAATATACCTGAAAACTTGTCTAAAACGGGAAAATTGATAATGCTGATTTGAATGTGAAAATGTTAAGGAATTATTGATACTTTTTTAGGTGTGGTAACTATTTGGCAGGGAGGTTTTTTTAGATACACAGGCTGAATTTTTTACTGTGAAATGATATGTATATGTGGGTTTTGTTTCACAATAATCCAGTGGGAGGTAGGGAGTGAAAAGGAATATAGATAAAGCAAGACCTGCCATGAGTTGATAATTATTGGCGCAGAGTTTCGTTGTGTTATTTAGTATAATTATATATAATTCATATTATTCTCTCTGTTGTTGCATATGATTCAAGTTTTCCATGACTAAAGAAGTGTTTTTAATTGTTAATTGTGCATTTTGCTATTATACCAATCTTTTGATCCAGAGGGAACAATTGTTGTAGCTTATCAAGAAGCCATGGTTTTTGAGATATCGTTTCTATATTTAATGTAATTTTTTTCATTGAAAGCAACCTAAAACCTGACACAATATACTTGAGCAAGCAAGAAAGTTTAGTGACTAGACACAGTTAGCTTCAAACCCAGCTTCATCCAGGGCTCAAACATCACCATATTCATTTTCCGATCTGGCAATTAAAGACTGGCTACATTCTCGTGCTCTAAATACTGGCCGCTGGCAGTTCCAGGCACTCTCTCCATTGCCTCACATTCCTGAGAATAACATTCTCACATCGCCAAAGCCCAGCACAAAATAAAAATGTGAAAGTCAGTTATCCAGCATTTGCATGAGAAATCCTGCTGTACTACTCTGAGTGGCCCAACTTAGATGTGAGCCCATCCCTGAACCAGTCCCTGGAACCAGACAGCGCAACCTGCTTATTAGCTTGGGCCTGAGCTACTTGCCCATCCCTGCATCAGTTCCACAGAAATGCAGTGATTGGCTTTAGCCAATTAGCATTTACTTGCAGAGGCAAAGGTAGGGTCATCCTACCCAAACTGCATATTTGAGACTGTCTAAGAATGATTTTCCAAAGGAAAAATAAAGTAACTGCTACAAAGAACTAATTACTACATCTTAAATAATGTAATTTGACTCTCAGTATATCCAAGTCTCTGTTACTCTACTGCATTTATAAATTTGCTTCACTTGAGGTGCTGTGAATAGTAAAAATTTAATTAGAAGTTACGTAAAGTGCCATGTAAATAAAACTTGTCGTGGATGCCTGTTATGTGCAAGCCAGCTTCCACTCCTTTTCTGTATTAGTCAATGTTCTCCACAGAAACAGAACCAATAGGAGATACAGATAGATTTGCCGTGAAGAATTGGCTCATGCAATTATGGAGGTACAGAAGTCCCGTGATCTGCCATCTGCAAGCTGTAGACCCAGAAAAGCTGGTGGTGTAATTCAGTCCTCGTTTGGAGGCCTGAGAACCAGGGGAGCTAGTGGTGTCAACCCCAGTCTGAGGGTAGAAGATAAAATGTCCCAGCTCAAGAAGTGAGGCAGGAAAAAGGGTGAATTTCTCCTTCCTCCGCTTTTTGTTCAGCAGAGTGGATAATGCTCACCCTCACTGGGGAGGACAGCCTGCTTTACCAAGTCTACCAATTTAAATGCTCATCTCACAGACACACCCGGAAACCATGGTTAATCTGGCTGCTCAAGATGTTCAGTCTGACACAGTCAAACTGACACTTAACACCAACCGTCACAACCTCCTTACTAGTAACAGTACCTGATGAACCATAGTTTCTTTTTTTAAGTATTAGGACTCTACTTCAACTATTATAAAAAATGTCCACTGCATCAAAGAGAGGTAATTTCAAGTAAAATTATTTTTTTATTCGGTGAAATTTCAATGTTAATGTCTCTGTATATTCTAAAGCTTATTTTCTGGTATGTTTTTATTTTATCTCTTTCAGGGCTAATTTCATATACTGAGTATCTTTTCTTGCTTACAATCCTCACTAGTAAGTATCCCACAGTTTTTCTCAGAGATCATGTGGAATTCTGTGTTCTTACCAAACAGGATTTTAAAAGTTTGGTATTTATGTCTTTATTATAAAAACATTATTGATACCTTAGTTTCTGTATCTACAAAATGATAATGTTGGATTAGGTTATCCCTGTGGGTCTCTTCTACGTCTGTGCACTGTAGCAGCCCATCGCTTTGTCTCTTTAATAGGAAGTTTGTTGAACAAGAGAATCATAGTGGTAGTCTTGCCTTTAAAAATGCTTATCTGACATTACACAAAATACTTAACCAGTACTCTTCAAAATGTGAAGGTCATGGAAAACAAGGAGAGACTGAGACACTGATACAGATTAGAGAAGACTCAGGAGACATGACAGATAAATACAACATGGTATCTTATATTTAATCCTGGAATAGGAAAACAGCATTAGTGAAAAAACGTGAAACCCAGATAAAGTCGATAGTGTAGTTCATAATGCTGTGCCATGTTAATTTATTAGTCTTTATAAATGTACTATGGTTATGTAAGATGTTAACATTGGAGAAAGACCAGGTGTGGTGGCTCACCGCAGCACTTTAGCTTGAGCCCAGGAGTTTGAGACCAGCTTGGGCAACATGGTAAAACCCCATCTCTACAAAAAAATTTTAAAATTTGCAAGGTGTGATGGTGCACACCTGTAGTCCCAACTACTTGTTGGGGCTGAGGTGGGAAGATTGCTTGAGCCCAGCAGGTTGAGGCTGCAGTGAGCTGTGATCACGCTACTGCACTCCAGCCTGGTGACAGAGTGAGACCCTGTCTCAAAAAAAAAAGAAGAAGAGAAAAATTAGAGGAAGCTGAGGAAAGAGTATATGGGGACTCTCTGGACTCTCTGTACTATTTTACAAAATTTCTGCAAGTCTAAAATGATTGCAAAATACATTGGTTTTTTTTTTTTAAGGTACTCTGAGAAAGGGAAATAAAAAGTAATCATTAATTTGAAAATAACCAAGGTCCTGTAAGAATAGAAAAGCCCCTACTAGAGCTAAAGAAATAAATTAAGCCTACAAACTAATTTTGCATTGAAAGGCAGAACGCTTACTGGCAGAGCAGCAGCGCCTGTGGAAAGGGTGTTGGAGAAGCAGGGAACAAAGCCATGACACCAAATATCAGCCTTTGGAATTGGTATAAGAAATCATTATTTTTCTGAGTAGGCACTTACTTATACAGTTTCTGCTAGTTTATGTCAAATTTGAAGATCTCTCCAACTTGCTTTTCATCAACATTTAAATATTCATTTTTCACTTCACTGCAGAACCCCATTCTGGATTTCATGTTGCTTTTAAAATGCTGGATACAGATGGTAATGAGATGATTGAAAAAAGGGAATTTTTTAAGGTAAGTAGATGCTAATTATTTTAGGTTTATCATAAAATACCTGGATGTTTGTGTGATGATTTTACATTTCCATTAAAATCAAAATTGTATTCATTGTTTGCATATGAACTATCAGGAAATTATTTGGACATTCAGAAATACTAAATTTTCTGTAATACAGCCGTGAAGACACCAATAAGTGAACTGTATAAGATTCCAAAAAGAGAAGTAAGCTGAAGCATCTGTTTTTTAGGGTTATATTTTTATGATTTCAGCAAATAATATGGTAAGAGTTCCATAGGATATATATTTTTTAAAGAATATATGTTGAAGATATGCTAAAATACTAAAAATTATTAAAGAAATACAAAAATAGGCCGGGCGCGGTGGCTCAAGCCTGTAATCCCAGCACTTTGGGAGGCCGAGGTGGGCGGATCACGAGGTCAGGAGATCGAGACCATCCTGGCTAACATGGTGAAACCCCGTCTCTACTAAAAATACAAAAAACTAGCCGGGCGTGGTGGCAGGCGCCTGTAGTCCCAGCTACTCAGAGGCTGAGGCCGGAGAATGGCGTGAACCTGGGAGGCGGAGCTTGCAGTGAGCCGAGATCGCGCCACTGCACTCCAGCCTGGGTGACACAGCGCGAGACTCCGTCTCAAAAAAAAAAAAAAAAAAAGAAATACAAAAATAATAGACATAATAAAAACTTAAGCCTTCATAAAGAATTGGAAAAAAGTGAAAATGCCGCAATAGTTATAAATTGGTACAAATTTTCCAGGAATTTGCTCTAAGGCTAATATTTGAAGAGCCGAAAACGTGTTTAAATGGTATTTTCTAAGATGTAACTGTAGAACACCCAACAAGCAAATTTTACTCTGTTCCCAAAAATTTGGTGGTAATACAAAAAAATAAAAATAAAAAATACCTCAGTGCACATCAACAGTTTGGTATGTGCCAGTTAGGGTTAAGTGTCTTTAATCTATTGCTGTGCTTTATGGAGAAAAGAAAATGTAGATAAATATATAGCATAGTGCTTAGCACATACTAGCTATCATTAAGGAATTAATGAGTGCTTATGTAAATAACAAATTAGGCGTGTACATAAATGGCTTACGACATTTTTTTAAAAGCCTTTGTGATATGAAGCAAATGAACCTCTTACATTGCTGGTGGGAATAAAATGATACACAAATGTTAGAAAACAAAACCTGGCATCTTCTTTTAAAGTAAAATATATCCTTGGCATATGACCTAGCAATTCCACTCTTATTTAGTCAAGGAAAACGTATTCACCCAAGACTGTATTCATGATAGCCAAAACTAGAAACAACCAAAATGTTCATCAAGTGAGTAGATAAACGAATAGGATCCATACAATAGAATACTTAACAGTAAAAAGGAACAAACCACTGATAAATGCAGCAACATGGACGAGTACATACTGTATGATTACATCTATGTGAAGTTTCAGAAAAGGGGACTTTCCTAATAAAAGTAGATCACCGATTGCCTGAGGCCAGGAGGGAGTGAGGAATTGACTGCAAAGAAAAACGAGAGAACTTTTGGAGGACTGGAAATATCTTAAATCTTCTTTGGAGTGGTGGTTACGTTGGTATATAAATTTGTCAAAACTCATCCGGTTGCATGATCCTGAAAGCAAAAAATGCATTTTAAAGGGGTACAGTTGCCGGGCGCGGTGGCTCACGTCTATAATCCCAGCACTTTGGGAAGCCGAGGTGGGTGGATCACGAGGTCAGGAGATCGAGACCATCCTGGCTAACATGGTGAAACCCCGTCTCTAATAAAAATACAAAAATGTAGCCGGGCGTTGTGGCGAGCGCCAGTAGTGCCAGCTACTTGGGAGGCTGAGGCAGGAGAATGGCGGGAACCCGGGAGGCGGAGCTTGCAGTGAACTGAGATCGCGCCACTGCACTCCAGCCTGGGCAACAGAGCGAGACTCCGTCTCAAAATAAAGGGGTGGGGGTACATTTTACTGTATGCAAATTGATTCAAAATCCATCTTGTTCTAGAGCCCGTGCTCTTTCCTCAGTGTCAGCCCTCCTCATTTGAAGAATTCTTAGGAGGCCTGAGTTGAGAAAGATCCTGACTCTGAGCTTGGAAATGTTGGGCTTGAGCAATTGAATGGACATTCCTACAGATGGACAAGTATAGCAAGCAACTGGAGATCAGTAATGTGGCCAGGATTGGGGAACATCCTCATAGAGGGGATAATTAAGTCCTGAAAATATAAGACCCCAAAGGGGAAGAATATAGAGTGAAAAGGGTTAAGACCAGAGACCTGGGGGAGCAGTGTTTCGTTTACGAGCTCAAACTGAGGTTGAGAAGCCAAAGAATGCACCAGAGAAGGAGCAGAACAGTGATCAGAATACCAGAGAGCCCAGAGAGTGCAGGATAATGGAGTCCGAGGAAGACAAGAGCAACTGGAGAGGGAGTGTTCAAAGACACCGAACTCGGGGCCAGGCACGGTAGCTCACGCCTCTAATCTCAGCACTTGGGGAGGCTGAGGCGGGCGGATCACCTGAGGGCGGCAGTTTAAGACCAGCCTGACCAACATGGAGAAACCCCGTCTCTACTAAAAAGACAAAAAATTAGCCGGGCGTGGTGGTACATGCCTATAATCCCAGCTACTCAGGAGGCTGAGACAGGAGAATCGCTTGAACCCAGGAAGCGGAGGTTGCGGTAAGCCAAGATCACACCATCACTCTGCAGCCTGGGCAACAGGAGCGAAACTGTCTCAAAAATAACAATAAAAATAGTAAAAAAAAATAAAGACACCGAACTCTTAACAATAAAAAGTGGGCAGCTAGTTGGGGACTGAGTAGAGAGCCCCTGAAATTGTGTAAGTCAGTAGGAACCATTACAGAGCAGTTTCAAAAGAGTCGTGGGGACTGATACCACAGAGCAAAAGGCTGAAGAGGAGTGAATAGGACTTCAAAAACTGGTAGCAGTAGATAAAAATATTCATTTGAGATATTTAAGGACTTAATCAAATACCTCAAATAAATATTTGAAGGAAACATGTTTGCACAAGTAGGACCTGAAATACCAGTGCCATAAGTCACAAGGGACCATCCAGTTACTTCTCTCTACCTTGAGGACAAGAATTGGATAGATTTAAAACTATTGTTATTCATAGGGGGGTAATTTGTATGAAAAGGCCATGTACCTAAATCAGTGAAATTCTATTAGGTTAGCTAAGCTGTGAGGATTTGCACTTACCATAATCCTGTCAGACCTGGGAGGATTTTATTTCTGTTTTTATTCCTGGGAGTCACAAGGCACACAGAGCCAAATCTTGGGAGTACTGGACCCACTGTACACACATCCGAGAATAGGAAAGCTGGAGGCGATTTTTTAAAGTGGGCTAGCGGAGCCCCCGATAATAATAGTGGGCGTCATACTCATGAGCACCAAAGTTTTGATACACTGGTAATGTTTAGTGATGTGTGGCCAGATCGCAAAGTCTGCAGACAAAGGAGATCCTGAGCATGAAACTGAACATGAAAAAAGGCAATAGAAGGCATATTGTTGTTGTTTTCACGGGGCTACATTGATGTGCCTTTTACTGTACAGTCCTTATTGTACCTACAGCCTCTACACCTGAAATTGTTATGCATACCTACTTTAAAATTCTTTCCGATACATTTTTTCACACAATAGCTTAACATGCTGAATCTATGGAACAATTTCTGAATACCACAGATATCTCCATAAATGTTGGAAAATTGTTTTATGATCACCTCATGAATTAAGAAAATATCAAAAAGAATATGTAAAGATACATCATTGGTTTTGTTTTTAAGTATATAAAGGTCACCATTGTAAACATGAAAGAAGATTCTTTGTGCTCATCGTAGAAATGAGCCACTAAACTTGATTACCCATAGAGCTGATACAGCATGTCATTTAAAAAAAAAAAAGCATTGAAGAGGAAAAACTACATTTACATTAATTATTTCAATAGTTATTTCACTTCCATGGTCTTTGTATTAGTAAACCTAAGTATGTAGCGTGTGTGTGTGTGTGTGTGTGTGTGTGTCTGTGTGTGTGTGTAGACGGAGCCTCGCTCTGTCACCCAGGCTGGAGTGGTGCAGTGGCACAATCTCGGCTCACTACAACCTCCGCCTTCCGGATTCAAGCGATTCTCCTGCCTCGGCCTCCCAAGTAGCTGGGATTACAGGCATGTGCCACTGTGCCCGGCTAATTTTTGTATTTTTAGTAGAGACAGGGTTTCACCATGTTGGCCAGGCTGGTCTCGAACTCCTGACCTCAGGTGACCATCCATGTCGGCCTCTCAAAGTGCTGGGATTGCAGGCTTGAGCCACTGTGCCTGGCTGTATGTAGCGTCTTATATTTGAAATTTTCTTCAAAGAACCAAATAGTTGTTTTAACATCAAAAAAGCATATTTAAAAAGCAGGGATTTATCTTAGCTTATCTAAATGTTTTCCTAGTAGACTTTATTTATTGTTTTCCCCACCATATATGTACTAGAAAAGTAATGAGAATCACTTTAATACCTAAAATATAAATGTAACAAAGTGATTTGAGTAGCAAATGTAAAAGTAATAATGAAGTACGGTAATAAAAGCCTTGTGAAGATGCCCTAAAATACAGATTGCCTCACTTTGTTACTTTTGTGTTTTGTGAATGTTCATGTTTTATTAACATTCAGATCTGAAAACTGTGTTAGTAAGTGTATTGCTTACTTCTTTATCCCAAGAACTCATAAAATAGCAACTGTCTGTGTGAGCTGTTCTCTGTCACCTAATAATAAAAAATACCAACCGTGATCAAAGCCAGTAATGGTTAATCCATTTAATCTTTACCTTGATCAATGGTACATGTGCTTATGTGGGATACATGCCAGGGTTTGAGTGCAATCTCTCTAAACAGTAGATTAATGACAGGTCTGTTTCCTGGTGTCGGTTGCTCTTAGGTGGTCCTTTATTTCACGTTGCTTTCATATTGGTGGGAAGGACTGCACACTTAATATAGTAGCATTATAGTTTTGTCATACTAAATACACCTGCTAGAGTTATTTTTAAATAAATGTAGATACCTTTTATATGAGTTATCAGGGAAATGCAAGTTAAAACCACAACGACATACTACTACGCTTAAGAGAATGACCAAAATTAAAAAGACTGGTCACATCAAATGTTGGTGAGAATGTGAAGGAACCAGAATTCACTTTGGAAAATAGTTTGGCAGTTTCTTATACAGTTAAACAGATCTGTTATCCAAAAAAAAGTTAAAACTCACATCCACAAAATTGAGTTGTAAAAGATGTTTGTGGCATTTTGATTCACAGTAGTCAAAAACTGGAGCCATGAAAACATCTATCAACAGGTGAATGAATAAATAGTGCTGTATTCATAAAATGTAATAAAATGCAACAATAAATGGCAACAGACTACCGACAGGCAAACAACATGGGTGAATCTCAAGACCATTATGCTGAGTGAAAGCAGGTGGATACAAAAGAATACATACTATTTAATTTGATTTATTTCAGTTTCTAAACTAGGAGAAACTAATTTAGGTGGGGAAAACAGAACTGTCTCTGTGGGAACAAGAATAAAAGAGAAACCAGGATTGACTGGGAAGAGACACAAAGAAACTTTGTCAAAATTGTATGGCTGATATTTGTACATTTTAATATATGTACTTTTTCCTGAAGAGCTGTAAATAATAATTGGGAGGGGGACAGGGAGCAGGCAGAGGTACAGATGAGCCAGGAATGGCAGAATACTGATAATTATTGAAGATAAATAATGTTTATATGGTGACTTATTGTAGAATTATGTTCATTTGACTTATGTTTGAAATTTTCTGTAATAAAAATTTTTAAGAGGTTCTAGGGGAATAAGCACAGGGAGAAATGTTTGGATATTGAATTTGGCATTATACCATTTGATTGTCAACTTTTAAAATAAAAGGCAAAATAGATATAAAACTTTTTAACTTTTTTCCTAAAATAAATAAGTAGGGGAAAGGGGGGCATTGAAAACTGGCTGAGCGATTTAGAGAACTAGAAATAAACCACTTGCCTAAAACAAACATAATAGAAATAGCTAAATTCGCCGGGCGCGGTGGCTCAAGCCTGTAATCCCAGCACTTTGGGAGGCCGAGACAGGTGGATCACGAGGTCAGGAGATCGAGACCATCCTGGCTAACACGGTGAAACCCCGTCTCTACTAAAAAATACAAAAAACTAGCCGGGCGAGGTGGCGGGTGCCTGTACTCCCAGCTACTCGGGAGGCTGAGGCAGGAGAATGGTGTAAACCCGGGAGGCGGAGCTTGCAGTGAGCAGAGATCATGCCACTGCACTCCAGCCTGGGCGACAGAGCGAGACCTCATCTCAAAAAAAAAAAAAGAAAAGAAATAGCTAAATTCGAAATAATTAATATGGAATTAATTGCAGCAGTTTTCAAACTGTTAAATAGCCTAGAAAAAAATGGATAGAGATTTGTCTCCTAATTGATTTGAATCCATAGTTTGGGATTTTGTCTATATCTGATTCTTTTAAAATGCTTTCTTTTTTAAATTTGCTTTCCATATGAGGATTGATACAAATGATTCTGAAAGGCAGGTAGGTTTTTTAATGTACTCAATTTCAAAGTACTATTTACAACATCCTAATTAGTAGAAATGTAAGTCTTTAAATTATTTTAATGCTTTTTAAATGCATAAAGGGAAAAGGAAGACTATGTGTATGAAATAAATAGCTTTTTAAAAACTATAGGCCGGGCACAGTGGCTCACACCTGTAATCCCAGCACTTTGGGAGGCTGAGGCGGGTGGATCACGAGGTCAGGAGATCGAAACCATCCTGGCTAACACGGTGAAACACCGTCTCTACTAAAATTACAAAAAATTAGCTGGGCGTGGTGGCAGGTGCCTGTAGTCCCAGCTACTCAGGAGGCTGAGGCAGGAGAATGGCGTGAACCCGGGAGGCAGAGCTTGCAGTGAGCAGAGATCATGCCACTGCACTCCAGCCTGGGTGACAGAGCGAGACTCTGTCTCAAAAGAAAAAAAAAACCTATTTGCTTGAAAATGTTGCCATAAACTAGTGATACAACTAATTATGAATAAAAATTCTCTTGAAAGGACAGCATAATCTTGAAGTTCTTACAGAGTGCTGCCTAAGAACATGTATCTATTAAATAAGCTAGCTTTCTTAGTAGAAAATTGTAGTAATAATACTGTTAATACTTTTGTTATCTCTTTTGTCCTTTTATTCTTACATTGTCTAAGAGAAAAAGATACTAGGAGTTATGATTAGAAAGAATTTAAGTCAATATTTAGCAAACAACTAGTATATATTTTATAACAACAACAAGTTGGCATCTGTTTTTTAGGTTGTTTTGAAAAATCTGGTAGGCACACATGTAAACTCATGTTTGCAATCTTTATAGCTGCAGAAGATCATAAGTAAACAAGATGACATGATGACAGTGAATACTAATGAAACTGGATGTCAGGTATGTACAGATGATTTCCAAACAATTGATATTTATAATAGCTACTCTATTCTGTTTGTTCAGATAGTCCCAGTAGTTACCAATAGATTTGGTATCAGCAATTTAATTTTTTTAATAGTCATGCACCACATAACTTTACAGTCAACAGCAGACTGCATATACGTGGTGGTCTGAACAATAGGCTACGCTGTATAGCAGAGGTGTGTAGTGGGGTATGCCATCAAGGTTTGTGTAAGTACACTCTGATGTTCGCACAGTGACAATCACTTAACAATGCATTTCTCAGCAATATATGACTGTATTTTAAATATATGTACCATATTTACATGTTCCTGAACTCAGGTGGTGCACAGGAGTGTGTAGGTAGAACAGAATTTCCCTCCCAATCACACAGTTCTCCTCCCTGGGCAATTAGTGCTTTTCAGTTTCTTGTGTATTCTTCAGAGAGATTTTTATGCATATATAAGTATACATGTAAATAAGTAGATACATCCATATTATTTTTTCTGTTTTAATATAAGCAGTAACATACTATACATTGTTCCACACTCTTCTTTTTTAAGTTAATATATGTAAAAATGTCTTTTTTTTTTTTTTGAGATACAGAGTCTCACTCAGTCTCCCAGGCTAGAGTGCAGTGGCGCGATCTTGGCTCACTGCAACCTTCACCTTCCCAGTTCAAGCGATTCTCCTGCCTCTGCGTCCCAAGAAGCTGGGATTACAGGCGCATGCCACCCACACCCAGCTATTTTTTTGTATTTAGTAGAGACAGGATTTCACCATGTTGGTCAGGCTGGTCTCAAACTCCTGACCTCACGTGATCCGCCCACCTCGGCCTCCCAGATTGCTGGGATTACAGGTGTGAGCTACTGTGCCCCGCCCGTACTTTTTTTAAAAGCACTCATTAAAACAAATAGGGCATGGAGGTGGGCATTGAACTTGGTAAAGAGCATCTACAAAAAACCTGCAGGTAACATACTTATTGATGAAAGACCGAATTATTTTCTGCTAACATCAGTAGCAAGGCAAGGATGTTCATTCTTGCTACTCTTGTTCAATACAGTGTTGAAAGTTCTAGCCACTTCAATAAGGCAAGACAAGGAAATAAAAGGCCTACTGACTGGAAAGTTAGAAATGAAACAGTCTCTTTTCATAGATGGCATTGTCTCTGTAGAAACTCCCAAGGAATCTGCAAAAAAAAATCACAAAACAAAACTTCTAGAGCTAATAGTTGATTTTAGGAAGGTCATCAGGTACAAGAAAAATGTACAAAAATCAGTCACATGTGTATATACTATCAGTGAACACCAGGGACACTAAAATTTTAAATATAATACCATTTACAATTTTCAAAAAGTAGTGAAATTTCTTCAGCAAATGTTGCTGGTACAACTGGATATCTATATGTAAAAGAATAAAGTTGGATTCCTATCTCACACCATATATAAAAATTAATTGAAATGGATGTAAGAGCTAAACTTACAGAACTCTTAGAAGTAAGACATAAGAGAAAAGCTTCATGGCACTGGACTTGGCAACAGTTTCTTAGATAATGATTTCTACAATCACAAGCAACAGAAGAAAAAGTAGATATATTGGATGTCATCAAAATTAAAAATTTGTCACTTTGGGAGGCTGAGGGGCAGATCACGAGGTCAGGAGATCGAGACCATCCTGGCTAACACGGTGAAACCCTGTCTCTACTAAAAATACAAAAAATTAGTCGGGCCTGGTGGCGGGCGCCTGTAGTCCCAGCTACTTGGGAGGCTGAGGCGGGAGAATGGCGTGAACCCAGGAGGCGGAGCTCGCAGGGAGCCTAGATCAAGCCACTGCACTCCAGCCTGGGTGACAGAGTGAGACTCCATCTCAAAAAAAAAAAAAGAAAAAATTAAAAATTTGTGTTCATCAGAGGACACAATCAAGAGTGTGAAAAGATAACGTAATGGAAGAAGATACTTGCAAATCACATATCTAATAAGGGTCTACTATCAGTATATATAAAGAACTCTTCTTACAGTTCAACAACAGAGTGATTAACAACCCAATTAAAAACAAGACAAAGGACTTCTAATATTTCTCCAAAGAAAATAGGCAAAAACAAACACATAAAAGGATACTCAGCACCTTTAATCATTAGTGCAATGCAAATTAAAACCATAGAGAGATATACAACCTTCCAAATGACTAAAAACAAACCACTGACACACTGAATGGTTGCAAGGATGAGAGAAACTGAATCACTCATTGCTAGTGGGAATGTAAAACACCACTCTGGAAAATGTGATTGTGCTCCTGGGATTGTACCCCAGAGAGATTAAAACCTATGTTCGTACACAGATGTTCTTAGCAGCTCAATTTGGCAGCATCCAGCCCAAACTGGAAACAATCTAGATACCTTTTGGTGAATAAACTGTGGGACTCCATTACCATGAAATACTGCTCTGCAATAAGAAGAAACACAATTGATATGGCAAAAGATACAGCAACCTGAATGAGTCTCCAGAGAATTATGCTGAGGAAAAAAAAAAAAATGCCAGTACTTAAAAGTTACAAACTATATGATTCTGTTTATATAACATGTTTGAAATGACAACATTATGGAAATGGAGAATTAATTAATAGTTGTCAGAGGGTGGGAGTTACAAACTGATTAAAAGTTACAAACTGTATGATTCTGTTTATATAACATATTTGAAATGGCAACATTATGGAAATGGAGAATTCATTAATAGTTGTCAGAGGGTGGGAGCTGCAGGAAAGCTGATGTGGCTATAAAAGCAACCTGAGGGATCCTTGTGGTGAAGGAATATTCTGTATGTTGACTGTGAAGTTGTGATATTTTATCATAGTTGTGTAAGATGCTTCCATTGGAGGATCCTGAGCAAAGGCAGAGGATCTTTTTGTATTTCTTACTTAGCATTGCATGTGTGAAATCTGTGGTTATCTCAACATAAAAAGGTAGTTTCTTTAAAGGTCTGGTGAGGAATACTCGTTTGTTCCTTGGGTTATCAGTTCTTCTAGACTGGGGTTTTTGTGCCTTTTGCCTGATTTGTTCTTTTGCTATTTCTTGCTACAGTGTCTTTGTATAGTTGTCATGCCTTACGTTTTCCGCATGCTCATGCTCTGTCCAGAGCCTCTCTGCTCTGGTAGGGCACGAATGAGAGTCTCCTTAATACTCTTCCCACCCTAGCTAGAACTAATTTATCTTTTCCCCTGAGCTGCAGGGGATGCATTTTGCTCCACCATTTTGCATACTAAAGGAGAGAAGGGAGTTCCCTGGTCTAAATGTAACCCTTACTAGAGCACCTAGACTGTCTCTCTGTGATTCTATTACAATGTCCCAGACCACAGCCCACTCCACCCTCCAAGGTATATCCCGTTCTGATTATTCCCTCAGTTTAACATAGTGCCCTGAAAGATAGAAGTCCTTGAAGCCCTTCTTCACTCTGCTCAAGTCCCACCAAGCTCCAGGGAGGACCTTCTTCTAAAGAGTTTGCCATGACTTGTCTCAGGGTTATCTTGTCACTCTGTTCATCTACTTACCACAGAATTGAAGGTTTTGATGAATTCCTCCTAAGGCAGTAATCTGACATCCCCCTTCTACTTCTGAGAAGCAGGATTGGGGGTGGTGGTAGGATTAGGAGACACACTAGACTGTCCCACACCTGAGTCTAGTGTTTCTCTGACTGCTCTTTTTCAAAATTTGTGGCTTAAGCTTGTACCCGCTTTTATTATTTGGTTGCCGATGGTTTTTTTGTTTGTTTTTTAGCAGTTTTGTTATTTTATTAAAGAATTAAGAATGTGGCCGGGCGCGGTGGCTCAAGCCTGTAATCCCAGCACTTTGGGAGGCCGAGACGGGAGGATCACGAGGTCAGGAGATCGAGACCATCCTGGCGAACATGGTGAAACCCTGTCTCTACTAAAAAATACAAAAAAAAAAAAAACTAGCCAGGTGAGGTGGCAGGCGCCTGTAGTCCCAGCTACTTGGGAGGCTGAGGCAGGAGAATGGCGTAAACCCAGGAGGTGGAGCTTGCAGTGAGCTTATACCCGAGAACGCCACTCCAGCCTCGGCGACAGAGCGAGACTCCGTCTCAAAAAAAAAAAAAAAAAAAAAGAATTAAGAATGTGCGAATCTGCCTCACTTACTACGTTTAATGGAATTCTCACCTGTTAATTTTATAATTAGGAAAAGCGTTTTGTTTCTTGTATTTTGTATTCTTCAGAGATTTTTATGCATATATAAATATACATGTAAATAAGTAAATCGATACATCTGTGTTATTTTTTCTATGCTTATATGTTTTAATATAAGCAGTAACATGCTATACATTGTTCCACACTCTTCTTTTTTAAGTTAATATATATAAAAATGTCTTTTTTTTTTTTTTTGAGACAGAGCCTCACTCAGTCTCCCAGGCTAGAGTGCAGTGGCGCTCTGAAGAATACAAAAAAAAGCAAAGTGTTTTGCAAGTATTTCCAACATTCAACAAAAGCTCAAAGACTTTCTTGCTTTAACTCTCTCAGTCCTGCTTCATTAGTAAAGGCCTAGAGATCATATTTTGAATTAACATTTATTTCACTATTGTAAACTTACTTTTTGGCCTGATCTAAGATCTTGTCTCATGCTGAAGTCCACCTTGAGTATTTTAGCCCTGACTGTTTCTTGCCTATTTAGCAACGATGGTTATGGAGTATTATACAAAATAACAGAAGGAATGGCTCTATCCCTCTTTTATAACTTTTGTTGTTGGTGTTGGTGGTGTTGTAAGAAGAATCCTTTCTGGGTATTATTCTAAGAGTTCTAAAATATTACTCTACAGATTCTATTTCTCTTATTTATAATTATTTTAAATTATTGTAACTTTTTAATAGGAAGCAACAGTGAAAGAACCTGAAATTAACACAACTCTTCAGATGCGTTTCTTTGGAAAAAGAGGACAAAGAAAACTTCATTATAAAGAATTTCGAAGGTAAATGCAAATATTTACGTTCATTTAGGGAAATTTTATGAGTAAGAAATAAAGAGAAACAGAATATATTCATTTCCCAGAACTGCAGATCATAAAACTAAAATACTGTTTGTGGATTTTGTGGATCTGTATAGTATTTATCTCTGAGAACTAAACCTATGAAATAGAAACTAAAATTAGTATGCACAAAATATTCTAACTTATTATAGAAAGTAATATCTGTTTCATAGAATACAGTAATTCTTTTTAGTAACTTATTGTCTGCAGCAAAGAACCATGCCCCTAGCAATCAGTTGTTCGTTAGGCAAAACAAACCAACCCAAGTAAAACAACAACCATTTGTCATTTTCATGAGTCTTTGAGTTGGTTGGGCAGTTCTCCCGATTGGAACAGGATTGGCTGATCTTGACTGTACTCTTGCATTTGCAGTCTGCTAATGGGTTCGCTGGCTGCTGGCTTTTCTAAGATGGTCTCAACTGGGACACCTCAGCTCTGCTTCATGTAGTCTCTCATTCTCTAGCACAAGGGTTGGCAAACATTTTCTGCAAAGGCCTAAAGAGTAAATATGGTCTCTGTCACAACTACACAGCTCCATGGTTGCAGTGTGAGAGCAGCCATAAACAGTCCATTAAGAAATAGACATGACATGTTCCAGTAAAGCTTTATACTAACATTAGTTTTAAGTACTTATTTAACCTCCCTAAGCTCATTTCTTTATCTAAAAAGTGGACATAACAATGCTTACCTTATATGATTATTGTAAACATTAAAATACAGTGTCCTGTCTACTGTCTTCCCAATGCTAATAATTCCATGCACAGTGAGACAGTGCGCCTCCCTGTGCTACTCCACTAACCACAGTCTTAAAACAAATACCAAAAAGCAGTACAGAACAGTGGGGAAAACACTGACTTGGGAGGCAGGAGACCTGCGTCTTATTCAGCTGAATCTAGTTCAATAAAGATTTATGGAATGTGATATATGTTGTTATGTGTCAAATTATCCCTCAAACACTAGGATAGTACCTTCTGGAAACTAGTAAACATGCAGAAAAACATGTAAACACATTGTGGTCAGTGCTTTCTTCGGTAAATAGGGTATCTGGGTAGCACAGAGATCACTTAGTGTGCCCTGTGGTGAAGGTTGGGACTCGGTGATCAGGGAAGGCTTTCTGGAAGAAACACAAAGCTGAATCTTGACAAACTAGCAGCGATTAACAGGCAGAAGTGGTTTGGGCAGGGAGGCATTTGAGGGAATGGGAATGATAACACAGCAGGAGCAAAGACGTAGAGGCGTGAAAGTGTGTGGTTTGTAAAGGGAGTGAGAAGCAGTAGAGTTGATAAAGCAGTTAGCGTAAGGTGAGGAGAACGGAGGCTGGGAAGTACGTGCTTACCTGTGTGACGGTTTTATACACCATAAGATAGAGGTAGCTTGTTGATTAACTCAGTGATGAGAGGCCCTGAAGAAGGCTACGTGAAGGATATTTGGTCAGATGTGCTCATCACTCTGGCAGCATAGTAAAGGATAGGTTTTATGAGAGAGAAGACCATTCAGATATTCCAGAAAAGAAGTAAGAGCCTCGGGACGGGCGCAGTGGCTCACGCCTGTAATTCCAGCACTTTGGAAGGCCGAGGCGGCGGATCACGAGGTCAGGAGATGAGACCATCCTGGCTAACACAGTGAAACTCCATCTCTACTAAAAATACAAAAATAAATTAGCCGGGCATGGTGGCGGCGCCTGTAGTCCCAGCTACTCGGGAGGCTGAGGCAGGAGAAGACGTGAACCCGGGAGGCAGAGTTTGCAGTGAGCCGAGATCGTGCCACTGCACTCCAGCCTGGGTGACAGAGCAAAACTCTGTCTCAAAAAAAAAGAAAAGAAAAGAAAGAAGAGCCTTGAACTAGTGTAGTGGCAATAAGGATTTTGAAGTGGAAAAGATTTCCAGACACAGTTAGGAGATAAAATTGTAGGGCTCAGTGATTGATTAGATTTAACGAATGAAGAAGAATGCATGAAAATCCAAGTGCCTCCTGCACTTCAGCCTGGGTGACACAGTGAGACTCTCTCAAGAAAAAAAAAAAAAAAGAGAGAGAAAGAAAGAGAAAAGAACATTAAATCTGGCCGGGCGCGGTGGCTCGTACCTGTATCCCAGCACTTTGGGAGGCCGAGGCGGGTGGATCACGAGGTCAGGAGTTCAAGGCCAGCCTGGCCAGCATGGTGAAACCCCATCTCTACTAAAAATACAAAAATTAGCCAGGTGAGGTAGCAGGCACCTGTAATCCCAACTACTTGGGAGGCCGAGTTAAGAGAAGTGCTTGAACCCAGGCAGCAGAGGTTGCAGTGAGCCGAGATTGCGCCACTGCACTCCAGCCTGGGCAACAGGGTGAGACTCTGTCTCAAAAAAAAAAAACCAAAAAACCGAAATCTAAGTTTCTGAATTATATCCTAATCCCACTAATCCCAGTTTACCTGATAGCTACACTGAGTCGTTTAAGCTCTCTAGAACAATTTTTTTCAACAAAATTTTAAACCGTACCTCTTCTTGTATATTTAAAATACCCCTCTATCAGTGTTTTTTAAAGTTCCAAAAATATCATAATTTAAAACAAGGAAAGCTATTATAATACTGATATTGTCATATTACTGATAATTTTTCAAACTATATTCACAGAGATACTAATATATCACTCCTCTTTACTTTACGATTCCCTAACTAGTTAACTTTTAAGGTTGCTTCTCACCTTACTCTTCTTCAGTGGGAATGATTTTATTTAGAATTCTTACTTTAAATTTTTTTAAATGAGTTCTTCTATAAATTATGGGCCCTGTGAAATTTGTCATACCATCACGCAATTTTTTAAATCCAATTAAGTTAACAAAAACTTGAAACATGAAAATTTTCAGGAGCTTTCTTAGATATTGCAAAGTGTCCCTAAAGTTAAAATTGTAATTATACTAGGCTGGAATTTATGGCAATCATAAGATATCTTTTACATTTTGCTAAGTCATAAAATAACAGAAAATGGCTTCTAATAATATTTCCAAAAGCTTGCACCAACGTACTAGCCAAATTAATCATTGATATTCCACATTTTTTCATATGTATTATTTCGAGCTTATACTTTTGTGTTTCTGGGAGTATAATGTTACAACATGTTTAACTGACGAAGTAAGGAGGCCAAGGCTGAAAATACAGGAGTGACAGGGAATTGCTAGAGGAGCAAGGTCCCTGAAGGGAAGGAAGTACAGGAATATAGGTGGGATTCAGAGTGCAGCATGGACAGGAAAAGGGACTCCCCGTCCGTTGTGACAGGAAGGACAGGGTGGGGAAAAGGATGCATGTGGATGCTGTTACAATTTTTAGTGACAATAAGAAAATGAATGAATTTATTAAACAATGATTTCTAGTTTCTGTAGGAAGCAGGGGCAAAGTCGTATACTGAGGATAAACAGAAAAGAGTGTGAAAGTGAAATAGCCTCTATGTAAAATCGAGAAGACACATTTCCAGGCTAGCAGAAGAGTGTCTGTAAGGGTCAAGGACCCAGTTGAAAAGGTGCACCATGAATTTGTGCAAATACCACTACATACAGTTAGTTATAGTATGGTTTTCTTTAAGCCATACTTGAAGAAGGCCTTTTGCATCCCATTAGAGCTGAGGTTGTGGGTGAGAAAGTGGAAAGCGATTAAGAGCGGAGTCTGGAGCTGGGCGCGGCGACTCACACCTGTAATCCCAGCACTTTGGGAGGCCAAGGCAGGCAGATTGCTTGAGCCCAGGACTTCGACAGCAGCCTGGGCAACATGGCGAAACCTCATCTTTACAAAAGAGATGGGTGTGGTGGTGTGCACCCGTAGGCCAAGTTACTTAGGAGGCTGACGTGGGGAGGATCACCAGAGTCCAGGGAGGTCAAGGCTGCAGTGAGTCGTGATCACACCACTGCACTCCAGCCTAGGCAACAGTGAGACCCTGTCTTTAAAAAAAGAAAGAAAGAAAAAGTGAAGTCTGGGCATGAAGAATGAAAATGAAAAGATAGTTACATATCATCCTCAGTACCATCACAGCAACTGGCAGGTATTTACATGGTGCATGGCATCTTTCTAAGTATTTTCCGTATGTGTTATCTCACCTATCTTTACAAGTTAGTGTCCTCTCTTTATAACTAGAATCTGATGAGGTTAAGGGACTTGATACAGGATCACATACTTTAGAAACTGAAGAGGTGAGATTCAGGTTTCTCATGAAAGGTTTTAGTGATCATGTGGTTTCTGAAAGAGTTCCACAGTTCCTTGGTAGGTGGTGGGTGCATTGAATGGGCTTTCAAGTACCAGACTAGGTTACCAGAAGGACGGGCATATTCGGTAGATACTACCACGGATCAAGAGAAGCTCATCAGTTGAAGAAAAATTTGTCATTTGTTTTCTGTTTTTTCACTTACACAACTAATCAAAAAGATTTCCCAGCTGAAATATCACTTAACCATTTAAGTAAAAACCACAGTGTAATTTAATTCTGTCTCCCAGAATTTTGGTGTGCTTTTATTGTTATGAAAGCAGCAGATAATTTAAATTGTGAAAATTGAGTTTTCTGTCAACCTACGTATTATTCTGGGGGAAGGCATTAACTCTTGGGCTGCTGAGGCAGCTCCTGACAGCATTTTCCCGCTCTGCATCAGTGCCTTTTGATTTTGTTGTGTTTTTCCGGTCTTTTTTACTCTTCTCTCCTACTCTCTTTGGTGATTTTTCTTCTGCATTTCTTTTCTCTTCTTTTAAGCTCCATGATTAGCCTTAAACATAGTGACCAGAAGTAATCCCTGAGTTTATTTCTAGTCTGGCATACTTGACCTCATTTTTTATTCCAATGAATTTTTTAAACTGAAAATAAACCTGTGACTTAAGATATATAATGGTTAGAGGGAAGAAAATTGGCCTCAAGTCTTCTCGTCAGGAAAAATTGGGGAGGATATTGATACTGATGTACTTTTTAGGACTGGAATTGTGAAAAGTTCTGAAATGCCAATTATTAGTTGAGGATTTCTGAGTTTCATGAAGCGTTTTTATAAATTCAGAGGTGTCTAGAAGCAGTGGTGTGCTAGTAAATATGTTTAACAATCATTGTCTCAGGAAAAACAGCCTTGATTTGTAGTGTTTGCCAATTAGTAGTATAAATAAATGCCAATGTCAAGCTCCCCAGCATAAAGCAGAGACGGGAAGACGTGCACGAAAGACTCACAGCCTGTACGCCACTGTACAGCCACTCCAGTACACCACTGCCTAAACAATTCCAGTAAGGAAAAACAGATCTCTCCCACTGCTTCCAATTAACCCACTGATTTATAAAGTATGTAATTTGTTCACAGTGTGTCTGGCAGCCTTATCTACTATAAGTTTTCCAATTCATATATGCATGTTCAGATCATGTTCCAGCCTTTCTTTTTTTTTTTTTTTTTTTTTTTTTTTTGAGACGGAGTCTCGCTCTGTCACCCAGGCTGGAGTACAGTGGCCGGATCTCAGCTCACTGCAAGCTCCGCCTCCCGGGTTTACGCCATTCTCCTGCCTCAGCCTCCCAAGTAGCTGGGACTACAGGCGCCCGCCACCACGCCCAGCTAATTTTTTTGTATTTTTAGTAGAGACGGGGTTTCACCGGGTTAGCCAGGCTAGTCTCGATCTCCTGACCTCGTGATCCGCCCATCTCGGCCTCCCAAAGTGCTGGGATTACAGGCTTGAGCCACCGCGCCCGGCCTGTTCCAGCCTTTCATGTCATAACAAGATAATATGATTTTAGGCTTAAAGGGAAAAGATTATCATCATAACTGGACTTATATTCATTAAAAGTAGATAATTAGGTAAGATTAAAGTAGCTTAATCCAGACAATGTATAGTTTAACAGCAATTAAGTTTATAATATTTCAGCCTCTGGTAGAGGCTTGGATAGAGCCTAAAGAAAAAGCAAAGGGAAGGGAACAAGTTAGTAATGTTTTTATACCCTATCTTCTGCTTGCCTCATTCAGTGTACATTCATTTGCAAGTAAAGCATACATTTAACAGTTCTAATAAAATCAATGGAATGTCATTACAGTATACAGGGCAGGAAAACTCAACAAAATAAAAGGCAAAGTATATCAGTAAAATATTTTGTTGATCTATTAGTCCAAACTCGAAGTGCTTCAAATTTTAGATAAAGTTCTGCTTTGACCCAGAAAGAAACATGGCATTGATGAATCCGTGTATTCAGTACATTCAGAAAATGTTTTAAGTAACAAACTCTTGCCTACCATGTAGACAGAAGTCTAAGATCAAACTCCTCCTTCATGCTTTTAAGATTTATGGGATAAATATAGAACTTCAAGCAAGTAATTTTTTAAGTGATGATTTTTCTCCCACTGAACTGGAATGTCCCTCTTCTATCAACCCATGTATATTTTCATTTGAATTTGACATGACAGATAGTACCGATCTTTTAACATGTGGAAAAGTGAATAAAGGGATCTGTAACATATTAAAATTTGTGAAGATGATAATACTTTTCACATGATTTAGGTTATAAATAAAGTGCAACATTTCTGGGTTCTTGTTCAAAGAAGATATATTTTAATCTGATATCTTTTCAACTTGTCCCTTTCCTGGGAAGCCATTGATGACAGTTTGATCAAAGTGCCATGTTGTTTTTATAAGAAAGGAATGTTGAGTCATATCGACATGTATTATTGTCAAAAAGATTGTGTTTTCAGATAGAGTAAGCTTTTGATGCCAAGCCATTGATTACACTGATTAACTTTGGTATTTGAAAAATATTAGGAAGTAGTAATTATGATTAACATTCTAAAAGCAGTGTCCCACCTCAATTTTAAATTTATCTGATTATTGATAATTTTTCTGTATTGGAAAAAACTAGTTTCCATGGAATAGTATTTTCTCTGGATGTATCAAAGCAACATTTTACATATTTTTTTAAGTCTTTAGGTTTATCAAAATGTAGGTTGCCAGGTATGACTTACACAAACAAATTGAGTATGGTGAGTTACTGATTAAGCCAGTGTTGGACTTAATCAATTTCTCTGCATCCTCCCTCTCCCCACAATCCTTGCACAACACTAATGCTTCATCCTGCTCACTATCAGGAGGCCGCCACCCAGTAGGTAATAGTGAAGGTACTTTGCAGACCCATTTACAATATTTAAGGTTGAATGCCACTAGTTACTTTACTAATTTCGTATTTTAACATTTAGATTTATGGAAAATTTACAAACAGAGATTCAAGAAATGGAATTCCTTCAGTTTTCTAAAGGTTTGAGTTTCATGAGAAAAGAAGACTTTGCAGAGTGGCTACTTTTTTTCACTAACACTGAAAATAAAGATATTTATTGGAAAAATGTGAGAGAGAAGTTGTCAGCAGGAGAGGTTGGTATACCCTTTTATTATTGCATGTGATAAAGATGAAATAATAAGTTAGACATGTTTACATAAATAAACTTCTGAATTAACCAAGACTGTGCTACTCTCGATGGTATATAAAATCAACTTGAGGAATGTTCTCTACATGCTCTTTTCCTGTGAAGGAAAACTACTGCCTAAGACAGAATCAGTCTAGCAATTACAAGTTTTCCATTTCCAGTAAAGTCAAGAATAAGACAAGTATCACCACTATTCTTTAATATCATTCTGGAAATCTTAACCAGTCCAAATTAACAAGATTAATTAAAAGAGTATAAAAATGTGAAAGGAGGTAGTAGTTGTCTTTGTTTTTATATGATGCAATTATATGCCTAGAGAACCCAAGATAATCCAGTAGAAAAACTGTGGAAACAATAAGAATTCAATAAAGTACCTGTTATGATGCTAATATATAAGAAGCAGCAGCTCTCCTATATACAAATTACGTAGAAAATGTAATGACATGCGTATGTGTGTGTGTATATAAATATGAGATGTATAAAATGATGATTGCCAAGCTATTAATAATTATTCATGTACAGTGGTGAGGTTTCAAATGATTTTTACTTTCTTTCTTTATACCTTTATGTATTGTTCCAAAAAAATGTTTGCAGTGGACATGTATTTTATATAACTTTTTAAAAAGTTACTTCTCTTGTAAGAAAAAAGAAAATGCAATAGAAGAACCCAGTTATAATTGCAAGATAAATATATAACAATTAGAAATAAATGTAACAAAAAAAGAAAACTTAATAGCCTTGATAGATATAAAAAGAAAACTTATCTAATTATAAGATATCCCCTATTATTGAATAGAAAGTCTTAGAATTATAAATACAACAGTTCTGTCTTCAGTTAGTCTATAAGTGTAATGGTTATATTAGAACAGCCCAAGTTTACTGCAGTTAGAAATTAACCCTGAAATCTCCCTGGCTGACACTGAGTTTCTTAGTCATGCCACATTTCCATTGTGGGCTGATAGGAGTCTCTGTCTGCATAGAGGTCTAGACCCATTCAGGGTCTGGAGGCTGTGCCATCTTGGAGTTCCATCATCTGGAAGAAGTACCACGCTCAGAGGCTGTGGCAGGAAAAGAAGGAGGGAGTCACAATCCAGCAACTAAATGTTTTGGCCTGGAAACATCACCTGACAGTTGGCAGTTGGCCAGACTAATCACATAACCCCACCTGAATGCAGGGAGGCAAGGAACTCCAGTCTTTCATATCTGCAGGAATCAGAAAAGAGCCAGATACTGGTGAACACTTGTGGGTTTCAATAAAAATACCATTGAATTATTGGGAAGAAACTAGACAAGCTATAAAACTTTATATGATGACGCCTGTAATACCAGCACTTTGGGAAGCCAAGGCGGGCGGATCATGAGATCAGGAGATCGAGACCATCCTGGTTAACATGGTGAAACCACATCTCTACTAAAAATACGAAAAATTAGCCGGGCGTGGTGGCAGGCGCCTGTAGTCCCATCTATTCCGGAGGCTGAGGCAGGAGAATGGCATGAACCCAAGATCGGGCCACTGCACTCCAGCCTGGGTGACAGTGCGAGACTCTGTGTCAAAAAACAAAAAACTTTATATGAAAAGAATGTCAACGTGTTAAAATATATTATCAAACCTTGGTAACTAAAACAGTTTGTTACTGACAACGAATTTGACAGACTCCAGGAATAGACTTAAGCATATGGGAAATTTAGTATTTATGAAATAGTATTTTAAATTAGTTGAGTAAAATAATTATTAATAAATGGCATTAGGATAATTCACTGGCCATCTGAGGGAGAAAATGAACATAAATCTCTATACTGTTCATTACTCTAAAATAAATTTTGGATGAATCAAAAAATTAAATGTTGAAGAAAAAAAATCAGACTGAGTAAGTGTAGAAGAAAACATGGAAACAATGTTTCATCTTAGGTTATATACCTTTCTAAGCAGAACCCAAAACCTTTCAAAGAAAACTTGATGAAATACCTAAAAATTAAAATTCTGTTGCCTCACCTCATCCCCCGCAAAAATTATAATCAGAGTCAAAAGAAAAAGTTACCAACATGAGGAAGGGGGAGATACTGATATGTAAAGACCAATTTTCTTAATTTATAATGGGATCTTTAAAAATCTGTAGGGATTGACCGGGCGTGGTTGCTCATTCCTGTAATCCCAGCACTTTGGGAGGCCAAGGAGGTGGCCCTCTCGAGGTCAGGAGTTCGAGACTAGCCAGGCCAACATGGTGAAACCCAATCTCTACCAAAAAATACAAAAAAAAGTAGCCGGCCATGGTGCCACACACCTGTAGTCCCAGCTACTTAGCAGGCTGAGGCAGGAGAATTGGATGAACCTGGGAGACAAAGGTTGCAGTGAGTCAAGATGATGCATGGGCAACAGAGTAAGACTCTGTCTCAAAAAAAAAAAAAAAAAAAAAGGTAGATATCAAGAACTGTTCCTCCTGAGGAACAGTGTTGTCCACATTTAAAAATGGTCTGAGATTTTTTTCCCTATTTAATATATCACGAGAACTTGAAAATCAACATGTGAATAACTGTAAAGTGTCTGAAATTTTATCCCTTTGCAAGTTAGCCTGCACAGTTTCATGGATGCTTGCAGAAGATACAAAACTATCGAGTCAGACACAAAGAATGTTATCATCATGTAGCAACAACATGAGCAACATATTTGTGTCAGTTCCCCCTTGCCTCCCAAGCCCCATGGACATGAAGCTGAGAGGCCCAGGTAGATGCTGCCCACACAGCAGATTCACATCAGGCTGAGGACTCTCATCTTAGTGATCTCAATGTTTTGTTATGGGCAGTAAACAAGCCTTCGTGAGCTTTGCTGCAGTGGGTGGCATTGTGTATTCATGATACCGGACAGTCAGCAAAGCTGTCCTGCACTCCTGAGGAACAGTGCTGTCCACTATACAGTTCTCCTGCCTCAGCCTCCTGAGTAGCTGGGATTACAGGAGCACGCCACCCTGCCTCACTAATTTTTGTATGTTTAGTAGAGATGGGTTTCACTGTGTTGGCCAGGCTGGTCTCGAACTCCCAGCCTCAGGTGATCCGCCTTGGCCTCCCAAAGTGCTGGGATTACAGGCATGAAGTCCTTGAAGATATAATTTGGAACAAAAATGCAGTTGGTGCCTCTTATAGATGTACAGAAACGTGAGACCCAGCGGGGCACGGTGACTCACATCTGTTATCCCAGCATTTTGGGAGGCCAAGGTGGGCAAATCATGAGGTCAGGAGATTGAGACCATCCTGGCTAACACGGTGAAACCCCGTCTCTACCAAAAATACAAAAAATTAGCCGGACGTCATGGCAGGTGCCTGTAGTCCCAGCTACTCGGGAGGCAGAGGCAGGAGAATGGCGTGAACCCAGGAGGTGAAGCTTTCAGTGAGCCGAGATCGCACCACTGCACTCCAGCCTGGGCGACAGAACAAGACTCCGTCTCAAAAAAAGGAAAAAAAAAAAAAAAAGGAAATGTGAGACTCATGGAAAATGGTCTCCCACAATAATAAGTTACCTAACAACGCATTAGAAATCTGGACAAAAGACATAAGCAGGAAACAATAAGAGAAATCCTCAAATGACTAATAAGCATGTGAAAAATGTTTTACTTCATTCACAAAGATATACAAATTCAGGCCGGGCCTGTGGCTCACACCTGTAATTCCAGCACTTTGGGAGGCTCAGGCAGGTCAGGTGGATCACCTGAGGCCGGGAGTTTGAGACCAGCCTGGCCAACATGGTGAAACCCCGTCTCTTCTAAAAATATAAAAATTAGCGGGGCGTGGTGGCACATGCCTGTAATCGCAGCTGCTTGGGAGGCTGAGGCAGAAGAATCCCTTGAATCAGGGAGGCAGAGGTTCTGGTGAGCCAAGATCACGCCACTGCACTCCAGGCTGGGTGACAGAGCAAGACTCCGTAAGACATACAAATTCAAACATTAATAAAATACTATTTTTCATCTATCAGAAAAGCAGACATCAGAAAAGTTACACCCAGTGCCTACTTTGAGGTCATGATAGAAGCAACCACTCTTTTATTTGTGCTGATAAATACACTGGTTTTTTTTTTTTCTTTTTTTCCTCTCTGCCTATCATCTTGTAATATACTGTTAAGAAAGTAAAGCAAGGTACAGAAATATGTGAAGAGATTGTTCCCATTGTGTAAAACAAGGAGATGTGTATGTACGTGTATACACTTTAATAAGAATAGAATATTAGCCAGGCGTGGTGGTTCACGCCTATAATCCCAGTACTTTGGGAGGCTGAGGCAAGTGAATCACCTGAGGTCAGGAGTTTGAGACCAACCTGACCAATACGGTGAAACCCCGTCTCTACTAAAAATACAAAAATTAGCCAGATGTGGTGGCATGCACCTGTAGTCCAAACTACTCACGACGCTGAGACAGGAGAATTGCTTGAACCTGGGAGGCAGAGGTTGCAGTGAGCCGCGATCGCGCCATTGCACTCCAGCCTGGGTGACAGAGCGAGACTCCGCCTCAAAAAAAAAAAAAGAAATTTCTGGATGGAGACACAAGGAATTGGTAACTCATGTCTGGGGAATGGAACTGGGAATCAGAGTGCAAGAACTTTTCATCATTTATCCTTCATGTTTGAATTTTTAACCATGTGCACATACTACTTTTTCAAAAATTTTATTGAAATGTTTAAAAATAAAAATATCATGAAGTCACAAAAGCTCGAAACCAGTGAAGACCACACATTACAGAGGGTGTGATCCTGAACATCCCTACAAAGAGAAACTTTTTTTTTCAGGTAGGGAAGAATTTACTTTCTTTCTTTCTTTTTTTTTTTTGAGACAGTCTCAGTCTGTCCCCCAGGCTGGAGTGTGGTGGCGCGATCTCAGCTCACTGCCAGCTCTGCCTCCCAGGTTCATGCCATTCTTCTACCTCAGCCTCCCAAGTAACTGGGACTACAAGCGTGCGCCACCTCGCCCGGCTAATTTTTTTGTACTTTTAGTAGAGACGGGGTTTCACTATGTTAGCCAGGATGGTCTCGATCTCCTGACATCGTGATCCACCCGTCTTGGCCTCCCAAAGTGCTGGGATTACAGGCATGAGCCGCCGTGCTGGGCCGAATTTACTTTCAAATTAAGAATTGTG